>NC_056763.1:20588267-21206600 GCF_018687715.1 Carya illinoinensis
GGTTAATACAGTTGATACTAATTAACTAAAAGATGTTAAAGTCAAACAAATTTGATTCCAACAGTTTTAGTATACAGTCTTGCCTTGGTGGCTTGATGTGCCTCTAGAAGCAAGGCACCTCAACAACATAAACATAGACCAAATTGGATAAAATCTATCCACTAAAATATGTTAAACACAACACCATTTCATACTTGAAGTAAGAACATAAACACAGTTACACATGACAGATTGGAACAGATTTTAAAAGATAAATCAACCAAGACATGTTAAAGATGGCATAATTAAATAGTTGAAGCAAGAACCATATATAATCATTTATAATCAACCAAAATAGATTCAAGAAAGCACATTTTAAGTCTTGAAACAAGAACATAAATACATGACAAATTGGATAAGATTAATCAATTCAAGTAAGACATGTTCAAGATGTCACAATTAAATAGTTGAAGAAAGAACCATATATGATCATTTATAATCAATCAAAACAAATTAAAAAAAAACATACTTTAATACTTCAAGTAAGAATTAATACTTTAATACATGAGTATAGAGATGAAGAGACAAAATATTTTATGAAGCAAAAGATGTTAAGCACAACACCAATATTTCTCATATTTGAATAGATAAAAAACTTAATGAAGCAAAAAATGTCAAGCACAGTACCAATATTTCTCATATTTGAAGAGACAAAAAAATTCAATGAATCAAAACATGTCAAGTACAGCACCAATATTTCTCATATTTGAAGAGAGAACATAAACACAGAACATATTGGATAAACACATAAACACATAATAGAATAGAACTTAAATACATAAGCACAGAAGTGACATAACATAACAATTTATAAACATATAAATACATAACAGAACATAACATAAACACAGAATATAATAATTTATAAGCACATAAACACATAACAGAAAATAGTCACATAAACACAAAACACCATTTCATAAATATATAAGCATAGAACATAACAATTTATAAACACCTAAACACATAACAGAACCATTTATAAACACATAAACGTGTTGAAGAAAGCATGTTTACATACTTTTAGCAGACATAAAGCAAGAACCAAATTAAGGAAGAATAAGTATAACTCATTGCGTTGTGGACTACAAATTTTGCTTCAACTTTCATAAGCAAGGCAATCTGTCTTGTAAGTTCTTTCTTTAGAAGGTTTTTCCCTCAAAAGTTTTAGTTTGACAATTATAAAGCTCGAAACATATAGTATAGTGCAAATGCAATGTATAAACAACAGCAAAATCAAGATTGATTGGAGTGATAGACAGAGACAGAGACAGTCACAGGCTCAAATTCTCAAAGAAGCATTCAAACATGCTTATATCATATATGTTGTCATTAAACATTTATGGGCCTATGGCAAGACAGTGTCACATTGTCACACCATTTCGGCCAACTAGGGTTTGCAAAATTACAAATACAAACACGAATCACATGATTAGATCTACAATACTAGAATTTAGAAATAGTTAGGAGAGAACCAAAGGTTAAAAATACTCTAATAATTAGAAACAAGAACAAGAATAGGAAAATCTCCAAACTTTCAAAGGACTAAAGGAGTCAAGGACCAAGTCTCCAAACTTCCCAACGAAATCGTTAGAAATAGAAAAATAACCTAGCTAATCACCTGATAGACTAACCAAACATAGAACCAGAGAAGCATGAACCACGAAATCAGGGATTTAGTTGGTTGGGAGTCATAAATGCTAGCATTTAATGACCCATCTGTCGAGGCATGATTGCAATCTCTAAGATTGAGATTGTAGTCTCGGCTCCCCTCAAATCCAGCCGACACCTTCATCTGTGAGGGTTTCGAGCAGGCGCAAACTTGCAGACACACAACAAGCCTTCAAGAATCAAGAATCAAGCCTTGATTCAAGGCTTCATTCCATGGAAATCATAAGGTAAGCGACGAAGTGACTTCTTGAATCGAGAATTGCGATGAGTCTTAGAGGATGTGGGACGTGTGGAACAATGAAAGTAGAAGTAAAATGGTAGAAGCTTAAAGGACAAAAGGTGAAAGGACTGAGGGGGCGGCTAGGGTTAGAAGTTAGAAGTTAGGGTTGTAATGAGTTTTATCAACGGCTACGATTTCCTTCTGTAGATCCAACCACTGAGAATTAGAGATGTAACTTTATGATTTAACGGCTTCGATTTAGTTATAGAGATCCAACGACTAAGAATTAAGACTGTAAAATATGTTATATACTATAGTCTATAAAACTATATTTTTAATATTTATACTGTATACAATAATACATATATAAGTTTATGACATTTTCTAACTTTATATAGATATATATATTTTTTTTATAAAAACTTCATATTGCTTGATGGAACGTTATAATTCATATTATTACAAGTTCATATTTTATTAAAATAGATAAAAAAATATTAATACTCCTTGTAAAGATAACATTGTCTAACTTTATATTTTATTTTATTTTATAAAAACTATATATTTTATCAAACATTATAATTTATTACTCATAATATAATATTATAGTTATATTATATACACGACTCTATAATACTATTATACCAATACGATAACGAAAGACTATACTACTAATAAATTATTAATTTATAATACTTATATTTAATATATATGGACTATATCATCTATCTGGTTTAATTTGTAAATATATAATGTTATATATTTATTGGAATTTGGACTCATGTATTCATCATAACTTATAGTTCTATAAGATTAGAATATAATATTATAATAAATTTATATATAGTATATGTAGTGGACTATAAGTGTATATACATAATTATGTATATTATAAATTATATATATTGTATTATGTGTATGTATAAATATATACGAGTTGAGCTGACGAGTCGAGTCGAGCTTTACATGAGTTTGCTCACGAACATTATTTGAGCCTGTTGAGCTTTAATTTATACGAATTTGTATCATTTAATAATCGAACCTAATTTTTTGTTTATGAGCAACCCATTTAATATACAATTCGAGTTGATTTCGAGTTTAATCAAGTTAAATTCGAGCTGCTTGTTCATTTTACAGCCTTAATGCCATGTAAATGGAGACTAATAAGTCTCCTTTCACATAGATCCTCCTTTGCAAACACCGTCAACCCTACCTCAAATGAAGTGGTCAGTCATCCTAACCACCTCTTTAAGTCTCATTTATTTCTACAGATGAGATGTGATGAAATGAGATAAACAATTAATAAAATATTGTTAAAATAGAATTTAAAATATACTTTCTTTTCCAGAGTCGTCGTCTTGTTACTCTTTCCACCGTACAAACAATTTTTGCTATCCTCTCCTACGGTCCAAAATCAACCAAGTAATTTTGTTTATCTTAGTGTGTATCTCTTTCAATATTTATAGCATTACTTCTATTGTATTATTTATTTCAGACATGCTATAGGCACTAAGAAATCTTATAAAAGTATATTCATAAATTAAAGTGGTTTTGTATGATACATATTAGATTTACTTACAATATTAAAGACAAGTACATAGAATTGTTTTAAAAAAATCATAAAATCAAATCGAGAGATTGGAAAAACCAGTTTTGCACAATTCGGTTTGATTCGAGGGTGAAAACACAAACCATATTAAAGAAGTATTTTAGTGTTTGGTTTGATCCTATGGTTTGTATTTTTCACCCTCGAATCATGTATAAATACTTCGAGCTAGATCAGACCAAACAAAAATCAAGTATAATTAATTTTTGTTTTAAATATTTTTATATATTATGTATTATACAATTGGAATTTGAGCTAAAATTAATATTTTATATTTGAGCTCTAAAATTGAAATTTGGTCTAAAAACTATAAGTTTGGGCCACAAAACCAACAAGTCTAGTACTTTTGGTTTTACTGGTTTAGGTTCGATTTGGTCTGATTTTTCTGATATATTATATAATATATATTATAATATATAATAATATGTAGTATATTATAATATATATTATAATTATATTATAGACTATAATGATATATTATAATATATAATATAATGATATATTATAATATATTATAATATATAATGATATAGTATTAGTATAGCTACCCATACAATAGACGATAGTGATAATATATAGTTATTTATATAGGATTTTAAAATTTAGTATTATATTAATTAGTAATTTCTCATATAATACAAAATTATTTTATATATAATTATATATTTTATATATAAAATTATATATAATATAAAAAATCTTATAAAAAATATTTTATACAATATAAAAAAATTAATATATATGTATAAACCGATTTGGTCTGGTGTTTGAAAAAGGAAAATCAAAACTGGATTGATTTTGATTAGTTTTGAGAAAAATAGAGCTGATACCTGACTGGATTGAACCCGGTACCAGATCAAACCCATCAATTCGGCCGGTATACCGATTCACCTATTTTTTTTTCACCCCTAGCTAAACTCCCAACTCAAGCTTTAGCTCGGCTCAAATTGTTTATTTTATTTATTTTTTGAATAAGATTTAATAATTAATAAATTAAATAAATAAAAAATCCAATATTGAATTTATACAACTAACAAGTAGGACATATATTGAATTATCAGATTTTAAAAATCTATATATAATTAATATGTAGCTAGTTAATATTTATCCATAATAACAATATATTATATGCCTACATAAATTATTAATACATACATATAATATGATAATATATATCAAATTTATATATAGTTGCCACGTACTAGTATAGGAAATTATTAAATCTTATTGACTAATTATTGTACAAATTATAAAATATAACTATGAAGCATATTCAATATATAAGTAATTAGGTTACATATTATATCTTTAATTATAAAAGTGCTATGCTTATATTATTGGCTAATACACACACACATATATATTTGTATGTGTATATTCATAGGTGTAGAGCTGAGCAAAAATCCGACTTTGGCTCCGCACTGACTCGACAAGTCACAGTCACACTCGGAGGTTTTTTCTCAAAATGAAATCGGAGTTGGAGTCGAAGTCAGAGGTGGAGTTGGACTGACTTTGACTCTGATGTTGTGCATATGTTATAAAAAAAATGTGTATTTTTCTATACATTCATCATATATATATAATATAACTATAACTTATATAGTTATTTAAATTCAATAATAGTATGAGCTAATTATCGAACCTAAATAATATACTTATATTATAATACCAGTAGACTAAATTGACTAATAATAGTGTATGGCATATGTAAACATATAATAATGTATAATAAACTAATGTAATACTAATGTATATTAACTAATTTATAATAACATTTAATACTAAAGTACAAACACTAATCTATAAATTTATAATGACATAAAATACTATTATACTAATATATAATACATTATCATTACATGTTATTTAAATTTAGATTTTATATAACTATAACTTATATATTCAGTCAAATTTAATAATAATATGAGCTAATTATTGTTTATAAATAATATACTTATACTATAATATAAATAGAAAAAATTGATTCAATTGACTAATAATAGTGCATGACATATAAT
This sequence comes from Carya illinoinensis, assembly GCF_018687715.1. NCBI lineage: Eukaryota > Viridiplantae > Streptophyta > Magnoliopsida > Fagales > Juglandaceae > Carya > Carya illinoinensis. The sequence continues at coordinate 20,593,822 of NC_056763.1, forward strand.
ACTATTATATAATATATAATACTAGTTATTATACTTTAGCTATTATAGTAAAAGTATAATGAGTTAATAACATGTAATTAGACACTATTTATAAAAACCGTAGTACAAGTCTATAGACTATAACATGTAATTAATAACTATAGTACAAGTCTATAGACTGTAACATGTAATATTATAGTATGGTAATATGTAATTGTCAATAATCAATACTATAGACTGTATAAATACTAACAATTGTATTTAAACCCTATATAGTACAAGCGTATTTATAATAATGTATAATAACATTATAGACTTATAGTACATATTATCTTAAAAACATTATAGACTTATAGTCTACATGTAATACCAATGTATAATAACACTAGCAAATAATTAGATTTAAATTTTAGTCAATATAGTACAAGTCAATTTAAATAATAAGTTTCATCAATCAATGCTAGCAATTAAATTGAGTGATGGAAAAAATTATAATAATAAAGAATCTTTTCATATTCTTTTCAAGCACAACTTGGAAGTTGGAACATTTGGAAGTTTGGAACATTTAATTTATTTTGGTTCATCTGTTGGGCATTTAGAAGTTTGTAATTTGGAAGTTTGTAATTTGTTGTTGTTGGGAACATTTAATTTGGTTGGCATTTAGAAAATGTTGGATTTTTTTCATTGTCAAAATGGGAACTTAGAAAATGTTTGTTGTAGTAGTTATAAGTAAATATTATTATGATGAATGTGGATAACAGACGGTGGGTGTGGATGTTTATTGTAGTGATTAGTTGGATGCGGATAATGGATGATGGGAGTACCGGTAACAATAGGACCTTCTTTTTATTTTTTATTTTTAAATTTTGAAAGCATGTTAGTATGTTACTTGTTTTTAGTGTATTATAATTTTTGAAAAGTGAAGTATTTAATTTAGATTGTAATTTCTGAAAAAAACCAAAATTTGAAAGCCAACACAAAATTTTTTATGACAAAAAGTTGGTCAAATTTGAAGTTAAAAAAGACCAAAAAAAAAAAAGAAAGGCCCAAAATTTGACTCCACTTCGACAAGTTGGAATTGAAGTCGAAGTTTGGTCAGTGCTTAGTCCTAGTGTATGTATATATTGATTAATATATAAATGAGTTTTAATTGAGTTAAGCTAATAAGTCGACTAGGGCATAAACGAGCAGGCCTTAACTAGCTTTAGTTGAGTCGAGTCGAGTCGAGTCGAGTTTCATCGGGTATGTATCATTTACTAACCGAGAGGATTTGTTTTCACGATCAATTTTTTTTTTTTTTCACGAGTCAAGTTTAATCGAGACAGTACCGAGCATGCTATTGAACAAACTAGTTCATTTATAGCCCTTATAATGGGACAATAATAAGAATTAAGGTAGCCAATTTAATACTAAAATCTGCTTGCAAGAGCTTGGACCATAAACATATTGTCAGTAAGAAATTAAGGCCCGATTGGATTGTAAGATGGTCTCATCTCATCTCAATATTTAAACATATCAACACTCATTTTTCAATTTCAAATTTTTAATCTTTTCATCTAATCTTCTAAACTTTTAAATAAAACACAAAAAATAATTTAATATTTTCAAATTTTAAAATAAAAATAATATTAAAAATAATATTTTAACAATATTTTAACTTTATTCAATTTTTTCTCTTTTATTTTTCAAAACCTCATAAAATATCTTAACTTAAATTATTTCACTATTATTCATAAACTTTTCATTTTATTTCATTTCATCTTTTGTTAACATCGAAATTAGGCCTTACATTATGATAAAATCAATGAGAAAAAATATTCAAACGTACAACGATTTTTCTTTTAAAAAAATGCAAGTGTTCTTCAAGGGGCTAAACTGGAGGCCGTTCTTTAAAAAAAAAAAAAAAAATGGGTGAAACAATTTAATAAGCACTCAATGACCCGTATAACTCATAATCTTAAAAACTAGAATTTAAAAAATTCACCATGATAGGACATTAAACAAAAACATTACAAATAATTATATTTATTAAAAAAATACTAACAAGTACAAATAACAATTTTCTATTTAACTAATAAATGAGGAAAATGCTAGTTTGCTTTTAAGATTTTATTACTAGTGCATTTTATTTTTTATTATTTTTAAATTATACAAAAATTATGACTAGTAAATTAGCTGTGCAGCTGTACGGTTCCTGCTCTTTTTCTTTTCTTTTTCCTGTTAAACTACTCTTTTTTATTCTTTTGACCTTAACTCTTTTGTCTTTCGACCTGGCCCGGCCGGGTATGTACGATAGATTTCGAAGATTTGGAGAAAGTAAAATGCTTGGTTCTAGTTTTACTCCATATGTGCTTTTTAAAAGTATTTTATAGTGCATTTTGCTTTCTTCTATTTTGAAAAAAATTAAATAATAAGAAGATGGTTAGAACACTTATTTTTAGCCATCGTTCATGGTAAGTATAATTCATAAATTTATTGTGAATCCTCAAAATTTTTTTAAATAGAGAATGTTGGATACAGGTTTTTAAATTGAGTTACGTTACATATAGTAATTTTTATATATTCTTTATAGATTTTATTAATGTAATTGACTAAAACAATTATTTTATATTAAAATTAATAATATAATCAATCATGTTAATAGTATATAAGAAGTACGTGAAAATAATTATATATAAACTTTTTGTTTCAAATTATTCAATTTTCTTTTACATTGACGTTGTGACTAATGGAAAATTACATGCTTTTATATAAATAGGCCGAAATTCTTATCCACAAATTTTTAAGCCCTAATTCAATCCATCAAGGAATATAATACTAATAATCTTTTTAAAAAAATAATACTAACAAGAATATAAAATGATCATGGGCTGATTTCCAGAAAAACTTGCATGAGATACTTCTCAAGAAAATAAAAGAGTGCTTCTTCTTGGGCCATCGCCTTTAATGAGTCACATTGCTTCTTTTAGCATCTGCTAAAGTAAAGATATAACTACATATTAAAGCAACGTTTTGTCGTGGAACACGAGGAAGTTATGATCCTACTATAAATCATTAAAATTCTTTTTGAGTTTTTATTTAAACGTGAAGATCTTTGAGAAAAAAAATATAAAATAAAACTCACAATAACTGAACAGACAGGCCGGTACAACCTTTACATAGCTCGACTTGGTAAGTTAAACTATTAATTTGAGCTTGAATTCGAATTTTTTATTTTTATTTTATTTTTAAATAAAATTTAATAATTAATAAGTTAAATAAATAAAAAAAATTAACATTAAATTTATACAATTAACAAGTAGAATCTCTATTAAATTATAAGATTTAAAAAATTTATAAATAATTAATATATTGTTAGTTGATATTTATCCATAATAACAATATATTATAAGCGTACATAAATTATTAATACATACACATAATATGATAGCATATATATATTTCATATATGGTTTTTATCTGATAAAAAACTAATTTTTACATAATAAACTTCACTCTTTTTAAAAAAATTATATGACACTTGCACATTTTGCGACCGTATATATATATATCATCACTCAACAAACATTGCTTGGTTATTATATAAGGATCACCGTGTTAATGTTGAGAGATACTTTTCTCTTTTGATATAACGAGCACTTGCCGATCTGTCCTTCGTCCTGGCCGGCGGCTTCTCTCTTTCTCGGCCCTCTCTCTCGATCTCTGTATGTTTTTTCTTTTTCCGGCTTATTGTTACTAGGAAGATTTGACTAGAGTTTGACATGCAATTACAGGGTAACATATGGTTGCATCCCACTCGATATCATCAAAGAGCAACCCTCTCTGACACTGCTCACCATCGTTAACAAATCCTCCTCCAATATCCTCGTCAGGTACGTACGTAATTATTATTGAATTTAGAATCTACTTTCTAAATCAGCCAAGTAATTTTGTTTATTTCATTGTGTATTTCTTTCAATAAGTAGTTCTGTTTTAGTGTGGACCCTTTGCATTTAAAAAAAAAAAAACTTGGAGTGCTATTTGTAATGTTTGTCGATGAAATAAAAAATTGTTGTATTGCGTTATTAGGCATAATATCCATTTTATTATTATTTTATTTAAATAATAGGTATTAATTTAAAATAATAATAAATTAATCTCAGTGTGTATTTCTTTCACATCAATTTATTAATTAAGGTGGAATTAAAAAATAACTTTTAAAAAATCAAATTACGTACGAACAAATAATTTTAGAAAACGAAAAATTTGATGCGTGGTTGGCAAGCTCATTAGCCACCCCCACAACAGCGGGTGGGTGGCACTTGGACTCGCGATCTGGCCATCCCTACCATACATTATTATTATTATTATTAATTAGTTTTTATCTTTTTTCTTTTAATTATTTGTAGGCATTTCACATATCATTCATGTATACTTATTTGCTTACGTTGCAGGGGTCCTTTCATTAGTTTGCACAACCCTTGTAATAAAGATTTTAATATTTATAGCATTATTTATATTCTATTATTTATTTCAAACGTGCAACAAGCACTAAGAAATCTTATAAGAGTATATTTAAAAATTAAAATAGTTTCATATAATATATTAAATCTATTTACAATATTAAAGACATGTGCATAGGACTGTTTAAAAAAAATCATAAAATCAAATCGAGAGATTGGACAAATTAGGTTCATTTAATCCTAATCCAGTCGGTTTCTGTTTACATTTTAATTATTTCTTAGTGTTTGGTTTGGTCCTAGGGTTTGTGTTTTTCACCCTCGAATCATGTATAAATACTTCGAGTTAGATCGGACCAAACATAAATCATGTATAATTAATTTTTGCTTTAAATACATTCATATATTATGTATTATATAATTCGTCTTTGAGCTAAAAATAATAGTTGAGCTCTACAATTTAAATTTGGGCTAAAAACTGTAAGTTTGGGCCACAAAACCAACAACTCTAGATAAATACTGACTCGAACCGAGTCGAAAAATAACTACAAACTGAACCAGAGCAAACATTCCGATTAGTTCACTTTAGTCGAAGAAATTGTTAAAAAGTGGATCGAACTGAATCAATTTCATCCCGGCATAAAAAATGATGACATTGCTAATTCTGGTGTGGGTGGTGTTACTTTCTAACTCAAATGTCAATACACACTTAGCTCAGTTGACATTTGGATGTTTATCATAGGATTGTGCTACTATATCTCTCAATTTGCTCATTTGGTGTGTCTCTAGTATAAATTATATATTTTTTTTCAAACATTTTTTAAACAAGGTTAAACATTTAAAAAACAAAAAATCAATACACTAATAGTAACTTTCTTAACCATTAAATAAAAATAATATTAAAATATAAAATAAAATACATGAGCTATCAAATTGAAGAGACAAACTCAGGGATTATAGTATAATTTTCCATTATTTTTTTTTGAAAGGAAAGTCAAATTCATTACTAAGATTGAAACAGTTCGTTACACACTAACTCATCCATAATGGATCTTCTAACCTCACTTGGGCCATCCTCCAGCCATACACTTTCACATGAAAAAAAAGCTGCTAACTTAGCTGCTACATGAGCACTAGCATTTGCAGATCTTCGAACAAAGACCAGTTTCCACACAGGATAGGTTGTCTTAAGCTGTCGAATGTCCTCAATAAGCTGGCCATCCCAAGAGTGGTCTTCTGTTTTTGAATTTACAGCCTCAATTACAGCTTTTGCATCCCCTTCAAAACATACGTGCATCAACCCCATTTCAGTGCAGAAGACCATTGCTCTGTGTAGAGCATGACACTCTGCTTGGAAAGCCGAGGTGACATTCCTCCTTGGTGCAACCAGACTCCCAATCAAAGCCCCTTCCGAATCCCTTACAACCACCCCTATCCCCATTCTTCCCCTATCTTTATCAAAACTTGTATCAAAATTTGCCTTGTACCAAGGCCATACAGGGGGATTCCAAACCTGCCTGGGTTCACTACTAAGTCTTCTAACTGCTGCCCCTGGAAGACCTTCCTGCACCTCTCTATACACTGCTTGATCAGCTTGTGCCTTAGCTATGACAGCATTCGGAGACTGAAAATTACCATTGAAAACCATTTCATTTCTCCTCAACCAGATACTATGCATGACAGTAGCAGCCAGCTCCAATTCCTCCTGTTTTAGTTTCGTTCCCATCTCCTCCCACAGGGCCTGAAAATCATAGAAGCCTCTTCTCCATTTCCTGAACATAGAAAGTCCACCCCACACATCTGCTGCAGCTGCACACCCCCAGCACACATGCACCACAGTTTCGGGTTCACTTAAGCATACAAGGCAGGTATTGTCCTTCAAAATATTTTTCCTGAAGAGGTTATCTCTAGTTGGTAGAATCTTATTAGCACACTTCCAAACCATCATTTTTACTTTGCCTGGTACCTTAAGATCCCAAATTTTTTTCCACTGTCTATTAGGAACCCCATTGCAAGATGTACCACCCTCATTCCTCTTCTGAAGAGTACACTCCAGTGCATATGCACTTTTGACTGAAAAAACCCCTCTAGCTGAGGCACTCCATATTCTTCTGTCACTTGCTCCTCTATTACTCAAAGGAATTGACACGATCACTCGTGCTTCCTCTTCTCTAAAAACAGCAGCCACAACCTCTTCTTTCCAAGATTTTGTACCTTCATCAATCAGCACTTCTACTTTGGTTTCTACATCAAACGTGTTCATAGGGGTTTGAACCTGATAAGTTAGTGGGCACGGAATCCACCTATCTTTCCAGATGTTAATGCTCTTTCCATTCCCCACCCTCCAAACCATACCTGCCTTTACCAACCCCAAGCAGCCCCACAAACTTCTCCACACATAGGAGGGTGAGCTTCTTAGCTTTGTTTCCATTAGGTCACTTTGCTGGAAATACTTCTGCTTGAAAATCTGAGAGACTAACAAATTCGGTTCCTTCAAAAATCTCCACAGCTGTTTTGCTAGAAGGGCTTTATTGAAACAGTTTAGGTCCCTGAAACCTAAGCCCCCCTGATTTTTAAAAGTCCCCAAGAACTTCCATGTTTTCCAGTGTATACCTCTCCCTTCTCGTTTGTTATTCCACCAGAACTTGGCTAATAAAGCTTCAATTTCCTTAAGCAAAGATGCTGGTAATTTAAAGACACTCATAGCATATGCTGGTATTGCCTGCAGAACACTTTTAATCAAGACTTCCTTCCCTGCTATTGATAGAAAACTTGTCTTCCAGCCAGTTATTTTCTTCCATATCCTATCCTTCAGCCCTCTAAAAGAGTTGTATCTTGATCTTCCTACCACTGTAGGTAGGCCCAAGTACTTATTATAATTGTTGCACCTCAAACCATTAACTTGCTGTAAGATAAAATCCCTTGTTTCCCCTCTTGTGTTGGAGCTGAAAAATACACTAGTTTTTTCCTTGTTTAGAGTCTGACCTGAAGCCTTTTCGTACTGGACCAGCATATCATAGATTACATTCCATTCTACTATACTTGCCCTATAGAATATCACGCAATCATCTGCAAATAGAAGATGATTAATCCTGAAACCACCCCTTGCAACTGCCACTCCCCTTATCTGTCCTCTACTTTCAGCATGATGAAACAAAGCACTTAGTCCTTCCACACAAAACAAGAATAGATAAGGTGATAAGGGATCACCTTGTCTTAGACCTCTTGATGGTACAAAAGACTCACCCGGAGTTCCATTTATGATTATTGAATATGAGACGGATTTTACACAATTCATCAGTAAATCAGTCCATCTCTGTCCAAAACCCAGCTTTAGTAACATAGCCTCCAGAAAATCCCACTCCACCCTATCATAGGCTTTTGACATATCAAGCTTTATTGCCATAGATCCTTCTCTACCCTTCTGTTTTGTCTGCATTGAGTGAAGAACCTCATAAGCCACCATAATGTTATCTGTAATCAGCCTTCTAGGAATGAATGCACTTTGGTTCCCTGAAATCACCTTATCTAGCATACCTTTCATCCTATTAGCTAAGACTTTGGAGATAAGCTTGTAAACCACATTGCATAGAGAAATTGGCCTAAAAACATGAACTGAGACAGGTGAGCTAGACTTCAGGATCAAAACCAGATGAGTGTGGTTTAAATCCCTTGGTAAGTGACCTGATCTGAAGTAATCTAAGACAGCTTTTAAAATCTCAGGACCCACAATCTCCCAATGGTCCTGAAAAAAACCTGCACTGAACCCATCTGGACCTGGGGACTTAAAAGGAGACATCTGTTTTAGTGCTACCTCCACTTCCCTTTCTATAAAATCCCTTTCCAACCCTTGTTTCATTTCACCTGTCACTCTCGGTTCAATTCCCTGAATACACTGCTCAATGCAAGCTGAACTAGGTGCTGTTGACTTATAGATTGCTGTGTAGAGATCCTTGAAACCTGCAGCTATATCTTCCCTTTTCCTCAACTCAATCCCTTCCCCATTTCTTATTTTTATGATGTTGTTCTTCTTTCTTCTCTGATTGACACAAGCATGAAAGAATTTTGTGTTTCTGTCCCCCCCTTTAACCAGTGCCTCTTTACCCTCTGCCTCCATCTTGTGTCTTCTTGTTCCAGCAAAAAATTCAGCTCTTTCTGTATACTTTTTTGTTCATTCATAGTACTAGAATCTGCTCGGCTTTGCAATTCACCCAAAAGCTGAGTTTTTTCCTTTAGAGCTCTGTTTCTATCTCTAACCATATTTCTGCTCCAGCTCTGAAGCCCCCTTCTTGTACGGTCTAGCTTTTTCAAGATCTTGATCAGACCAGTCTCTCCTCCACTACAGCCATGCCAAGCTGCCCCAACAGTCTCACTACACCCCTCCTCCTTGCTCCAATTGGCTTCATACTTAAAAGGAAAGAAGTATCTGGCTTCTGAACACCTCTCAATACTATAGTCAAATAGTATTGGGCTGTGGTCAGAACAGATAGCTGGAAGAGTTTCCACAGAAACCTTTGAGTAATGAGCTTTCCACCTCGAATTAGCAAGGACTCGATCTAATCTTTCTTTGGTAAAAGACTCATTTTCATGATGATTGCACCACGTGAACTTGTTTCTTTTCCACCCTAAATCAAACAGATCTCCCTCCTCTAGAACCTTTCTGAAACTTCTCATGAGATATTCACTTCTGTAATTTCCCCCTACCTTCTCATCGTTGTATAAAATCTCATTGAAGTCACCAATCACCGCCCACCCCTCCTCCCCAGGTTTGAAAGAAGATAGTAAGCTCCACGTGTATTTTCTTAAGGAGGCATTCGGGTGCCCATAAAAACAAGTCAACAGCCAACTAAAGCTACTGAAACCATCTTTAACCAGCACATTAAAATGATATCTTGAGAAATTAACTAGCTCGAGTAATTCTTTTTGTTTCCACATCAGAATGAGACCTCCACTTCTACCAACTGCCTCACTGACACAACATCCTTCAAAATTCAAAGACTTTGCAATCCTAGATGATCTCACATAGTTTAGTTTAGTTTCCATAATAAACACCACATCGGGTAACTTCTCCTTCACTAGTAACCGAAGGATTTGAACTGTTCGGGGGTTCCCAAGCCCCCGACAGTTCCAGCTTATGATTTTCATTGCTTCTGGTGGGGCTGACTCGCAGCCACCACCTTCTCCGAACAATCATTATTCAAAGTCAACGGGTCCACCACACCACATTTCTTTACTTTCTTTTGAGATATAGTACTTGAGGGACTTACCTCTATGCCTCGTTTGACACCTTGAGATCTTGTATAAATGGAAGAAGCTACTGGCCTTTGCTGCTCTCTGGCCTTCCTTTTCCATCTACGTGCTTCTCTCGGTAATAACATCTTGTACCTGGCGTTTGACCTTTCCTCCAATTCCTTTTCATCCGAGATGACTAACTCCCGCAAGCTGGGCCCTTTCTGATTTGTTGTTAGGCCTAAAGTTTCGTGAAGCCCATTCTCTATTTCTGGCCCAGACTGGTCTTCAGTTTCCTTCTCCTCTTCCCGCCTAATTTCTTCCCTCCTCAACTTTGACTGATCTTGTCCCCCCCGAACAGGGTGAAAATCTGCATCCATCACATCTGTATGATATTATATGATAGCTTATTCACTTCAATAGCCACTGCATTCACAAAATCAATCAGCCTTCGGTCTATTTTTAAACCTATTCAACTCATCACACTGTTTGGGCCGGTGATATCCTTCTTGCCCCATTCCATCTTATCGACAATGTGTGTGAATGAATAATGCCTTTTGTGGTTTTTGCACTTTCCACTAATTCAGATCTAAAATTTTTTAAATTCACTCATAGTTCATTTTATTGGGGTGTTTCTACAATCAACCCTTTGAGCGTACTGTATTCCCATGCAGTATGTGTCGTCAAAAGAGATGGCAAAGGGGCTTCGATCTTTTGCTTGCCCCGATGGTCTTTCAACGATGAAGATTTTTTTATATCTTGCCCTCCAAGCATACGCCTTTATTTTGGAAAAGGTTGTCCCTCCCCTGGCAAATCCTTGAATCTTTTATCCAAATCTTGACCTGGAATGGAAATCAGGTTTAACATTCGTAGTTGTCAATATCATATACAATGGAACTTCAAGTCGATACCATGAGAACAAACCTTGGAGTTTGTCTGTCTCCATCTCCAGCATCACCAACTTGGTTCCTACATACACCTTTTATCTAATTCCCCCAATAAAAAAAGCTAGAAAGAAATCATGTACTAGATAGGTACGTATAAACACAAACCTTTGAAGGATAAGTACTACTTGAATATGGTTTCAAACTTTCAAGCTGTAATTTTGTTGGACATATATAGAGAACGCCCCAAAATAATCTTCCTGTTTTTATTTTTTTATATCGTTACTGAAGTGGATTCCCAACTATTTTGGATTTCCTAGATGAAAGATTAATGCATGCTTGACAAGCATCGATCGCAGGTAGGTGAACAAAAGGCTTTCAAAGATCGATGGGAATACAAGATCATCATGCAGAAGATCAAGAACATCTGATGGCAGATTCCAACAGAAGCAATCAAACTTCTACCCAGATTAGAGATGCGGAAGAAATTGCATCTTCGATTTGGGAAAAGCTTTGCCAAACGCACCCACCGGCATGTCAGCTTTCCATATTTAGAGTTCCAAATAGACTACGCAGCCATAATGAAACTTTCGTGCCACAAGTAGTTTCGATCGGTCCATTTCACCACGAGAATAAGCAGCTGCAGGCAATGGAAAATATCAAGCTGCAGTATTTGGAATGCCTTATCCGTCGAAAAGAAACTGCGGAATTGGAGTGCTTAGTAAAAGCCATCGATAGGATTGAGCAGGATTGCCGCAAATATTATGCAGAAGAGGTTGATCTTAGTATAAAGGAATTCATAGAGATGATGGTGATCGATGGTTGCTTTATCCTCGAATTCCTCTACAGATATCAGCAAAAACGGGAGGGAATACATGTACGAGAGGATGATCCCGTGTTCAAGACGTCATGGATGCCAAGGAAAATAATAGCCGACTTGCTTCTACTTGAGAATCAACTTCCGTGGTGCGTGCTCGACTGTTTGTTCAACCTCATGCCCTCCTTAAAAACTACTGAAAAAGGGTGCTCCCGACTTGATGATCTTGTCTCCTTTTCTTTTTCCGAGTATAAAATGTTGCCAGCACCTAACTCAGCGCGCAGTCAAGAAAAGCACGCGCATTTACTCGATTGGTTCCGAAACTGTTTATTAGATGGATCATGTACTGTAAAACGGCGTAATTGCTCAGAAGTCTCAGAGTGGAAACCAGTTAAGCCTGTGACAGAGCTTATCCTGCATGGAATAATTCCTTTGAAAGCTAAAGACGGAGCTAACATCCTCGATGTAAAGTTCGAAGAAGGCAAAATGAAAATCCCAGAAATAGTTATAGAGGAAAACACAGAATCTGTGTTTAGAAACCTCATCGCATTTGAGCATTGTGATCCGAGGAAGGGCTATGAAATCACGTCTTATGCTGCTCTCTTGGATTGCCTGATTAAGTCTCCCGCAGATGCACTTAAACTCGAACAGAAAGGTATTCTACGAACTATTGGCTTGAGCAATGAGGACATGGCAAGTTTCGTAAACAGGCTGCGTTATAATAACGATACCATTTACCATGGTTTTCTCTACTCAGACCTCTGCCAAGACTTGAACAAATCTTCTTCCTCCAGATGGGCAGTATGGGGAGCACGTCTTAGGCGCGATTATTTTGGTGGAGAACCAATGGAGCAATTTGGTTTCCTTTACGGAGTCCTCGTTTCTTTTTATTTTTCCATGATACAAACAGTTTTTTCTATCCTCTCCTACACGGCTTCTAAATCAGGCAAGTAATTTGGTTGATCTCAGCGTGTATTAATTTCTTTGAATAAGTAGGTCTCCTTTGCATTTTTTTATTTTTTTTTAAATATTTTGTCAAACTCGAAGTGCTGCTATTTGTAATATTTGTTGATGAAATTAAAAAAAAAATATGTTGTAATACAATATTAGACATAATATCCGTTTTTTTTATTTTTAATTTTGTATTACAATCCGGTATTATACCGCCATATCAATTTTTAAATTCACATGGGATTCAAAAATAACTTTTAAAAAAAATCAAATTATAAACAAATTATTTTAGAAAAAAAGAATTGGATGCATGGTTGGCCAGCTCATTAGCCACCCCAATTCAACTCATCACACTGTTTGGGAGATACTATAATACCCAGGCCCAAGCCCAAGCCCAGGTCCACAAAGAGTCGATGGAATCAATGCCATTTTTGGTCCGTCTTCTTTTCTTCATCCTCCCTCTCTTCCCCGACACATTCTCCCCTTCTCACGCCACTTCACTTCTACATTACCAAATTTCTCTCAACAATTTCCCTCATCCTCCACTCTGTTATGTGCCTTCGAAGAAAGCCTAGATATTCGGCTCCTTGTCTATGGGTTACGTGCGCTGGTCTTTGCCGTGGGCCCTTTCAGTAAATTGTATTGCTTCAGTTATTGAGTCATTTAGATTGTGTACGACGTGGGCTCAGTGGATCACAACGTGGGCTCGGTAGTAATAGTTCTTATTTGCAGTTATTCACGTAGTGAGTTGGTCAATTAATTTACTTTGTTGCAGTTTGTTATTTGACTTAGTCCAGCTTATTTCTCTATAAGTATTGTAATTGTGTCATCAATGAAATATTCAGCTTAAATTTGGCAACTCTAATTCATTTTTACAAAACTTTCCATCTTATTTAATCTCATCTAATCATTATAATTTTTCTAAATTTTCACATAAAATTAAATAAACAATTCAACCTTTTCAAATCTTAAAAAAAATATAATATTAAAAAAATATTAAAAAATATTTTATTCAACTTTTAACTTTTATCTCATCTCATTTCATATCATCTACGAAAACAAACGTGGCGAGATTTAAAGAAATTTAAAAAAGATTCTTGGAAAGTCTAGCCGACAGCTTGTAATCAAAGTTTTGAATACCATACCGATCAAGGCTCTGGAACGAAATATTTCAATACCAGTACCGTTTCGTGTACAATAGTTTTTTAACAAGTTTCTCCTCCTTCTTTTCCTCCCTTCCCTCTTCCTCTTTGGTCCATTTTCCTTTTTTTCATCTGGATACCCAATACACTCTGCCCCTCTTGTTTCCCCCACCTCCCTAGCTCTCATCTTCCAAATTGATGTTGAGGATAAAAGCATCTTTTGTAAAGACAAAGTGGAAGATCTACAACATGCCCTTTTACATTGTCATAGTATTCAAGCTTGCTGGTCTAAACATTTGCCTATGGTTCAGAACATGGATTAGTCATTGTCATTCAAGAAAATAGCACTGAGCATAAAGGAAAATGGCACGGTTGATAAATTTACCATGTTTGTACTGATTGCATGGGATCTTTGGTTCAAAAGAAACAAGATGTTAAATGAGAAAGAGTGCATGGATCTTGCCCAGGTGGTTCACTTTGTGTTTTCACTAAAGAATGTGCCTCAGATTAGCAGACAGAATCAAAATCCTAAGAAACATCAAAGATATCGATGGCTTACACCTCTTGTTGCACCATACAAACTGAATATTGATGGTGCTTTGTTCTATGACCAAAAAAAGGCTTGAGTAGGGATCATTCTCAGATATTCAAGTGGGAATGTAGTGCTATAGCTAGTAAAAAGGAAGAAGAAGTCCCTGATCCATTTACTGTCGAAATCCTGGCCATGTTTAAAGGATTGCAAATCTGTGCAAATATGGGAATACAAAATCTCATCCTTGAGAATGATTCAACAAATCCGTGACTCTTTTGTGGCCTAATGAGTGCTAGTGTAAGAGACTAGAAGATTAATGCAACTGTTTTAGAATTGTACTACTCAACACATCAATCACCTTGATAATGAGGCTACTCACATGCTAGTTAGACATACTTGAAATGTTGAAGATATAGAGATGTGGTGAGATGTATTCCCTCTCATGTTTCCCAAGCTGTATGGCTTACAAACATTTTGTGTAATGTTCTTTTTTTTTTTTTTTTAAGTTGTGTAATGTTCTTTTATTAATATGAAGTTAATTTGTTTCTTATAAAAAAAAATTCATAATTTTAAAAATTAAATGAATTTAAAAAAATCACCTTGAAAGACATTAAACAAAAACATTACAAATTATAATTCTATTTATTAAAAAATACGAACAAGTACAAATAACAATTTTCTATTTAACTAAAACAAATAAGGAAAATGCTAGCTTGCTTCTAAGATTTTATTATTAGTGCATTTCATTTTTTATTATTTTTAAATATTTAAAAAAATTATTACTAGTAAATTAACCTTGCGTGCAGTACGGAGTGTGTCCTTTCTCTGTTACCTCTTCCTCGTGAACTACTCTTTTTACTTTCAGTTATGCTACGTACAACCGCCCTTGCGGAACCGTGTGTAACCGGATGATGTGGCTCTGACAGAATTTAAGATCTCAGCTAAATCACTGTCACTCTCTCTCTCCTCTCTCTATTCTCCAAGAAACCAGGATATTTCTAGACTCAAGAAATGGAAATGGAAACGAACAGAAGTGAACCCACCATATTATGTCTGAGACCAAACCCTTCATTTTTTCTTCTTCTTTCTTTGTCTGTACATGCTATGTAGTCCAGGTGATTTTAATGGCAATTATTTCATTTTTTGTTTCCTGAAACTTGTGTTTCTTCTTTACAACAATTTGTTTTGTAAAGGTGACTCTTTTTTGTATGTGCGTGGTTTTGAACGTTATAGAGATTTTTGTTGAGAAAGAATATGGTGGGGTGGTGCATTGGAACACAAAGAAGTTTGTTGCGGAGAAGAGTGCAGGGAACTTGTTTCTGATATTGGCTGAGACGAGGACACTCAGGAAGGACCCTAGTGATGGGTTTAACCGCTACACTGGTGGCTGGAATATCATCGATAAACATTACTGGCTTGTGAGATTTTTTCCTTCTAAGCACCTAAATATATTTAGGGAAGAAAATTGAGAAGACCATTAGACTAGAAGAAGAAAGAAGGAAGAACTGAAATGGCTGGAATATCAGCAATGAACGTTACTGGGCCTTAATGAACATGTTTTCCCAATCCTTTGCAATGTCAAAAGTACCAAAATTTTGCAATGAGGCTGGAATGTCTTCTTCTTCAAAAGGTTTTCCAAAAATTGAGCCATGAAGACTCTAGCATACCATTCCATTGCAGAAAGTTTTGATTGAAGAGGGTTAGAAAGGTAGGATACACTAAAATGTTTGCGATGCGCAGAGAAGAGAAATGTAGAGGGAGGAAGAAGTTCAGAAAAAATTGATAGAGAGTGAGAGGGAACGAAATGATGAGATGGGGAATGTAGAAAAAACAAAATTTTTCATCAAAAGAAGCGCCGGTTACATGGGAGCTTTCCTGCCACGTGGATTCGTGTACGCGGCGGGTATCCCAAGCCGTGTGTAAATAGCATTTTTGTTTTACTTTTTCTTTTGACCTTTACTCTTTTGTCTTTTGACCTGGCCCGGTTGTATTCCATAGAATGTGCCATCGCCTTTGGTGGGTTTTTTTATGGGTCCCATTGCTTCTTTTGGCATTGAAAAAAGCTAAAGGCAGTCGGCTGGTGCAAGCGCGGGGCAAGCGCCGTCTGGCGTAGAAAAATAAAAACGCATCGTTTTAATGTTTGATCTCATTTTTCCAGATTTTCATTTCTTTCTCCTTCCGCTCTATATCTCTCTCCCTTCTGTGTTTCTCTCTCTCGAAGCCCTTCCATTTCCTACAGAGTCGAAGCATTGCATTTGCAATATTACGAGTCTACTTTTTCATCTGGAGAATGAAGAAAAAAGAAAAAAGACTCGGTAAAAGAAGATGATTAAATCTTATACATTCTTTAGGAAGTACCTGGGTCCTAGAGTGATTGGCCACTTTTGTCGAAGCATCTCGCCGGACATATGCAAAAGGAGAAATTTTTGACCACTTTTGTCAAATCATTCCATATCATTTGCCCCCAAGCTTGAACTCGTAAAGATGAAGGCTTTCCTACCTCTCCGTGTAACTGATTAAGCTCTCTCTCTCTCTCTCTCTCTCATGAATTTCTTCTTTGTCTTGTCTGTTGTGAAGACTGGTCCCTGACTCCCTAGAGTGTGATTTGTGTGATTGGCTCATTTTTGTTTTGGTGCGTGTTTTTGGGTTTTTTTCCAATTATTTTATCTAAGTTTTGGTTGATTTTAGATTAGGAGTTCGATTCTGATTTCTATTTCTTCGTAGCTCTGTTTAGGTTTATAATTAATTTTCAATTTTGGAGCTTGGTTGGGTTTTCTTCTAATTTGTCGACATGGGTTTTGGTCTATTTTAATTTTGGATTTCAATTTCAAGTTTTTTCATCTTCGATTTTAATGGATTTTTATCAATTTGGCTTTTCCCCATGTTGATTCTAATCTCCCGTAAAAGTCTTCCTCTGATGCCGAACATTGCTGGGATCCACATGATAGAAGATGGAAAAATTTCTCATCCCTCTCTCTTTCATCCTTATTTTGAGTTCTTCATTATCCTTAAAGGTGACAATCCCTTTCTCGACCAAGGCCTCACATAGACGTTCAGTAAAAATATAACGGGTGCCTTTACCTTTGAAACTGAGGAAACTTTATATTTCTATGGTGATTTAGAAATAGGAGCGGAAAAATCAAATGATTATGGGAGTATTTGAACATTGCTGGCGGAAGCCATTGGACACTCTGCTAAGCCTAAGAAATCATTTCCCGGAAAAGTATTATTTTTCTCTTTCTTATTTCTTCCCAGATCGGATGAGCAAGAAGATGAACACTAACATGAACATGCAACTGAAAAGCCCAAACGAGCGGGAAGACGAATATCCAGACGATGCCAAGCTCAGTGCCTTTTTTTTTTCTTTCTTATTTCGGTTTATAGCAAGGCTTTTTTTTTATATGTCTTTTTTTTTTCTTAATCTGATGTGGCGTTGTCGACTGCACACCGACTACAAGTAACGATTGTAGGTAGTAGAATTGTTTAGCATTAAAGTTAAAGTAAAGATATCTTTATCATTCGTGCAACACAAGGACGTTATTTTTTTATTTTAATATATTTGAAGAGTGGGTTTTGAACTCAGTCTTAGCACTCTGATTAGTATGAATATAAAAATTTGACTAGTGCAAGTAATTGTAGACAATCTTTCAAAGTATAAAGTAAAATGATTTATACACAATATTTTTTATAATTATATTTTAAATAAGAAATATTTTTTTAAAATAATTTATAAGTAATATCATTTTATAAAAATATTCATATCTTAAAATATAATTATAAAATATGTTGTGAAAATGTTTGAAGTATAAATATATATTGTAAAGAAAAAGAAGAAGAAATGCAATTAGTAGTTATTACCAAACATTGATTGGTTCTTAGATAAGGATCATCGTGTTAATGTTGAGAGATACTTTTCTCTCTTGATGTAACGACCACTTGCCGGTCTGTCCTTTATCTTTCTCCGTATATCCTCTCTCTCTCTCTCTCTCTCTCTCTCTCTCTCTCTGTGTATGTTTTTTTTCTTTTTCCGGCTTATTATAACTAGGAAGATTTGACTGGAGCGAGCTTGATATGCAACTACAGGGTAACATATGGTTGCATCGCACTCGACATCACCAACAAGCAACCCTCTCTAACACCGCTCGCCGTCATTAACAAATCCTCCGCTAATATCCTCATCAGGTACGTAATTAACATTGAATTTAGAATATTAATTTAGAATTGATAGGTTTGATACAATAAGATAAATCTATTTTATAACAACAAATATTTTACAAGTTAACATATGCTTAAATTTACATTTTTCAGATCTATCCGTGGACTAATTAGCAAGCATTTTTTGAGCTCACAGGGCACGACTCTACATTCAATGTAGACCAATTCACCAAGAATTATTATTATTATTATTATTTTTATGATATATGATTATGAGTAGACTTTCAACTATTTTGAAAGAATACATCTGATGCCAGATTCCAACAGAAGCAATTAGATTATTATGGATGCGGAAGAAATTGCTTCTTCGATTCGAGGAAAGCTTTTCCAAACGGATCAGCTACCACCATCATCTCAGCACCGTCGTTCCATATTTAGAGTTCCAAATATGCTACGCAGGCATAATGAAAAGGCTTTCGTGCCAGAAGTAGTTTCGATCGGTCCATTTCACCACGGGAATACGCAGCTGCAAGCAACGGGAAATAATAAGCTAAAGTATTTGAAATGCCTCCTCCGTCGAACAGGAACTGCGGAATTGGAGTGCTTGGTAAAAGCCATCGATACGATTGAGCAGGATTGCCGTAAATATTATGCAGAAGAGGTTGATCTTAGTAGAAAGGAATTCATAGAGATGATGGTGATCGATGGTTGCTTTATCCTCGAATTCCTCTACAGATATCAGCAAAAACGGAGGGGAACACAAGGAAAGGATGATCCTGGGTTTAAAACGTCATGGATGCCAAGGAAAATAATAGTCGACTTGCTCCTACTTGAGAACCAACTTCCATGGTGCGTGCTCGACTGTTTGTTCAACCTCATGCCCTCCTTAAAAACTACTGAAAAAGGGTGCTCCCGACTTGATGATCTTGTCTTCTTTTCTTTTTCCTAGTATAAAATGTTCCCAGCACCTAACTCAGCGCGCAGTCATGAAAAGCACGCGCATTTACTCGATTGGTTCCGAAACTGTTTAGTTAGATCATGTACTGTAAAACGGAGTAATTGCTCAGAAGCCTCAGAGTGGAAACCAGTTAAGCCTGTAACAGAGCTTATCCTGCATGGAATAATTCCTTTGAAAGCTAAATCCAGAGATAACATCCTCGATGTAAAGTTCAAAAATGGCTTAATGGAAATCCCAGAAATAGTTATAGAGGAAAACACAGAATCTGTGTTTAGAAACCTCATCGCATTTGAGCATTGTGATCAGAGGAAGGGCAATGAAATCACGTCTTATGCTGCTCTCTTGGATTGCCTGATTAAGTCTCCCGCAGATGCACTTGAACTCGAACAGAGAGATATTCTACGAATTATTGGTTTGAGCAATGAGGACAGGGCAAGTTTCTTCAACAGGCTGCTTTCTAATAATGATACCAGTTTCCATGGTTTTCTCCACTCAGGTCTCTGCCAAGACTTGAACAAAGCTTATTCCTCCAAATGGACGGTATGGAAAGCACGTCTTAGGCGCGATTATTTTATTGGACCATGGGCGCTCATGGCTTTCGTTTTGGGAGTCGTCTTTTCTCTAGGTCTTTCCAGTATTCAAACAGTTATTGCTGTCCTCTCCTACAAGGATTCTAATTCTAAATCAGCCAAGTAATTTGGTTTATCACAGTGTGCATTTCTTTCGATAAGTAGGTGTGTGTAAGTGTGGATCCTTTACATGTTTTTTTTGTCAAACTCGAAGTAATGCTATTTGTAATGTTTGTCGATGAAATTAAACAAAAAAAAAAAAAAATGTCGTATTACAATATTAGACATAATATCCATTTTTTATTTTATTATTCACATGAAATTTAGAAATAACTTTTTAAAAAATCAAATTAAAAACAAATAATTTTAGAAAACAAAAACTTGGATGGCGAGCTGATTGGCCACCCCACAACAGCGGGTGGGTGGCTCTTCAACTAGCGGTGCCATCCCTACCATATATTATTATTATTATTATTATTATTATTATTATTATTGGTTTTATTGTGAAAAATGCTATGGATTCCGATGATTTCTACCGAGAATGAGTCTTGATTTTTTTTATTTAATAATTAAGTAAATATTTTTAAATGATATATTTTTTGCCCTACTCCATGTTATGTAGGCGACGATCTGTGTGAATGAATGCAGTGGTGTTTGCACCTTCCACTAATTAAGATCTAAACTTAAAAATAAAATAAATTATCACAATGCCATTTCTCAACTCCTTTGTAAAAGAAAACATTCTTTAAAATTGGAAATCCTCGGCGGCATTTTCGTGGGCTTCAATAATCATAATTTCTTCTAAGAACTCAACCTATTAAAATCACCTAATCATTGAGTTTCTTGACAGTGTATATACTCTACTCTTCTTGTTTGACGACTTCTAATTGACTCTCTCCATATCCCTATACAAATGTTCATTTGAACTTTCAATCAACCCTACATTTTCTTAGTCGATTTATGACTCAGATCATTAGCCACCACGTTGGCCTTGCCGCTATGAGAGGTAACTGTGCAATTGTAATCTTTAATGACTTTATCACATTAATATATTAAATAAATAGAATTCTAGCAAGTTTTAGATCAATACTGGGATAGATTCACTCATAGTCCATTTTGTTGAGATGTTTATGTAACCAACTCTTCATTTACTTGTTCCCACTAAGTGCAGGCTCAGGTGAGATCTCAATGTCGCCTGCGGCGCTATCACCTACACCTACTTAGAAGTCTAGCGACATCAATGCCACCCTCGCCTTCAACAGGGGCTAACTTGAGCATGGTCTTAGTACCACATACGGCTAAAATCGGGATGGAAACTCTGTCCTTGCTGAAGTCGGCGGCCGGAGGATGACCCAGAGACCCACGCCCCCAGTGGACCGAGCCAAGTGTGGAGAATGGGCACCCTCACCAACACCCTGAGATGTCAATGCTCCAACATTAGTGACCATCTTGAGATCGGCAACCTACGTGTTGGCTTCAGGGGAGGGAATCATCTCCAGGGCATCGACAAGCGGCAAATTCTAGAAGGACCAAAAATAAGGCCATCTTGAGCTCTTCCTCCCCCTAGCTAAGGATTTCTATTGGCCACGGGTTGCTCGACGTGGTAGAAGACGGCACCAACTAGGAAACAGAAGAGGGAGGGACAGACAACAAGGCGCCCTTTAGACCCGAGGAGAGTTGTTAGCCCCCAGATGTCTCCAAGACATTTTAGGAAGACGAAACTGGCCAAGACATTTCAGACCCAGGGTGAGTTGTCCCCCCCCCCCCTCCCCCAGGATGTCTCCGCGCCATTCGAGGAAGATAGCACTTGTGAAGACTAGCCCAGGGGTGGCAGCTAGGATGATCCAAAATTGCTATCACTAGACTCCCAAGGATTGCGAACCGCCTTGATGTGAGGCTTCTTACCTTTCCCCTCCAACGACAGGCTAGCGGCCTCTTTTGGTCTCGACGCATAGGAGACCTCATAGGAATTTGGGTTCCCTATATTTGGGGAACCATTGCACATCCCCAATCGCTCATCCCCTTCATTTTCTGTTGTTGGTCCTGCGGGTTCCTCTCTCTCCACTCTCAATTGCCCTTGTTTGTATCAGCCCAATCTCACACTGTTTTCCACCGTTGACAGAGTCAGAGTCAGAGCGAAGGCTGTGCATATCAGAGTCGGAGTTGGAGGTTGGATTCAACCTCTAACAAAGTCGGAGTCAAAGTCAAAGGTTGGGCCCTTCAACTCCAACTTGGTTGGTGCTTAGCCCTACAAAGGTGTATGTATATATTGATCAATATATAAATGAGTTTTAATTGAGTCGAGCTAACAAGTCGTCTCGGCATAAACAAGCGGACCTTAACTAGCCTTAGTTGAGTCGAGTCAAGTCAAGTGTCGTTGGGTATAAGTCATTTACTAATCGGAGAGTATTTACTTTCATAGTCAAGCCTCTTTTTATTTTATTTTTATTTTTTACGAATAGAATTTGATTTGAGTTTAATTAGGCGAGTACTGAGTGGACTATCAAATTGACCGATTCATTTACAGCCCTAGCAATGAGCAATAATAAGAATTAGGGCAGCCAATTTAATACTAAAAACAGTTTGCAAGAGCTTGGACCATTAACAACGACATGAAAACTACAGGTCCTAGAAAGATGCGCCACAAATCAAGTATTATTGTAACCTAAATATATATATATATAAATATTAAAAAAAGGAGAGTATTAGGTTAGGTTTGGCCACCACAAAATTCTAATTTCAAATACAAAATTTTCATATCATTATTATAATTTTTTTAAATTTTTATATAAAATATAATAAATAATTTAATTTTTTCAAATCTTAATTTAATTTTTTTAAATCCCAAAATAATAATAATATTAAAATATAATAAACTTTAATCTAAAATTAAAAATTCTCATCTCACTCCCCAAACCTAACTTTATTGTAACCAGCATCACGACCTCTAGTTTAGTTTTGTGTAGGAATTTTAAAAAATTATAATGATAAAATGAGATAGGATCAAAGTATTTCTCAATCCAAACAACCTCCAGTTTAGTTTTAATCACAGGCAGGTTTAGATAATGAGTTAAAATGAAAGTTGAATAAAATATTATTAAAATATTAATTTTTAATATTATTATTATTTTGAGATTAAAAAAAATTAAATTATTTATTATATGTTGTGTAAAAATTTAAAAAATTTATAATAATTAAATAAGATAAATGAGTTAAAATATTTTTATTTTTATTTTTTATCCAAGCCTATGCGTAAACAGCTTTTAAAACTTAACAGAATAAAAGAGTTTTTTTCTTAAATTATGAGCTTAAGTTATGGACTGCATAATATTTGCTCTCTCTTACAAAGTGACGATAGATAAAGAAGCTAAGGTTATGTAAGAGCATTCACATCCCATTCTCCATCCCCATCTCTATAATTTAACTTAAAATCACATTTCCTCAAATTTTTTTCTAAATTTTATTCATCTTCTAAAAGCCTCCCACATCTCATTCCTCATCTCTATCTCTATTCTATTAAATAATATTTTTCTATTCTTTTTTTATTATTTTTTTCTCTCTCTTCCATTTACAATCTTAACTACTAACTCTTTTGTCTTATTATCTTTTTTTTCAAATATCAATTTCTATTAAATTTTTTTATGATTTTGACTATCAAATACAATATTTTTTTAACCGAAATTCGTATTATAAAAATAGTAATTTTTTTATTTAATTAGTGCATTTTCTAACGTGATGGCCATATTTTATTATTTAGTATTCTTTATCCGTCTTTTTAATGGTCTTGAACCTAGTCACGTATTGAATATAAAATTTCCACTCATTTTTTTCTCGCTAACAGTGACCTCGTATTTCTTTCATGTAATAGTGGATTAAATTTGGCATAATTTATAATTGTTTCTGAAATTATGGCATCCAATTTACTTGCACAAAAGGATAATAGGAAACTATCATCAAAAGTACAATAAAAAAATTACATTACAATCAATCCAAATCTTGGGCATTACTGCGTCTCATCATGATTTCCGTCTGGAGTTGCTGGAAATATATCCGCTGCATTTCTGGCATGACACTCACATCCATCATTATAATGCGTTGATCTGATTCCTTCTTCGCAAGCTCCACTTTCTCAGCCTCCAACCTCAGTCTTTCGTCCTCTTGACGGATTTTACTTTGCTCTTTTTCAGCTTCAATCCTCATCTTCTCTGCCTCAATCCTCATCTTCTCAGCCTCCAACCTCAGTCTTTCATCTTCAAGACGTAATTTTTTTTCCTCTTTCTCTTTGTCATACTCCATCTTTTCGGCCTTAAGGCGATAAAACTCTTTCTCCTGAGCACGTGACTCCTCTAAAAGAGTATACTTCATCTTTCTAAGTTGTAAATTTTCCTCTGCTTGCTTGCCTTGGGCCTTTCATTTCCCTTTTTCGGCTTTCCTGCCCATTGGTCGGTCCAATTCAGCAACTTCATTTTCTATCACATTCTCCGTCTCAAGATCAAAAACCGAATCCTCCGTAGCGGCGGAACATCGAGTTGAGGTCGAGGTCAGGGACGGGGACATCGTCTTCCTTCGCGGTGGAACATCCTTTGTGGCGCGCCAAATCCACTTAGGTTGGTCCTTCAATAGGTGCCAACAATGCTCAAACTGGAAACTGTATTTTTCTAGCGATTGGTACATAATATTCGCCTTCTCAAACTTGTATTTAAACAAATAAAACCCATGTTAAACCACTGAAAATGAAAAAATATTTTACTTGTAAAATAAGTAAGCATATGGTATTTTTAACTTATCTTGTTCGGTCATGCCACTTTGATTTAACCCTTCAGCTTGAGCTAGTTTCGCATAAAATTTATTTGTGGCCTTTTAAATAACCGACCACCGATGTATTAAAGACTTTATTGTCCGCTCATTTGTGGTTTCTTTATATTGCTGAAAGTACTCAAAGAATTATGCAACAGGTTCAAATCAAACTAGTTATTAAAAAGATCTTGAAATTATGATGGGATCTATTAACCATAATAAACTTGGTGCATCCGGTTCAGATTTTAATTGTCACTGATATGGCTGTCATCTCACTTCTCCAAATATTAAACTGTAACAAAAGGTGAAACTCATCTTCATAAACTTAAAAGCCTCAAAGTAGGTATCTACCAACAAATTGGGTTCCTGATTCCAAAAAATGCAATAAAACACACACCTCCAGCCAGGATGACAAAATAAAAAACACGAAGACCAGTGTTTTTCAACCACTAGTTAATAAAAAACAATACCTTGTGTTCTTCCCAAACAATCCTACCTCTAACAAAAAAAAATACCATAGCTCTAACAGAACAAGCTACAAAGCTTGCCTGTCATACGCAATGAATTGTATATTAAGAAATAGGTCAGGCCATACCATAAAGAAAAAGATATTATATATAGATAGATGTTATATATAGATCTGTGTTCAAACAAGGTAACTGTATAGAAAAACTTCAAACATCACCGTGATATTCAACAATTATATGGTCATCAATGACATCAACTATAATAGAAGAGGATTTAAAATAATTGACTTCATGCTAAAGAAGCAAGGCAGTAATTGTCAGCCAGGTATGTATCAAAACAATTAAAGCCGTTATATATCAACAGCCTAGCAAGGAGACTGTATTTAAAGAATGGCACGCTACAATGAAATTAGTCTAGTTTATGCTGCTCAAACTATGAAATTAGAAGAAACTAGATCTGTTGGTCCTATTCTCAAAGACCAAAACAATAAGCAACAGCCAAACACGTATATTCTCCTTCCGCATAACAATTATATTTTCTTATTGAAACTGTAGATTAGATCATGAGCAGAAGTACTAAGTTGAGATTATCTTAGGAAAAAATAAAAGATAGAACCTATGCCATATTCACCTTCAACGTAGAGAAAAGGTTCCAACACCAGCTGAAAGCAAGGTGTCGAAAGAACAAAAATGGTTCCAAATATAAAAAGAGAAAAGAAACAGCCTGTCCCATACCTATCGAGTGGCTCCGCAGCCACACATGACAGATGGGATCCCGACGGCCAGTGCACTTTTTTTTCTTTTTATTATATATATCGTCGTTAAAAGAATTTCTTTAATTATTAAGTAAAAGTAAAATAAAATTGTAAAATAAAATTTGTCGTGGGATCCCCATCTGTAAGAGCAGAATTTTTCATATCAATTTAAACATGCAATGAAATGACCAATTCAATTCAAAGAAATAAGGAAAAAAGTAATAAACCAAATGTATACAGGCAAACTAGGATATTTGAGACTTTGAATGGAAAGCGTCAGCCTCTCGAGCATCCATAGCAAAAACCATTAAATATGGTAGCATTCACAAATAATTACTCCTTAATATTCCATGGAAATATCGCAGAATGGTGCTCTCCCATGTCCATATCACAATGCATACAAGCAAAGAAAGAAGGGAAGCAATTCATAACCCAGGAAAAACCAAGAAAATAAATCAATGAAACAGGATTAAGAAAAAATTGACAAAGCCACAAAGTAGAGTCTTTCGTAAGCTAGTAAGCTCCAAGCTCGGAAATTCAGCCACCAAGAGAGAGAATGGAATTCACAGAATCAGAATAATGATTTTGATCATTTTATGGGGTATTTTTTGCCCCATTAAAATTTCTTCGATATTTCTTCGATATTTTCAGAAATGGTCTTCAAAGCTCAGATTCAAGCTATCTTTTGCCCCATTAAAAGCGAAGATTCAAGCTATCTTTTGCCCCAATAAATATAGATAGATATTTTCAGAACTTAGGTATTTAATCGAGTATGAATCGTGAAATTTCCTAAATCCCAACACAGAATTCCCACACAGCCCCAATTTTCGTATAACCCCTTATTTTTTGGGAACCCGGGTTTCATAAGAAAACCCCAGATCTTCAATCCAAAGTTGAACACATTGAGCCCAAGACAAAATTCCTTTGGAACTCCAGATATAAAATAAATCCAGCCTTCAATTCAAACTACTGCCTCGATACCAAGATGAAGAAAATCACGAAGGAGAATACGAACGATAGACATGAACATGCGTACAGAATTGGAAACACATGTCAAGAGTAAGCAAGACGAAGAAAACTAACCGTACATACAAGTTCAGCGATTCACTGGTGCGTCGATGGTGCTTGAACTGTGAGGAGCAAACCGTTTACCCTAGCGAGAGGGAAGAACACGCGGGACGGAATGGGAGAAACAGGAGCCAAATACACGATGCAGATGTACAGTAGATCAACAAAGATGGGGATTTTCTGTACAGACCGGAAAGATAGATCGCAAAATGGGAAACGAGATGTGAGGTGTTTTTATTACAAAACCCTAAAAAAATCCCTAAATTATAGGGAAAACTTCCATATGCAGACCCAGATGGGGATGCTCTAAAGCCATTGCTTTACATCCCGACAAGATTAAAGATATTATTATATTTGCTTTAAACCAGGGCCGGCTCTTCTTAAGGCGAATTAGGCAATTGTTTAAGACTAGTAGAAGAAGAGCCTCCTTTCAAAAAAGTCTAACTTAGAATTTTTTTTTAAATATCTAAATAAAAAATTAATTAATTCAATAAGATGACATTAAAAGTATTAAATAGATGTTATGTCATTATTAATTTTAAAAGTATCACACATAATAATTATTTCAAGTATTCTTCTTTTAAGAATACACTTTTTTTTTTGTCATTATTAGTTTAATATATAATGTAAAAATTATAAATAACAAAATCTAATTTTTGAGTGATAATAAAAAATTTAGTATGATCTTTGAAAAAGTAAGGGCCTACTTTTTTCCAAATATGTAGGTTATTTATAGAACTTTATTAAAAATTATAATTATAATTACTTTTAGGGCTTGTTTATATATTAAGAATATATGTGAATTGTAGTGAAATAGTTTAAGTTAATATGTTTTATTTAGTTTTGAGAAATGTAAGAGAAAAATTTAAATTTCAGAGTATCTGAAGATACCTAAAAGTAGTTGTGTTACCAAACTGCCCTTAAGAGTCTAAAGCACGTTTTGTTAAACTAGATTTGATAAAATCATCTCTAAATCAGAAATTTTCGAATAAAAATTAAGTCAGTTATTAGTTAAAAATATAGTATAAAATCTTAAATAGTAATTTTACTTAACAAGCTATTAGAATTATTTATAAATAAAATATAATATAAAAATTTAAATAATTTTATTTTTTAAAATAAAAAAAAAAATCCCTATAAAAATTTTGGCCTTACCCCCGTTCCTATTGAGCTGGCCCTGCTTTAAACTGAAAGTAAAGAGAAATACTTTTTGCAGTCGGCAGATGCAGTCGACGTGCAGTCGGCTGTAAAAAAAATTAATACAGAACTTACATGAAAAAAAAAATTATTTTTATAATTTTTTATAATTCATGTCGGTTTTCCTGAATATAGAAAAAATTTTTATAATTTTTTTTTATTTATTTCATATAATTGACTATACGTCGACTACATCTGATGACTGTACGTAACAAAGTCGGAAAGTAAAACTATGAAAGTTCTCTGTAAAATGAGGGGAAAAAGTGACCTGAAAAGTTCCCTCTGGCGCGGATACAGGGAAAGTAAAAGTAGCTTCGTAGTTTTCATCTTTACTTAAAAGGCAAATGGTAACATCTTTAATTATCTTGTCGGATGTAAAGCAATGGCTTTACACCTTGCACTAGCATTAGTTTTTTTATATGTATTTTTATTTTTAAAATTACATATTTTAAAAATTAATTTTACATATTAAAAAAAACTTTTATATTAAATTATATATACTTAAATCAAATAATAATAAAATATTATTATTTTTTATTTTTTCTTAAAATTATTTATTAACATTTATATATTTTATAATTAGCACCATATGTTCAAAAATACTAATTTCATATATCTAAATATTACTAATTTTATATATCAAAATGATTAATTTTATCAATAAATATTAATATGTACTAAAAAATACTTTGTATCATCAACTTAATACAAATTTTATATATCAAAATCACCTTAACACAAATTTCACAAAGTTTTTTCTCTCCTAATGGGTAGGAGAGAGAAA
The DNA here is from genome assembly GCF_018687715.1 of Carya illinoinensis. NCBI lineage: Eukaryota > Viridiplantae > Streptophyta > Magnoliopsida > Fagales > Juglandaceae > Carya > Carya illinoinensis. Next base: position 20,622,545 of record NC_056763.1, read on the forward strand.
AAATATTAAAAATAATGTTTGGAGAGTGAAAAATGTTTTTTCAAATTTGAAGAATTACTATTTATAATTATGTAAAAATATAGAGATACATAAGTCAATGTAGATGAATTTAAATCCATATTATTTAAATTTAAGGATAAAGATAAAGAAAAATAAGTCAATATTAGTGCTCTTAACTTCTTTATCATCCGTTTGTAAGATAAGAGAATGCTATTTCAAGCATTAAATACACAAATTTATATAAGTTTTTTTTATATTTTTTTAAAAAAATTTATACAAGATTTATCTATTTGAAACTTAGACAAATCATTTGTCTTTAAGATTAATTGGTGAGTTTTGGATACATATAATTATAGAGAAATATTAGATTTTACAAAAGCAAATCTATCAATTAATACAATACATTAAACTGTAAAAATATTATAAAATTAATTTTATTATAAAATAAATTTAACGTATTATATAAAATTATATATCTATTCATGAAGGGATGGTAGTGGCCAGTCAAAGTCACTAGGAATGGTGGGTTTTGGAATCAAACATAATAACGTTAAACCAATGATTTTATTCTCTTTAATCATTGATTCATGTCATACATTTTGAATTAAAAGTCACTGGATCAATGCTTTTTTAATTTTTTTTATTTTTTAATAAAGGATCAATACTAAAATCTAGGAAGAAGGAAAACATTTCCCAAATCACCGTCAAACGTGTCCAAGACTATCCTAGTCCTTAAATTCATTGATTCGTCTACTTAAATGTTGTTTGTGGCTTAAATGTTACTTCTTGTTGTATAATATGATAAAAGTAAATTTATAATCTAATATATTATCACATCAAGTCATATTATTTTATATATTTAATTTTATATAATTATTTTGTGAGTAATGTATTTTTCTAGTAATTTAATTTAAAAGAAAGATTAGAATATTATTTCTTAAACTTAAAAAAAAAATAACAATAATGTTTGGTTTATATTAAGACGATCGTGTTAATGTTAGAGACATCGTATCATTCTCTCTCGATCTAACGAACTCTTTTGAGTGCCTTGATCTGTCGTTGCCTGCCTCTGATCTCTTTCTCCGGTTCTCTTATAGATCATCCGTACGTCCCCATTTGTATCTGCTTCTTTCTCTTTTTCCTGCTTTTTTTGACTAGGATTTGACTGCATCTTGATCTGCAATTTCAGGATAACACATGGGCGCAACCATCTCGACGTTAGCAGGTAATTATCCACCGGAAAAGTGCTCGCCGGCAAGTAATACCTCTAGGTAATTAATACATGCATAGATTCTCAAAAGGAATTGTTTCCATTCTCTGCATTTTATATGTTTTAATGTTAATCTTATTAATTTGTGTCACCATAATTATTTCTCCTTTTTTTTTTCCTTCTATTTTCATTCACTTGTTGAGACAAATTATTTTGCATTGGTTGTAATTTCATTAATTTCTGCCATCTTTCATTCTCAACTATTTTGGGTTTCCAAGATGAAAGAATATATATATATATATATATACACACACACACACATTATGACAAGCATTGTTGGTGAGCAAGATTAATTCGATAGAAATAAATATTGCAGAAGACATGATGATCTGATGGCAAATTCCAACAGAACCATGCAAACTTCCACTGGGACTGAAGATGTGGAAGAAATTGCATCTTGGATTCAAGGAAAGCTTTCCGAAATGCCTCCACCACCATCTCATGAGTGTTCCATATTTAGAGTTCCAAATGGACTACGCAGGCATAATGAGAAGGCTTTCGTCCCACAAGTAGTTTCAATCGGTCCATTTCACCACGAGAACAAGGAGTTAAAAGGAATGGAAAAAATCAAGCTATGGTATTTAAAATGCCTCCTCAATCGAGCACCTGCTGAGGAAACAGTAGTTAGCTTGGTTTGCTTGGTAAAAGCCGTCGGAAGTACTGAGCAGGATTGTCGTGAGTCTTATGCAGAAGAGGTAGATGTTCCAAGAAAGAAATTCATAGAGATGATGATCCTCGATGGTTGCTTTATCCTCGAATTCCTCTGCAGATATCAAAAGGACCTGATGGCAATTCGAGGAGAGGAAGCTCTCGTGCCTAATACTTCATGGATGCCCAGAAAAATATTAACAGATTTGCTTCTGCTTGAGAATCAAATTCCTTGGTGCGTGCTCGACTGTTTGTTCAACCTCATGCCCTACTTGAAAACTGAATCGTGCTCCCGACTTGATGATCTGGTTTCCTCTTCTCTTTCCAAGTATGGAATGTTTCCTCCATCGGCGCGCAGCAGTCAAAATCACAAGCATTTACTCGATTGCTTCCGAAACTGTTTAGTAATTGGTCGCAAGTGCTTAGTTCATTTAGAGCGGAACCCAGGTCCTTCTGTGACAGAGTGTCTTCAGAGTGGATATAGATTTGTCGCTGCAGAAGGAGAAAACATCCTCAATTTCGAGGTCGAAGATAACAAGATAATCAAGATGGCAGCAATAGTTATAGAGGAGAACACAGAATCCACGTTTAGAAACCTCATCGCATATGAGCATTGTGATCCGAGTAAGGGCTACAACATCACCTATTATGCTGCGAGAATGTATTGGCTGATTAAGTCTCCCGCAGATGCACTTCATCTCAAAGAGACAAACATTATACAAATTGGTTTGAGCAATGAGGACATAGCAAGTTTTCTTAACCAGGCTTTATAATGATATCTGTTGCCACGGTTTTCTCTGCACAGACCTCTGCGAACGTGAGAACAAAACAGTACCAGTAATTCCAAGAGTCTGATGGGTTCAAAACCGGCGGCCCCAGTTGTAGCAGAAAAGATGTCACAACTAGCATAGGATAAAACGAATAGGATCGAGGCACGATTATTTTGGAGATCCAAAGATGTTCTTTAGCCCATCTATGTCTTTCCTTGCTACAAACGGTTTATTCTGCCCTCTCCTAGCCTACTATACATGCGGCTGCTAGTTAGCACTTAGCCCATATTAAGTAATCATGTTTATCTAAGCGTGTATTTCTTTCAACAAGTGCGTTTTAGCAAGTGTGGATCCTGCTGATCTTTCATGTTAGTTTTGCAAACTCAAGTGTGCTAATCCTACAATTCACAATTGGAATGAGCATCTGATATACAAGCAGCGCCACCTAAGTCAATATAACAAGGCCAATTTTATGGACTTAAATATTCAGAAATTATCATTTTTGGCAAATATTTGAGAAGAAAATGGCAGTCATCTTCAGAAAGAAGGAGATTAAGAAATCAACTCATGTCTCTGTCAAATTCAAATCTACACCCACCCGACACTTTGGCCTCCCCCATGTATTCTGCAGAAAAGGTTCGATACATGAGACATGCATTTTGTCAACTTGTAGTATAAGCGCTTCACAACCAAATGAGAAGTAGTACAAAGTTATGATCGTACATTACCACTCTCTTAAACTGGTTGGTGCCCCATTTGGTGGAGATGTGCCGTCCTCCCTCATCTCACACATGGTTCTTGTCTGAATTGTCAACAATCCGAACAAGGCATTACAGGAAACCCTAATTCGTTATAAGTCGGGTAAAAAAGGCAACAAAGGATGAAAAACGATGAATGATTGCCAAATGCATGGAAGTAAAGATCTCTAAGTGAAATGCATGCCCCAAAACAAATGATCATCATAGTTGCCTTTCTACCAGATGCAGCTTATTCCAACCGCAACTATTTGAATTACTACTTATTAGAACATAGCAAATCACTATATATTGATTCCAAACATGGCCCCGAATCTTTGCTTCATTGCCATTTCCTTTTAATTTTCTTTAATTTTAGTCTCCCTCCTTAACATTAATGCTTTCAATGTAATATGTCTTTATATGAGGTACGTAGTCCACCACCTCAGCTATTAAATATAAATGTGATAGATTTGACGTCTTCTCTCTCCTTTCCGTTAGAGAAAAGAGAGGAGAAGTGGGAAGTATTGCACTAACAAAATTGGTGGTAGAGAGTGGGGAGCGGACATCATTGAGGGAGGAAGATTCGTGGTCAGTACGGGTGGCAGAGGGCGGAGAGAGGTGGAAAATAAGCGAAAGATTTCATGCAAACGAAAGAAGGGGGCTGAGGTACTCTGGCCACGACGATGGTTGTAGAAGATGGAAAGTCTAGAAGAACAATGGGAAAAGCTCAGGTTAACAGAGGAAGAAAAGAGGAATGTAGAACTAGATGATAGTATTACAGAAGAGATAAAAAATAAGGGAGATAGAAGCTTGGTTGGCAAAGTGTGGATGGAAAGAAGGATTAGCAAAGGTGTCCTAGAATCCACGATGGCAAAGATTTGGAGGTTAGGTAGGGTGGCTAGTTTTCTGAAAGTGGGGAAGAATGTTTTTGTCATCACTTGCACAACCCATGCAATCAAACAGAAAGTTTGGGGAGGGAAACCGTGGTTGTTTGACAACCAATTGATGGCGTTGAAGGTGTTTGATGGATTCACTCCCCCACTGAAGATGAATTTTGAATGGGAGGAACTATGGTGTAGATGCATAATCTTCCTCTAGCTTATATCACAAAGGAAAAAGGTGAGTAGCTGGGAAGAACAGTGGGCAAGGTGATAAATGTTGACGTGTAGGATGATGGGAGTGGTTGGGGATGGTATCTCAGGGCCCACATCGAAATGGATCTCACAAAACCATTGGATAGAGGAAGAACAATTACTACATAGGTAACAGGCTATGGATCTCCTTCAGGTATGAGAAATTACCTCATATGCGCTTCTCTTGTGGTAGGATAATCCATAGTCCTCAAGGATGCCCTGAGAAGGAAAAACAGAAAGAAGGAAAAAATGAGAGAGAGGAACAATTTGGGGCCTAGCTAAGGGGGAGTTCAATGGGAGAGAGAAATTTTACTCAGGTTATTAGTAGAGATAACAGAAGGGAGGGTCGGTGGAGAAATGATGAAGGTGAAAAGGGTGTGTCGACCTAGAAAGGGGGAGAAGAAATCCTGAATGTGAGGCAGCGAGGGGGCCCAAGGATAGGTGGGACTAAAGAAATGTTGAATGTGGTTGAGGAAGTGTCTGAAGAGGAGAGATTGAAGGAAGCTGGAGGGGGAAAAAGGGATGGGAAAAAATGGGGGAAATCATAGAACCTTGAAATGAATGTGTCGGATGCATCTTTAGTTTGCACCCCACCGAGCCCTGGCAAGTCGGTGACTAGGATAGTAGGTCCCTGTGAGGGTGACGGTCGCCAGAGCAGGGGCAAGAGCAGCCCTTCTGTGGTGGCTCCCCCTGTTTTGTTGGTGGGTGGGGGTGCTCTGATTGGGCTTGGCATAGGTGTGGCAGAGACCACGAGCACAAATGTTATTACCGACCCTTTAAGAGAGTCCATGTGGGAGGATTCTGCATAGGCCGCGAAGTGGAGTAGCTACAAAAACTTCTCTCTGAGGTACTTCTTACATTCTGTATTCCTTTTTCACTTTCTTGATCTTGAGTCTCCTGTCTAATCTTGAAGCCAGTGTAGGGAATCAGAGCGCTAGCCCAACGCATTGCTGAGAATGAGATACGGTGTCTCCAGTCTGTAGTGGAACAAGGGAGGGAAGAGCGGGGATGCTTGGAGGCAGTGCTGGCTGTGGCCCGGGATTGGGCTTTGAATGCGCAAGAGTCTCTGAGTAAGCTCCAGGAATCGCAGGACCTTCTGCGAACGGAGAATGAGGATTTAAGGGGCCTGCATGAGTTCCACTTGCGTAAGATCAAGATGCTGAAAGGGGAGCATTCTAACTTGTCAGCTATTGCAGATGATCATAAGGCTTTGTTGGCTACAGCCAGGGTCTGCCAGGAAGAGGCTCTGGCCAACCTAGCTATTGCCCGTGAGAGGATTTCCGGTGAGGACGTAGTTATCCAGGATCTGGCAGCGACCTATGGCAGTTGCAAGAGGTGGCTACGTGATCAAGTAAGTAGCTGGGAAAGGCTCTTTCTGTCCGCGACGAGGCAGCTTGGACAGGATGAGTGACTACGTCATCCTCAACCCTCAACATAGTTTAGAGGCACTGGAGGCGCATTTGCGGGCTTTGGACTTCAAGACCCTCGAGCCTGACGCCGCCACCCTTAATGATGCTGGCGAGTTGGGGTCGGAGACAATCCCAGACGCATTCCTACCAGAAGATGACGACTCCGGCGACTTCCTCCCTGTGAGCACTTTTGGGCTGGCACAAGGGGAGGGAACTTTGAAGATCCCCCAGTTAGCACTGAACATGAGCGGGACCCTACCGAGATAGGCTCTTCTGATCCACAAGAGGGCTTGAAGCTTCCCGATCTTGACCCTCCTCCATAGTCGTAGTCCTTCTTTTCCTTATTGTTTACTTTCTTGGGGCCATGTTGGTAATAAATGCTACATGTCCCTTTGTAAATTGTAGATAACTTAATCAATAAAAACTTGTATTTTTCTTCTATGCCCTGACTGCCTTCTCATGCTCTGACTTATCCTCTCGCACTGTCTGGCTGCCATTTACTTGTAGTATTTTCATTTCCGATGTGACGCTTTGAATTATGCCCTTCTCTCGTTATTGTTGTACCTACCCTTTAGCCTTCCCAAAGGAGTGAATTAATGGCTAGCGTTTCTCCTACGGATCCAAAAGGATTTCAAACAATCATTCATTCATTGCCCATCCATTGGTTGTCCTGCCTTTATGATGTGGGTGTTGTTTCTCCCATGCATGCCATGAAATCTATGCTGGAGGTTTCTGCGAGATTCACGTCTAATATGATGGAGCCCTTCGACGTGTATATACCTTGAACCTTGGGATGTGAAGAGTCATTCCCAGCCTATATATAGGCCTTTCCCCCTTCATTGCCTCCCACCAAGTCTTCCCTCCTGCTTCCTCAAGTGTTCTAAATTCCTGCTCTCTTTTCTGCCCCCTTGCACTTATACTGGTTGCTCTTAACTTCGATGGGTACCTTGGGCCAGGGTTGGTCTTCTGATGCCGAGTCTTGCGATGAGTTCTCATGGAGACATGCGTGTGGTGGCCTCCTTGAGGCCTTGCGGATGCCTTTCCAAAATTCATGTTGTTCTTCATTACTGTGAGATGTTTTGAAAAGATGGCATGTCCCCAGCTTTGCGGGAAAATCGTTCAATAGATTTCCCTACCTCAGAACTCCTTGTCCAGTTCATGGTTCTTTCTTACATCTCGGGTTGCTCCCGAATCTAGGAAGAGCAGGGCTTCCTTCCCTAGTTGGGTTAGCAAAGGGGATTTCTGGTGTCCTTGGCTTGCTCAAGCCCGGACACTTCCTCTCTGGCCCAGGGAGGAGTAGGGGTGGAGTCCCGTGGAAGGGACCGTAGATGGTCTCTCCGTCAACTTGAGCTCTTAGGGTAGTCCATAGAACTCGGGCTAACCGCGCCTTCTTTTCCAGACGATTCCTGTCCTGCTTCCCAACCTCACCTCTGTACTTATGGGATAGTGCCTCTCTTGGATTATTGTTTGAACCTTGGGAGCCGCTGTTCCTTTTTGCCGATGGCGTCGTACCCATTCAGACCCGACTTGGACTTTCACACTGATCTTTCTTTTTTGTATCTCTTTGCATGGTTTCTCGTTGTTGCGTCGTATTCCCTTGGTTGTAATTGTCTTGGCAGTTGATGAATAAAACTTCTCTTCTTATGTCTTCCTATTCAGTTGCCTTTATTTTTTATGCTTTTACTTGCGTTGCTTTTCATTACGCACGCCTTTCACGAGCAGCGATGCACCGCTTGTTTGCTCACATCGCAATGAGTTGATGATTAACCTACTAGTACCCTTCCAAGCATAACTAACCTTCTACCCTTGCCAACCCCTGAGGCTATTTGTAGTGTAACCAGCTTGCGATCTTGCACATAAGGTCCCCATCTTGCTTGAATTATGCCGCATAGCTGAAGCCACGATGGAGATTCCCTCGATGTGCTGTCTTGCTGACTTGGCATCTTCTTGGTAGATGGCCGAGTGGCGCGTAAGCCAAACCCAACCAAGTTTGCTACAAAAGCCAATGCACAAATGTATATATTCAATTTAACTTGACCATTACTGACCTGTCTCGCCGGCTCGGTATGGTAGGACTCCAGGGCCAGTGCAGGCTTGAGCTGGTTTCAAGACTACCCGCATTCCTCCGAGGGAGGGGCATGTTCACTCCCTCAAGGAACTTTCCCTCCCCGGGGAGCCTTCAATCATTCCCTTATAGGAGCTTTCACGCGCGAGGTGATTTCCTTGGGGGAGGTCCTTTGTTCCCTGAGGGGAGCTGTCGTTCATTCTCTTACTAGAGCTTTCCCACGCTCGAGAGCATTCCCCCTAGGAAAGGATCATCATCCTCTCAGAGGAGCTTTCCTTAATAGGAGCTTTCCCACCGAGGAGTATTTCCTAGGGAGAGGTTTGTTCCTTCCCTCATGGGAGCCTTGGTTCATTCCCTCAGGGGAGTTTTCTCGCGTGAGGTGCGTGGCCACGGGAGAGGTCCGTCATTCCCTCAAGGGAGCCTTCATTCATTCCCTCGAGAGAGCTTTCCCACGTGAGGTGGATCCTTGGGGGAGCCTTCGTCATTCCCTCAAGGGAGCATTCCCTCGGGGGAGCTTTCCCGTGCAAGATGTATCCTCAGAGGAGCATTCTTTCATTGACTAAGAATCATAGTCATTTGCAATTTTGCAAGCAGATAAAAGACAAAAAATAGAAATGTGAGGGGAAAAAAAAAAAAAGAAGGGCCCTAGTTGTCCTTTCTTTTTGGCATGCGCCCCTTCTCCTCCCTCCTAGTCAAAATAGCTTGCATCCTGATGGGAGCCTGCCATGACTTCAAGACTGGTGCATGCCCTTGCAGCGTGTCGCTTCCTCTCTAGTGGATTTCAGCTCCTGCATGTAGCATTCCCGCACAGAGGCCTGCTTTCCCCGGATCTCACTGGTTCCTTGAATCGTAGGGAACTTGATTTTCAGGTGGTAGGTGGAAGTGATGGCTCGCAGCTGGTTAATTGTCAGGCAGCCGATGATGGCGTTGTAGGAGGAAGGAGCCTTCACTAACAAAAAGTCAACCATAACCAAGCTGACATAGGGAGGGTTGCCCACCAAAACTGACAGGGCGATGGTCCTCGCCAACTAGACCGTTTCTCCCGAAAACCCTTTGAGTGGCATTGGGGAGGGTATCCTCTACATTGATGAAGTTGTCAGCCTAATCCATGAACTCTCAGAGAGTGGCAATGGTCTTTTTTGCATGCTCTGCCATGAACATCGATCGGGGCCAGACCCTCCCGAGCAACACCGCCAGTGTAATCTTCTCGTCTTGGTCTTCCGCGGTTATCCACACCTTGTTGAACCTAGCCAGGTAAGTCTTCAGGCTCTCATATTCCCTCTGCTTGATGGTGAAGAGGTAAGCAACCGGCCTTCTTCATCTCCTGCTGGCCATGAAGTGAGTGAGGAATAGGCAGGCCAGCTCATTGAAGTTCTCAATGGATCCAGGCGCCAAGGAGCCGAACCACGTTCTCGCGGGTCCCTTCAAGGTCAGCGAGAAGGCTCTGCATGCTACCTCCTCGGGAAACTCATGCAACGTCATGTGGGCCTTGAAGGTCTCGAAATGCTCTACCAAGTCTCGGGTCCCATCATATGCTTCCATGGACGGGACTCGAAACTTTGGTGACAATAGGACCACCATCATCCGTGCGCTGTACGGTAGGCCCGTGCTAACCAGTAGTTGGTCTACTGAGGTCGAACTACCCATTTTCCTCAATACCTCCTCACACTTTTCCTGGAGGTTACACAAGTCCTACTGCATGCGTTTCCTTTCATCCTGGGCATTGTCACCCTTTGCCTCTTTTCCCAAATGGTGTTCACTGACACTGGGCTCATCCTGGTGTATCGAGTCTCGGAAGTTATCCTTGAGGGCCTGGTTTTCCTCCCAAAGGTCCTTCACTTCATCATTGAGCCTTCCTATGAGCTACTCCATAGCGGCTAACCTTGCTTCCATGCTGCTTACCATTCCTTCGTCCTGCTCTCGTGCCAGCTGAGAACGGGTCCTCCCAGGCATACGAAGGACACACTTGACCGTAAGATTAGCCAAATCCCATAGACTGTGCCTAATGTTAATGTCGTGTTTCGTACGCCCTCGGGCCGGGTTGCTCAGTGGCACGAGTCTTCACTGGCGACAGATCCTGTGGTAGGAGAGGGGTTGCTCCTGCGATGGCTCAGGGAACCTCCGATGCCAAAGTTAGTATAGAGTAGAGATAAAATGCTTAAAGAAGAAGATAATAGTGGTGTATAATTGACAACAGACTTGAATTCGTCATCTCTCTTACCTTGTAGTTCTAGGCGACCTTCTATACTTGGTCATTCAGGTTAGAAGAGCCGTACCTTGTGTTATGGGGCAGAGGGACGCCTCTCCTCGGAGTCTCCACCGCCATACTGCATTTAATGCGGTGTGGTTTTCTTGGTATTAGTCATTTAATGCGGTGTGGGTCTCTGGCAAAATTGCCAGATGTCGTCTCTTCCCTTTTCCCCGATTATGATTTCCCACGCCCTTCTGTAACGTCCCATCCCAATGTTGATGATTACTTCCAACCCGCACGGGTTTAGAGCTCGCCTGACTCACATGGGTATGGGACCCGCCTCGGGCTACCAAAGGGGGGCCCTTCCAAGCTTGGGCTGGCATTTCTGGAGCTCATGGGGCCTGGCGAAGTAATGGGCCTGAGGCAGTATCATGGGCTTTAGGCCCTGATGAAAATTCCCCCTAACACTATGAGTGGTTAGTTTTTTCTTGTGGGAAGCTGGAAATGACCTTCTTGCAATAAGAAAAAATTTGTGGATAAGAAAAATAGTAGAAAATCCCAAGTGTCTGATATGCTGTGAAGAGGAGGATACAACTATGCATATCCTATGGCTGTGTCCAGCAGGAAGGGATGTGTGGGCAGATTCCTTGAGGCCTATTCAGAAATGGTCAAGCACTGAAAGAGTTTCCTTGGTTTATGGGAGAAATTAATGGAAAGGTTGAAATAAGAGGAGTTGAAGCTGGTTGCAGTCACAATGAGGTTGATTTGGCTTAGAATAAATTTTTTCATTTTTGAAGAAAAGTTTAAAAGTTCCAGCAATAGTGAGATCAATCCTTGAAGATTTTCAATCAGCACAAGAGAATGATATCGCTCTAAAATCAGAGGCAAAGGTTTTATCTACAACAAGTAATAGTAACAAAAGAAGGTTGCAGACATGGGGGGAAACCAATGCAAGGATATGTCAAGGTAAATTGGGATGCCTCTCTTAATGTGCAAAACATGGGATAGCTATTGTCATTCATTATGAGAAAGGTGAAGTAATGGCAAGTGCCTATTATAAGGAGCAGCCAATAAAAGATCGAGCCTTAGCAGAGAGCTTAGTACTATGCCAGACTGTAGAGTTATGTAATGACCTTAGGTTGAATAAGGTGATTTTGGAAGGGGATGCCCAAGTGGTGGTGAACACTGTTAACAAAGAAGAAGAGGATTGATCTCTCAATGGACACATCATTGAGGACATCAAAGCAATGCTGAGAGGAAGGAAAAACTGGAAAGTGCAGTACATCAATAGGAAAGGCAATGAAGTGGCTCATTCACTAGCAAAGGCAATAGTGCAATTTGAGCATGAAGTGATATGGATCGAGGAAGGACCAGATTTTATTTATTTGCAAGTTTTAAAAGAATCTATTTGTATAGACTAATTACATATTAATGAAATGCATGAAGTTTCTATTTCAAAATATATATATATGTGTGTGTGTGTGTGTGTGTGTGTGTGTGTGAGAGAGAGAGAGAGAGAGAGAGATTTACTTTTAATGTATAGATGTTTAATTACAACCAAAAGAAAATATAATTCTATAAGTACAGCAGGTGCAATAAACGAGTCTTACAATTCTATGGTTGCAACCAAAGGAAAAAAAAGGTAAAGCTTGAATGAAGTGGAAATACCTAGTATTCTTCGACTGCCTATATTCAAAACTTTATTCAAAGTTATCTCTACATGAAGATAAAAAATTTTGTTAAAAATGTAATTATTAAAAAAACTCACATAAAAACATATGATATTTCAAAATGAGTCTTACCATTTTTCAGCTTATAGCTTTCAGCATCTTCCATCAAGTCTTGGGAGTCATACATAATGAAGAGGGAGCTTTCAACCAATTTTAAGTGTAAATAAGAGCTTCAACTGTTTTTAAGGCCAAGGAGCTTCAAAATGAATCTAAAACACGATCCCCAACACTGAATGCCAACTTAGAAGCAATAGTAGAGATGAGAATCGCCAACACATCCCGTGCTATATTAGCAAGGACCAGATATTTGCTTGAGTTCACATTCCACCATATTAGAATATCAAAGTCGGGTGTCAATCCTTCAAGGCTTCCCAAAAAATAATTATCCAATTCTGATTTGGACTCTACAACACATTTTGATGCTTGATATTGGTGATACCTACTATAGAAATCATCATCATCATCATAAAAAGTGTTGATTTGGGTCTCACCAGCACTTGATTGGCCCCTACTTAAATATTGCTTATACAATTGCTTAGTGATTCCCCTTAGTCGTGCAACAAGCTTGGATGATGTCGAGGCTAAGAAAGTCAATAAATTAAAACTCCAAAATTTTCAATTTGGAGTGTGGGTCAAGCATAGCTGCAACGAACAAGATTTTGTTTACCTTCTCAAAATTTTCCAATATTTTAATAACATCTTCTCTGACATGATTGCTAGCTTCTTACCCAATACTTTTAGAAAATTTATTCAGATGGCTATATAGTATATATATAGCAACTTCTTTAATGAACAAATTTGAAGTTGCACATAAGTTGCATACGTTATAGGAATGCTATTTTATGGTTTTTTTTTTCTTTTGTTGTATTGTAGTATATATGGTTATTTCTTGCCACTTTCTTTATGTTGAATTTTGTGAAAAATTATTTTTAATACCATATTTTATTTGATTTTGAACAATGAACATTTATGTAGAATCCGTGATTTTATTTTGGTGAAGCTGATTTATTCCACAAAAGCGAAATTGATAAGGTTTAATATGGTTAGAAATAAAAATAAAGAAAATATCTAAAATATTATAATACAAATTATATGTCATGAAATGTAAGAAAAATCACATGTTATATATAGTTTTTATTAGTTGCAATTTTTTTGTTAAATTTTAATTATTTTGTGTCAAACAATCACATGCATACCACGAGAAAAATAAAAGGATAATTTCGATAAATAATGCACAGGAATAAATTAGACAAGAGAACTAATATCATATAACCGTAAATAGTTCCAATCGTAAGTCTAAATTCTAATCACTTTCTTGAAATTCAGAGTAAAATTCAGAGTGTAGGCACAATCTCCATTTTAAAAGAGTTTTGTTATACACAAGCACAGTCGCGTACTAATCTGTGTATTAATACTGATTCATTCATACTTAAAATTTAAATTAACATTATTTTTAATAAAATCTATTTTTTAACTAATTACATCACATTTGTGTACAAATTAATACATAATTATACTTGTAACTATATTTTTCTATTCTAAAAACATGCGCCTAGTCCTATCCGGCAAACTAATTACGTACGAACACCGATTGAGTTAGGTTTGACGTGCACAAAAGGGCAACAACTAGGCCCTTTCCTCCCGCAATAGACCGGCCCGTCAAGGAGAAAACAACAAGCCGACATGGCCTGTCCCAGCAACGTACGGCCTTTGGGAACTAGCACTGTTGGTGCAGACCAGCACATCCCCTACTAATTCGGCTACTGATGGAAACAGTTCGGAGCGGCTTTCCATACCCCATGTCTAGAAGGGTTATTAAGAGCATCCCCATCCGGTTTTATTTCTTCATCTCTATAATTTAACTCAAATACTCATTTCTTCAAATTTATTCTTAAAATTTGTTTATCTTCTAAAAACCTCCTACATCCCATTCTCCATCCCTATCTCTATTCTTTTAAATAATATTTCTCTATTCTTTTTTTATTACTTTTTTCTCTCTCTTCCATTTACAATCTTAACTACTAACTGTTTTGTCTTATTATTATTTTTTTTTAAATATCACTTCCTACTAAATATTTATTGGAGATTAAGACTATCCAATACAGTATTTTTTTTTTAAATTGAAATTCGTAGGAATAAAATAAAATGTTTTTATTAATTAGTGTATTTTCTAACGTGATGACAAATTTAATTAGATCCGGACTCAATATCTCTAATGAAAAACTGAAAGTCACGTATTGATGATAAAATTTTTTAATTGAATGCAACGGTAATATTTCAGCAACTTTTCTTCAACGATAATATTTTCTGTCTTAATTACAAACGGTAATATTTTTTGTTTTTTCTCCAACGGTAATATTTTTTATTTTTTCTCCAACGGTAAATTTTTTAATCTTTTCTCTAACGGTAACTTTTTTTGTCTTCTCTCAAACGGTAACATTTTTACTCCTATGTCAAACGATAGCAGTAATTCCTCTATAAATATGCAAACTCAAGCCTCATTTCCTCTATACAAACCAAACTTCTATTGCATCCTTTCATCTCCTACTCCTTTCATCATATGGCTCGTATTTTCTTTCGCAAATTATTGACATACATATCATCTGAAGATGATAGCGATGTTCAAAACATGGAGGTGGATGATCAGTCATCGAGGCGACGTGGCAATAGCCAATGTCGTAAGTTTATTCGACATGATCATGTTCAAGGACACGAGCGTCTATTTCGTGATTGCTTTGCTGAAAATCCAGTATATCCCTCGAATCTATTTCGAAGGAGATTTCGGATGAGTCGTCCCCTATTTCTTCGTATTCTAAATGAAGTAGAGTCTTACGACCCGTACTTCGTCCAGAGAAGAGATAATGTTGGCGGACTCGGTTTATCTTGTATGCAAAAAATCACCGCAGCACTTAGAATGCTGGCGTATGGGGTTACTGGAGATTTTATGGATGAACACATACGTATTGGTGAAAGCACCGCAATGGAGAGCCTAAAAAAATTTTCTGAGACAGTAGTAACTGTTTTCTCAGAAGAATATCTAAGGTCTCCAACTGCTAATGATATAGCTCGATTGCTTGCAGTTGGTGAACAACGAGGATTCCCAGGAATGTTGGGAAGCATTGATTGCATGCATTGGAAGTGGAAAAATTGTCCCGCAGCTTGGAAAGGTATGTATTCTGGCCACATCCGTGAACCAACTATTATTTTAGAAGCAGTTGCTTCATATGATCTCTGGATATGGCATGCCTTTTTTGGTATGCCCGGTTCACATAACGATATTAATGTGCTAGAGAGATCTTTTATTTTTACGGAACTTGCCCAAGGGCGTGCTCCTCCAGTCAATTACACTATCAATGGCAACGACTATACTATGGGCTATTACCTTGCGGACGGTATTTATCCCAAGTGGCGAACTTTTGTGAAGACGATTCCATCACCACGTGGAAATGAGAAGAAAAATTTTGTGAAAGCACAAGAATCCGCAAGGAAAGATGTCGAGCGTGCATTCGGGGTACTTCAACAACGATTTGCTATCATTCGTGGACCTTCCCGAATATTTAAAGTGAAGGAACTAATGAATATAATGAAAACATGTGTTATTCTACATAATATGATAATTGAAGACGAGCGTGATGATAGTGAGTGTTTGAACATTGAATATGATCAACTTGATGATAATCTCCCCGAATTGTCGCGCAATCATACAACTGAGCTTACAGACTTCATCCAGCGTCATCATGATATTAGAGACAGTTCGGCACATCATCAACTTCAAGAAGATATAATTGAACATCAATGGCTTTTACATTCACAACATTAGTCAGGGTTGCTTTACCTTTTATTATTTCCTTAATGTAATTGGGCTCCTATGTTTAAGTTAATCAGATTTGCATTTGTATTTCGTTATTGTTATCAATTTCCCGAATATATTAATGGTAATCGAGTTTGTTTCTGAAAATGTCGTTGAGTCATTAATTGCACAACCATCATCATACTTCCCATATTATCAAATACAAAAAAGATTAATTACATGTATTTTTACACATATATAATTGTGTCAAACATAAAATAAGAAATCAAATACAAAATAATCAATCCAAATCGTCGGACCGACTGCGTCTCGCCATGACCTCCCTCTGGAGTTGCTGGAAAAACTCCCGCTGCAATTCTGGCATGACACTCACATCCATCATTATAATGCGCTGATCTGATTCCTTATTCGCGAACTCCACTTTCTTAGCCTCCAACCGCAGCCGTTCGTCCTCTTGACGTAATTTTCTGGCCTCCGTCTCCTTGTCATACGCCATCTTCTCGGCTTTAAGACGAAAAAACTCTTTCTCCTGAGCACATGACTCCTCCAACAGAGTATACTTCATCTTCCTGAGTTTGAAGTTCTCCTCTACATGCTGGCCTTGGGCCTTTCGTTTTCCTTTCTCAGCTTTCCTTCCAATTGGTCGGTCGGGCTCGATAACTTCATTCTCCATCACATGATCCGCCTCGAGATCAAAAACTGAATCAACTGTAGCTCCAGAACATCGAGTTGGGGTCGGGGATGGGGATATCGTCTTCCTCCGCTTTGGATCCTCCTTTGTGGTGCGCCAAATCCACTTAGGTTGGTCCTTCAACAGGTGCCAACAATGCTCGAACTGGAATAAGCATTTCTCGAGTGATTGGTACATAAGCTTCGCCTTCTCAAACTTGCATGAGAAAAAAATTAAAATATTAAACAAATGTTCGGTTCGAGAAATTAAACACAAATTACTGAAGTAATGATTTGGAAATTCTACCTTATCTTGTTCGGTCATGCCACTTTGATTTAACCCTTCAACTTGGGCTAGTTTCGCACAAAATTTGTTTGTGGCCTTTTGGATCACCGACCACCGGTGAATTAAGGATTTTATTGTCCACTCATTTGTGGTTTCTTTAAATTGTTGAAAGTACTCAAAAATTTTTTCCCAAAGCTAGGAGTGTTTTTGATCTGTTCCTTGGACGGCATCAAGGCTATAATTTAGTCATGCGGAGACAAGTAACTTGTCTTCCTCGGGAGTGAAATTCGCACCCCTCACTGATTTCCTAACGCCGATAGGCTCGTTAGGGGGTAGAGGTGGAGAGTCATCAAGGATCAATGGAGATGTTCCACATTGCCCACCATAAGTGGGCTCAAGTTGAGGATCTTCACTTAGGAGGTTGGTGAAGTACATATGACCAGGGTCTTGTGAATCCATCTCTAATAAAACCCCAAAATGTTAGAGCCCAAACAACTTGGAAAAGTTTACATCTTTTGTTCGGGGCTCAGGAACCGAATGGTGACATCAAAGATTTTTGGCCACCCACTCATGGCTGCAACACCGATTGCCAGTACTTGTTGGCCGTCCGGGTTACCTAACCATTGAGGAGATGGCCAATCATATCCCGTATCCCCACATGCGGTTGTTATCATCACAGCCGAGGGGGTTTACTTTACACATTACTTATATTCACAACATAATACAAAATACCAACCAAAACAGCATGCAAATCACAAATAAAAAAAATAAGAGCATCCCCATCCAAATCAAGTATTTATTATAATATAAAATATATTAATTACTAAAACGGCTCAGAATGGTGTAAATATTGACAGCATGCGTAAGTAAGGCCCCGAACATCAAATGGCTGCAAAACCCCACCCGAACCCCGATTGCATTTTGTGAAAAGTATCACAAACTGCAATATGGTCATCCGGATGAGAATTACCCCGCCATAACGATGGGTCCCTAATTAACACTAGTGAATTAACCCCCCTATAACACCATCATCATAGCCTATTGGAATGCATCCCTAGCCCGATATATATGAAACACTGCAAATGATATACAAGAATGGAACAAAATTTAATTAACGGAAATGGCTATTAATCTGAAAACAGAATCTGCACAGACCAATAATATTAACATGGAAGCTCAAATAAAATAATCAGAAAACAAATAATAACTTCAGTCATCGAGACAGTTCATCACTGTATTCAACTATCAAATTTGTTCAAAATGAAGGGTAAATGAATATCCACCAGCCACAAAAAGCCACATATGGACTGAGTACACATTTTCAAAAGAAATTGGAAAGGTATAAGTGCAAAAATAAATACCAGAAAACCACGGCCCCAACCCATTAGATATATAAGTCCAAAAATCAATCCCTACAGACTTCACACCTAAATGAGATACCAAGGAAACTTAATGGTAATATTGCACATGTTATTGGCATAACAAACATCGAACCTATCAATATAGGATGCAGAGAACCACAAAAATCAGTAGAATTTAACTCAAATTTTGGAAGATTTCTCAGCTTGCCAAACATAATTTTCAGTTTATACAACTACATAACCAAATATGTTCCACATAGAAAGCCACAAATGAAATCGGCACTTCCCAAATTCTGGCATGGTAATCGAAACAACACTCCCAAAGCCTCAAAAATCTGTCCAGCGATTATCAGAGCAACAAGGATATCAACAACCATCCGAATAACCCAAACAGAGCAACAATAATTGTCATTTTCAGACCCAATTAAATTGCTCAACAAATCTAGTATTTTGAGCAAGAAAAGATTACTAAATACAAAAAAAATCTGCATAGAAGAACATACATAACCACAAAGTTTCAGATCCAAACAATATCAATTTCGGCCCTTCAACAGATATCAGTGGAGTTATCAAATCTCAGAGAAATGGTAATTGAAACAACAAATTCTCAGCAACCCAATTTCTCCAACCATTTTCAGCGCCTAATTTGAGCAAGAATAGCTAGGGTTTTCAGATCATACATACAAAAATCTAGAGGTTTAAGCAAAATTAGATCACGGTAAATCACTGCAACCATGATTAAACCGAGATGGGGGATTTTGTTTTTGAGATAGAGAAGCTCGGTGGCCAGCCATGGAGGATGCCCGGTTCACAAAGTCCAGCCATGGAAGGTGCCGAAACATAGAAAGAGATAGGCCAATAGGTGAGAAACCAGCCATGGAGGAAAGCGAAAGTTTAGAGATTACCCACATTCGGTGCAAGCTTCGTCTGATTGCGAGGGAGGAGTCGAGGAGGTGATTTCGCACGGCCACCCAACTGTCCAGAGAAGAGAAACGCGGGACAAAGAAAGAGAAAAACAATTTGGGGACAAACAGTAGATGCACAAATATGGGGTATCACTGTACAAACCGGAAACCCAAATCGCATTTTAGGGATTGGGATGGAGAGCCATTTTCATCAAAACCCTAAAATTTATCCCCAAATTTTAGGGAAAATCTCGACATGGGGATGCTAATGGGGATGCTCTAAGTGCCCTCTCAAGAGAGATGCAGGTGCCAAGTCGTGCTGGGCAAGAGTCCACGAGGGGTTATTGCATTCAATGCTACGACATGCCTCTTTAGTGAGGGTATTGCTACTAGGCTACCAAGCAAAAGAGAGGCTACGCCAACCTTCGGATGAGAAATAGAAAAAAGGTTTTGTTACGTATAAATAAAGTCACATATTAATTTACATATTAATATTAATTCATTCATATTTAAAGTTTAAATTAATATTACTTTCAATAAAATTTACTTTGTGACCAATCACATTATATTGATGCACATATTAGTGTACACTTATACTTGCGACTAGATTTTTCCTAAAAAAAAATGAAAAAGGCTTGAAAGAGGTAATCTCTTTCACTCTCTCCCCCTTCCCGTCAAAAGAAAATCTACACCTCGAAAATAATTGAACCCAATTGACTTAGGCATCGGAGGCCTTACCTGCCTAACCCCAGACCCATTCTTTCCCCTCTAGTCATAGGTGTAAGCAGCAATTGAAGGTGTGCGGAAGGTCCTCAACACAGAGTAATCTTAAGTATAAATTATTTTTAGAACTGTTCTTTGAAAGCATTAGTTTATTTCTAATTCTAGAGTTTGTAATAATGTCATTAATGTAGCTTTTTGTTAAGGACATGTTTCATTCCACCAACCGCACGGATACCAGTAACAAAATGAGAGGGTGCCAAGTGGAACTCTATTGTGAAACATGCGGCAATTACTGATTAACTATATGAAATAATCAAAAGAATAAAACAAGAGAAATCGATACAGAGATTTAACGTGGTTCAGCAGTGTGCTTACATCCATAGGAGCTAGCAGCGTGAAAATTCACTATTGGTAAAGTAGGGTTACATGATAGGTATTTATACTAACCCTAGACGTACGAACGTATTCAAGGAAAATTAGGTTGGGGCATCTCTCATCTAGCAACTTGAGACATTAATTAAGTCCAAGCAATGCTTGAACTTATCTGTAGTAACAAGCTTTGTCAACATGTCTGTTGCATTCTTAGAAATGTGAACTTTCTCGAGTCGTAGTTTACTTGATGAAACCAATTCCTTGATCTTGTGAAACTTCACATCTATGTGTTTGGTCCTCACATGATACACCTGGTTCTTTGCCAAATAAATGGCACTTTGACTATCACAATGCAACTGAACTCCACCTTGATGGACACCTAGCTCCTTGACCAACCTTATAAGCCATAAAACCTCCTTAGCAGCCTAAGCCACTGCCATATACTCTGACTTAGTAGTAGATAGTGCAACTATAGGCTGTACCGTGGACCTTCAACAAACAGGTAGTGCAACTATAGGTTGTACCATGGACCTTCAACAAACAGGTCCTCCCACAAGAGTAAATACATAACCTATGGTAAACTTTCTATCATCTAAATCCCCTGCATAGTTTGCATCCACATATCCCACAACTGAATGATCACTCTGTTATCTGCTAAACGTGATGCCATAGTCTGTAGTACCTCTCAAGTATCTGAAAATCCACTTGACTGCATCCCAATCTTGTTGACCCGAATTTGATAGAAACTTGCTAACCACACTAACAGCTTGTGCCAAATCTGGTCTTGTAAAAACCATAACATACATTGAACACCCACTCCATTGGCATATAGGACCTTTGACATGTCTTGAACTTCATCATCTATCTTTAGGCACTGAGCGGTAGACAATTTGAAATGATTCGCCAAATGTGTACTTACTAGTTTTGCATCACCCATGCTGAACCTGTCCAATAGATTACGATCAAAAGTCTATGGTTTATCCTTCTTTACTTTCTGGAGATCTTGTTCTTACTAAAATTCAATGATGAATAGGTTATCACCCACTTCTTTAAAGTGTATCCATCCCTTAGTCTTCCATACATTTTGCATAGTGGTATTAAAAGCTTCTTTGTTAATCTTCTTCTCTGATGCAATGAGGCCTATAAGACAAAGTTGTCCACGTCTGACAATCTTTGTATCTTTTGTGATGTCAACCCGCAACTCACGTTGTTCTTCCTTAGTCAAAACGAAGTTTGCCCCACTTGTCAATGATCTCATCCGACATCCTTACTAACAATCACTCCCTGTGAAGATTTCACAATTAACTACACTCTCTCCTTAGAGTATACTAGGAGACATGTCTTGCCTATAGTAGAGAAAACTCCTCAGCACACGCTAGGAGACATGCCTTGGGCCACATTAAATATATAATAATACAATTGAGGCCTCAAATAAAATTTTCTTGCTTAACCAAACCTGAAAGATAAAAGTTTTCAACTATTTTTACATACAAAATGTCAACCTTAAATGATTATTTTAGTGTTTATTTCATTTTGAG
The DNA here is from genome assembly GCF_018687715.1 of Carya illinoinensis. Taxonomy (NCBI): domain Eukaryota; kingdom Viridiplantae; phylum Streptophyta; class Magnoliopsida; order Fagales; family Juglandaceae; genus Carya; species Carya illinoinensis. The sequence continues at coordinate 20,644,163 of NC_056763.1, forward strand.
TTTTATATTAGAAAGGTTTAGTGTGGTATAATCAAGACTTTTGGAGTCCGTATTAATAACTTTATTATTTTTATAAATTTAATTTAAACTTTAAGCTTTTTTAGAATTTACCCATCAAATTAAAAGAATTGTTGGGGCAAAGAAATTAATTTTGAAAAGACCACATCGTAGTAATTATGTGATATATAGAAATTAATTAAATAAAAGTTTGGGAAATTTTTGGGGGCCCTGAAACAATGTAATGGTTCCACCGTTGACAACAGATTTTCTCTTGATTTGTCTATCTTGGAATACAACAATCTAATTAATCACTTGTCTCTTTTATGATACAATAATCTAACTAATCGTGTATTACTCGAACTAACTACACTAATAAAAATACCTCTCTTTTATTCCAAAAGTTCTTAAGAATAAACACACTTATTTTCCTCCTTTTTTCTAAAAACCCCTCACACTATTTTCGCACGGGAACGAAAGCACACCACTAGAATGAATAGTAGATCTAAAAATATGATAAATAATTTAATTTTTTAAAATTTTAAAATAATAATAATATTTAAAATTAATATTTAAAACTTTCATTTAAAATTAATAATTTTTATCTCACTATCTAAATCAAGCCTACGGTAAATAAAGTTGAAAACTATGAAAAGTTGTTCAACAATACTAAATCCATCGAATGTGGGTCTCTAATTTGTGTCCTGATTTCCTTGTTTTTATTGAATAATTAAGAAAATATTTTTTAATGATGTTGTGAATTTAAAAAAAAAATTAAAAAATATAAAAGAAATTTAATCAAAAAATCAGAAAATAAAAATGGTCTTCTGGAACGTGTTGCATCCTCGGTGTTTGCAAAATGAGGGGAAGAAGTGACCTGAAAAGTTCCCTTTAATCATTGACTCATGTCATACAAACATTAAGAGTGGGTATTGGCCAGTCAAAGTCACTGGGAATGGTGGGTTTTGGAATCAAACATGATAACGTTAAACCAATGATTTTATTCTCTTTAATCATTGACTCATGTCATACATTTTGAGTTAAAAGTCGCTGATCAATACTTTTTAGATTTTTAATTTTTAAATAAAGGATCAATACTAAAATCTAGGAAGAAGGAAAACATTTCCCAAATCACCGTCAAACGGGTCCAAGACTATCCTTAAATTCATTGATTCGTTTACTTAAATATTTTTTGTGGCTTAAATATTCGTTTACTTAAATATTGTTTGTGGCTTAAATGTTACTTCTTGTTGTATAATGTGATTAGTTAAATTTATTTTATGATAAAAATAAATTTATAATTTAACATATGATATTAAATCATATTATTTTACATATTTATTTTAATATGACCGTTTTGTGGCTAATGTATTTTTCTACTAGTCTAATTTAAAGAAAAAGATTATTATTTTTAAAACATAAAAAAAAAAAATGTTTGGTTTATAGTAAGACGATGGTGTTAACGTTAGAGACATCCATATCCTTCTCTCTCGATTTAACGAACTCTTTGAATGCCCTGATCTGTTGTTGCCTGATTCTGATCTCTTTCTCTTGTCCTCTTATAGATCATCTGTCTCTTTTTGTATCTGCTTCGGATCTTGATCTGCAAGTTCAGGATAACACATGGCTGCAACTCCCTCGATGTCAGCAAGTAATTACCCACCGGAAAAGTGCTCGCCGGCAAGTAATACCTCTAGGTAATTAATACATGCATAGATTCTCAAAAGGAATTGTTTCCATTCTCTGCATTTTATATGTTTTAATGTTAATTTATTAATTTGTGTCGCCATAATTATTTCTCCTTTTTTTTTTTCTTCTAATTTCATTACTTTGAGCCACCTTTCATCGTCAACTATTTAGTATTGGGTTTCCAAGATCAAAAGAATATATATATATATATATATATATACATACATGATGAGAGGCGTTGTAGATGAGCAAGATTAATTCGATAGAAATAAAAATTGCAGAAGACATGATGATCTGATGGCAAATTCCAACAGAAACATGCAAACTTCCATTGAGACTGAAGATGTGGAAGAAATTGCATCTTGGATTCAAGGAAAGCTTTCCGAAATGTCTCCTCACGAGAAAAACGTGAAAAGAGCTTTGCCCACGAAATTGAGGCTTTTTGCCACCACAATCCCTTCCGGGAAAATAGGTGTTTTTTTATAGTTTGACCTTAGATATACGCAAGGGATTGATCAGAATGATCCAAGTTGAGAATACACCAATGAGAAAGCTTAAAATTAAAAGTTAAGAAGTGATTTATTTAAGTAGGGGTGTAAAAAAAAATTAATGAATTGGTAAACTGGACTGGATTGAAGGGTTCGGTCTGAACCGAATTTGATTTGGTTTGGTACCCGTTTTATTTTTTAAAAAAACTTGTTAAAATCAGTTTGGTTTTGAATTTTCTTTTTTTAAAACAGAATCAGACTAGTTTATATATATATTTTTTAATTTTTTATATTGTTTATAATTTTATATATAATATATAATTATATATAAAATAGTTTTGTATTATATGATAAATTACTAATTAATATAATATTAAATTTTAAAATCTTATATCACTATAGTTTATTGTATTAATAGTTATGCTAAAATTATATAGTGCATATTAATATTTACATTAATACTATATCACTATATATTATAATATATCATTATATTGTATATTATAATATACTACAATATATTATCACTATAGTATTATATCTTATAATATAATATATTAGATAATATATAATATAGAATATTAAAATTAAAAAACTGGACCACAATCGATTAAACTTGAAGAACCATTTTAGGAAATAACTGATGCAGAATCAGTTCTTGAAAATGAAAAATTTGTTCATACCAATTCGATCTTAAATTTTATTTAAAACTAGACCGGTTACGTCTCTACATGATTACATCTAAGAACCATAGAAACTATTTTAATATTTTTTAACCATTATAATTTTGATAAAATTATTATTGATCATCTTTTAAATCATTATGCTTTTTTATAACTTTTTGATATAGCTTAAAATGATTTATAAATAAATAAAAATTAAAAAATAATTTTTAAGTCATTAAATATCACATCAAATCATGAATAAAAATATTGATAAATAACACTGGCCAATAAACAAACTTAAATTTATGAACTTAAAGAGATTAACGATGCGTTTGGTAAGTGAAGTAGTCTCGTATTTATGAGATTATTTAATTATTATTTATAAATAATTTACTATTATTTTTTTATTATATTATTTACTACTTTTACATTATCATTTACGGATCATTTGAAATCACTTTAACATCTAAATCCAAGAAACACAAGCCCACAAGCATGTAATTCCTCCCCTAGCCGACAGGCTTAAAAAGATTTCAGAAAGAGTAATACTACGTATATTTACAACTTTATTTACACTTTTATCTATAAAGATTGATTTTATGAATTTTCTTTTCAAATTTAAATTTTGAATTTCAGATTTTATAATCTTTTGCATATCAATAATTGACATATAGATAATTAAATTTTTAATAAATTTTTCTTAAATACACTTAATATTTATCTTCCAGAAAATTTGGCAAGTGGATGTTGAAGTCGTCATCTTTTAATATTTGATCAACATATCTAGTAAAAATGGATTTATGAGGGAGTTAAAAAGGATTGATAATGATGTTGATATATCATCAACGTACCCACCTTATCTATATTCCAAACCCCATGCTATCAATGGTAAGAGATTATTTATTTGCTTTGTAACAATGACAATTCAATTCTTAGATCAGTTGGCGCAACCGGTAAGGATTTTATCATGACACATTATTTTCTCTAAGTTTAGTTTTACTCAGCAAGTTTGGATAATGAGTAGAGATAAGATAAACTGAAAGAAAAATTAAATAAAATATTATTTTTTAATATTATTATTATTTTGAGATTTAAAAAAATTGAATTATTTATTATATTTTATGTTAAAATTTAAAAAAATTATAATAATTAAATAAATTGAGATGAGTGAAAAATCTTTTTTAATCCAAACTGGTACGTAAAGAACTTTTCAAACTTAATTATCAGAATAAAAGAGTTTTTTCTTAAATTATCTGGAATGGATTGCAAAAGTTCGAGAAAGCTCGAATATGAAGTTATGTACTGCATGATATCTGCCTTGCTTTCAATTCTCTTACAAAGTGACGATAAAGAAGCTACGGTGTAAAGCCATTGCTCTACATCCCGACAAGAGCAAAGATAGAGAAACACTACTTTGTCCTCCAAAATGTACCGCTCAAGTGTACTATTTGTTATTTTAATTTTAATTTTAATTATTTATTTAATAATTAAATAAGTAATTTTAAATATATTAATATTTTTTTTAAAAAAAAATATTTAAATATATTAAAAAAATTAAAATTTTAAAATATATTAACAGTAACAATGAGCTGTACTGTAAAGTAATATTACTCTTAAAAATATTAGAAAAATACTGGGACGAAGAATTGGACCCCAATTTGAACGATACTGTTTTTGTATTAAAAAAATTAATGATTAAGGAAATATTTATTATTAAATTGATTTTTTTAAAAAGAATTTTATTTAAAAATATGTAAAATAAAATAAAATTAATTTTACTGGTCCAGATATCGATATAATTTATCATAGAAGATACTATTTGCTATAAATTGAGTTTGGATATTAAAACGATCTTAAATATTTTGTAAATAATAATGAAAAAATATTAAAAATAATTATAAAATATTAAATAATAATCAATAATAATAGAAAATATTAAAAAATAGATTAAAAAAATATTAATAAAATAATAAATAATAATAATAAAATATTCTAATAATTATTTTGAAAATACCTCACTATCTAGACTAGCCCTTACACTGTAGTAACATCTTTAATTGTCTTGTCGGGATGTAAAGCAAATGGCTTTACACCTTGCTTCTTTAGTAAGAGAAGAGAATGCTAATTATGCTATTACAAGCATTAAATACATAAGCTAATTTATATAAGTATTTTTCATTATTCTTTTTAAAAAATTTGTATAAAATTTATCTATTTAAAACTTATATAAATTATTTTTCTTTAAAATTAATTGGTGAGTTTTGGATAAGATGGTGGAAAAATATTAAATTTTATAAAAATAAATTTATAAATTGATATAGTACATTAAATTATAAAATTAATTTACTAAAATCTAGGAAGAAGGAAAACATTTCCCAAATCACCGTCAAAGGCGTCCAAGACCATCCTAGTCCTTAAATTCGTTGGTTCGTTTACTTAAATGTCATTTGTGGCTTAAATTGTTAATTGTTGTTGTATCACTATTCTTTCTAATTTCTCCTATTGATTCGATACATTTTAAATTATTTTATATATTTTGAATGTGTTGTGTTAACTCGATATAATTTAAAAAGAAATAGTAAGACATAAAGAAGTTTTATAAAATTATTTTATATATTCTTTTATTTAAATGTTTGGTGTTAAGTCTATATATAATTTAAAGAGAAGTAATACAAACGTAAAGAAATTTCATAAAAATAATGTAATTTCATGTGATCAGTTAAATCTATTTTATAATAAAAATAAATTTATATAAATATAACATATCATGTTAAGTCATATGTATTTATTTTTGTTTAATCTTTTTATGACTAATGTATTTTTCTACTAGTCCAATTTAAAAGAAAGAATATTAAGGCTATTATGCCGCTCCAAACATACCGCTGGGCATACCACCCAGTGTTTTTTTTTTTTTTCATTTTTCATTTTACATTTTTTTAATCACTTTCTTAATCATTAAGTAAAAAAAAAAATACACAAATATACTTAAAATCACTTTCTTAATCACTAAGTAAAAAAAAAAAAAAAAAAATTTACCCAGCGGTCAACCCGGCCGGTCAACCCCAGGCGGCAAAGGGGCTTTTTCCTAGGTTTATATTAAGACGATCGTGTTAACGTTAGAGACATCGATATCCTTCCTCTCTCGATCTAACGAACTCTTTGAGTGCCCTGATCTGTCGTTGCCTGCCTCTGATCTCTTTCTCCGGTCCTCTTATAGGTCATCTGTGATCTGTCTCCGTTTGTATCTGCTTCTTTTTTATTTTCCTGCTTTTTATGACTAAGATTTGACTGCATCTTGGTCTGCAATTTCAGGATAACACATGGGCGCAACTTCCTCGACGTCAGCAGGTAATTATCCACCGGAAAAGTGCTCGCCGGCAAGTAATACCTCTAGGTAATTAATACATGCATATATCTCAAAAAGGATTGTTTCCTTTAATTCTCTGCATTTTATATGTTTTAATGTTAATCTTATTAATTTGTTCCACCTTAATTATTTCTCCTTTTTTTTTTCCCCTTCAATTTTCATTCACTTGTTGAGACAAAATATTTTGCATTTGTTGTAATTTCATTAATTTCTGTCACCTTTCATTCTCAACTATTATCTTCTAGTTGATTCGTTCTCAAAATATTTTCTTCTAATTTCATGAATTTGAGCCACCTTTCATCCTCAACTATCCTCAACTATTTTAGGTTTCCAAGATGAAAGAATATATATATACACACACACACATTATGACAAGCATTGTTGGTGAGCAAGATTAATTCGATAGAAATAAATATTGCAGAAGACATGATGATCTGATGGCAAATTCCAACAGAAACATGCAGACTTCCATTGGGACTGAAGATGTGGAAGAAATTGCATCTTGGATTCAAGGAAAGCTTTCCGAAATGCCTTCACCACCATCTCATGAGTGTTCCATATTTAGAGTTCCAAATGGACTACGCAGGCATAATGAGAAGGCTTTCGTCCCACAAGTAGTTTCAATCGGTCCATTTCACCACGAGAACAAGGAGTTAAAAGGAATGGAAAAAATCAAGCTATGGTATTTAAAATGCCTCCTCAATCGAGCACCTGCTGAGGAAACAGTAGTTAGCTTGGTTTGCTTGGTAAAAGACGTCGGAAGTACTGAGCAGGATTGTCGTGAGTCTTACGCAGAAGAGGTAGATGTTCCAAGAAAGAAATTCATAGAGATGATGATCCTCGATGGTTGCTTTATCCTCGAATTCCTCTGCAGATATCAAAAGGACCTGATGGCAATTCGAGGAGAGGAAGCTCTCGTGCCTAATACGTCATGGATGCCCAGAAAAATATTAGCAGATTTGCTTCTGCTTGAGAATCAAATTCCTTGGTGCGTGCTCGACTGTTTGTTCAACCTCATGCCCTGCTTGAAAACTGAATCGTGCTCCCGACTTGATGATCTGGTTTCCTCTTCTCTTTCCAAGTATGGAATGTTTCCTCCATCGGCGCGCAGCAGTCAAACTCACAAGCATTTACTCGATTGCTTCCGAAACTGTTTAGTTGGTTCATGCACTATAACACGGCCTAATTGCTTAGTTCCCTTAAAGCGGATCCCAATTTGGTCTGTGACAGAGCTTCACCAGCATGGATTTAAATTTATCGCTGAAGACGGAGAAAACATCCTCAATATAAAGCTCGAAAATTACAAAATAAAGATGCCAGCAATAGTTATAGAGGAGAACACAGAATCTATGTTTAGAAACCTCATCGCATATGAGCATTGTGATCCGAGTAAGGGCTACGAAATCACCTCTTATGCTGCGCTCTTGTATTGCCTGATTAAGTCTCCCGCAGATGCACTCCTTCTCAAAGAGAGAGACATTATACAAATTGGTTTGAGCAATGAGGACATAGCAAGTTTCTTAAACAGGCTTTATAATGATATTTGTTGCCTTGGTTTTCTCTACACAGACCTCTGCGAACGTGTGAATATGATCGGAGTCTCGGACGTGTGAACAGAGCTTACAATGAGATGAGGTACTCGAACGGTTGTCACAACTTGCATAGTATATATAAAATGAATATGATCGAGGCACGATTATTTCGGAGATTCAAAGATGTTCTTTAGTCCATCTATGTGATCTTTCCTTGCTACAAACCGTTTATTCTGCCCTCTCCTACTATACATGATGCGGTTGCTAGCTAGCTCATGTCAAGTAATTATGTTTATGATCTAATTAGTGTGTATTTCTTTCAACAACTATGTTTTAGTAAGTGTGGATCCTGCTGATCTTTCATGTTATCTTTGAAAACTCGAATTGCTAACTGTATTATTTGTCCCTGAAATAGAAAAAATGTGTTACGGTACTAGATATATATTATACGGTCATTATTACTAAGTGCATGCCTTACAAACCGATATTACAGTCACACGCGACAGTGTCACGCCAATTAATAAACTCTAGTTCATCGAATTCAGGGAAAAAAAAAATTTTGAGCAAATAAGTTTAGAAAACAAAAAATTAGGTGGTCACAACCCAAATCATTTTGGATAGCTAATTGGTGATGCAAGTGTTTTGAGTCTGGTGATGCAGATTTGTATGATTCTATGGCGGCGTGGTTGGCCATGTAGAGAAGGCAAACCAGCGTAAATATAGCAAAAAATGGTGAAAATTTCTCGGATTTGGATCATATCGTGCACGTATCAATATTTTGGTGATAAGTACTCTAGCTACGAGTATCATAATCGCATATACGACTTCAATTCACAAAATTCTTTTTGGTGCACATGTCATAGACACCAGCTATGCCTTGTAGTCCAAGTTTCAAACCAAAAATCAGCTATTTTTCTATTCAAATCATCGATTTAATTATTTTTGCATTTTATGCAAATATTTTTCTTTCACATTTAGATGATTTTTATTTTTATTTGGACCATATTTTTTGCAAGATTCTTATTTGATTACATATGTTATTTTTATGCAATAATTGACATTTTGTCTTTTCAGAAAAAATTCTTAAAATATCGAATTTTCATATTTATTTGAGTCCAACTTATGAGTTTCAAAACCTTTTTTTTTAGGTTAGGGGTGGAGAGATTTGAACGTGCTTCTCCCATTGGGAGACAGGTTGGGTTTGTGTGTTAATAAGTGCTGTGAATAGGAGTAAAAAAGTAGGTAAAAAATAATAAGAGAAATGATATTTACATTCATGGTTATGCAAGCACCACGCAGTCTTTTTGAACAAAGTGAATTAATATGAGACCCACATAAAAAAAATTAACTTTTTAATCATGGACTCCACTTTTTTTCAAAGCGATTGCGCAGTATTTGCATATTCCACGACTGTATGTAACATTACTCATAGAATGTTAAATAGTAATAAATAGTAATAAATAATAATAAAAAATATGTGAAAAATAATAGTAAAGTAATGAACAGTAGTGAAGTATGTTAAAAAGTGTTGAGATACTTTCAGTACCCAAAGACAGCCCATACCATCAAGTCCAAAGAACCTTGACTTGTAAATTTCAAAACTTAATTTTAAATTTTAACAATAAACTTTGCTCTCAAAATTTTCTCTCTATTTTACATCTTTTATTAATCTCAATTTATAGATTCTATTTAATTAAATCCTCATCAAAATAATTATAATTATGTTCGACCTGAATGGGCCGCCCCACAACAATGAGTGGGTGGCTCTTTAGGGCTCCATAGATCCACGAAACTCCATCTTTTTCATGGAGACCTAGAGCGTTGCGGGCTTCCTCTGCACAAAGATTCCAAAAGAAGCAATCAAACTTCTACCCAGATTAGAGAGGCGGAAGAAATTGCATATATCTTTGATTCGAGGAAAGCTTTTCGAAACATACCTACGGCGCCATCTCGGTGTTCCATATTTAGAGTTCCAAATATGCCACGCAGCCATAATGGAAAGGCTTTCGTGCCGCAAGTAGTTTCGATCGGTCCATTTCACCACGACAATACACAGCTGCAAGCAATGGAAAATATTAAGCTACGGTATTTGAAATGCCTCCTCTATCGAACAGGAACTATACGGAATTGGAGTGCTTGGCAGAAGCCATCAATTGGATTGAGCAGGATTGCTTTGACTGTTATGCAGAAGTAGTTGATCTTTGTAGAAAGAAATTCATAGAGATGATGGTGATTGATGGTTGCTTTATCCTTGAATTCCTCTGCAGATATCTGGAATAACGGAGGGGGAATACAAGGAGAGGATGATGATCCCGTGTTCAAAACGTCATGGATGCCAAGGAAAATAGTAGCAGACTTGCTTCTACTTGAGAATCAACTTCCCTGGTGCGTGCCCCTCTGTTTGCCTAACCTGATCAACTCAACTGGCGAGTACAGCATCCCCCAGTTGCAAGTCTTGTTGCCGTTCCTTTTTCCGAATACAGAATGTTCAGTACGCGGAACGGGATTTCCCCGTGGAACACACAAGCATTTACTCGATTGCTTCCGAGCTCAGTTAGTTGAATCATGCACTATAAAATTGCCTGATTCATCTAGTAGAATAAGTTCATGACTCCGCCACTGCTAGTATGGGCACTCAAGTCACCTCTTATGTTGCGATCATGAGTTGCCTACTCTACATTTTGGTTGCAGCAACGAGCTGGACCTAGCAAGTTTCTTAAACAGGCTGATTTATAATAATCATACTTGTTTCCATTATGGTTTTCTAAAACCAAATAGAATCGCAATTATTATGTAAGTTAGTTTCAATAGTAATTTACAGGAAAAAGATGAGAGATTTGCCCAAAATATAAAGAAAACTCTAAAAAATATTGATTAATAATAAAATTTGAAATTATTTTATAAATCCCACGAGCCAGACTTAAATAGTTGCAAAATTTGAAATTATGAAAATTTTTTTAAAAATGGAAAAATTTAAATTATTGCATGAGAAATTAATATATAAATAAACAAAAATTCTACCAAAATTTTGGTAAAAATCAAAATCAGAATCACTTTCAAACTTGAAACCAAATATTTACTAATAAAGCAAGAATGAGTATAAATATATGATTTAAATGAAAATAATTGATATTATTCTGAATAATTTTGGAGAAAGTAATTGATATCCCATATCAATTTGGATCTGCACCATTCTCATTGGGTTAGAGAGAATTTGTCTTTGAATTCTAAACTTTATTGCCTCGATCTCTTGGATGTCCAATTAGACCAATCTTTCTTTCTTTTTGTTGTATCATCTCGATGATCATATAAAAACTAAAATTGATTTTATCGGCTCGAAATAAAATAATATTGAACATATGATACTCCAAAATTAAGTATTTTCCCACATCTCAAATCCAAAAAAAAATATTTTGAATAGGAGAATTTGAAAAAAATCCTCAACTCCAAGAAAATCAACATTAATTGTCTCAAAAGTTGTTTTATGATCTTCAAACTTCAAAACTTCACCACCATTTTCTTTTTTCAAATTTTTTATGTTTTCAATAAAAATAATTACCTCATCTACTAGGTTATCTTTATCAGGATAGATATCATAGATTGGTACGGAGTTTCATCCTATGGAAGAATGTCTATCCGCAAACTCTTATTCCTCAAAATAGTAAATCCATTTAACCTTGTGCAATAAATTAACAAAACCTTCAGCTTGAAAAGTACTAAGAAATTCTAGTAAATCCACTCTAAAATTGAGGTCCCCATGACGCTCCTCCTGACCATGGTGCTCCCAAAATAGAACATGATTGTGATATGGGTTCTCAAAATTAGAATAAGAATCGTGATCTTTTATCTCACGATCAACAATATCTTGCGTTGTTAGACACTGGGTTAACTCTGCAACTTACCTCTACAAATCTTCATTCATCACATCCTGAACGCTACGATCACAATGCGGGACTTCCTCGTTTGGAAACTGCCCACAACAACCACGACCACAACCACCAGCTATGGAAACTGATGAGATATTACCCCAAAAAAGATGTTGAAGCTTTGATACCAATTGACGTCGGACAGAATAACGATTATTTTGTAGGTTAGTTTTAACAGATAATTCATAGCAAAAATATAAGAGATTTGCCCAAAACACAAAGAAAACTCTAAAATATATTGATTAATAATAAAATTTGAATAGTTGCAAAATTTGAAATTATGAAGATTTTTCCAAAAATGAAAAAATCTAAATTATTGTATGAGAAATTAAGACATAAATAAACAAGAATCCTACCAAAAACTTGGTCAAAATCAAAATTAGAATCACTTCCAAACTTGAAACCAAATATTTACTGACAAGGTAAGAATGAGTATAAATATATAATTTGAAAGAAAATAACTGATATTATTCTTAATGATTTTGGAAAAAGTAACTGATATCCCATATCAATTTGGATCTGCACCATTTTCTCTACTCAAACCTTTGCCTACGCGTGAACTTACTTCAATCCAGGGTAATTAAAAGATATAAAGCTACTTTGAGGCGAGATTACTTTAAAGATCCGATGTTCTTTGCTCTCGTATACGGAATCGTGTTCCAAGACCCACTTCTTTTAGAATTCAGAGTGCAGTAAAGTTCCTTGTTGAGAATGCAAAAGCTTATGAGCTAATTGATCCATGTACTAATCAATGGAGGGCTTCTTTAATGCAGGAATTTTCTTGAGGGAGGAAGCTGAGATCATTATGAAGTTTCCAATTAGTTACTCTAATAAACCAAACAAATTGATATGGTTGGTTCTTCTAATGTGACGTGTTCACAATAAAAAGTGCCTACCATTTTAAAATAGAATTGGTAGAGTTATCAAATGGTCAACCTTCTTGCTCTAATAATGGAAGTGCAGTGTGGTCAGTTTTATGGAAGCTGAATATCTCTCCAGCTGATAGGATCTTTCTATGGAGAACTTGCTTAGAGGGTCTTCCTATTAATTTGAATCTTTTTTTTTTTTTTTAAAAAGGTGGTAGACAATCCAAAATGCCCTATCTATTTTGAAGAAGAATTTGTTTTTCATATTTTATGGTTTTGTCCAGCAGCACATGATGTATGGAGCCAATGCCTCCAAACTAATTCAGAAGAAGGCTTGCTGGAAAAAGACATTTTTTGAACTGATTGAGAACTTTTGTTTAAACTTTGAGTCAGTGTTTGTGGAAGAGGTTGATGTGGTATCAAGGAGAGTATAGCATAGAAGGAACCATTTTGTTTTTCAAAGTGAGTTCAAGAATCCAAATATGGTAGCATAGCAATCTAAAGAGCTTCAAAAGGAATTGCAGGCTAATCTCTCAAAGAAGGTTATCAATTTTGGAGTGTCTTGCACTCTAGTTCGAGTGTGGGAACCTCCCCCTTTGAATTGTCACAAAATCAATTAGGATATTGCTACAGACAGGCTTAAGGGTATCATTGGGATTGGAGTAGTAATCAGAGATTGTGAAGGTTCAATTTTGAGTTGCTTGAGATTTAATCGACCATCAGTGTTTGATCCTGTATTGGCAAAAGCTTCTGGGGCCTTACATGCAACTCTATTCAGCTTGAAGCTGGGTTTACAGACTATTATTCTCGAAGGTGATTCTCTATAGGTGATCAACGACATCTCAAAGGAGAAGGGTAACTAGTCTAGCTATGGGATGGTGATCAGTGACATCAAGTCTAAACTGTTGAACTTCTCATCCTGGTCTATTCGTCATGTGCGTAGGGAGGCTGATATTGTAGCTCATACCTTAGAAAATCTGCATTACTTGTTTATGATGTAACAATGAATATGGAAGAAAGTCTTTTATGTATTGTCTCTTTTCTTTGAGAGCATTGATGAATAAAACTCTTCATTTCAATTTTTCTTTTTTTTTTAAAAAAAAAGAAAGTATATGGAATCGCATTTAGTCTATTTCTAGATATTTTACAAAGCATATTTGCTATCTATCATCTTCTACTATAAGGAGTAATGTTATGTCTTTTGTGAAAATGTGGGTTCTATTAAAAAAATATTTTTTTACAATTTTTTAACATGGGATCTACTTTTTTACAAAATTCTACATGAGACTTACCTATTTTAGACTTATACAAATCATTTCTATTAAATAAGAGCAATACATGATCCTAGCTGCTAGCTCTATTTTCAAGTATTAATATATATCTTGTATCTTACTTTTTGCAAACTCCAATTACTATTTGTATTTGTTTGCCTTCTCTGCGGAGAATAAAACATTGATGTGTTGAATAACGCTAAGACATGTTACCCATTTTGTTACGAGGGTCGGATATGCATATATATGGCAATCTCATAAAATGAGGTGGTCAACCAACTCTTTTGTTGATTTGTTTAAAAAATTTAAAATTAAAATCTCTTACAAATAAATCAAATCTTATTATTTCAATAAAATAGAGGTTGCATTTTGCAACACTGACTTCTATATAGAAAAACTTATATTTCTTTCACAAAAAATAGCGTAACAATATCTTAGATAAATACAGATAGATACCTTCCACTGCGCACAAGCAGGCATCCTTTTTTGGAGGCATCACTCTAACGGTCACTTTCGATGTACAAGTTGTAAAAGTATTTTCATATATTTTCAACTATTCTCGTTATATCTACTTTTCAGATATTACTTGAAAATGAAATCACTACGGGAAATAAGTTTATTTCCGGCAATATTACAAGTCGCCAGAAATACTTTAAGTAGCCACAGAGTCGTTTTCAACTATTCTCGTTGGAAAAAATTGCCGGAATTGCTTAATTTTGGCTACTTTAAGTCGTCCCAAAGTAGCCACTTCTAAAGAGCCAAGTAAAAAAATTTTCAACTATTTCACAAATTGACAAAAATATCCATCATTTCTGACAAAAATAATAGCCGCTAATTTGATAAAAGTTTGTCGCAAAAAAGCTTGTCAAAATTTATTTTTTTATTTCCATCGATGTATATTTGTCACAAATACACTATTGTCTGTTGCAAATATTCTATTGTTCACTGCAAATACTCTTACCTTTTCCAAAATAATTTCCTGGCATTTTGGAACCAACAAAAAGTATTCCTAGTGTGTGGTTTTTTTTCCCTGATATATATTTCTTTTATGAGAGGTAATTGCTTGCTAATAAATTAAAAAATGTTAAACTTGGAGAAATTTATATTTCTTTGCCAACATCATTCAAATTACCTCAACGTACATATTTGAAATTCACCACTTTTTAGTCTTAAGTTTTACACAATACCATCCAACATATCACAATAGAATGTAAATTTAAAAGTGGAATTCTTCCTTCATGGGTTCAACTTTGATTCCATCTAATTTGACAGCTTCTGAAACGTTTTTGCTCTATATTTCTTGATACATTGCTTCAATCTTATGAGAAACAAGAGCACAAAACACATCATGAGGTTTTGGATTTATATCTCTCGCTAGAGAGAGCAATCAAGATGGTGAGAATTGATTAGAAGTATCAAGTCAAAATAAATACTTAAAATAAAACCTGCAAACATAAAATTAAATCAATACATAGTACTCACAGTTGTATTCAATCCATCCAATAGCCTCTTTTACAAGATCAGACACTGCTAGCTTATTTGAAAGCACCAAATTTGCAATTTCAATTCCATCTATGATTTATTAAATGAGAAACCATCAATCATAATTAAATCATTATTAAATCTTGGTGCGAATGAGAGAGTATATATTAACTTTTATATGGAAATGTAATTCTATACTGGACCTCCCAAAATAGTCATTGGCTTCCATCCTCTGACCTCCCACTCTTCTACCAACCAATACACCACACATTATTTTGCAAAATGTCATGAAAACATGATACATGCATGTGTGTGTGTGTATGCATGTGAACCCTGTGAAATCCATAATTGTATCTAACATTATTACTCATTTTGCTTATAGTCAAATTTGTATATATAGATATAAAGTTTTATAAAAAAAAAATAGTCAAATAAAAAAGAAAAAGGACATGAGAAAAAAAAAGGACATGAGCAATGGGGAAATGTGAGATAGAAGGGGAAAGAAGAAATTAAAGAGCAAAGCGATATATATATTATTATTACAAGTTGTATAAAGTTTTATTGTAATATGTTCTTTTATTCTGTCCTTACATGTAATTACACTTATTTTACTTTACTCTTTGTAGTATAAATACCTTGTAATATTTTACAATACTCAATTCATTCGGAATGTACACAGAAGTATTTTCTTCATGTGTTTTACATTTAATATGGTATCAGTTTTCTAGAAAGTCTGCCTTCGCATGCCTCTTTCGTGTTTTTCACTTTCCTCTTGTCATGGCTCCGAAATCCTCTTCTTCCATGGACGAAACATCTAGTCCTTTCTTCCTTCATCCAGGAGACAGTCCTGGTACTGTTCTTCTTACGCAATCTCTTACTAGTGATAACTATCACTCATGGTGTCGATCGATGCACATGGTGCTCTCCGCGAAGAACAAGCTAGGGTTCGTCGATGGATCCATTCTCAAACCTTCAAATTCTGCCAATCCAACGCTTCCTTCTTGGTTGCACTGTAATAACATGGTAATTTCATAGATTCTCAACTCTGTTTCATCTGAGATTTCTGCTATCATTTTCTACTTTAATACGGCACATGAGATCTGGAATGATCTCAAGGAGTGATTCTCTTAGAAGAATGGCCCCCGTATTTTTCAATTGCAAAAGTTGATTTCGACTCTTCTCAAGGCTAGTTGACTATTAGTGCCTATTTTACTAAGCTGAAAGGTCTTTGGGACGAGTTAATCAATTACAAACCGATTCCGGTTTGTTCTTGTGGAGCTATTCACACACTCAATTCCTATGTTCAACAAGAACGTATACTTCAATTTCTTGTTGGTTTGAATGAGTCCTATACCTCTGTTAGGGCTCAGATCCTCTTAATGGATCCTCTGCCTCCTCTTAACAAGGTTTTCAGCCTTGTCTTACAAGAGGAACAACAACGTACGATCTCTATATCTCCTACATCTTCACATGATAATCATGCCTTTACTGTTAAGTATGATACTAATCGATCTGTAAAGCCTATGTTCAAGAAAGAGCGTCCTGTGTGCAAGCATTGTGGCCTTGTTGGTCATGTTATTGAGAAGTGCTTTAAATTGCACGGTTATCCACCTGGATACAAATTCAAGCCACGGCAGCAGTCCATGGTCAATCAAATTATCTCTGACAACACTTCTTTGGTTACATCTCCATTTTCATTAACTGAGTCTCAATATCAGCAATTACTGGCTATGCTTCAACCATCTGATCATGTTACTTCATCTGCCAATCCACCACACACTGCTAATACAGCTTCCTCTGTTTCAATTGCTGGTATAGACACTTCTTATATTCCATCTATTTTTTCTTCCAGTTGTATTGTACCTACTAATGTTGGTTTATCTTCTTGGATTCTTGATTCGGGAGCCACAGATCATATGGTTCCATCAACATCCTTTTTTTCTTCCTTCAAGCCAGTCACTAACACTACTATCAAGCTTCCAAATGGCCAAAGTGTATCTGTTACACACATTGGCACTGTTCACATTTCTAAGGATTTAATACTTAGAGATGTTCTTTGCATTCCAGCCTTTTCATTCGAATTGATATCTGTTAGCAAGTTAACCTTGAATCTAACTTGTTGTTTGTCCTTTTTCTCTGATTTCATTTTTATATAGGACCTGAATCAATGGAAGCTGATTGAAGTGGGTAGACACAAGGGAGGCCTTTACTTTCTGCAACAATCAGGCTCTTCTACTAGTGATTTACTCCAAACTCCTTCTTTACCTGTAATAGCATCACATTTAGCTAAACAGTTGTTTGTTTGTTCCAAATCCTCAAAACACGCCTTATTTGAACTATGGCATAATAGATTAGGTCATCCTTCTATTTCTAAGATGCAATTTTTACATAAATTCGTGCCTGATATGTTAGATACTGATTCTCCATGCCTTGTTTGTCCTCTTGCCAAACAAAAGAAATTACCATTTCCTCATGCTTCTCATATGTCTGCTTTTCCTTTTGACTTAGTTCATTGTGATGTATGGGGACCTTTTTCTACCCCCACTGTTGAAGGTTATAAATATTTTTTAACAATTATTGATGATTGTACACGGGCCACATGGATTTATCTTTTAAAATGCAAATATGAAGTTTCTTCTCTTATTCCTCAATTTTTCAAACTTGTTAAAACACAATTCCATAAAAAAAATTAAGAAGATTCATACTGATCATGGTACTGAATTTTCTTTAACATCTTTTCTTCAGTCTAAAGGTGTTATCCATCATTTCAGTTGTATTGAAACTCCTCAACAGAATTCTGTTGTTGAGCGTAAACATCAACACCTTTTAAACATTGCTCAGGCCTTAATGTTTCAATCCAATCTACCTATTCATTTCTGAGGTGATGCCATTCTTACAGATACTCATATTATAAACAGGTTACCTACACCTTTGTTGGGAAATAAATCACCTTGTGACCTACTTTTTCAATCACCTCTCACTTATGATCATCTTAGAACTTTTGGATGTCTCTGTTTTGCATCCTCTCTACTTAGATCAAGATCTAAGTTTGATTCTAGGGCATGACAGTGTATATTTCTTGGTTACCCTTTTGGCATTAAGGGTTATAAATTGTTAGATCTCGCTACAACTAATACCTTTGTATCAAGACATGTTGTCTTTCATGAACATGTATTTCCTTTTAAAACCCCATTTTCCTTTGTATCACCTTCAACTTCAGTGCATTTCAATACTGTTCCAGATCAATCATCAATTTTGGAACATTATAATATGCCTTCAACTATATCTTCAGTCCCTAAGAATATAGTACCTATTGAGAATACTGAGAATTTTTTTTCACCAAATGCTATTTCTCCCAATACACATATTGAACCACAGCCCTCATCATCCACACAAATTCATTCCAATTCAGACTCATTAATAGAATCTGAAACAGTTCCTCAAACATAGTCAGAAATAGCTTCTCCTCCACTTCGTAAATCATCTAGACATAGTGGAGCTCCTGGTTATTTGCAGCACTATAATTCAACTCTCTTACTACACACTCTACATCAAATTCCACAGGTTCTATTCCTATACTAGCAGGTATTCCATATGACCTAATCAATTTCTTTCTTATCATAGACTATCTCCTAAGCATAAATCATTTGCTTTAGCTATTACTGCTGATATAGAGCCTAAGTTTTATTATCAGGTAGTCAAACACTCTCATTGGAGAGATGTTATGGCTGCCGAGATTCTAGCCTTAGAAAATAATAATACCTAAAGTGTTACCTCTTTGCTTGTTGGAAAAAAATCCATTGGATGTAAATGGGTCTATAAAATCAAATATAGAGCTGATGGCTCTATTGAGCGTCACAACGCTCAACTGGTTGCTAAGGGGTATACTCAACGTGAAGGATTAGATTATTCTGAAACTTTTTCCCTGTGGCAAAAATGGTTACTGTTCATACACTTCTTGCCATAGCTGTTGTTCAGAATTGGTCTTTGATTTAACTTGATGTGAACAACGCCTTCTTACATGGGGATTTACTTGAGGAACTTTATATGACTATTCCTCCTGGTTTTCATACTAAGGGGAAGTCGAAAGTGTGCAAATTAAACAAGTCCCTCTATGGTTTAAAATAAGCATCTCGTCAATGGTTTTCCAAGTTTTCTAATACTCTTTTTGAACTTGGTTTTAATCAGTCTAAACCTGATTATTCCTTGTTTACTCGTTCCGATGGTGCTTCTTTTATTGCACTTCTTGTATATGTTGATGATATCTTAATTGCTGATAATGATTCACCTGCTGTTGATGATTTGAAACTGTTGCTGGATAATAAATTTAAGCTGAAAGATCTGGGCCAACTTAAATACTTCCTTGGTTTGGAAGTTGCTAGATCTCCTCAAGGCATCTTGTTATGTCAACATGAGTATGCACTTGAGATATTACAAGATTCTGGATTTCTTGGTGCTGAACCAGCTGCTTTCCCAATGGAACAAAATTTAAAACTCAGTAAAGACTCTGGCATTTTATTGGCCGATCCTTCTGTTTTTAGAAGATTAATTGGTAGATTATTATATCTTACCATTACACAGCCAGATCTCACATTCTCTGTTCATCGACTTAGTCAGTATATGGATAAGCCCCGTGAGCCTCATTTACAAGCTGCTTATCGTATTCTGCAATACATCAAGTCTACTCTAGGACATGGTTTATTTTTTCCAGCTGATTCTTTTCAGATCAAAGCTTTTACAGATTCAGATTGGGCTTCATGCCTTGATACTAGAAGATATACTACAGGTTACTGTGTCTTTCTTGGAGATTCATTGGTGTCCTGGAAATCTAAGAAACAACAAACAGTTTCTCGTTTATCAACAGAGGCGAAATATCGTTCTATAGCCACTATAACTTGTGAAATTGTTTGGCTTCTTTCCTTACTCTCAGATTTTAGAGTTTCTTATTCTAATAGTGCTCATTTGTTTTGTGATAACACAGCTGCACATCATATTGCTACTAACCCTGTCTTTCACGAGCGCACAAAACATATGGAGCTTGATCACCATTTTGTATGTGACAAGCTTCAAGCTGGGATTCTTAAGACATTTCATGTTGGTTCTCAACATCAACTTGCTGATGTTCTTACTAAAGCCTTAGGTAGTCACCAATTTTCTACATTGATAGCCAAGATGGGAGTTCATTCGATTTACTCTCCATCTTGAGGGGGAGTATTACAACTAGTATAAAGTTTTATTGTAATATGTTATTTTATTCTATCCTTACATGTAATTACACTCATTTTACTTTACTCTTTGTAGTATAAATACCTTGTAATATTTTACAATACTCAATTCATTCAGAATATACATAGTAGTATTTTCTTCATGTGTTTTACATTTAATAATTATCACGAGCATGCAGCAGGAATATTGTTGCTTATCGAAACAATTGTTGCAGCCATGACAACATGATACTTTATGTCCACATTAATCCTCCTAGCCTGCCAAACACTAGACATGACAATGTACAAAAACTTGTGGTGAAGTGAGAATCTAAAGACGTACGGAAAAACCCGAAACTCATGAATCGTGGTCCTAGCTAAGTCTCCTTATGTCCTTCCAAATCATTGGCAGATTAAGAACAAGAATCACCTGCAAGTACTCCAATATTTCCCTATTAGCCAAGCTTACCGAGAACCTCCAAACCAACCTCCCCTGAATGTGCAAGACCATGAACTACCCCCGGCCCCCATTCACAGCAAATTATACCTTGCCCAGACCATTAGATCTCCCACAAGCCACAAAATCTTGGATATGAAAGGGCAATATCTTGGATACTAGAGATCTCTTATCTAATTAAGGCACTAGCCAATCCATATATATAGGATCTCATGACTAGAGCACAAGATCAATACTCATGTGGACCGATCCATGCATGCATTTATATATATATATATATATATATAAGAAGAGAAATGATTTTTGCAGTCGGCAAATGCAGTCGGCGTGCAGTCGCTTTGAAAAAAATGAATTAATATGGGATCTATATAAAAAAAAAAAATTATTTTTATAACTTTTTTTTATTCATTCCGTACAACCATGAAAAAAAAAATTATTTTTATAATTTTTATTTATTTATTCTGTATAGTCGTTTGCATGCCGACTACATTTGCCGACTGCATCTAGCAAAGCCCATATAAGAAAGAAACCATAGCTACTCATTTAATTAATGAAAAAAAAAAAGAAAAAAAATGTGTCATCTATATTTATTGATATCTACAACTTGTAAGGGTCATAAAAATATATAAAATCTACTAGATTTACCTATCAAATGAAAAGGGTCAATTTAGCAATCAATTTTGGCTAAGCATTTAATAACAGCATTAGTTCAATATATGGTGAGCAAAATCACAAGAACTTAAGCATAATAATGAAAAATATATAAAAAGCAAAAAGTAAGAAGAAGAATAAATGAAAAGGTATAGTTCAGCCATGTACAAATAACTTACCTTGTTGTAGCAGTTTGACTAGACATTAAATGACCAACAACTTCCAAGGGACCAGTTGGTGGCAAGAGAAACGTACATTAACATAAGCTACAAAATATCCTCAAAACCTAGTAATACACTACCTACTCCACACCAGTAAACTGATGAACAAAATCTTATCTAAGTATGAGACATTTTGTTTTTATATATTACTTTAACCTTCATCCCCTTACCAAAATTCACAAAAAATTGTTTCTCTTCCAAAATGAGTAACTAACTATGCAGGTCTCTAAGTCTTTTTTTGAGACTCTCCTTACGTCTTTTTTTTTAGACTCTCCTTACGTCTGTCTCTTTGACTCATCAAGCTGACCCTTATAATTTGAAGCAACTTGTTCAAACCTTATGCACGTTCAGTTAATTCTGATATTCGAGCATTAGCTGCTTGTCTAGATGACTTGAGAATAACCATCTTGTCGAGCCCCTTTACAAACCCAGATTTGTGGCTCAAAACTTCCTTAAAGATTATTAATGCAGCCTCCTTAATCTGCTTCTCAAGCTCCAGCTCTGACATCTTTGTAGCCATCTCCAGCTATCAACCATTGGAAAATCACACATATTAGTAAGGGATATGTACTTATACCACACAAAATTATTTGGTAGTTTTTTCTGAAATTTTCGGGATTTTACTTTAACACTCACATATTTCTCTTCCACAATGAGAGTCACAAATTTGTTCTTCTTTTTTGAACACCTCACTTCTTTAAAGAAATCAACCAAATTCTCCTTATTCCCAGACTGCAAATATAAGCAAATTAGATTCAACTTAGACTTAAACTATATCATTTTAAGGTATCGTCGAGGTGCATATTTCAACCAAAATTATTGGCTTACCCTCATCTTCATTAGCCGTACAAATGACATTCGTCCAGCCGTGTAATTGTTTTGTTGTTTCTCTCTATCACCTTTATTTCATTTAGACATCTACTGCACTCACACAGGACATGATATACATGAGAAAAGTAGAGGTGTCAAGCTTAATATATTTTTAACAACATAACAATGACAACAAGTTTACTGTCCTAACTAACATTTAATACAGTTGGCCATTTTAACAAAAAATGCCAGAGCACGTTAATTTAATATTCGACTTCCAACTTACCTTAAAGTCCTCGCTTGAATATCGAGGCATAACTTCACCCAGGTGGCTGGTGTCACCAACAGTGGCACATTCGCAAGTGCTTCTTCATTACTCTCGTATTGTTTGTAGGTTTTATGTAAATCATAGCGAATATGATTAAACCGCTTGCGAAGTGTCTTCATAACCATATCACAGTGATTCTTCTTGGTCTAATCGAGGATGAAGTCAGCCTGGGGACAAACAACAAATAAATTAATTATAATTAGTGCTATGAGTTTTACATTAGCATGACTCAAGTCCACATGGTGCTTGACCAACCATGTAACCTTTGTAGTAAAAATGGTAGCGTTTTCACAACAAGGTGTAGTCTCACCATCCTTTATCTTCAAGGGTATCTTTCCATGCTTTTGTAGCTTTTCAAACTCTGTGCTTTTTGATGCTCCTCACCCACACTTCTGGTTAGGTGGTACTAATGTTTTCAATTGCCATGTTAGCATCATATATAGTTTTCAACAATCAAATTAATCAACATGAAACATACAATGTAAAACAATACCAATGAAAATTAGATTAATACTAGATGGGTTTGTGTTTAGTGAATCGACTACTAGCATGTCATTTGCTTCTTTACTTGGGATAAAATCAGGTAGCTCAGTTGAGTCATCTAAGCTTGAGAATGCACCATATCGGGTAGTAAGGGCAGCAATGGGTACTCTATTCTGAACTTTATCATTTCTTTGAGATCTACCTCGACCGTAGCTCACGCCACGTGATCGACCACTATCTCTTCTAGTTATTGGCATATCCAAGGCTGGGCATTCGAAATTATCCCTGCAATCACGCTAAGTATATACAATTATTTAAAAAATGGGTGTGGGGATTCCTCAGTTGTTGCTTGAACTTAATATACCAATAAACTTTTCCAAATTCTTTGAAAAATAACAAACTAGTTAATTGTCAAGCAAATCACACAAAATGATACTAAAGTGAATAAAATACTTCTATTTGAAAGAAATACATAAAGGGTACGAGCACATCCATTCAATGGAAGATCTGATATTCTTGAAGTATCAAGGGCATTCAAACATCAATACAATAAGAAATTGCATACTGCTAACAACCTCCTAACTCCTGCGTTAGATAAGAAAAGATGGAAAAGACAGGAGCATAATTAGTGGCGAAATGATATTTTAAGATAAGCTAAACACAATGGGTTGTATAGAGTCACGGGGTTATTACCAACTTTTAATGGCTAGTACATCTCATCCTCCATCGAGAGACTATCTTCTTTTATGCTACCCTCCAGTTTGGCGCCGTGAGTAGAACTGTCTTCGCTGGTATCGTCATTGATAAAATCTTGCTCAAAGTAGTCCCAATTAGACTTTTGCATTACTGATGTGTCAACATCAATCTGCTCCGGCTCAACATTAGACCTATGCATGTCTATTTGTGGTGGGATGTCATCAGCATGAACACTTACATAAGTATCACTAGAATTATCCTCTTATTATGTATCAACGTCGCTAGAATCAGATTCAACTTCAATAAGGGATTCTCGTGAAAGGTCATAGACATTTCTATTTATGACCTTTTTCACTATGTACCAATCACCACGGATGCTGCAATTTGTTTAGGTAAAATACTTGCGACGCTTGGCATGCCAAAAAAAATGGATCTTCCTTATAAACTGTCCAAGACATATTCACACTAGTAAGATGTTGTTCCATACGTATCCCTCGTTTAGAATCAGAGATATTAAACCATTCACATTTGAATAAGTAAACACGACGCTAACCCATGTAGCGGACTTTCAAAATGCTTGTTAGTCTACAAAAGAACTTGAGGTTTTCTGATCCTGGTTGTTCACTAATGACCATGACAACTGAGTTTTGGGTGCGGCGATGTTCTTCATGATTTTTTTTGTGAAATCTTATATCAGCATGTCTATCTTGAATCTATCACAAGTTCAAACAAGAAACCAGATAAAGTAAAAACATGTAGCTCGAGGAAATATACATGTAACCTTCAAATGAGTTTGCATACGTGTGACTTGAACCAGTCTGAAAATTTTGTAGCATGCATATTATTGATATTATCAAGATACTCTTCACTCACCTGCATGTAGTGCTCACTAGACAAAAGGTCAACATCGGTTAATCAGTATATATAGGGGATGCAACCTGAATCAGTATATTGAGAACAGAAAATTACTAAGTTGGTAAGTAGTTTGGTTACTTACTTAAGGTATTCTCCAATCTCTACGAAATTTTTAAGAACATACCATCTGGCTTTTATGAAAATGTTATCGTCTAATCGGTGACGTGATGCAAAACCCATGGGTCGCACCTTCTATGAAAAAACATATAGTCCCTCTCGTACACCCTCTTCTCCTTCATCAACTTTACGTTCATGAGGATTGAATCTAGTCTCAACATCATAGAGGTACATGGAACAAAAATTCAAGCATTCAACACGGATATAGGTATCAGCTATTGAACCTTCCAGGTAGGCCTTATTCTTAACATATCTCTTGAATTTTCTAAGATACCTCTCAAAAGGGTATATCCACCTATATTAAACTGACCTTGAAAGCAATGCCTCACGTGGCAAATGGTAGGCTAATGCACCATTATGTTGAAAAAGGTAGGTGGAAAAACCATCTCAAGCTTGTAGAGAATGACGTCGATATCAGTTTGAAGCTGCTCTAAGACATCAATCTTACATATTCTAGCACACAATTCTTTGAAGAAAGTGCTTAGCTCAATTAGTACCAATTGTACATCTTGACGTAAGTATCCAAAATTGCAGCATAAACTAATCTTTGCATGAAAATATGGCAATCATGACTTCTCTTCCCTGAGATTTTGCAATCACTTACATTAACATATTTGGCTATGTTTGAAGCGAAGCCATCTAGGAATTTCACACCATGCAACCAATTACAGAAACCAGTCCGCTTAGCTCCATATCAGCTGATTTTTTTGTGACATAAACAATTTTTGTAACCTTGGCTTCAACGAGAAATGTCGTAGAACCTTTTGAGGAATTTGTCTCTTTTTAGCGTCGTTGAATTTCCACCTTGGGAGTTTACATTTCAAGCACTCATCTTTATCTACATTTTCCTTCAAATAAAGTATGCAGTCATTCAAACAAACATGTTTCTTAGTGTACATAAAGCCCAACCATTTTTCTAAGTTACGTGGCTCTTGATATGAGTTTGGCAAAAGGCATTAGGAAAAGCTGACTTTAGCAAGTGCAAAAGTATGTTGAAAGACTTTACACTCCAACCACCAAGTGTTTTAATGTGTAGTTAATTGACAGTAAATGATAGTTTAGAATCCTTTGTACAACTTTCATAAAGAGGATGTTGAGAATCAACCAACAGCTGTTCAAAAGTGCGAGATGAATCAGTATCGACCGATGGTGAACCCTCAACATGGAATGACTTGGTTATGGGAACATCAGGAAATCCCCCAGCCTGAATATCTCGTAACATAATATCAACGTCATCAATGAAGTCATCCTCTTATTCTAGATCATGTATATCATCATCATCACTTATGATTAAATCCTCTTCCTCACTATGGAAAATCCACGGTATGTAATTCTTGTCAATACCTTTAATGAAAAAGTGTCTCTCTACCTAGCTTATAGGTAGGAAGTAATTATTTGAACATTGGATACATAGGCAACGAATTTCCTCACTTGTAGCATAAGTTTGGGCCAAGGTAAGGAACTCCTTAACTCCTTTAGCATATTTCCTAGATACAAATATATCAGTAATTTGCATCTAACTCTTGTCCATCTAAAAACAAGTAGAGGTGCAAAAGTTGTTTAGTAAAGGATAAATGCAGCACAATGCCACATAGATCATAGCTTAAGTTAGTTAGTAAGAACAATAGAAAAACATAAACGTGAGAAGAGGTATCTATGAAAACTGGTTAGCTTGGTCTTAGAAATTCATCATTCCTATGATCATGGGCTAGCCTAGCTTGACAAGGATTAGATGATCAGTCAACCCCCTGCAGTTTTGAGGGAGAATATAAGCCACTAATCATGAGCAACATATCCTCCATCCTTACCAAAAAAGGAAAAAGAAGGATCAATGTTTTTTGGTACTCAAACAGCAAGAACATTTATAATGTCCCTTGATGTGTGATACTTTCTGCAAAAGTTTTCAGCTTCCTACTCCAAATTAAAAGCCAAAGCATATGCATGCTTGCTAATTTATGGTTCATATTTTCTAAGAAATTACTAGAGATTATCTTGAAAGAAGAGAACAACATCCCATAAAACTAAAGATTACTGTCCCTGGAAAATACTATTCAATTGCATGCAAAGGAAACAACACCCACCAAGAAAAAACTTAAGAGCATACTCAATAGATTAGCCAAATACTATATCCATCCCCTATTTAGCTATTAGACATACAGTAAACACCAAAATTATTTTCAAATTTGCTTGGTACTGTAGCTTCATCAAATATTTATTTTATCCATTATTTCTCTCTCTTCATCCTTCGATTCATCATTCCACTCAACTCCAACCACTGTTTCCATGGAAAATCTACCATATACAACTCAAATAAAATAAATTATAAAATGGTAAAAAGTGATAAAATAAAATAAATTAATATATAGTTAAAAAATATTAAATATTTTTTTAATCATTAATTATTTTATTACTATATAATGAATAAATGGATAATTCAATATGGAGATTTGATGTAAATAGTCAAAGTGAAATTCATATTATATTATTTTATTATTATATAATGAAAAAATAGCTATTTTAATGTGGGAATTAATGTGAATAGAATAGCCAAAAGTCAAAATTTATCTCACATTCATAAAAAATGTCATTTAGCTTTGGCTAATCAATTGAAAATGCTTTAAAAAGCACACATGGAAAATACTATTCAATTTCCCCATTCTTTGATTTTTTTCAAATTGCAATTTTTGTTGAAGCCCCATTGAAGCCCATCCCTCAAAATCCATGGATGCCCCAGCATATGAAGCTTCATCAACCACGACTCTGGGTGTTTATTTAATCAGTGTGTTTAGTTTGTTTAAGACTTAGCCCCTGTCCATCACCTACCCGTGAAAATTATATGGTGTTCTTGGATTTATGTTTTTATGTATAAATTGTGTTGTATGTTGTATTTCTTCAAATCTGCTTGATATATATAGTTTGAGCATAAAAATGGCAAGTTGCTCTATATCTTCTTCCATGGAAAATAATTTTTTTTAAGTAAATAAATTTTATTGGTCAAAGAATAGGCATAGACCAGTAGAAATACAATAACAACTATCAATTATAGTTGACAAAAGAATTTGCCACACATGTAAAGTCTGCAAAATAATTGCAGAATATCAATTATTCAAGTTCAATATTACCTTAAAAAAAAGGAAAGTTGTTGGCTGATCTTAAGCAAGCTGTGGGCATATAATACTAGATATAAGTAGACAAATGTGGACCAGAACACAATCATTATCCTATATAATATTTTCATATAGTGCCTCAAAACCCAATGACCCAACTAGTTATGGGTTATGCCAGAGAAATAGTTCACACTCGTATTCATTTAGCTTAATCATTTGTTTAAATATTATGTTGAGTTATTTAGCTTATGAATTTATGTTCATTTATATTAATTCATATATAGCCATAACTCAATCCAAAAACCAATATAAATGATGTTGAACATGGATAAACCTAGGTTTTTCCTTCATAATTATGTGAAGTTGGATCACAACTCACCTCCTAACATGGATAAACCTTGAGCTGCTAACATTTAATGATGATAGAGTATAAATTAAAGGAGACCTCAACAATAAATTATGCTCTGTTTATAAGTGTCATGTTATGATACTAATACGCATTTTTTGTCCTAAATATTAGCTCCTCCTTTCCATATTTTTTGCTTATTTATTAAAATTTTTCTTCTTCTTGATCATGGCTATATCACACTTGATTAGACGAAAAAGTTAGTATGTGAGAGACTGGTTAAGTTTTAGTAGAGTTGAGTGTGTTCTGTAAGCTTTTTGGTGCATTTTGCATCATTTTAGAACATATAGATGATCCAATTGACTGCACTATTTTAATCATCCCCTTTGCATATGAATCATATCATTTAGGGCATGGTTCCCATTTTCATAATTTGTTTCTATGGCCTTGCTTTCACCATCATCATTTAGGGTATGGCAAATTAAATGAAGCAAATTAAAGTTTTGTCACCAGACTAATTAAATGGACCCATGGCCTATATTCAGCATGTATTAAGTATCTGATGTTTGAATTTGATGTACCCAAGGTAAGAGTCTCTGAGCTTCAAGAATCTACTTCTTTTTCTTCTTCTTCTAGCTAAGAATATTCATGAAGCATTATCAACTTATAGCTGTCACACAAAGTAACATATGCAAGAATGGAATGGAATCATTTTCTCTAGAGGGTACTTTATATGATTTGCTGCTAAGAAGATGGGCCAAAACTATGCTTGGACATATCAGTTGTCTTCAATTGCTACATTTTAATTGACTAAAGTTGTTGCAGATCAACAAAATGATGCTGAAGGGATTCTATATGCTTGGACTTTGCTGAGAAGATTTGGTGTTTAATTTTCAGTGATGTTTAATTTTCGGATCTAACTAACCTTTTCCCTCCATGAACTTAGGAGACTTGGTGTTCTATATGCTATAGCCTAGTTTTTTCTACATGGATTTTGATCTAATTTCCAAAAGCCTAGAAGATGGTGGAGAACCAGGAAAGAGAGAAGTATCTAAAGGTGTATTAAGGTAGAGTTTCCCTATTTTTATTACACTGTTCTGACAATCACCATATAAGTTCCATAATCTAATAATATGTTACATAATCTTTCTTTCTCACAAAATCTCTCGTAACTCACCTCACAATTTGTTTATCACAGGTGCTTTTTGACCAAGCAATTTAAAGAGACTTACCCCTACTCTAGATCATTCTTCTCATCAAGTATATTGTTGTATGAACCGGGGAGGCATTATTCAACTAAACACAATATGCAGAACACGACAAATGTGGTTGAGCTCATCCAAACAAACAAAAAGAGAGGTAGCAATGCATTTTCAATATGCCTGATTCGTAAATGTCGGCCAAGCAAAATAAATCTCAATCAATATTTACATGTATTCAGGATGAATGTAAAGACAAATGAGCGAGAATTTTTTTGATACATAGAAATGAGAGAGAGAGAGAGAGAGAGAGAGAGAGAGAGAGAGAGAGAGAGAGAGAGAGAGATGGAGTCTAAATATATAGAAAAGTTTCAAAGAGAAACTCACCGGCGTTAGCAAGAAGCACAGAAGGTGGCGACAGTGGCAATGATCCGAAACCTCCATGTAGAACCCGAGAGAGAGAACAGGGAAAGTATGGGAGAATAACACGTGGAAGGCGAATAGCGGATTTTACAACTTATTACAGCGACTTATATGACGAATTTCCGTTGTAACAACAAAATGTAACAACAAATAAGTTATTATGATGACATCATAATTACCAAATGAGGTATTTGCGGCCATATTATTTCCGACAAACAAAAAATCGTCGGAAATAGTGATTTTTTATAGCGATTTTTCAAATTGACACAAAGATTTTTTTGAAATATTAAAATAGCTTTTTTGCGACAATAATTTAATCACCCAAAATAAAAGTAGCCGCAAATGCTATTTTTTCTTGTAGTGAATATTTTAAATTTTAAATTTTAAATTTTCAACATTTTCATCTAATCTACATAATAATTGCAAGTTTTCCAAACCTTTAAAGAAAATATAAAAAACAATATACATTTTCAAATTTTATAACAAAAATAATATTAGAACAATTTTTTAATTTTATAATATTTTTATTCAATTTTTTTTTCTCTCATTTCTCAAAATCTAATAAAATATATTAACTCAAACAATTTTACTCCTAGTCACAAACCATTTTATTATTATTCATAGATATTCTAAGTATTCAAACCAACCTAAAACAAGAAACTCTCATTTACATTTTTTATACAATTATTGAGTAAGATAATTGTTTTTTATGATTTATATTAAATTTTTACTTTTTTTTTCTAAGCAAGTAAATATATCATTTAGTTAAAGGAAAAGATATACATGAGGAGTGAGTGTCGTTTCTCAATAAATACTCCATTACAACAAGCACAGCTCAAAAGTGAAAAAAGAAAAAAAAAAAATTTAGGACCAAATACTTAGTCCTCATCCATACCCTACAAAGAGGGTGTCGTCTTAAATAATGGTTTTTAACAATTTGCAGAGCTGTGCGAACTATAGAGCCACCACTAGAGGTAGTGGAGGCTAAAGGTGTCGTGCAATTTGTTGTCTTGAAATATTTTCTGAAGAGACTCGTACTCCCTTCCTTTAGATCATCGATTAGGAAAAACAAAAATATAGTAGGAAGACTAGCATCAGATGGACTAGAATGGATTGCACTTGTGGTGGCACATGGGGACCATGCACCAGTGATTATGAGATGGGGTGGGGTAGATCTGGAAGATCGTGAGGCAGAGAATCTTCCATCCATGTAGCTGATGGACGCATTATGGCGTGACAGCGCATGACGCCACACGAGGAACAAGTTGCGCGTGAGCATTGTGTGCCGTGATTCCGCTTCGTCCAAGTAGATTGGCGGCTGGGGAGTTGTGTGGTGGGGCATGTGTCAATAGTCGATCATCGGTGTGTGGTAGATCTGACCAAAATCGAACAAGTGTAAAGGAGAGAAAAACACTAGCCTAAAAACATATATACAAATGGATATTGGAAAAGGAACATAAATGAGGATGGAAGCCAAGGCTCCACCCTCCTCTCCAATAAAAACACTCAAAATGATAGGTAGTTTTTCCAAAGAGAATGAGGAGCTCCTCTTTCTAGAAACGAAATCAGAGAGAGTGGCTCTACAGCTATCGAGTCTGGGTCTCAAAAAGTGTATCTCATCTATTTTATTTTTTTACTTTTTTTTACATACATTTTTTTAACATCTTTCAATATTTAAAAAAAAAATTCAAAACATCATCAAAAAACACTTCCTTAATTACTAAGTAAAAAACATTGCATCAAGATATGTTATCGGGACCCAAGTTAGATTTAGCATTTCTGAATCAGAGAAGACGAAACACGCATTAAATTTTTACTTTGATTTGATGTGTTTTAAAACTTGTTTAAAAACAATATTATTTTATGAGTTAATCTTTTGACCGATCCATCCATTATTCTCCAAATAATAGCCCACCGATGAGTGAGTGCCAAGTAGGCTTCTCAACTTAACTCCCATGTGACTGCACCTCAGGAGATCACGCACGGTCCAGCCCTTTATCCCTTCTCCATACTCTCACACGGAAAGAACACACCACGAAACCAATGAAGCTCAATAAACAGTAACAAAGATTGATGATTTCAGATTAAACCCATCGATTTCAAGAATCATTTTCTCTAATCAAACTCTAAAAGACATGTAATACAAAACCGAAAGTGAGGTATAAACCTTGGAGTTGGGGGTCTTCTCTTTGCTCAAACCCACACTCGCATCCCCAGAGCTCAAGGACCATGAGGGGGTCTTTGTCGGTGACTGAGTCGGGTTCAAAATTGACTAACCCAAAGTTGGAGGAAGAGGAGGCAACCTAGAATTTGACAGCGATGTGACTTGGATGACACCAGTCCTTGCATGCTTCGAGGAATAAGGGTTTGAGTTGAGGGTGAGGAAACCTGGCTCAGTAGCAAGGGAATCCATCGGAGGCAAGACGACAAAGTTCTTGGAGAGGGAGTTGAAAGGGTCAAAAGTGGAGTGACAGACAATAGGGTGGAACAGGGGTAGGGAAGGAGGTTGGGTTTGGGGAAGAGCTGGGAGGTAGGGAGAGCTTGGAGAAACTGAAAACTGAGAAGGGTGAGGTAGTCTTGGTCGAGAAAGAGCTTTTTGGACTTGGTGGGTTTGGAGTCGGAGGAGGGGATAGTAGTGGTGAGTGAGTCTTCGAAAGAAGAAGAAAGGGAGGGAGGGTAGCGTTTGAAGGGATTTTGGAAAAGGAACGAGTGCAGCCACAAGTGGAGTAAGCCTTGTGGTGGTGGTGGACATGGTCGTCAAGGTTAGAGCTGAAGCTGCTGTTGTTGTTGTTATTAAGTTAGAGCAAAACGAAGTGGTTAGCTTGCAAAAATCTTTTTATTCTAGTTTGATGCGCCTTTTAAATTTTATGTGAAGTTGTTCACGTGGCAAAATTTGATTGGAGGTTGTTAAAAACCTCGACAACAGATAGACCGGTATTTTATTAAATAATTGTGGCAGGGTTGCTTGGCATCCAATGGAGAAAACGACATTGTTTTTATTCACTTCAGCACACGTTACCAGGGAACATTTGGTAATAGAAAGATATTGATAATAGAAAGATATTTCTCTGCCTTACAAAAATCTTCATTTGCACGCTCTACCTCCTCGCTCTCTCCCGCTTCTTGCTCAAGCAGCCTTTAAACCCTAAACTTCAATACAAGATTTCTAGGGACTGTTCTAGGCATTTCTAATCTACGAAGCTCTTCCCGTAACATATGCAGTCGGTGTTTCCCGAGGGTTTCCCTCTCTCGCGCAGACTGAGCTTGTCGCCGAGAATGGCTGCTTTTGGTGCTCTTTCTCTGTGCCCGTGCAGCCTCTTGTGGCGGCCCAACCCCACAAATAAGCGTTCCGTTTCGTGCTCTCTTGGTTCTCAAACCAGTACTGGTAGACGAAGTTTCAAATCTCCTATCATGTTTTATTTTGTAGTCGATGTTTCTGGTTGGTAGCTGAGAACATGAAAGAAATCTATAGCGAAGACAATGGAGTATATGTTTTTGAGTTTTTATTGTTTTTTTTTTCTGGGTTCGAGGTTTACATTGAGAATAGAGGATTTGTGCTTGGTTGGGTTCTTTATAAGTCGAGGTATTAGTTGAGAACTACCAGCTTCTATATTGAATTAATTTTTTAACATTTTTTAAACAGAGTGCAAAGCAGTTTGAAGGAAAAAGCTCTATCTTATTGCCTCGTTTGTTGTATTTTGAATAGGAACTCTCTTTGCCCCCGTTTGGATTGAGAGTTCTCAGCTATCTCATCTCATTTAAGTTAATCATTATAACTTTTTCAAATTCTTACACAAAATATGATAAACAATTCAATTTCTTCAAATTTCAAAATAATAATAATATTAAAAAATAATATTCTAATAATATTTTATTGAACTTTCATCTCAATTCACTGTCCATACCTCACCTTATTGTTGGCTATAATCGTGAAGTAAAAATTTTTAGTTCCTCTTTGTTTCACGTGTATGTTATTGCATATTTGCATAAACTTTAAATCCAGCATGACGAATAATAGACAATTGCAGTATTTAGCTATGTGACTGCTGTTAATGCCATTATTTATAATTGCATTTTGTTGTTTTAATCTATTCCTTCTCATCTTAGGTACTGGCCGATCTAAAGTACCGCGTAAAAGATCGGGGATGAAGGAAGGGGCAAGGACAAGTATGGAAGACTCGGTTCAGCGCAAGATGGAAGAATTTTATGAGGGTTCTGATGGACCACCCCTCCGTGTTCTTCCAATCGGTGGCCTGGGTGAGATTGGGATGAATTGCATGCTTGTTGGAAATTATGATCGGTACATTCTGATTGATGCTGGTGTCATGTTTCCAGAGTAAGTCTGTGAGCGCTAGTTTGCTACTGATCAAATGCCTTGAGTTGAAGTTTCTATCACATAGGTGTGAAGAGTCCAAGAATATTATATCTTGGCCACTACATTCTTTTTTGCCAAGTCAAGAATTCTTTTCCCTTTGTTGATTAGTAAATATGAGTCAATATTTTTTTCCTGATAGAGGTTTTCCCTGAAGTCTTGATATACCGTGCCAAATTTACTTGCTTGAAGAAGTTACCAGATTTCAAACTCTAATATAGTTTGCAGTCTAAATCCCCTTTTTTGACTACATATATTGGAAATGCTTTTTTTGCATGACAAAGGTTGGAAGATTCATTTTTCCATTTGCATTTTGCATTAGTGATTGCATATGCTGCTTAAGCCTTGTCTAATTTATTGATATACGTCTTAACTTGTATTTCAGCTATGATGAGCTCGGGGTCCAAAAAATAACACCTGATACCACATTTATCAAAAGGTGGAGTCACAAAATCGAAGCAGTTGTTATCACACATGGCCACGAAGATCACATTGGTGCGTTGCCGTGGGTAAATTTCCCCCCCTGATTATTCATCAAAAATTGAACTTCCTTATCCTTAGAAACAATATTTTGACTGAATAATGATGGATCAAGCTCTTAGTTATTTATCTCCCCTTTTAGAAGTGTATCTATCCTGTTATGCCTATGAAGATTCTATTAAGAACCCCAAGGGGTTGGCCCAAGTGGTGAAGGCCTTGGTCTTGGGATATCACTCCTTTCAAGGTCCAAGGTTCAACACCTCATGGGTGCAAACAATCCTTTGGGGCCACACCCCTTGGTGAAAAGCCAACGATTTAACCAGTTTCGTGTAGGTAAACTTTCGATGGTGTGGTGCATGGGACCAGGCTTTACTCTGCAAGGGTGAGTCTGAAGGGCCTTGCCTTGGAGAGGTTCCCCGACATCCAAAAAAAAAAAAATCTATTAAGTCTACATTTTTTTCAGTTTTTTCTGCAGCACCCAGTATTCTGCATTTCCATTGATACTAAGAAGTTTTAAGTATTTTTTCCTTTGTGTGTTTCTGCTGTTACAGTTTTTTAACTAGTTAATTGTTGTCTAAACAGGTCATCCCTGCTTTGGATTCTCGTACACCAATATTTGCATCTTCCTTTACGATGGAGGTACTTTCCAAGGGATTTAAATTTTAATATCATATATTTACATATTATATACACTCAAATACATGCACATTAAGTTTATGAAATGCGCTACTTTTCAGAAGAGCTTGCCTTCTCAGCCAAATAATGGCATTCCTGATAGGAAGTAGCACAATCTTTTTTTATTGGTGCTTGACATTCCCTTAATGAAAGTATTTACTTCATAACTCATGCACCTGTATTTCTCTCATTCTTTCTCACGCTCTCCTTATTTCCATCCCATTAAGCTAATTTCTATTATGATTGAGGTTTCACGCAATTGCAATTATGAAACCCTTCTTTATAAGTAAAAGACACAACTCAAGTAAACAACGAGTATACAAGAGATACACCCATCTAGAAGTTGAGAAAGATACTAAAACTTCATGCAAGTTGAGTCCATAAAATTCTATAGATACAATCCAAGGAAAAGGGTGTTGATAAAGAAGTTCCTGAGCTCCTCTGCCCTCCAAACATGGTCCTTGAAGGTTCTATTATTTCTCTCATTTCAGATACACCAATGAGACAAATAGGGACCATCTTTCATATTGCTGCAAGTTGCAGGATGCCTTCTAGTCTTCTCCAAGAATAAAAAGCTCTGCAATACTTCTGGGCATGACCCAAGGCAATCCCACCCGGCAATTATGAAACCCTTTCGTGCTCTATTCTATGAATATTGTTTTTGTTTCTGTTCGCCCTGGTACAGGAAGGTAATTATCTTTCTTTTTCAACAGCTTATTAAGAAGCGTTTAAAGGAGAATGGGATTTTTGTTTCATCTAGACTTAAGTTATTTAGAACAAGGAGGAAGTTTATGGCGGGGCCATTTGAAATTGAGCCTATCAGGGTCACCCATTCTATTCCTGATTGCTGTGGATTAGTTCTTCGCTGTGCTGATGGTACGATTCTTCACACTGGGGACTGGAAGGTAAGGTTAACTTGTATATTGTTGTTTTCTTGGCTCTTTATTGCTTTCATTCTGAAGCTTTAGAAGCGTTTACAGATTGATGAAACCCCATTAGATGGAAAAGTTTTTGATCGTGAAGCATTAGAGGAACTTTCAAAAGAAGGAGTAACATTGGTAAGTCATCTGGACCTTTGTTATAAAGTTTTTATATTGATACAGTTCATACAAAGGGAGATCTATCAGGTTTAACATTGGGGTAGAGGTAGGATTCACTGGGGCTAAAGCATGAAAATATAGGTTCCGTGTGCTTGTCCTGACAGTGAAATAAAGATAATGAATTTCATACTGCCAATTTTCTTGGGAGAGTAATATTCTAGAAATCCCGATACAATGCCAGTGCCTTGTTCAGGTTATATGAGGTTTGCATGGCAGCATTATGTATGGAGAGGACTTCTCTCAAAAAGTCATGGGATAGTCATTTCTCTTTATTTTGGGAAATTGTGCGAAGGTTTTTAACAAACTTCCTCTTCACTTGCATTCTCGAGGTTGGACAGTTTAGACTGGCATCTGATGCCTTGTATTTCTTGTTTTTGCTCTGTCCTTCGTTGTTATCATGCCCTTGTCTTTTCGGTCTTCTTTATTTGATTAGTCCTTGTTCACTTTCTGTGGTGTGTTAATCTGGTGGGATTAAAATGTCATTTCTATAAGCAGCATTATTTAACCGCTTTGTGAGAATATAAACAAATGAAAATATGGGAAATAACACATTACTTTCAGATGATGAGTGACTCAACAAATATTCTTTCACCTGGGAGGACAATGAGTGAATCTGTAGTGGCAGATGCATTATTGAGGCGTATTTCAGCAGCTAAAGGAAGGGTTATTACTACTCAATTTGCATCGAATATACACCGCCTTGGAAGTGTGAAAGCTGCAGCTGATTTAACTGGTAGAAAACTGGTACGTTCTCCACAACTAATCTGATCTATTGAATTTTTACTAGCTTTTTGGTCAGAATACTTTGCAACCTTGGGATTTCTGATAGATATTTTGTCTTGGAAGTTTTGATATCGTGATTTGTGTTAGGTATTTGTTGGCATGTCCTTAAGAACATATCTGGATGCTGCCTGGAAGGACGGAAAGGCACCAATTGATCCATCAACTCTGGTAAGAATACTCATAAACGTCTCTGCCCCTTAGCCCATTTTCTTTTACTTGTCGTTCCCCTTAATTATTAAGTTTGAAAGTTTTTTTTTTTTTTTTTTTGGTAAGTAAAAATATTATATATATATATATATATCAATAGGAGTAAAAATATTAAGTTTGAAAGTTTATATGCGGGTCCTTAAAGGGGTGAAGAAAGTAAGAGTTCTATTCAGCCTATGTTGTGCCGTGAAACTTGGCAGGCTTCCAGCCATAGATTAAGTGATTATCGATGTGAATCTTTGCCATTTTACTGGATTCAGGGGCTTAATCACTGAGTTAGGGCTTTATGGCTGAGGCCTTGCGTAAACATTTGATTAATTAAACACAAATTACTACTATTGTATGTGCCAACTTTGTAATTCCTGTCAGAGAGCCATCCTTTGGTGGCTGGTTCAATCCAGCTGGTTGCACTTCAATATTTTAATTCCTCATTTCATACTTTATTCTCATTTTCTTTTGCATAGTCATTCCTGAGACCAAATAAAGGAGGGATGTGGGAGGTTGGCAAGCACTATAGAACTTTTGTCATGTCTTCTGAACAAGTGGCGACTCTAATTAGTTGGTTGTTAAAAAGTG
Source organism: Carya illinoinensis (assembly GCF_018687715.1). Lineage (NCBI taxonomy): Eukaryota > Viridiplantae > Streptophyta > Magnoliopsida > Fagales > Juglandaceae > Carya > Carya illinoinensis. Next base: position 20,682,596 of record NC_056763.1, read on the forward strand.
GGATATAGGCTTGAAAGTGTAACAGCCTTGTGATTGATGGCTATTACAGGCTAGATCTGTAACTTCATTTTACAATTTTTGTGGATTGACTCTGGAGTTTTCATCTTGAAGTATATTTTCCTTGTTGCACTTCTAAAATAACAATGGTATTATTTGTATTGCTCCCTTCATCAATCCCTTTTGAGTTAGCTTACAACAAATAACAGTTTTGTTATCTACTCTTTTTTCAGTTTTCGGTAAGATAAGTTTATTGAATAAAAAGAGTGTTATCCCAGCACACGTCTACACCTAAATAGAGGAAGGAAATTGATCAAAAAAGTCTTGAGGTGACACTATTGTGGACCACCATCCAGTGGTACAAGGTGTTCTAAAAACAGTCTTGAGGTCCATCAACAACTTCTCACAATCTTCAAAGCTATGCCCATATCTCTGTCTCTGTCTCTCTCTCCAAACACATTATACAAGATGGGATCATGTTTAGAAACGGAATCTTAAGGTCCATCATGGACTTCTCACAATCTTCAAAGCTAAGCCCATTTCTCTCTCTTTCCAATACACTACATTAAACAAGACAGAATTACTTTTCATAATAATGCACACTGATGATGACCAAACTGCCCTTTTCAACAAGTTAGGAGATCAACCACTCAGGAAGGCATGACACCTAATCTACCCCTAGTTGGCAAAAGATCATGTTTAAAAAGTAATAAATGAACTTATAAAAAATAAATAAAGTACTAAATGCCTTGTGATAAAGTAGGGGGTGATCCACTGTTTTGCTACTCTTCGTGCACATAAAATCCAATCTATTACTCTTTCTAATGATATAGGTGAAAGTTGAGGATATTGATGCCTATGCTCCAAAGGATTTGTTAATCGTGACGACTGGTTCTCAAGTAAGTTCACTACATGCCTTTGGTGGCTGCCTAGTTCCATAGATGACATTATCATTTATTGGACCAATTTTTGTTGGCATATCACGTGCCAGGCAGAACCACGTGCTGCTCTAAATCTTGCATCATACGGAGGTAGTCATTCTCTCAAACTGACCAAGGAAGATGTAATTCTGTACTCAGCTAAGGTAACAACATTTGGTATAATATGCAGTTGTTTACAACCAAATATTGTTTAATTTTCTTTTGAGTCCATTCTGATTGAACTGGACTTTTTTTCATCAACAGAAAATTAACATGATTAATGTTCATATGCGGAATTAATATTTGAATGCCGTGGATTTATTGCTTTGCTGTAACACGAAAATGTTCTCTATCAAGAAAATTATTTTCTAATTCTCTCTACCTTTTGCTATTTTTTTTTTTTTTTGGTAAATGAAATTTTATTCATAATAGAAAAAGCGCCGCCCAAGTACATGGGACATATGCAAGAGATAAGAACTAGAAATAGTTAAAAGAAAAATGTTATGCATTGAAGATTAGAAAAATAGAGAGTTCAGGTGTTTTTTACTTTTGTTTGTGTGAGCTGTTTGATCTCTTAACATTTTGTCAATTTAAGTTACTTGGTAAAAATTTGATGGCCAGAATTTCTTTTTAACAATTTGCCCCTTAGGTAATCCCTGGTAATGAATCTCGAGTGATGAAAATGCTAAACCGGATATCTGAGATTGGAACACCCATTGTAATGGGTAAAAATGAGTGCCTGCATACATCTGGTCATGGACATCGTGGAGAACTGGTAAGTTTCATCATTTTATTATTCCCGTCCTATGGGTGATATCCAATTGAGCCTCAATAAAATTTTTGTGCTCTTTCCTGTTATACTCATAAGCTAGAGGCTTTTTTTTTTTTTGGGGGGGGGGGGGGGGGGGTGTTCTTACGTTCAGAAAGAAACTAATCAAATATAAAATACATATCTGCAGGAAGAAATACTTCAAATTGTAAAGCCACAACACTTTTTGCCCATACATGGAGAACTGTTGTTTTTGAAAGAACATGAATTACTTGGAAGATCAACTGGCATTCGGCACACTTGTGTAAGTTGGTGCTTCATTGTTATAATGTTTTTATGTCTACTGGTGAGAGGTAGTCGTTAACATGAAGAAAAATATTTGTCAGAAAAATCACAACAGCCTTCTCATCTTAACTTATTGGGCCATCAGTATGATATGCTTTTACCTATTGACTAAAGAGAAACGGAATGAAATTGAGGATCATGGTAAACCAAGTTTACTCTTACTTTTAGCAAGGTCAAGTAGGTGGGGTTTTTTTGTTTTATTGTCACATGGAATTTTTTTTTTCCTGTTTACTTTTCCCGTGAAACCTCTCTCTCTCTTTTTTTTTTTTTTTTTTTTTTTTTTTTTTTTTTTTTTTTTTTTTTTAACCTTTCCCTCTGAGAGTACCTATAAAAAAAACCTTTCCCTTTGAGGGCTTAGTATCATGTTAACAAAAAAAAAAAATTCTTGTCACGTGTGTGGGGATCTTTGTCACAATTGGTTTTAGTTTGCAGTTGCCTTTTCTCATCCGTTGCATTGGTTTTTTTTAAAGTTAAAAACCCTTTCTTATGTCTTTTCTCCCTAAAATTCATAGCTATGTAGCAGCTTCTATCTGACTGCAAATAGCTATGTCTGTAGATTGTATAGATCCACAGGACAAAGGAATAGTAAAATTAGACTTTCTAAAAGCTACTCTTATAGCACAAGGCTTTTAGTGTGGGTCAATCTGTCCCTTCTCATGTCAGAAATTGCACTGAAGTGGGAAAAAAAGCTCATCCCTTCTCATGACAGGCCCATTAAGTTACATGGCAATGGTTGGGATTCTTTTTATGTTAGTTATACACATTTAAGGTAATGAAACACTATGATGAAAATATTTAACGTGATTTACTTAATCATCAGGTTATTAAGAATGGTGAGATGCTGGGGGTTTCTCATTTAAGAAATAGGAGAGTTCTGTCCTCCGGTTTCACTTCCCTAGGGAAAGAGAGTTTGCAGGTTGGTTATCCTCAAGTATTTTCTTATTTATTATGATAATTTAATCAAGAAAATTCTGATGAATCTGTTCTTTTATTTCAGTTGATGTATAGTGATGGTGATAAAGCATTTGGTACATCAACAGAACTTTGCATTGATGAGAGACAAAGAATTGCATTAGATGGCATTATAGTGGTCAGGTAGACCTTTTGGATCTTGCAGTTAATTTGAGTGTCATTTATCATCTGTATAACAGCATCCTGATAGCTCACTTTTACAGTATGGAAATTTTGCGCGGTCAAGATGCTGATGGTCTGATTGAAAATAGCTTGAAAGGGAAGATAAGAATCACTACAAGATGCTTATGGCTTGACAAAGGGAAGCTCTTAGATGCACTCCATAAAGCCGCCCATGCTGCACTTTCAAGCTGTCCTGTCAATTGTCCTTTGGCCCACATGGAAAGAACTGTGGCCGAGGTCTTGAGGAAGATGGTAAGGAAGTACAGTGGTAAAAGGCCTGAAGTCATTGCCATTGCTGTGGAGAACCCTGAAGCAGTTCTCTCTGATGAGCTGAATGCAAGGCTATCTGGCAAGTCCCATGTTGATTTTGGGATGTCTGCACTGAGAAAAGTGGTTGATGGACGTCAAAAAGAAATTGATGGACATCCAAAAGAAAAACGGTCCAATAGGAAGCGTGCAGAAGAAGACATTGCCAGTATACATTTAGAGAACACCTCACAACAATCTTTAGAAGGTCTCTCTCTCTCTCTCTCTCTCTGTGTGTGGGTAGTAGGGTCAGTGCGTTTGCTTGTGCATGTCCTTGTTGCTTCTATAAAAACATGCAAGAATGCATGTATGCATCTTTGTAATTCTTACTAATAGATTAAGTATCACTGCTGGGGGGATATAGCTACACGTCCTTAACGAAGTCTCTGCACCCAGTGCCATCAAATTACAGCATAATTCAAAGAGCTCTGCTCCAAGATGGTGGAATCTCTTTCCTTATGTGGGGTTTCATATGTTATTAGGTTGTCAAACTCAGAACTTTCTCTTAAATTTGGGAAGATGAAATTTCATCAGTAGAACTACTGTCCATTACATAAGAAGTAATATGTTATTAGGTTGTCAAACTCAGAACTTTCACTTAAATTTGGGAAGATGAAATTTCATCAGTAGAACTACTGTCCATTACATAAGAAGTATTCTAGAAAAGGCATTGAACAGATTCATGCAAAAGATCCATGTATATGAATACTCACGGGTGCCTGTGCATGGATGAAGTAAGAAAACTTCTCATCCCAAAAAGAAAAAAAAAAAAAAAAGTTGTTGGGATGAGAAGTTATTTTGTAATCATGACCATATGAGCCTCCTAGTAAATATATGTTTTCGTAATACAGTGATCTGTAGTATCAATTCTCATGATGCTATTTCCCCTCATCTCAATTTATCGATGCAGGTGAATATACTGAACTTGAAAGTCTACTACCCGAGGAAGACACCACAATTTCAAGTTCCAGCTTAACAGAACAACTGTTACCCGATTCTAATGATTCAGATGATTTCTGGAAAGTGTTTACGTCATCATCACCTGTCGATAAAGTGGCTAAAGCTAACAATGGTTTTGTCCCACACACAAAACATGTGTCACAGGTTGAGAAAGTTGGTACTGAAAGCGGTAAAGATGACTCATTAAAATTATCAAATGCTCAACCAAAATCCAAGCCTGTGAAACGGAATAAATGGAAACCCGAGGATGTTAAGAAGTTGATAAAAATGCGTGGGGAGTTACATAGCAGATTCCAAGTTGTGAAGGGGAGAATGGCCCTCTGGGAAGAGATATCTGGAAACTTGTTGGGAGATGGGATCACTCGAAGTGCAGGGGAGTGCAAATCTCTATGGACATCTCTGGTTCAGAAATATGAGGTTTGTCCCTCCCCCCTTTTTGGTTTATTTAAGTCATGGGATGGCATCAACGTTTACTACTTTATGGAAGATAAATTTATTATCCTTTCCCGGTTATGATTTATTAATCCAACATTTTTTTTTTGAACAGGAGACCAAGAGTGGGAAGAAAAGCAAGAAGAGCTGGCCATATTTTGAGGAAATGGATAGAGTTTTTTCTGATACCGATGCAATGGCAACAAAATGATTGGCAAACAAAAAAACAGCTTGCACCATTTTTTGGAAGACCTTTGACAATTTCTACTTTGGGCAAGGTACTTGTTTTTGACCATGGCAAAGATCCATGGACTCACTCATTCATGATGGATTTATGGAGTGGAATATCTTAGGTGATGTGAAAGAATCAACCAAGGCCCAAGAAGACATGCAGTAGTCTGGTCGCCATAAACCCTCTCTGTAAGCCATTGCAATGAATAGATGAGAAAGGGAATGGTGGAATAGTTGAAACGGTGGAGGGTTTTTTTTTTTCTAAAGAAAATAATCTGAATAATAAATTATTGTGTAGCTTCATTGGTCATGCAGACATAATTTGAAGATTAAGAGAAGTTTTGAAAATAGCTTCTTTGACATGCTCTTATAATTTGTTACCATGATGAAGTTTCTTCTATCATAATATGATACTGACCATTTTATGTTCTTGGTAGGACCGTGTATAATTAGTCACCATTTTATGCTGACTGGCGCTGAAGATAAGCTTGCTGATATGGCAGGCCAATTGGCACCTGCCACGTCAGCCCTATCTTTTTTGGGGTTTGAAAAAAATGAACATAGCTTTCACTGATTGGGAGTGTTGGTACAAAAGGTTTGAAAGCTTCCCAATTCTTTCCTTCGGGCACGGCCTCCATCCTTTGATCATTCCAGCATTTACTATCAATGCTCTATTATCAACTCCATGAACAAATCTCTTCGAATTACTTTTGCTTCTGACATCTCTTCAATATTTTCCTCTTTTAAGGGCTTCAAAAGCCAACGTTCTTCTGTCGATCCTTTGATCATTCAGATGCCATGTAATGAATGGTCGAAACTAGTGAGGGACCAGCTCCTTGTGGCATATTTTTAAGATGGCACCTTTGCTTGTGGCCAGCCCTATGGGATGAAGCCCTTGAAACAAAGGACTGGACACCATGGGTGAATCCCAATCTTACCCGACACAAAGTGCCCACGCAGAAAAATCATCCCCGTCATCAACCTTCTTTTGCGTCGTCGTTCTCACTCAGTATCCTCAATTGAAACCTCAACAGCATCAATCTTCCCATCCAACTCCTCCCCATTTCCACTCAAAGAACCATCATTTTCTGAAACTAGTTTAGAAAATTAGAGGAAGGAAAATTTTTATGTATTATTTAAACATCTTATATAAAAATTTATTCCCTTTTATTTTGGACTTCAAAATTCGACAATCTTAATTTAAAAGAAAATGAGTAAAGCTAGATACATGTTTAGGATGTGCAAGACTTGTATAAACTAGGATTCACTGTAAAAAACTAGATTCTTTCATTCAGTCCTAATTTCTTTTAAATGGCTATCTCACTTACAATTTCTAAATTTATAGAAGTAATTTTTCAAAGAGAAATTACTCTCAGTCCTTCCATACTACTGTCAGTCTCAACGCACGCGTGACTTGGAGCTCGTGACGTTAGCAGTCCACAAGGCCGATGCACCAGAGATTGAACATATCGGGACTAAATCCAAAAACAATACATAAGATCCGATGTGCATAAAGTTTGATGGGCCTAGTCGATGGAATCGTTTGCGTTTAGTAATCACTTCGAGTGGTTATAACGTTGTCGTTCTTTCTTTGATGGAACAATGCTAGGGGACCGAGAATGTTGCCCCCACATTGTACCAATTGCACATGCACTTTTTAATTAATTAATTTATTTATTTTAACTTTTTTATAAATTTTTAAATATTGAAAAATAAATAAATTTATTAATAGTAACATCTTTAACCAATAAATAAAAAACACGATAGGTCAATTTTATTGATAAACTTTAACGATTCAAGTAGCCTTTTACTTTTTTGATTTAGAAGTGGGGTTGAACTTAATTCTCCTATTTAGGGACCAAATCTTATACCTTGGCTACGACCTGCCATTCTAATTCAAAGTAATAATCATTAAGGGTGTAAAAAAAAAAAAAAATCGGTGAACCGGTAAGTTTGGTCTGATATTGAGTTTGATTCGATTTGGTATCAATTTTATTTTTATTAAAATCGGTCAAAATCTATTCGATTCCAATTTTTCTTTTTCTAAAACTGGACTTGATTAGTTCATATATATATATTTTAATTTTTTATATTGTATATAATTTTTTTATATATAATATATAATTATATATAAAATAGTTTTGTATTATATAATAAATTACTAATTAATATATATAATATTACATTTTAAATCTTATATCGCTATAGTTTATTATATTAATAGTTATACTAATACTATATCACTATATATTATAATATACTATAATATATTACTATAGTTTATAATATAATTATAATATATTATCATTATAGTAGTATATATATTATATAATATATAATATAATATATTAAAATTAAAAAACCAAACTGAACATGTAAAATTGAAAGAATTGGTTTAGAGAAGTAATCGATACAAAGTCGGTTCTTAAAAATGTAAAATTAATTCATACTAATTCGATCTCAAATTTTATTTACAATCTAATCAAATTAGATTGGTTAGACACTAGTAATCATTTTCTTAATATTTAGGTTCGATTTGCTCTCAATATGAGATTTTTGAATTTTAAAATAAAAGTTATATTTTAATATTATTATTATTTTAATATTTGAAAAGTTAAATTAAAATTTACAAAAATTAAATTATTTATTATATTTTACGCGGAGGTGAGAAAATTGTGACAAGTTGACGAGAACTTTGAGTTTGAGTTTGCATGAACCGACCTCGGAGGCTCAACCTTTTCTTGCTTCTCAGGCTCTGTGCTCTCTCTCTCTCTGTCTGTGTGAGCATCAAATACGCAGTTGGTTCGTTTTTTACTGGCTCTCCCTCTGTATCAAGGTAAATGAGGGCTCACTATTTCACCTTAGCTTTGTACGGATCCAACTACATTGACGCATATTATTGTTATCCGTTGATACTAATTTTGTAGGGATTATCAGTCCAAACTAATTTTGTAGGGATTGGTTTGTGTGTTTTGATATTTTTACTAGGTTTGTATAAAATAATCATCATGAAGCCTGACACAAGCGGTCTCGAATCGTCTTCTACACTTTTCAGCGCAAGCAGCGAGCTTTCCGGGAATGGGTTTCCCTCATCCCCATCGTTTGAGCTCCCAGGCACGGTCGACGTGAGTTTCCGTTTTGAAAGTAATTTATTATAGTTTTTTCTGATATCTATTTAAAAGAAACTAACACTTGGTTTGGTTTCTGAGAATTTAGAGCAAAGGAATGTAAAAGATATTAGTTTACCAACGATGTGTTCGTTTGTTTTACTCTTTTTTTTTTTTTCCTTTTCTTTTAGTTTGATGGATTCCAGAAGGAGGCTATACAGATGGTGAAGCCGGCGAAAGGGACGACGACGCTTGCTTTTATTTTTAAGGAAGGGGTTATGGTGGCTGCGGATTCTCGTGCCAGCATGGGTGGATACATTTGTATGTACAGTGGCCTCGGTTATCTAGTGTTTACGCTTTACCATTTTTGGTTTATTGCAGCTTACTGCACAGCCTAAATTATAATCAAATTGGAATAAGACGCAATCTTGGCCTGCTGCCTTTATGTCTGTTGGCTATTCTAATATATGGAGAAGAAAGGGTTCGTTACCAATAAACTATGTGATATAATTTATGTAACTCGATTGATTTCTGAGAAGTGTGCTTGTTTTTCGTATGCAGATGCCTATTCATTTTGCTGTTGCCCAGGCTTTCCTTTCTGTAAGCAAATAGGGGCTGCCACAAAGTGTTGCCTTACTGCTGCTACTACTTTATTTGGTGTTTGAAAAGTTCAGGGCATTAAATTGTCTTATTTGGCTTCCTACTTATGATCTTTTCGCTGCATGCCAATGAGGACATCGTGCTGCCTAGGGATCATGGTTTCTTGTTTTCAGAGTTATGATAGAGATAATTGTGTTAGCAATAGTTGTTCACAATTAAAATATCCCCATTTGTTTGTTATGTTCTATTTGTAGCCATATGATAGTGATACCTAAAGAAGGACCCTTTTTTTATTTATTTCTTTTTTATGAAAAAGGAAAATATTTTCTTTGAATTTATGTTATTAATCTCTTTTCCCCAATTTCCAGCATCTCAGTCTGTAAAGAAAATCATTGAAATCAATCCTTACATGCTCGGCACAATGGCTGGAGGAGCTGCGGACTACCAATTTTGGCATAGAAACCTAGGCATCAAGGTAATCTGCATGCTATGAATTTTCTGCATCTTTCTATACATGACTATGAATACAAGGAATAGAAAAATCTGTTACTACTATCTGCATAAACCATTTGCAAAGCTCACAAACTAACGCTTGTTTTTTATGCAAGCAATACTAGCAGTAGCATAGCCAAGGACTACAGAGCTTTGCAGAGCAGGCTTTACTACTTCTATTTAGGTTTCTGTAGGAGATGGCAGCAAAATTCATTTAAACATTTCAACAGAAATTGTAAATAAAAAGAAATTTTATACTTTTCTGCAATAAAATGAGTAACCACTATCCACAATGTGATTTGATTGATGCGGAACCTGGAGGCTAATGGCAAGGGCTGTGCAAAAATCCGACTCCAAATCCATACCGTCGAAGTTGGAGCTCCAATAAAACTGAGGTGGAGTCGGACGTTTATTTTTTTGCATTTAAAGTCGGTGTCAAATTTGTTGTCCGACCAACTTTGCTCCAACTCTTACCTCTGACTCCGACTTTAATAAAAATGTATTATTTATATATTGATCATATATACTCATATAAAATGTCTAGAACTTATATAGTTAAATTCAAGAATATTAATAGACTAATATTCAAGTGATAATTCTTAAAGAATAATATTAGTAGACTAATAATCAATTATATGTACACACTATACATCATAGTATCACTATCAACCGTGTTACATATATCAGGGTAGATGAAACTTGATTGGCTAATAGTGAGTCATGTACCGTGTATAATGTATATATAGTAAGACTATTAATTTATTATCTAGATTATAATATAGTGGAATGTAACTAGATTCTAATACAATATTCAGCTTGTATTTGAGTGGCTGGTTGTGTTTCCTATTTGTAATTTATTCAGCAATGAATGATTGGATAATGGACATTGCCATTGGGCCTTGTCTAGATGGTTAGGCAATCATTTTATTCTTTTAAGTTGATTTGGGAGTTGAGACTCTAATATGAAATTATGAATGATAGTATATCATGAATAACCTAAAGGGCCTACTGGATCGATATTTTTAAGTTCTTTATATTTTTATTTTTATTTTTCAGGTTTGCATAGTATATGAAATATTTTTAGTTATATTTTTGGTTTTTTCATATCTAAAATCTTTTTTTTTTTGTAATGTTTCTAGTAAACTTGAATGGAAGCCCACATCAAAATGATCTGTTATATGTAAAGTCTTATTTAAAAATAAGCTAAATATTAAGCAAAAAAAAAAAAAGCCTAAATCTAACTTCACTCCAACTCCAATCCGATAAATCAGAGTCGAAGTTAAGAATAAATGAGAGAAACATTAGAAATGAATCATGCCTATCGATTGAATGTTATGAGTAAAACGTGTTAAAACTTGTTACCCTGTTTTGTATCTCTAGGGAATGAATTGGGTCAAGTCTTGTGCAAGTTTTAGTGTTTATGCTCCGAGCTTGCCTTGGTCTTCTCATGTTCATAAAGTATATACCCTTTTTAGTGCTGTTAGAGGACATGGTTGTAGGACATGGTTGTAATTAGTGTAACTTGTGAAGGTATAATTGTCAATTGTATGTAGTATATATCTATTATGGTACATCAATGAATAAAGTAATAATTCTCTCCATGTGTTTCTATGTAGAATTAGAGGAACATGTTGTAACTTGTGAGGCCTCAAAGTGTTTGGTTACAGGTATAAGTTATCCAATCCTCGAGTGTGAATAGCCCAAACCTGGAGTAAGAACTTGTTCTTATCCAAAATAACACCTGTTTGGTAACACGGATAAGGTAATACCCATATCACTTATTCTTGTTTAGAATAACCTAATCTCTGTTTAAGGACAGCAACAGGCTGATACCGACTGATTCAGACCCGATTTTGGCCAATAAAGTCCAGTTAGCCGAAATTTGGTTGTTCAGATTGAATTTTCGGGTACCTAAGTTGGGTTTCTAGGTTTCCAGATTGTATTCCTTGGTTTTCATCCATATTTCATATTTTGTGTGAATTTTCTATCTCGAAGTTGAATTGTGATATTTTTTTATACCTATGGCAACTAAATTGATTTGCAGTCTCTTGCACCAAACTTTAATATGCCTATGACTTCCGTGAAATTGGATGGAAAGAACTATATGCTGTGGTCAAAATCTGTTGCAATATTTTTGAAAGGCAAGAGACTTCCTAGCCACTTGGTTTATCCAAGACCTGACTCAAGTAGTTCTACATTTGCTCAATGAGAACAAGAGGATGCTCAAATCTTTTCCTTGATGTTGACCAGTATTGAACCTAATATTTGCTTAAATTTGACACTGCTCAAAAAGTGTGAGGGCATCTCAAACAGATGTATTCGGGTGCTAGGAACATAACCCATACTTATGAGTTATGTAAACAGTTCTTTGGGTTGGAACAAGGTACTTTGGGCCTGGAAGAGTATTATTCTCAAGTGATGAGCATATGTGAAGAACTGAATATATATCAACCTATCACTTCTGATGTTTCACGGATGCAACAACAATGTGAAGAGTTTAATGTTGTTCGCTTTCTTGCTGGTTTAAAACCTGAATATGAGTTGGTGTGTTCTCAAATCTTGGCAAGTCCACAGCTTCCCTCATTTCCTGAAGTGTTCTCCCTAGTTCAACGTGCCACGCTATCTAGACACTGATCTCAATTGTCATCTAATCAAATTAGTGATAGATTTGCTTTGGTTGACTCTTATGTTGCTCCTAGTGGGTGTAGAGGCCAGGGTGGTAGAGGTGCATATGGGAGACATGATATCAAAGATAATCGCACTCGAGGTAGAGAATCTCGTAAGTGCACCAAATGTGGTCGCACTAATCACTCGGTAGACTATTGTTGGGATCTACATGGTAGACCATTTGGCTCCCGCTAATCAGGCCATTTGCCACAATGCTACGTCACAATCAATGAGCCCCAACCTGGCTCCAAATATGATTAGCATATTGAAGAATGAGTATGATCAGCTTTTAGGTCGCATACGGGCTTCATCTTCCATAGCTACTCTTGCCCACTCAAGTATAGCGTCTGCATGTCTCGTATCATCCACTCAAGATCCATGGGTCATTGATTCGGTAGCTAATGAATATCTGACCGGTTTGTCTTTTACCTTATCTAAGTTAGATATTGTAACATCTCCAAAAAGTATTATTCTTGCTAATGGTTCTCTTGCTAAAGTTACAAGCATTGGCCACAAAGTTCACTGACTCTGTATTCTTGTCATCTGTTCTATATGTTTCTAGTTTTCCCTTTAGTTTACTCTCCATTAGTAAGATTACTCGAAATCTTCAATGTCCAATGACCTTTTATCTCTTCATGTATTTTTTAGGATCTCAATACGAGGAACAAGATTGGTACGGGGCATGAAGTTGGAGGTCTGTATTATCTAAATATTCAACAGTTACCCACTCGAGCCCTTACATCCTCATCATCTGCTTATGAATGGCACTGTCACCTTGGTCGCCCTCTTTCTCGTTTGAAATATCAAGTTAGGAATCTGGGAAATGTGTTGCTTTCCTTGTGAAGCATGTCAACTTATTAAACATCACTATGTGTCTTTTATATCTCAAATTGATAAACGAGCATCTAGTCCTTTTGAATTGATACACTGATATATGGGGACTAATCAACATTGAATCAAACAAATTTCAATATTTTGTTACATTTGTTGATGACTACTCTAATGTAACATAGTTGTTTTTTAATTATTTATTATATTTTTTATGAAAATTTAAAAAAGTTGTAATGATTAGGTAAAGTTGTAATGATTAGGTGAGATGAAACACTTTTTTTTTTTTTTTCAAATGGGGCCTAAGACATGCCTTGCGAATATTCACAAGACGCATCTTATATTTTTCATGACTTAAATCAGTGGAATACATGTAGATGTCTGAGAATAATAATTGGGTTGGTGGGTAAGCCAAATTCAATACTGCTTAGGATTGATTTGTTGGCTGGGGGTCTATTTAGAAGCTTCATATATCTATCCAGGCTAGTGCTTCTATATATTTATCATTCTGGCTGTGTAAGTTGCAAATCTCTTAATGCATGGGAAGGTTTCTCTAAATTAATTTTGGTAATCTCAGTGCCGATTGCATGATTTGGCAAATAAGGAGAATTTCAGTGACAGAAACTTCAAAATTGCTTGCTAATATTTTATTCTCATATCGCGGAATGGGTCTATCTGTAGGGACCATGATTGCTGGATGGGATGAGACGGTAATGGGCTCTTTTCATTTTTCTAGTGCTGTTTGGTTCCATGCCAATTTGACTCTCTTCTAATTGCGTCTTTTGGTTACAGGGTCCTGGGTTGTACTATGTCGACAGTGAAGGAGGACGGCTTAAAGGAGCCCGATTCTCTGTTGGATCTAGTTCACCATATGCTTATGGTGTACTGGATAATGGGTCTGTGATAAAACTTCTATCCATCTGGCCATTAATAGATTCCCTACCCCCTTTTTGTTGACGTGGTTTTACCCTTTTCTCACCAGGTACCGATATGATATGTCAATCAAAGAGGCTGCTGAATTGGCGCCGAGGGCGATCTATCATGCAACATTCCGTGATGCAGCTAGTGGTGGAGTTGCCAGTGGTAATCTCTCTCTGTCTATCCATGATATGACATTAGATAATAGGTTCAAAAGTGAAATATAATAAATAGTCTCCAATCATCTATGCCACATTATGGGATTATGATTATAATTACTCATAAAAATTAGTGTAATTTTAGTAAAATATATTTTTCTGTGATAACAAAAATCATAAAGTTTCTTCTCAAGGCCACAGATTATTAACTTTGAAATAACTAGCATTAACTTTATTTGACATTCCTGTTCTTACATGGGCACTAAAAGAGGGCCATGTTAAGAGAGTATTTGGAATTTCCAGTAAATTTAGGCTAGTCGACCAATATTGTGTCAAGCTCCAACTAGGCTGGTGTTCTACAAGGGGGTTACTTAGGACCTGCACTACGTGTTATGGCCGACATGTAACTTTACTCTCTCTCTCTCTCTCTCTCTCTCTCTCTCACACACACACACACGTATTGTTCGATTTCAGTATATTATGTGGGAACAAATGGATGGAAGAAACTATCCGATGATGATGTTGGGGAACTCCACTACAAATACTACCCAGTTGTCCCGAGTTCTGTGGAGCAAGAAATGGTTGAGGTGGCCTGAGCTTGAGTGAGAGCTTTGGTTGTGTTCTTTATGGTTCAGATTTATGGCTTTCTTTTGCTTCCTACTCAAGACAAAGTACGAGCGTTTAACATGTTCGTGAGACAACTTTGATGTATTTATTGTTTATTTTCTTCCGAGTTCCCAAACGAATGCATGCAGTTGCATCTCGAGGACGTTTCATTTACATCTGATCAACTGAAGGTCTTTGGTGGATTCTGTAGTTTCCATTCGATTTTCAAGTTGTACTCTCCTTGTTCGTATTTTCTGTATTGTAGCTGATGTACATGGTGACATAAGCAAAGAAAAATACATAATATATGTATTTAGTCATATTTTCTTTTTGCTTTACACAGTCGTACGTCTCCAATGTATCTTGGCTGTGCTTTTGCTATCCAACTTCTGCTAAAGCCTACAAAATAAACTATAAAAAAATATTCTGACTTTTATGCTCAATAGAGCCTCCCTTCGGGCTTTTATGTATCTTGGCTGCGGTTTTGACTCTTCTCTTGGCTGTGGTTTTGACTCTTATCTAGGCTGTGGTCTTGACTTTTATCTCCAATGTATCTTCGCCGTGGTTTTGACTTTTTTGCCCAATATATAGAGCACTCAAATTTGTCTTTTATCAAATTTTACTCAAAAATCCTCTTTTTCCTTAGCTACTCTCCTTCGCAAAACTTCAATCTCTATCCATTCTTTCTCTATTTTATTAAAATAATATTTCTTTATTATTCTTTAGTTCATTTATTTCCACATGTTTCAACAATTCAATTAGTTGTCCTCCTTGTGTTTTCAACAATTCATCTCTACGAAATCCTTTTAAAAACTTAAACTATTTATCTTTTACAAACGTTAATATTTTCAAAAATGTAATTTTGTTACAAAAATAAATTTTAAAAAATCTTATTTTTCCAAATGATCGTATTTTAGAAAAAAAATGGGATCATCTCATAAGTAATATTTTTGTCATTTTTTTTTTCATTTTTTATAACTAACACGTACTTTATTCCAAAAGGAGATATATATCCAGTACAGGATACAGAGCAGTAAAACCTTTTACAACCCATAAAACTAAAAGACTACTACCTCAGACATCAATCAATTTTCAGCATCAAGAACTACTCGATTAAGAATAAAATCTGGACAGCTATTCCACCATTGCAGAGTATCATCAATTTTCCGAGCAAATCTTACCAACATATACTAGCTTCATTACCTTGTCTTCCCACGTGAGATTTCAAAATCTGAGAACAAGTGTAGTGGTCAAACAATTTCCAAAACTACAGGCCCATGTAGTGATAAAGAGGCGTTTCCTTTCTTAATATCTTCAACAATTGTCTAGGAATCCTCTTATATAATAATACTATAAAAACCCATACCAAAAGCCATTTCCAAGCCTCTCAAGACTGCTAGAGATTCATTTTCATCCACTTCAAAAACACCTTCTTCCTTTCGGCTTAAAGCAAACAACACCTGTCCCATGTAGTTCTTAAGTATAATTCCCACCGTAGCCTTACCTTCATCGCAAAACAATGCTCCATCAAAATTTAGTTTTACCTTCTTAAGAGGAGGTGATACCCACTTAAGCCCTTTTTCCATTTTCACAATCTAAGAAGATGATTTGATAGCATTGAAACTGTTTAAATACTCACAACATAATCCACGATATCCAATATTGAACTCCTAGCTTTATCAAACAAACACAAGTTTCACAATCTCCACACACTTCAGCAGATTGTAAAAAAAAAATAAAATCAAAGACAAATCAATTTCCATAATCTTCCATATTAACATTTCAAACCGATGTCCAGCAATCAAGAAAGGCAAAAGAACTTGGCATCGAGATTTCCTCATTTCAGAAAAATTAGGATACAAACAGAACACATAAGTGACATCCTCAACCTTCACATGACAAAAATCACGCACTCCATCATCCACTACACCCCTTTTAAACAAATTAGCCTTAGTAGGCAAATTATCAGTGGCTCTCCATACAAAATTTTTAACTTTATTAAGGAGAGACAAATTCCACAACTTCTTCCACAAACCCATATGAGAATGAGAATGAGAGGACCCCACAGTATCCCTTCTATATACCATTTTCATAGCAAAATGATAGCCAGATTTAATGGAGTACATACCTGATTTGTTTCCTCCCCATACAAGTTGATCAACTGCCAAATAATGTAAAGGAATCTGTAAAATCTGGTCTGCTACATAAGCTGGAAAAACAATACGAATTAACTCTTCATTCCAATATCTAGAATAAGAAATGGTTAGCAAATTGACCGTAGCATCCAAATATAAACAATGAGAAGAGTGCCCACTAAAAGGCTTCAAGTTTGCGTACCCACCTATCTTCCCATAATTTAATATTTTTTCCGGTGCCTATTCGCCAAACATAGCCTCGAAGAATGATGTTTTTTGCTACAAAAATACTCCTCCAAGCATAAGAAGGATTGTTACAAAGTTGAGACTTTAGAAATGTTGTTTTGGAAAAATACTTGACTTTAAAAACCTTAAACAATAGAGAATTAGAATTTTGCATTAATCGTCATCCTTGTTTTGCAAGTAATGATAAATTAAACATCTCCAAGTTTCGAAATCCCATTCCACCAACCATCTTTGACTCACACATATGTTTCCAACTAACCCAATGAATACGATACTTTTCACCATACTACCCCCACCAAAATCTGGCAAACATACTTTCCAAATATTTACAAAAAACCATTGGTAACTTAAAGCAACTCATGGAATGAGAAGGTAAAGCTTGTGTTGTAGCCTTTATTACAATTTCCCAGCCAGCTTGTGAGAGAAGCTTCTCTTTTCACCCTTAAAACTTATTCCATACTTTGGCTTTGATATCCTGAAAAGTTGCATACCGATATCTACCAACAAATGATGGTAATCCCAAATACTTAGCATGGTGTTGAATTGCCGGAACATTCGAAAGGACCTTAATGGCTGTCATCCTCCACCCACACTTTTTTACTTAATAATAACTCTGTTTTTCCAAATTTACCTAGAGACCCAATGCACTTGCATATAAGTTAAGTAAATCTTTCAAAGCAGAATGTTCGGCCATACTTACTCTACAAAACAACAAATAGTTATCAGCAAAAAAGAAAAAAAAGTGAGTTAACATCGGAGTACCATTATAGACTTTAACACCTCTTAACACTCTTCTCTTCTCAGCTTCTTGAATAAGAGAGGACAGACTTTCAGCACACAACATAAACAGGTATGACGATAACGGATCACTTTATCTTAAATTTCGAAAAGGAAAAATAGAAGATGAAGGCAAACCATTAAGAAGAATCTAATAAGACATTGAAGATAAGTAAGAAAGTATCAAAGAAACTCACTTATTATCAAACCCCAACTGAATCATTACTCTTTCCAAAAATTTCCCTTCCACCCTATCATAAGTTTTACTCATATCTAATTTAATAGACATAACACCATTTTTACCTCTTCTTCTTCTTCTAATAGAATGGACTGCTTTATATGCTAATAAGACATTATCCGTAATAAGTCTATTGGGAACAAAAGCACTTTGCATATGGGATATAACATTACCCAAGATAAGCTTTAGCCTATTAACAATTATCTTAGCCATTATCTTATAAATCACATTACACAAACTAATAGGTCTGAAGTCTTGAATTTTTTCAGATTTTTGCTTCTTTGGGATAAGTACAATGTAGGTCTTATTAACTTCTGCTGAAATATACCCAAGATTCAAATTAGCCAACACCATTTTCACCACCAACTCTCCAACAATATGCCAATATTTTTGGTAGAAGATAGGAGACATACTATCAGGTCTTGGTGCCTTCACAGCTTGCATTTGAAACAAATTTTCCTGCACATCTTCCTCAACAAAAGGTTGTAAAAGAATCTCATTCATTTGAGAGTTCACTTTTGGCTACAAAGTATCTAGAATTGCATCCATATCGATAGGGTTAGAAGTATTAAATAAATCTGAAAAATAAGTAACTTCTAAATTTTCTAGATCTGCATTTTCTCTCCATATCCCCACATCATCCTTTAGCTTTACAATGGAATTTCTTCATCGCCTTTGGGAAGCATTATGGTGAAAGAACTTTGAGTTTTTATCCCCTGAGTGTAACCATTATGGCCTTAATCTTTGTTTCCATATCAATTCCTCCCTCTCCAATAACACATTTATATCCTACCAAATATTTCTGATGTCCACAACAAAACCTGGGCCATGTTGCAATCTTTCCAACCCAGCCTGTTTTGCTCTTAACTCATAATGAAGATGACCAAATTGTTGATACTTCCAAATCTGTAACTCTTTCTCACACTGCAAGAGAGATTGTTGCAAGTTATACATAACATTGTCAAGGGGCTGAGCATTCCAAGATTTACAAATAACATCCTTGCACCCCTCAGCTCCAATCCACATAGCCTTAAAATGAAACATCCTCTTCTTTCTACATATTCTCGATTCTGCCCCACAAGTATCAAGAAGTAAACAGTTATGATCCAAGTGACTAAGAGAAAAATTGTTACCTTTGTAAAAGGGTAAAAAAACATCGACTCAAAATTGGCCAAAAATCTATCAAGCCTCTCCTGAATGAAAGCCTCCCCCTTCTCGCATATTAGACCATGTGAAAAAAATCTCCAATCGTGTGTAAACTTTGAAATTGACAAGAATCGATAACATTCTTGAAGTCCCTCATTTGCCCTTCAGTACGTATTCTACCACTCATTTTTTTAGAGTTAAACACCACCTCATTAAAATCCCCAAAACAAATCCACAAAAAAATTAGAGGGCCTGAAATAGATTTAATCAACTGTCAAATACCCTTTCGACCAACAGCATCTGGATGACTATAAACAGCAGTTAGACGCCAACAACAATTCAAAGCCAAATCAGTAACCCAAGCATCAAAATGGTTTTTTGAAAATAAAACAAGATTTAAACTAACACCCTTTTGCCGAAACAGTGCAATACCCCTACTTCGTCCTTCACAATTCACAACTAAGAAACCATTAAATCCCAATACAAACTTCAAATCTTCCATTTTTCTACTCACACATTTTGTCTACATCACAAACAGTATGTCAGGATCTTCTCTTCGCATAACATCACGAAGAATACAAACAGCCCGTGGATTCCCAAGCCCCCGAATGTTCCAACTTAGCAGCTTCATGGTGACCGCTAGGACTGATCATCAACCTCTACCGATAAAATTTAAACATCCATCAAACAATTATCATCAAAATACCGAAGCCTCTTAAAGTCATTTGAGCCTTCACTTTCAGCATAACCCACCAACTCAATCAACCGTTTTAATGGTATAGAAGAAGAATGAGACTTACTTGTAAATGGTTTAAAACCAGAAGCCCTTGGCTTGAAACATGCTCGTCGCCTACCACCCTTCTCAGAAACTGTGATTCCTACTGCCGACCTCTCCTTGCACCTTGCTGAACATCCTTTCCCTGAGTAGAGCAGTTAGGTGATGGAAAAACTGATGCTCCTTTGGCATTCGGCTCCTCCACCATAGCAAAGATCCTCTCTTCCCTAATGCCGATATCATTTGCACCTTGAATTCCATCCAAATTTGAGAAATTAGCCAACGGTTCAGCAAAAAGTTCTGAAATCTTCAAGCCTGCTGGATCTCCCTTCAATATTGAAGACAATTTCCCTTCAAAAGCCGTTGACCTGCAATGCATATGCTTCTCAAGAGAACTGAGCGAATTACCCTTAGACTCAAGACTTGCCCTAGCAGATGACAGTAAAGGTTTACTCAAACAATCCAGCACATCCATGCTATCCCCTCCATTCAAGCAAACCATTTCTAGCCCATTAACACAACCCATTCCAAGCCCACACCTTCTATCACATGTCCCTCTCTTCGTCTCCTTCATTTCAGCATTTGAAGAAATAACTGACATCCCTTCAAAATTCAGTAACGGTCATCCCCACCAACTACTTTTCCACACTCCTATTCCGTGCATCTCCACCGTAATCGTCATTAGTAACGGTTGTCTGCCAAGATTTGTTAAACCCAAGATTTCAAGTTTTGTGTAATTATATATTTACACATAGATTTTGATGATAACAAATGAATTCAAAGAATAAAGAAGTCTCAAACTCAAGTTGTCTACACAATGGAGTCAAGCACATCAAGGAAACAAGCATGAGCAAGAAGGGAACAAATTCACATTAAAATTATAGAGTAATATTGTAAATCTCTTCAAAATTCGAAATTAGGATTAATGCTCAAAATTAATATTTTATCATAAAGCATTAAAATACATTTTTCACATGTGCATGAATATTTTTGAAAATTAAATTTGAAAATTTTGAAAGATGATTGATTGTCATCTTTTGCATGTGCATGCCTTGATTAAAGGGTTGAACTTTGAAAATATTAAAGACGATTGATTGTCATCTTTCACATGTGCATGTTTTATTTGAATATTTTCAAAAGTGATTGATGATTTTTTAGACTTATACAAAAAGTAAAAGATTAGGTTTGAATTTTTTGAAAATGAAAGTGTGCTCATTTTGTCATATGCCAAAAGTAAAAGATTAGATTTGATTTTTTTTGAAAAAATGAATGATGTTGTCTTTGATAATTAAAAAAGAAGAACCTTTTATTTGAATTCTTTGAAAAAGTGAGTGATGTTGTCTTTGACAATTGAAAAAGAAGAACCTTTTATTTGAATTTTTTGAAAAAGTGAATGATGTTGTCTTTGACATGTGAATCTTTTTAAATTTGAATATGAAGTCTCATATGCCTATAAATAGATCATTTGAGAGCTTCACATTCACAACACCAAGAGCATACAACATTCATTCAAAGCTTTCATTCTCTCTTCTCTAAGCATTGAGCCTTAATCCTTGTTCATTTTGAGAGATATAGTTTGCGTTGTATTGTTCTTATTTCACTCATTGAGGAGTGTTTTCTGATAACCTACCCACTATCAGCTTTTGTATCAGAAAAAGGGTGTGTATAACCCTTGTGTGTGTAGAAAGTATTCTACACGGGGAATAGTTGAATCACCACGTGTAAGGTGATTGTAAGTGTAGAGGGTGTTCTACACGGATCCTTTGTAGCGGTGTTGTTCAAAGGTGTACCGAGGACGTAGGCAGTGGGGCCGAACCTCGTTAACATACTGAGTTTGCTTTTCTCTTACCCTTACTCTTTATATTTATTGTTATTTCATATTTTGTTTATATTTTATATTATATATTTGACTTATAATTGTTATTTTTTTTTAATACAACTCAATTCACCCCCCCTCTTGTGTTAGTCATCTGGGCAACAAGATTGTTCCTCCGTTTTGCCATTGGTACCATCCTCACCAGAAAATCCATAGGTTCAACCACAATCAACAAAGAAAGGCTCCTAGAAGAAGAATCTCCTTTCACTAAGTCCTTTAGATCATTTTTTCAATTTAATCGACGAGATAGACGCCCCTGACTCTGCAGTAAATTCCCATCTGCTTTTAACCATGGCCCAAAAGGATAACCTTCAGTCTCAAAGTGAACCCTGTTATATTCTCATAGATCACATTCACGGACTGAGTGACCCAAGATGCCACAACAGTAGCAAAACGTTGAAAGCTTCTCATACTTCAAATGGATCCAACAAGATTCAAAGGCTCATAAATTTAAACGTTTAACTCGTGGAAGAGGCAATTGGACATCCAGTTTAATCCAAACTCTACAAAACTCCCTCATGCTAGCACGGCCTCAGGTATATCTATGTCCTCCACTTCCCTAATAGTATTACCAATCATATGAAGCACCGCAGGGTTCATGCAATTCAGTGGTAGATCAAACAACTTAATCCAGAAGGATGCACGATTTAAACAAAGCGTAAAGAGTCGGATGTTCCCATCATAATCCCACATCAGTACAAGACTTTTGTCAAAAAACCATAGTCCATTCCGAATAACACAAGACTTATCTACAACATCCGTAAACTGCATCAAGAATAATCCATCACTGAGATCAAAGAATTTTACTCCCTTAGGATTCCACAACATCTTCATCATATTCCTAAAAGCCTCATTATTCACAAACTTTCTCATCAAAAGTGTAAATACTAAGCAAAAGTCAGTCTGCGTCGATGTTAAATCTGGAACATAATCAGTAACCATAATCTCCTCAGTCTCCACCACTGATAAATGAATCTTATCAATATTGTATATTAAATCTTCCGCCATCATAGACAGAACAAAGCCACTGTGGGCCACACCACAACCGAAACGTGTACCAGATAACAAGATGCAAACTCTCAAGTAAACACCCCTAAGTCGCATAAATTGCCCAAATCGCCAGAGCATGTTACTAAGAGACTGAAAACAAAATCATACATTTTTAACTATAACATTTTTTTTCATTTTCTAACATTCATTTTCAACCCTAACAAATTTTGTAGGTTTTTAAATAGTCAAAATTTTGAAATTCTTGGGACTTTTTCCAAATGGTCATATATTATATATTAGTGTATACATAAGTGGACTTGCTCTTCTAATCACACTTTAGTTTATTGAGGATTAATAAAATGGTTTTGTTGATGGTTACTAAAATATTAATATAAATAGGTTTTGGAATATTGCTATCGTTACTGAGCAAATTGAGAAAGCTACTGTTGCAAACTTAAGATTATTCCCTATCTTACTCGGTCCCATGTGGGGCAAATTTTGGACAAAATCAACGACTTTTTCTCATTTTTGCAAAGAGATGCTTATGTCCAGCCGGATGCGAATTAATGCTATTAGAGACAAAGTTTAAAAATAATAAAATAAAATAAAATAAAAATTGGGATGTTTATGAAAAATACAAGAAAGTTACTTGTAGGATATCAACGTCAACTTTAATTATAGAGTACACAAATCTTGCATATCTTTAAAAAAAATTGAAGTCTATTATTAAAAAAATTATTTTTTTATATAATTTTTAAATTTATTGAATATTATTAAAAAAATTATTTTTTTATATAGATTTTATATTTATTTATTTATTTCAAAAGGAAGATATAAGTCTTGTCATCCTAAAATTTCAAATATTATTTTAGTAGTTAATAGCATCACGCATGACTGAATGGTTCGCGTTGTTGACCATTAAACACGTTCTGGACCGTAGAAGTTGCCAATTTTTTCTCAGCTTCTCCGTCTATTTCTCAAGACAATTTCCCGTGAAAGTGACAACCATAGACTACCTAATATCCACGGGATTCCCGTTTTTATTTTTTCTTCGTTTGAACACTTGTTTCTTATGTTTCGAAAACTCACAGCAGGTTCTTCCCATCATCATAGATGGTTCGGATTTGGTTAAAACCTCACGAGTCACGCAGCCTCAAAAGGTGTATATATACAAGGACGGATGTAACAATATTGTATAGCAATTCAAAATAGCAAAGGAGCTTCTTGGCTTTTGCTTCTACTTCTTACAACAAGTAATCACCCCTTATTGTCCATCAATTCCATTTCTATTACTTCAGAACTGAAATGGGGAAAGGCGAAGAGTTCAAGAGTGTTTTCGAGTACTTCGATGAAGATGGTGATGGGAAAATATCGGCTTCGGATTTGAGACATCGGTTGGGTGTCATGGGTGGAGATCTGTTTTCAAAAGAGATAAATGTTGCAGTTGAGGCATTTGATTCTGATGGAGATGGGTTCTTGTCTTTGGAGGATTTTATTGGGTTAGTACAAGGAGGGGGAGAGGAAGAGAAGGTAAAGGATTTGAGAGAAGCTTTTTCAATGTATGATACAGAAGGGTGTGGGTTTATCACACCCAAGAGTCTGAAAAGGATGCTCAGCAGATTGGGTGACTCAAAGTCCATTGATGAATGCACAGTGATGATCAAACAGTTCGATTTGAATGGGGATGGTGTTCTTTGTTTTGAAGAATTCAGAATCATGATGCAGTGATAATTATTCTTTAAGCATTCCTAATTTTCATTCACTTTGCAAGTTTGCAAACTATTCTTTTTTAATCTCCCTGTAATTTAATATTAATGAATATTCTTTTTAATTGTCTGATTCAATTAAATGGTCTAATTATAGAAAAAAATAGACAGATTATATGAATTCTACAATATTAATTTATATTATCTCTTTATAGATTACTTTTTTAAAACTCAATTTGACACATCAATGTTCCATAATGCAATTAAATAATTAGTACTATGGCCCCCAGCCCGAGCACAAAGTGCACTAGCTGACGTAGCAGTGCCGCCACTTCAGTCCATTCAACAGCTAATATTGACAATTTATCTTTTGTTATGAACTGAATGAAAAGAGACAGAGTTTCAAGATATTGAGAGAGAGCGAGAGAGGAGATTCTCTTATTGATCTGTATATCAAACTTATGAATTTCTTAAAAAATTCAACGATATATATAGGCGTACAAAGGGGACTATGCTAGCTCACTATGCTTAGCACTATGCACTATGCACTATGCACTATGCATTTGACGACTAGATAAATGTGGTCATACAATTCAAGATAGTTTATAACATTTCCCCTTTGGATGACCATATTTAAAGAATATGCTTCGTTAAAACCTTGCCAAGGAAAAACCCTGTAGGAAAAAACCAATGGCGAAGGAAAAAGAGTACAGTATTCATATGTATTGCCGAGTGTTTTAGGATTGCCTCATTAAAACCTTGCAAAGGAAAACCTAGTGGGATAAAACCTTAGCGAAGGAAAAAGAGTACAATCAGCACAAGTCTTCAAGACATTACTTCCCCTGAAAAGTGCATGATAACAGGTCTTCAAACCTCCGCATTCCAATGTTCTGCATAATCTTCTTAAATGTTGCAGTTGGTAATGCTTCAGTGAATAAATCTGCCAGATTTTTACTTGACCGTACCTTCTTGATATCAATTTCAACTTTCTTCTCATGAATTGCAATGATCTTCTTGTGTGTATCTGAAAGATAACTCGCATTTGTACATCCAACTAACTGTGGACTTGATCCATGTTGATAAAATAATCACAACTGGATCTTTCTGCTGATCACTACTCTTCTGGAGTTCTTGTAAATAACACAGTTAGTGGAGAATTCATCAACATTAAACTGCTAACCTCATTTTTAATAAAAACGGTGGCCAGCCTTTTAAGATCAGACAAGCACCGCAGATTTTCAACTCCTCTGTAGGTGTCAGGCGTGCTGTCAAGTGCTGCAGCTGTCAGGCGTGCTGTTAGGTGCAGCAGCTGTCAGGCGCCTTAGCTGTCAGGCGCCGCAGAGCTATGAAGTTATATTTCGTCTCTTTTCTCTTGCTTCACGAGAGATGTTGTATCATAATTTTCTCTATAAAAGAGATATTCAGCTCATCTTCATTCGCATCTCATCTTCTTCACTTTTCTGTAATCATACTTCATTTTTACTCTGCAATCTCTTTCTACATTTTTACTCTGCAATGGCTCAGCGATCTTCTCATGGCCAATATATGAGGTACTCTGCACCTCGTTCATCAGCTGTTCCTGCTTCTACCACAGGTGCTATCATGCAATGTAATGATCTGACTCATAGGTCAGATAATGAAGCTATCTATGAGCTTGTGAGTCTCGGTACCCGATACTCATCATCCATTGTCGCATTTTCTCAGCGACTGCAATCCAAAACTTGTGGAGTTGACAATCTCCACGAGAATATTGCTATACTTCAGCGACTTCTTCTGGAGTCAAACATGAAGATAGAATCAATAAAGCAAGAGAATAGGAATTTAAAATCCTTGCTTAAATCTTCTTTTAGATTGCCCACCGCTTTAGATAGGGATGCCATGCAGATTCTTGAAGAACAAGAGCATTTGAAGAATGAGGCAAAGTGCCTTAAATTTCTGTAATTCTTGCTTCAAGATAATAAAATAATATTTCACAAATATTCATATTTGTGTTTCTATCTTTTGGTAGATGTTCTGTGTGCTCCCTTTCATTTCTTCTTTAATAATGCACACTTCATATCAAACCCATAATATGAATCTGAAATACTAATTGTATTAAAAGATGGTATTTTATGACTAATAACATCATCTATCTTCCCCTTGAAGCTGCAAGGGTTTCAGATTTATATTTCAAATATGTGCAGTTTTTATGAACTCTTCTGGAGCCTCAATGACATTTAAATCATATATAAACTGTAATAATAGCTTGTTTTCATTTGCGTTTGGATTGCTTTAGATCATATAAGGATCTTTGAAACTTGATAGAATACATATTTCCATATGTATTCATATTAGAAGTTTCAGACATTTTCTATCCTTCAGGGATTTTCATATATATATCATGATCCAATGATCCATATAAATATGCAGTTAATCATGCATATCCAAACTCTCGGTAATTTTCAAGCTAATAAAAATCTCAATATGATTTCAACCATTTTAAAATCATATCAATATTGTTTCTTCGAGAAACTAACTTGTGATCTCTATATCACATTTTCATATTAAAAGTTTCAGACTTTTTATATCATGTATATAAATATCCACTGATATTTAATCAAAATCACCTCTTTAGGTGTTTGGACTTCAAGTCCATATTTATCACATTTTACTTAGTGATATCAATTCTGCAGGAATTGAGAAACTGACTCGTGATTTATATATCACATTTTTATTTCCTTTCTATAAATACCCACTAACATTCAACAAGCATCACCTCTTTAGGTGTTTGGACTATAAGTCCCGATGCATCATATTTTACTAGTGAATCATTTCTGCAGGAATTGTTTCTTTCAAATTTGGCTAATATTTTACGTCGTATTTTTCGACGATCATTACTTCTGGTAATGTCAATTGCCATCTCATATGGAAATACGTTGTCGACAACAATTTTATTTCTATCCATAATTTCTCCATTATTCATGAAATGTAACGAGATATCGTTATTTTCAGCTACCTGTCCCTCTTCAAGGGAAGACATTTTCATGAAAAACCTCTTCAGAAGGCACTCTTCAGGAGATTTATACTCTTCAAGAGTTTATATAGGAGAATTTTATATAGAAAATTTGGATGGACTTTATTGCTTGTTCTGTGGATATGGCCTCTTCAGGAGCACCAAATTATTTGTGCTTTTCTCTTTTGAGATACTCTATCTTTTGTATCAATAAGTCTCACATGCCTTTATACATATTTTTAGACTGCTGAATTTCTTAATTGTCCTACAGGGACTTCAATCCTTGCTGGGATTTTAGCAGCTAGAATATGAGACATTTTTATCTTATTGCATCCATAATTTAATTATCATCTGAACTTCTGGTTCACTTATGATAATCAAGATAACGTCGAATTATTTCATCTTGTTTCAAGCAAATTTTTCTTTCCACTTCTGTTGGTAAGACTTTATAGTAAAAGAATCTTCTGGTTCTTTTATGGACGTCCATATGAAAATTATTCGACTTATCGTAATTGATTTTGGATGATCAAGATAACCATCAGAAGATACAAATATTTTGAATCATATCACCTTTTAATGCATCATAATATTTGATTCAATAATTTGTATAATATCATCTCAAAGAGAAAGCTTACAGCTTTTCCAATACGAGCTTCTGACCCGAAAAGATATTCATTATCACGTCCAATCTCTTAGTTTCTTTGAATGAAACGCATAATTCTTTTCACTTCAGGGAATAGAATGATATAAATCCATTATTATTCACTTCAGGGAATGATATAGATCTAGTAAGACGTGACTAATGATTCTCATCAAAAACTCATTATTTTACTCAGTCACTGAAAAACCAGATGTAAATTTAGAATATATTGTGAACGTTTGCATTTCATATTGCTACTTCAGGAGCATACTCGATATTGCTACTTCGGGAGCACATTCGAGACGTTCATTCAAATATATATTCTTTTCACAATTTCAATTATGCAACTTCAGGTGCATAAATCATAATGAGTTTTTGGTACACGTATCACTCATTTAAACTATGAGGTACTCAATAAAATTATTGATTTAGAGTGATCCTTCAGGAATGCTCCATTTTCATTCTAAGATAAATTATATCATCAATAATTCATAACAAGTACAAAAAGAATAAATAAAACTTGTATCTAAACTATGTGAATAAAATTATTCACAGATATAATTGATATGTAAATTATGAAAATTTTAATTCACCAATATTTACTTTAAAGATTTCAAATGATATATTGAAAAACTTACTTGAAGTAAAAATGCCCACTGAATCCTGTTCAAACTCTGTCATATAGGTTTACTTTGAACTCCACCGAAAAGGATTTTAAATTGGCTTGATGGTATCTGGACCCCACTCCACATGATTTACCAGGCTGCCTGTCCTTTGCTAGCAACTTGCAAAACTGAGTAGGAAAACTTTATAGCAACACTCACCTCACAACACTAAGTTGCATGCGTAGGTATCCACCGCACTAAATAAATCAAACTTTTCTTTTTATATCTATACTTTTTCAAGATATAATAATATAAAATAAAAAAATATAATAATATAAGAAAAGAGGAGTTATAATGGACGTCTTCTTCCACCCATCCATTTTTAACTTTTATCATTTTTTATTTTATTTTCATCAACAAACGCCCCTTTTTGCTGACTTTGTTGCATAAAGCCGAAATAGTAAAGGTCCCACCCTTGCAAGTTGTACAATGCCTGCAGGTCTATTGTCAGATTTGAAAAAAAAAATCATAGATAATCATGATCTTTTAAAGATTTCCGTCTCTCTTCTCTCTTTTTTTTCAACTTTTTTTTTATTATTTTTTATTCCCTATTTGAAGTTATATACATCGGCGGCCATAGATACATCGGCAGAGACAGCCCAAAGCTTAGTGGAATAGATCCTCTGCTCAGATTCGGATCTCCAGCTGGGACGACAAGATCACGCTCGGCAGAGGTAGCCCAAAGCTTGGTGGAATAGATCCTCTGCTCAGATTCGGATCTCCAGCTGGGACGACAAGATCACGCTCGGCAGAGGCAGCCCAAAGCTTGGTGAAAACGCTGTACAAGGTCTCCTCCTCCTTGGCGCTGAATTTCGCGCAGGATGTGCTTCTCACCATGGTGAAAGTATTCGTTTGAGAATTCCCACCAATCAGGAACTAATTTTCTAAAGCCATAGGTGTTGAGCTGGCAGATGAAACTTTGGACTCTGGATTCTTCTCAATTCTCTCGTTAGAAACCATAGAGAGAAAAATTCAATCGTCGATCCCCTCAAAGAGTTCGCCAAAATCAGAGATTGCTTTCGCAAAAAGAGAGAGAGGAAAGAGAAGAGGGAGCAATATAGAGACGGAGAGTAATCGTGCTGATAACGTGTTATGAACTGAATGAAAAGAGAGAGAGAGTTTCAAGATATTGAGAGAGAGCGAGAGAGGAGATTCTCTTATTGATCTGTATATCAAACTTATGAATTTCTTAAAGAATTCAATGATATATATAGGCGTACAAAGGGGACTATGCTAGCTCACTATGCTTAGCGCTATGCACTATGCATTTGACGACTAGATAAATGTGGTCATACAATTCAAGATAGTTTATAACATCTTTAGAGTAATGATTCCTAGGCAATAGTTTTCGTAACATATTTGACAACACATTATAAGGTAGTTTACAAAAATACCATTCCTTTTAAAATATTATTGTAGAACATGTTGTGAAAAGTTATGTGTGTGTTTATCATTAGAGTAATGAATTGACGTGACGGTAACACTATCGAGTCAACTCATGCATGGACACTCAGCTTTTGGATAAATGATCTACAATTAAGCCCTAATCGTGTATAGTCACATAAAATCTCAATATAAAATAAATGGAATTGTTAAGGACGTGTTTCACAGCTTCTCACATACGATCACCTACAGTCAAAGAATTGTGTGACATGAAAATTCTAAGGAAACTTCTCCGATGCCTAAGTAATGATAACAAAGAATCTCTCTTTAGCCAAAGTATCAGGTGGATCTCATAACCAAACATGGATTATATATATATAAATCACGATGCTTCATGATAACCATCTCATCCATTATTTGAAATTCAAGCCTTCAAGATGTTATGATTTAGCTTATCTTTGAATAAACTGATAGCCTGTTTATCCCAAAGTACTCAAGTGATTGTTCCTCTAATGCTAGCCAGAATATGCTTGGATTGGATTAGGCCTTGGATCAACTAGGTTATCAGGCCGTGCTATAGCCCAAGCCCATGATATGACCCAACAGGCCCCCGTGAGAGGATTAGGCCCCTTCCAGTTACCCCATAAAGTCTCATCACATTAAGCATTATGGGACTCGTAATTATGGCATTGTTTCATTGTTTGGGCTTTTCATCATTTCATGCCTCAATTTTTTAAGGCCATCAATGGTCCTCCACTGTCTCCCATCGGAAATTGGACTCCGAGAGGGCAGTTTCAACATCCCAGACTCAATGATCCTGGGTCTACCAGACCAGTGTCACAGAGCTGTCAACGTGAGAGGTATGTCAGTTTCTGTTGCTTTCTACTTGACTATGTTCACGATGGGACTCTGTTTGCCCTTCGTATGACCCATTTGTGACATGTTAGACGTCTTGGGTCTTGCTCTGGCTAAACTTGTGCAATGCCTAGCAGATTCTGATGGCTTGTTGCATTCTCTGGTGGCTCGCTTTGGAGCCCATGGGTGATAACTACCTTGACCTCACGACTCATGAATTTCTTTCTCTACACGGTTTTAGACACTTGGAATAAAACCTTTGCAGCTTTAGGTCTCACAACAAATTGATTCAATTGGAGCGAAAATATTCCAATGCTAAGGATTGGCAAAGGAAATTTTTCTTCATGTCTGGGGATGGTTGGGAGTTTCTTGTTGAGGAAAGTGTGAATCATGAGCTTCCCATTATGGCTTCAAGGTCCTCAGTTCCCGATGAGCACTATTTTGAGATCATTCCACCTGGTCCAATACTATTTTAACCTCTTAATATTGATAGATTTTTATGGTGCCTAGTAGGGCACATGTTCTTAGTCGTCAATTTCTAGGCACCCTGTCCCCGGCTAGCGGTTTAAAAAGGGGGTCATCATCTGCAGCAGGGGGTAAGAAAAAGTAGAAAGCTTGTTTGGGTGTAAAACTCTCAGATGAATCTAGTTCCACTAGAAGTGGACCCCCACCACCACCTTTTGTGAGTGGTGGAGAGGGCTCGGGTCACCCTTAAGTACCCATGACCAACTCCTTTGACGAGCTTATGGGCCAAGCTAAGGTTGATATGGAGTTGGTGATAAAGGTCGAATTTGACTTGTCACTGAATAGTATAGAAGAAGGTAATCCCACATACTTCCCCTCACCTGGCGGCCACAGAATATGACTTTCATTTGGTGAGGGCGATGTCATCACGATCTTGAACCCAAACTTCCTAAATGTGCCCTGTAATGTACCAAGCAGTTTTCCTCCTTCTTTAGATGGCTTCGGGGAGTCTTTGTAAGTTGAAGATGTTGAGGGCCCGTCGATTGGAGCTATTGTAGTGGTATCTAGCTCTCCTATTGCCTCAACTATCTCAGGCTAGATTACCTCTAAGATGCCCTTTGTCTTTCCAAACCTATCCCCCACTAATGCTCATGGTGTTATTGTCACTGCACAAATCGAGAAGGAAAGGATGGACAAAGAATCATCCCGAGTTGAATCCTGCTCTCATAAACTTGAGGATGAGGTCGCTTCCTTGTGCGGTTAGGTTGACTCGCTTAGATCGGAGGTGGCGAGCTCCTTAGAAGAAACCAGCAAGGCTAAACGGGATAGTCTAGTCACTCACCTCAATCAGATGGAGAAAGAGGTTGAGGGACTTAAGAAAGCAAAAGTTGATTATGTTGATCACCTGCTGAACTCAGAAGAAGGACGTCAGGAATCAAATAACCGACTAAGTATAGCTGAGGGTGAGAAAGCTAAGGCAGAACAAGATCTAGCAGAGACAAAGAAATAGCTTAAGGAATATGATAGCCATTACTTACAGCTGAACCAAATATTGAAATCTCATAAAAAATAGCTGTCTGGGTCAAAATCAAGGGTGACCAAACTGAACATCAAGTTAGCTCATTCTCAAGGTGAGGTTGCTTTCAACTGAATGTTGCCTATACCATTCAGGGTCAAGCCAGGGGTCTTGGGTTCAAGCTTAGGATTAAACAGTTGTGAGAATTTCTGCTTAATCATCCTGAGGCTGATCTATGCACCTTAGACTGGAAGTCAATACGAGCCAATTTCACTGCTTACCACGTCTTCGATTCCTTTGGACGAGACACCATGCCAGAAGCCTTTTCTCCTCCTCGCCGTTCCTAAAAATTCTAACTTTTGCATTTAGTGAAGAACTTGTATATGTTGGATCAACAATGTGTATGCTATGAAGAACTGTCTTGACGTTGTGTATATTGTGAAGAACTATCTTAATGTTCTATATGTTGTGAAGAACTTTTGCATTTAGTTAACAATTTGGTTTGCTATTTTGATTTTGTGCTCAGCTTTGGTTCCATGGTGATTGGCCCCTTTTTTCTTTAGTGCTTTTCCTTCGGGCAATCTTGGTGAAAAGAGTGTGGTAGGAGAGTACCTTGACGAAATAATTTTGGCAAGAGGTGTAACGTGAGCATTACTCGACCGTGTAACCTTGACGAAAAGAGTTTGGTGGGAGAATGCCTCAACCGCATAACCCTAGCGACAGGTCTAACAGGAGAGTTCCTCGATTGGATAACCTTGGCAAGAGGTAGAATCCCTCGACCATGTAACCTTGGTGAAAAGAGTATAGCGGGAGAATGCCTCGACTGCGTAACTCTAGCAAGAGGTGTAGCCGGAAAGTCCCTCAACCGGGTAACCTTGGCAAAAAGAGTGTAGTAGGAGAGTATCTTGACTACGTAACTCGCTAGAGGTGTAACGGGAGTTTCTCGACCGAGTAACCTTGGCGAGAGGTATAGTGGAAGAGTCCCTCAACCGCGTAACCTTGGCAAAAAGAGTGTATCGATTGAGTGCCTCAACCCCGTAACTCTAGCAAGGGGTGTAGTGGGAAAGTCCCTCGACCGCATAACTTTGGTGAAAAGAGTGTAGTGGGAAAGTGCGTCAACTATGTAACTGGCACTCTCCTACCTAACTCTGGTGAGAGGTGTCGCAGGAGAGTCCCTTGACCATGTAACCTTGGTGAAAAGAATGTGGTGGGAGAATGCCTCGATCGTGTAACTCTGGTGACATGTGTAACTGGAGAGTTCCTCGACCAGGTAACCTTAGCGAGAGATATAATAGGAAATTCCCTTGACCGTGTAACCTTGGCAAAAAGAGTAATAACCAGGCAACTATCGAGGCAATGAGATAACATAAAGAAATTAGAGAAAACAAGGTGTTATCCAATCAAACTAATGAATTTGTTCTACCGAAATTAATACATCATAAGTTTAAACATAATATCTTCTTAAATGCTCAGCGTTCTAGGGGTGGGGCAATTCACGTCCCGTGGTGTCTTTAAGGTAATAAGCTCTAGGACTATGACTAGCTACCATGACGTATTGCCCTTCTAATCGCAGTCCCAGCTTTCCCTCCTCTGCTGTAGTTACTCCAATTTTCCTCAAGACTAGGTCGCCCACTTTAAAGGACATTGGACTTACCCTCTTGTTGAAGTACTGTTCTGTCTTCCTTCTGCAAGTTTCCATTC
Source organism: Carya illinoinensis (assembly GCF_018687715.1). Lineage (NCBI taxonomy): Eukaryota > Viridiplantae > Streptophyta > Magnoliopsida > Fagales > Juglandaceae > Carya > Carya illinoinensis. The sequence continues at coordinate 20,716,671 of NC_056763.1, forward strand.
TTACTTCGGCATTCGTCCTCACCTCCTCTAGCGGGTCCAAATTTTCTTCCAACTTTTCATCATTTTCACCGATATCGAAGCCGTTCCTCCTATGGCTTGGAAATCCTACTTCCTCCGGTATCATTGCTTCGCTATCGTACACCAAGGCGAAGGGTGTTTCGCCTAGTGAGGTTTTTGTTGTTATCCTATATGCCCATAAGATTTCAGGAACTCATAGGCCCACGTCCCCTTCTTCTTGCCTACCTTCTTCTTTAGTATCCCAACAATAGTTTTGTTGGTTGCTTCAACCTATCCATTCGCTTGCAAGTGTCCTAAAGATGAATATCTGACTTTGATCATGAGTTCAGCACACTGCTTGCGATAATGTTCGGAGTCAAATTTTTTGATGTTGTCGGAGATAATGCTTTGTGGCACCCCAAACCTACATATGATAGCTTTCCATAAGAACTTCATCACGATTTGGGCGGTCACTGTTGCCATTGATTTAGCTTCTACCCACTTGGTAAAGTAGTTGATGACAACAATGATAAATTTGATCCCCCTTTTGCTCAGGGCCATAGGGCTAACCAGGTTTATGCCCCCATTGAACGAATGGCCGATGGGAGGTTATCAACCTCAGTTCTTCAGGAGGGGTGTTTGGGACTGGTGCTTGCATCTAGCATTGGATGCATATTTTTATGAATTATTTTTCTTCTCTTAGGGCGTTTGGCCAGTAGTATCCTGCTCTCATGATCTTTGCGGCAAGTGACCTTCCTCCTGAGTGATTTTCGCATACTCCTTTATGCACCTCTCTCATTACATATTCATCCTCCTCCTTCGAGATGCATCTTAACAATGGGATCGAAAAACCTCACCTGTATGGTGTCTCATCTATCATGGTGAATCGAGCTGCCCTACTTTTGACTTTCCTTACTTTCTCCTAAGAGGTGGGAAGATTTCTAGTTTCCAGGCACTTGATTATATCATTTGCCCACCCTGTTATGCTCTCTCCAACCTCTAAGACCTTTTTCCCTATGGTCGATGTATCAATAGCCCAGAGGCTGACCTCCCACGACAAGGTTTCTTCCTGCTTCACTTAGGCTGCTCGTGCCAACCGATCGGCTTTCCAGTTGTCTCCTCGAGGAATCTACTCAATTCAAAAATATCAAAGGCAACTGCACCCTTCCTAAACCTAGTGGATATACTTTATCAGCTTTTTTCCTTTGCCAAATACTCCCCTGTGATTTGGTCAACCACGACTTGCGAGTCCACTCTCATCTCAACCTCTTCCCCGGCTAAAGTCTTTGCTATGGCTAACCCTGTGAGCACTACTTCATATTCGACTTCGTTGTTTGTTACTTTGAAGTTCAGCCGTATTGCATGATTCGACTCAACCCCGTCACTTGTCACCATGTGCACACCTACGCCGCCTCCTACTCAGCAAGATGATCCTTCGACATACACTTGCCATGGCTTCTTCTCGGGAGCCTTGGGCACTTCCTCTTGGAAATTCGTGAATGCCACTACAAAGTCGGCCAGGACTTGTTCTTTGACAGCAATTTTGGGAACCTAACTAATGTCATATTTGCTTAATTCAAAGAACCATTTTACCAATCACCTTGAGGTTTCAGACCTTTGTAGTACCTTCTGTAATGGCAATGAGGTAACAACTCTTATCGGGTAGGATTGAAAATATGGGTGCAATTGCCGCACAACTATTACAACAGCGAAAGCAAGCAGTTCTATCTTTAGGTATCTCATTTCGGCTCCTTTTAAAGCTTACATAGTATAAAGGTTTTTGCTCTTTCCCTTCATCCCTCACTAGCACAGCCGATACTACATCTGGGGTTACGGCCAAATACAGCGACAAATGTTCCCCTTGCTTGGTCTGGCTAAGCAGCAGCAGTGTGTCAAGTATTCCTTCAATTGTGCAAACGCCTCCTCACATCTGGAATCCTGGCCTTGAGCCTTCTTCAGTACTTGCAAGAAAGGGAGGCACTTGTCAATCAATCAGGACACAAACCTATTAAGGGCTGCTATCTTCCCTACCATCTTCTAGACCTCGTTCAAATTCGTAGGTGACTTCATCTCAATGATTACCTATAAATTCTCAGGATTTGCTTCGATGCCTTCCTTCGACACCATGAACCCTATAAATTTGGCTGATTGCACTCCAAATGCACACTTAGTTGGATTAAACTTCATCTTGTATTGATGTAACAAGCCGAAGGCTTCCCTTAGATCCTCCATATGTTGTCTAAACTCCATACTTTTCACCAATAGGTCATCCACGTACAACTCCATGCTTCGGCCTATCTGATGTTTGAACATCTCGTTCACCAATCTCTGGTAAACAAGAGACTGGTGAAAGCTATCTCTTACTAGTATACCTCCACGTACACCTATATGCTCCCACATTCTTCAATCCAAAAGGCATGACCTTGTAGCACTACAATCCCCGATTGGTTATGAAAGCTATCTTTTCTTGGTCGGCCTGACTCATATACAGTGAATAGGCATCAATAAAGCTCAATACTTTATGCCCTGTTGTGGCATTGACTATCAAGTTTATTCACGGAAGAGGAAAGTGATCTTTTGGACAAGCCTTGTTAAGGTCCAGGAAGTCTACATACATCCGCATTTCCTGTTGGACTTTTTCACCAACACTACATTTGACAACCACTCAGGGTATTGAGTTTCTATGTAGAGTAGTTAAGGCGATTAGTGTATCTTCAACGTTGATGAAATCTTCTGTCTTGTCCTTAAATTCTCTTAAAGTGGAGGGGGTCTTCCTCCCCAACTCAGCCATAAAAGGGCTTCTAGGCCAAATGCTCTCAAGCAGAGCGGCCAACATGATCTTTTCATCTTGGTCATCGACTGTCATTCTCTCCTTATTGAACCGTGCCAGATATGCTTTCAAACTCTCCTCTGCCCTTTGCTTTACAGCAAGTATGTTGTCGGCCTCCTTCGCCTTCGACTAGCCATAAACTAGGTTAAGAATTCCCCACCCAATTCTTCGAAGTTGTCGATGAATCCCAGCTGCAATACTTCAAACCACCCTCGGGCCATTCCCTTCAAAGTCAAGGGGAAAGCCATGCATGCAATCTCTCCAGGGAACCCATGGAGTGTCATATGAGCTTTGAAGGTTTCCAAATGCTACACCGGGTCTTTAAATGCTTCTTACATATCTATCGATGGGGCTTTGAACTTTGGCAGCAATGGTACTACCATAATTTCTACACTATATGGCACATTGGTGCTGGTCAGCAGCTGATCAACTGAGGAAGACATCCCTTTTTCTTATTCATCTCCTCGTACTTATCCATTGGAGTGCAGGTCATGATGCATCTTTTTCGTTTCCTCATTTTCCTGAAGCGGCTTGCCTACTCCAGTACTATGTGCTTCCATCTCAACCCTATCTGCTTGGCTGGGCGCTATGTATGTCCTCCCTTGATGGCCTGTTGTTTGCTCTAAGGGCCTCATTCTCTTTCCGCAGTGACTCCATCTCGGCAGTAAGTTTCTTCCCTACTTCTTCCATCTCTGTGAGCCTTCCCTCCATGTTTCGCGATGTCACTTCCTGGTCTCTGGTTGCTTAAGATTGAGATAGTGGTGGGCATGTGAAAATCACGCTGGTTGTAGAAAGAATAGATCCCACAGACAACGCAACTATTAAGGATGTGTTTCATAACTTCTCACACATGATCACCTACAACCAAAGAGTTGTGTGGCTTAGGAGTTCTGGGAGAATGCCTCTAATGCCTAAGTCAGTAATAATAACAAAAAATCTCTCTCCAGCCAAAGAATCAGATGGATCTCATAATCATACCTGGATGATATATATATATATATAAAGCTCACTATGCTTCCTGTTATTATGCGATAACCATCTCATCCATTATTTGAAATTTAAGCATTTGGGATGTTAAGATTTAGCTTATCTTTGATTGAGCCGATAGCCCTTTTATCCTGAAGTTCTTGGGCGGTTGTTCTTCTGGTGCTAGCCAGAATATGCTTGGATTGGATTAGGCCTTGGATCAACTAGGTTATTAGGCCGTGCTAAGCCCAAGCCCATGATACGACCCAGCAAGCCCCGGGGAGAGGATTAGGCCCCTTCCAGGAATAATGTCTGTCAAAGTGCAAACTCTCCTTCACTGTCAAAATGCATGGACTTCAAAAGTTCAAACCATTTTCTTAATAATTATCTACTTATTATTACTCTTACATGTATTGTTGACAAGGCTATCCATTATGCTGAAAGTTTAGACTATGATCCGAGAAAGTTTATGATTTTAAGGGATAGCTATAGATGTTTAGTAATTGCAACTCCGGTATGATCAGTTTGCTTCAATAATATTAATTGGGTGTGATATTAAAATAACTTGTTAATCAAAAATAATTTGTGCGGGACTTTTAGTAAGTAATACTAGATATAGTCGTAGTTAAGGTATGCAAGCCTCGTGCACTCCATTGGAAAAACAAAAAAGTAAGACCAAATATTAAAAAGTTAGTTTTTTCATATCGATTTCAGATTTATCCACTTTTTTTAAAGTGAGTGAGTAAGGCTTACACCTACAAATCATTCTCATTTTTATAATTAACATCATGGTTGGATGTAACGCAGAGCTTTTAGTTGCAGTTTTGTTAATTTTCTTTTTATCAAATAAAAAATGCAGGAGAATTGGCCTTAGATCGATTGTGATAAGTATATGAAAGTCAAATACTCAAGAGAAGTTGACAGTAGAGATAATAAAAGGAATCTTGAATGTGAAGAAGATCAATAGGAGCTCCTTTAAATTGATCGAATATAATCCAAAAAAAGCAATGTAAAACAAATTAAAATTCAGGTTGTTTAGAAAAATATTCCCTTTTCAATGCTTTCAAGCATTATCAGTACTTGACAAACATTTGAAGAAAAAAAATACCAAAGAAAACTCTGACAAATATCCAAAAAAATATTATTATGACAATGAGAAATTCTAAAGCCACAAGGAAATATCATGGCAAAGATACATTGCCATAGTACTAGAGATACATTATTGCCATAGTACTAGAGATACATTGTAGGCTCTAAGATGCTCTCTCACTTTTCTCTCCAAAGGCATCCCTCAACAAAAACCAGCCGTTTGGCTCCTCCCTCCCTCCCCCCTCACTCATCCCTCCTCCCTCTTCCATCTAGTTTTTTCTCTTTTTCAGGTTTTTGTCTTTGTTCACAATATGGCAAAAGGCCGATCTATAGTTTTCTGGAGTCCAAAGATCACGCGTCCCACCGAAGGATTTCCAAGACGCCAATCCTTCAAATGGGCAAAGAATTTTGCCAAACAGAGTGGCACGTGTGCCACACCCACGGCCCAAAGTGTGTGCGTGACATCCACGTGCCACCACAAGGAAAGCTCTACTACCACCACGCATGACTTTTCTGGGTCCAAGGCCACCGGTTTCTTCAAACCCGACTGTCTGCCATACTCCCAGGTTGGCACATGGCTCTAACGCACTATCATAGTCAGTTTGATGGAATTTTGCTTTCTTCCAAGGTTAAAAATGTAGATCTACATCTTTCCAAGCTGTAGTTCATTATTTTCTCATATATCTTTAATCTCTATTATGTCTTTTGTTTTAGAAAAAAAAAACAAAAACAAAAATAGACATAGTCTGTTGGATTTTTATTCATAAAGTGTGTTCTCTACTCCGTCTTAGACAAAGTATGGGGTTTGTTAACTTTGTCTTAGACAAAATGTTGTCTCTCAAACAGTGGGTCTGTAGAGAATTACAGCATGGACTAGACCATGTCAGTCATAGTTGTGTACTGGGAGCTATTGAAATTGTAGTCGGCTTGTAATGTATGTTTCAAGTCAAAGTTGTAATGTCCCATTATTAATGAATGAAATATGTTTTACCATTAAAATAAAATTGAGAGAGAAAGAGAGAGAGAGAGAGAGAGAGAGAGAGAGAGAGAGAGAGAGAGAGAGAGAGAGAGAGATCGTAGAAACTTAATGACTCCAGCTACAAGAAAAAATGGCTTGTTATGACCATTTCTTTTTCTGGCCCTTAGGGATGTTTGGATACAAAGATGATATAAGAAATCTTCAAAACTTCCCATAATTTTCTTTCCAAATACTTTTCAAATTCAAATATTCAACTTTTTCATTTAATCAATATACCTAATCATTATTCAAATATAAAGCCAATATAATTTTTACAAACTTAAAAACAAAACATAAAAATTAATACAAATTTTTTCAAACTTCAAAACAAAAATTATTAAAAAATTATATTCATACAACTTTTTTTAACTTTATAATATTTTTATTCAAATTTTTCACTCTCATTTTTCAAAACTTAATAAACTATCGTAACTCAAATCATTTTACAACTATTCACATAATTATGAAATACTCTAAGTGCATGTTTGGGATTGCAGTGGGAAATATAGCTTATAACTTTAAGACTTCTAGCTTATAACTTAAATATTAAGCTCTATATATCAAAAGTTGTTTACTGTTTAATAAATATGTATCTAAAACACTTTTAAAGTTAGTTACATTAATTTTTTAAAAATAAATAGTTATCTACATGAGCTTTTCAATAAAAACTTTAATTTTGTACTTTTTGAAAAATAAGATTTTTAGACTTTTTAGGTGATTAAAATACCTTTTATAAATTTACCAAACATATCATTTTTTTTTAAAAGAGCTTTTAAACAGTTAAAAACACTTTTTAAACTTTTAAACTCAATCCCAAACAAGCTCTAAATGTTCAAAACAAGCTTTTAAGCTTTGAAGCAAAAGGTTAATCTTTTATACGGAGTCTCCAAACCACACCAATCGAGACTCGAATTGCCTCAATGGGTCGGGAATCGCTCTTTCCCCTCTTCCAGTATGTTGTACGATTTTTTAGCTTTAACATGTTTTTATTTAAAAAGATGAAAGAATCTTTGGAAGGAAAACCCAAAAGAGTATTTCTTAGGAAGTAAGAATTGAGCAAGAAAGTATTTTGAATATAGATAGTTTCTCGTCTCATCTTTTATAAGAGTATTGTTTTTCCTCAAAAACAAAATAAATGAACTAAATTAAAAGTAAACTACAAGAATCTAGACATAGCTTTGTCATTTGAGTAAAGAAAAGTATTTTAGTCATAAAGAAATATCACTAAAGTAAAATTACAAATTGATAAAATTTTATACAATACTTTAGATTTATTTTATAATAAAAATAGTTTTATAATCGAACATATTATATCAAATTATTGAGTTTACATTTATAAGATCTTTTTGTAGCTGCAGTTTCACACCAATCAAGGCTCGAATCGTTACAATGGATCGGGAATGACTTTTTCTGCCCTTCCAGCCTATTGTTCAATTTTTCGACTTTAACATTTTTAATTTTTATTCATAAAGATCAAAGAATCTTTTGAAAAAAAACTCAAAAGAGGAAAAAGGATAGAGAAAAGCCTTTTTTAGATGTTTCTTGAGTGATAAGAATTGAGAAAGAAAGCACGTAGAATATAAATAGTTGATTGTCTCATCTTTTAAAAGAGTTTTGTTTTTCCTTGGAACTGAATAAACAAACTAAATTAAAAATATACCACAATAGTCTAGACATAACTTTTTCATTTGAGTAAAGAAAAGTATTTTAGTCATAAAGAAATGTCACAAAAGTAAAATCACAAAGTGATATAATTTTGTATAATACGTTAGATTTATTTTATAATACAAATAGTTTAATAGTCTAATGTATTATATCAAGTCATATAAATTATTGAGTTTTACATTTATAAGATCTTTTTGCAACTGTAGCACCACACAGATCGATGCTCGAATCGTCAAATGGGTCGAGAATGATCATTTCTTCCCTTCCAAACTGTATTGCGATTTTTCGGTTTTAACATTTTTAGTTTTTATTCATAAAGATGAAAGAATCTTTGGGAGAAAAATCCAAAAGAGGAGAAAAGATAAAGAGAATCATTTTTTAGATGTTTCTTGGAAAGTAAGAATTGAAAAAGAAAACATGTAGAATATAGATAAATTCTCATCTCATCTTTTAAAAAAAATATTGTTTTTCCATAGAACTGAATAAAAGAACTAAATTAAAAGTATACCACAAGAGCCTACACATAGCTTTGTCATTTGAGTAAAGAGAAATATTTTAGTCATAAAAAAATATCACAAAAGTAAAATCACAAATTGATATAATTCCGTATAATACGTTATATTTATTTTATAAAAAAATAGTTTTATAATCTAACGTACTATATCAAGTCACATAAATTATTGAGCTTACATTTATAAGATCATTTTGTAACTGCAGCACTGCAACAATCAATTCTCAAATCATCACAATAGATCATGAATGATTCTTTCTACCCTTCCAGCCTGTTGTGCTATTTTTTCACTTTAAAATTTTTTGTTTTTATTCATAAAGATGAAAGAATCTTTAGGAGTAAAATCCAAAAGAGGAAAATGATCAAAAAAAGCATTTTTTAGATGTTTCTTGAGAAATAAGAATTGAGAATGAAAACATTTGGAATATAGATAGTTTCTCTTCTAATTTTTTAAAAGATTATTGTTTTTCCTCAGAATTGAATAAAAGAACTAAATTAAAAGTACATCATCAGAATCTACACATAGTTTTGTCAATCGAGTAAAGAGAAATATTTTAGTCATAAAGAAATATCATAAATTAAATTCACAAATTGATATAATTTCGTATAAATACGTTAGATTTACATTATAATAAAAATAGTTTAATATCATAAATTAAATTCACAAATTGATATAATTTCGTATAAATACGTTAGATTTACATTATAATAAAAATAGTTTTATAAACTAACGTACTACGTCAAGTCACATAAATTACTGAGTTTACGTTTATAAGATCTTTTTATAGCTGCAACACGGCACCGATCGAGGACTGAATCTTCACAATGGGTCGAAAGTGACTCTTTCTCCCCTTCCAGCTTGTTGTGCAATTCTTTGGCTTTAACATTTTTAATTTTTATTAAGAAAGACAGAATCTTTTGGAGGGAAACCCAAAAGAGGAAAAATGATCAAGAGAATCATTATTTAGATGTTTATTGGGAAGTAAGAATTGAGAAAGAAAGTATATATAATATAGATAGTTTCCAATCTCATCTTTTAAAAAAGAGTATTGTTTTTTCTTAAAACTGAAGAAAATAACTAAATTAAAGTACACCACAATAGTCTAGACATACATTTGTCATCTGAGTAAAGAGAAATATTTTAGTCAAAAAGAAATATCATAAAATTAAAATCACAAATTCATATACTTTTGTATAAATAAGTTAAATTTATTTTATAAAAAAATAATAGTTTTATAATCTAGCATATTACGTCAAGTCACGTAAATTATTAAGATTATATTTATAAGATCTCTTTGTAGCTGCAGCACTACACCGATTAAGGCTCAAATTGTCACAATGGTTCGAAAATGACTCTTTCTCATCTTCTTGCCTGTTGTGTGATTTTTTGACTTTAACATTTTTTAATTTTGTCATAAAGATGAAAGAGTCTTTGGAAGGAAAATCCAAAAGAGGAGAAAGGATCAAGAGAAGTATTTTTTAGATTTTTCTTGAGAAGTAAGAATTGAGAAAGAAAGCATATAGAATATAAATAGTTTCTCGTCTCATCTTTTAAAAGAGTATCATTTTTCCTTGAAATTAAATAAATGAACTAAATTAAAAGCACATCACAAGAGTCTCGACATAGCTTCGACATTTGAGTAAGGAGAAGAATTTTAGTCATAAAGAAATATCACAAAAGTAAAATCAGAAATTGATGTAATTTTGTATAAATACATTAAATATACTTTATAATAAAAAAATAGTTTTATAATCTAACGTACTACATCAAATCACATAAATTATTGAGTTTACATTTATAAGATCTTTTTGTAGCTGCAACACAGTAATGATCAAGTACTGAATCTTCACAATGGGTCAGAATTGACTCTTTCTCCCCTTCCATCTTATTGTGCAATTTTTCGGTTTTAACATTTTAAGTTTTGTCATAAAGATGAAAGAGTCTTTGGGAGGAAAATCCAAAAGAAGAGAAAGGATCAAGAGAAGTATTTTTTATATGTTTCTTGGGAAGTAAGAATTGAGAAAGAAAGCAAGTAAAATATAGATAGTTTCTCGTCTCATCTTTTTAAAAAGTTTTGTTTTTTCTTTGAACAGAATAAACAAATTAAATTAAAAGTACACCACAAGAGTCTAGACATAACTTTTCCATTTGAGTAAAGAGAAGTATTTTAGTCATAAAAACATATCACAAAAATAAAATCACAAAGTGATATAATTTTGTATAATACATTATATTTACTTTATAAAACGAATAGTTTTATAATCTATCGTACTATATCAAGTCATGTAAATTATTGAGTTTACACTTATAAGATTTTTTTGCAGCTGCAACACCGTAAGTACAGATCGAGACTCGAATTGTCACAATGGGTCGTTAATGACCCTTTTTTCCTGCCTATATTGTGATTTTTCAATTTTAACATTTTTTGTTTTAATTCATAAAGATTAAAGAATCTTTGGGAGGAAAACCCAAAAGAGAAGAAATTATCAAAAGAAGCATTTTTTAGATGTTTTTTAAGAAGTACAAATTGAGAAAGGAAACATGTAGAATATAGATAGTTTCATATCTCATCTTTTAAAAAGAGTATTGTTTTTCCGTAGAACTGAAGAAAAGAACTAAATTAAAAGTACACCACAAGAATCTAGATATAGCTTTGTCATTTGAGTAAAGAGAAGTATTTTAGTCATAAAAAAAATATCTCAAAAGTAGAATCATAAAATCACAAATTAATGTAATTTTGTATAAATATGTTATATTTACTTTATAATAAAAAAATAGTTTTATAATTTAGCGTTCTACATCAAATCACATAAAATCATTGAGTTTACATTTATAAGATCTTTTTTATAGCTACAACACCACACCGATCAAGGCTCGAATCATCACAATGGGTCGATAATGACTCTTTCTACTTTTTCAACCTATTGTGCGATTTTTCGGCTTTAAAATTTTTAGTTTTTATTTATAAAGATGAAAGAATCTTTTGGGAGAAAACCCAAAAAAGAAGAAATGATCAAGAGAAGCATTTTTTAGATATTTCTTGGGAAGTAAGAATTGAGAAAAAAAGCTTGTAGAATATAGATAGTTTCTCGTCTCATATTTTAAAAGAGTTTTATTTTTCCTTGGAACTTAATAAACGAACTAAATTAAAAGTACACCACAAAAGTCTAGACATCGTTTTTTCATTTGAGTAAAGAGAAGTATTTTAGTCATAAAAAAATGTCACAAAAGTAAAATCACAAAGTGATACAATTTTGTCTAATACGTTATATTTATTTTATAATGCAAATAGTTTAATAATCTAACGTACTATATCAACTGATCTAAATTATTGAATTTATATTTATAAGATTTTTTAAGCTGCTACAGCACCGCATAGATCGAGGCTCGAATCATCACAATGGGTCAGGAATGACCATTTCTTTCAGCCTGTATTGCGATTTTTTGACTTTAACATTTTTAGTTTTTATTCATAAAGATTAAATAATCTTTGGGAGGAAAATCCAAAATAGGAGAAAGGATCAAAAGAAACATTTCTTAGATATTTCTTGAGAAATAAGAATTGAGAAAGAAAGCATATAGAATATAGATCGTTTCACATCTCATCTTTTAAAAAGAGTATTGTTTTTCCTTAGAACTCAAGAAAAGAACTAAATTAAAAGTACACCACAAGAGTCTAGACATATCTTTTTCATTTGAGTAAATAGAAGAATTTTAGTCATAAAGAAATATCTCAAAAGTAAAATCACAAATTAATGTAATTTTGTATAAATATGTTAGATTTACTTTATAATAAAAATATTTTTTAATTTAAAGTACTACATCAAGTCATATAAATTATTGAGTTTACATTTATAAAATCTTTTTGTAGCTGCAACACAACACTGATCAGGGACTAAATCTTCACAATGGTTCAGAAGTGACTCTTTCTTTCCTTCCAGTCCGTTATGCGATTCTTTGGCATTAACATTTTTAGTTTTCATTAAAAAAGACGAAAGAATCTTTTGGAGGGAAATCCAAAAGAAGAGAAAAGATCAAGAAAATTATTTTCTAAATATTTCTTGAGATGTAAGAATTGAGAAAGAAAGCATATAGAATATAGATAGTTTCTCGTCTAATCTTTTAAAAGAGTATCATTTTTCCTTGGAACTAAATAAATGAACTAAATTAAAAGTACATCACAAGAGTCTAGACATAGTTTTCTCATTTGAGTAAGAAGAAGAATTTTAGTCATAAAGAAATATCACAAAAGTAAAATCAGAAATTGATGTAATTTTGTATAAATACATTAAATATACTTTATAATAAAAAATAGTTTTATAATCTAATGTACTACGTCAAGTCACATAAATTATTGAGTTTACATTTATAAAATTATTTTGTAGATGCATCATTGCACCAATCAAGGCTGAAATCGTCACAATGGGTCGGGAATGACTCTTTCTCCTCTTCCAGCCTGTTGTGCGATTTTTCAGATTTAACATTTTTAGTTTTGTCATAAAAATGAAAAAGTATTTGGGAGGAAAATCTAAAAGATGAGAAATGATCAAGAGAAGTATTTTTTCAGATGTTTCTTGGGAAGTAAGAATTGAGAAGGAAAGCAAGTAAAATATAGATAGTTTCTCGTCTTATCTTTTTAAAGAGTTTTGTTTTTCCTTTGAACAGAATAAACGAACTAAGTTAAAAGTACATCACAAGAGTCTAGACATAGCTTTTCTATTTGAGTAGAGAGAAGTATTTTAGTCATAAAAAAATATCACAAAAATAAAGTCACAAAGTGATATAATTTTGTATAACACATTATCTTTACTTTATAATACGAATAGTTTTATAATCTAACGTACTATATCAAGTCATGTAAATTATTGAGTTTATATTTATAAGATCTTTTTGCAGCTGCAGCACCGTACTACAGATCGAGGCTCGAATTGTCACAATGGGTCGTTAATGACTCTTTTTTCCTACCTATATTACAATTTTTCAATTTTAACATTTTTAGTTTTAATTCATAAAGATGAAAGAATCTTTGGGAGGAAAACCTAAAAGAGAAGAAATTATCAAAAGAAGCATTTTTTAGATGTTTCTTAAGAAGTACAAATTGAGAAAGGAAGCATGTAGAATATAGATAGTTTCATGTCTCATCTTTTAAAAAGAGTATTGCTTTACCTTAGAACTGAAGAAAAGAACTAAATTAAAAATACACCACAAGAGTCTAGATATAGCTTTGTCATTTGAGTAAAGAGAAATATTTTAGTCATAAAAAAATATCTTAAAAGTAAAATCACAAATTAATGTAATTTTTTATAAATTTGTTAAATTTACTTTATAATAAAAAAATAGTTTTATAATTTAGCATTATATACCAAATCACATAAATCATTGAGTTTACATTTATAAGATCTTTTTGTAACTTCAACACCACACCGATCAAGACTCGAATCATTACAATGGGTTGAGAATGACTCTTTCTACTTTTTCAACCTGTTGTACAATTTTTCGACTTTAAAATTTTTAGTTTTTATTCATAAAGACGAAAGAATCTTTTGGGAGAAAACCCAAAAGAGAAGAAATGATCAAGAGAATCATTTTTTAGATATTTCTTGGGAAGTAAGAATTGAGAAAGAAAACTTATAGAATATAGACAGTTTCTTGTCTCATCTTTTAAAAGAGTTTTGTTTTTCCTTGGAACAGAATAAACGAACTAAATTAAAAGTACACCATAAGAGTCTAGACATAGTTTTTTCATTTGAGTAAAGAGAAGTATTTTAGTCATAAAGAAATGTCACAAAAGTAAAATCACAAAGTGATACAATTTTGTATAATACGTTATATTTATTTTATAACGCAAATAGTTTAATAATCTAATGTACGATATCAACTCATCTAAATTATTGAGTTTATATTTATAAAATCTTTTTGAAGCTACAACACCGCACAGATCGAGGCTTGAATCATCACAATAGGTCGGGAATGACCCTTTCTTTCAGCCTGTATTGTGATTTTTTGACTTTAACATTTTTAGTTTTTATTCATAAAGATCAAAGAATCTTTGGAAGGAAAACCCAAAATAGGAGAAAGGATCAAAAGAAACATTTTTTAGATGTTTCTTGGGAAATAAGAATTGAGAAAGAAAGCATATAAAATATAGATCGTTTCACATCTCATCTTTTAAAAAGAGTAATGTTTTTCCTTAGAACTGAAGAAAAGAACTAAATTAAAAGTACACCACAAGGGTTTAGACATATCTTTTTCATTTGAGTAAAGAGAAGAATTTTAGTCATAAAGAAATATCTCAAAAGTAAAATCACAAATTAATGTAATTTTGTATAAATATGTTAGATTTACTTTATAATTAAAACAGTTTTTTAATCTAAAGTATTACATCAAGTCACATAAATTATTGAGTTTACATCTATAAAATCTTTTTGTAGCTGCAACACAGCACTGCTCAAGGACTGAATCTTCACAATAGTTCAGAAGTGACTCTTTCTCTCCTTGCAGTCCATTATGCGATTCTTTAGCTTTAACATTTTTAGTTTTTATTAAAAAAGACAAAAGAATCTTTTGGAATGAAATCCAAAAGAGGAGAAAGGATCAAGAAAAGTATTTTCTAGATATTTCTTGAGATGTAAGAATTGAGAAAGAAAGCATATAGAATATAGATAGTTTCTCGTCTAATCTTTTAAAAGAGTATCATTTTTTCTTGGAACTAAATAAATGAACTAAATTAAAAGTATATCACAAGAGTCTAGACATACTTTCTCATTTGAGTAAGAAGAAGAATTTTAGTCATAAAGAAATATCACAAAAGTAAAATCAGAAATTGATGTAATTTTGTATAAATACATTAAATATATTTTATAATAAAAAAATATTTTTATAATCTAACGTATTACATCAAATCACATAAATTATTCAATTTACATTTATAAGATCTTTTTATAGATGCATCATCGCACCAATCGAGGCTCAAATCGTCACAATGGATCGGGAATGACTTTTTCTCCTCTTCCAGCCTGTTGTGCGATTTTTCGGCTTTAACATTTTTAGTTTTGTCATAAAGATGAAAAAGTCTTTAGGAGGAAAATCCAAAAGAGGAGAAATGATCAATAAAAGTATTTTTTTAGATGTTTCTTGGGAAATAAGAATTGAGAAAAAAAGCAAATAAAATATAGATAGTTTCTCGTCTCATCTTTTTAAAGAGTTTTTTTTTTCCTTTGAACATAATAAACGAATTAAGTTAAAAGTACACCACAAGAGTCTAGACATAGTTTTTCTATTTGAGTAGAGAGAAGTATTTTAGTCATAAAGAAATATCACAAAAATAAAATCACAAAGTGATATAATTTTGTATAATACATTAGATTTACTATATAATATAAATAGTTTTATAATCTGATATACTGTATCATGTCATGTAAATTATTGAGTTTCCATTTATAAAATCTTTTTGCAGCTGCAGTATCGTACGTAGGATCAAGGCTTGAATCGTCACAATGGGTCGTTAATGACCCTTTCTTCCAGCCTATATTGCAATTTTTCAGCTTTAACATTTTTAGTTTTAATTCATAAAGATGAAAGAATCTTTGAGAGGAAAATTCAAAAGAGAAGAAATGATCAAAAGAAGCATTTTTTAGATGTTTCTTATGAAGTACAAATTGAGAAATGAAGCATGTAGAATTTAGATAGTTTCATATCTCATCTTTTAAAAAGAGTATTGTTTTTTCTTAGAACTGAAGAAATGAAATAAATTAAAAGTACACCACAAGAGTCTAGACATAGATTTGTCATTTGAGTAAAAAGAAGTATCTAGTCGTAAAAAAATATCTCAATAATAAAATCACAAATTAATGTAATTTTGTATAAATATGTTATATTTAGTTTATAATAAAAAAAAATAGTTTTATAATTTAGCGTTCTACACAAATCACGTAAATTATTAAGTTTACATTTATAAGATCTTTTTGTAACCACAGCACCGTACCGATCAAGGCTCAAATCATCATAATGGGGCGAGAATGACTCTTTCTCCTTTTTCAACCTGTTGTGCGATTTTTCGGCTTTAACATTTTTAGTTTTTATTCATAAAGATGAAAAAATCTTTTGGGAGAAAATCCAAAAGAGAAGAAATGATCAAGAGAAGCATTTTTTAGATGTTTCTTGGGAAGTAAGAATTGGGAAAGAAAGCTTGTCAAATATAGATAATTTCTCGTCTCATCTTTTAAAAAGTTTTGTTTTTCCTTGGAACAGAATAAACAAACTAAATTAAAAGTACACCATAAGAGTCTAGACATAGTTTTTTCATTTAAGTAAAGAGAAGTATTTTAGTCATAAAAAATATCACAAAAGTAAAATCACAAAATGATATAATTTTGTACAATACGTTAGATTTATTTTATAATGCAAATAGTTTAATAATCTAACGTACTATCTCAAGTCATGTAAATTATTGAGTTTACATTTATAAGATCTTTTTGCAGTTGCAACACCGCACAGATCGAGACTCGAATCGTCACAATGGGTCGGGAATGACCCTTTCTTTTAGCTTGTATTGCAATTTTTTGACTTTAACATTTTTAATTTATATTCATAAAAATCAAAGAATCTTTTGGAGGAAAATCCAAAATAGGAGAAAAGATCAAGAGAAGCATTTTTTAGACGTTTCTTGGGAAATAAGACTTGAGAAAGAAAGCATATAGAATATAGATCGTTTCACATCTCATTTTTTAAAAAGAGTATTGTTTTTCCTTAGAACTGAAGAAAAGAACTAAATTAAAAGTACACCACAAAGGTCTAGATATATCTTTGTTATTTGAGTAAAGAGAAGTATTTTAATCATAAAGAAATATCTCAAAAGTAAAATCACAAATTAATGTAATTTTGTATAAATATGTTAGATTTACTTTATAATAAAAATAGTTTTTTAATCTAAAGTACTGCATCAAGTCACATAAATTATTGAGTTTTAATTTATAAAATCGTTTTGTAGCTGCAACACGGCAATGATCAAGGACTGAATCTTTACAATGGGTCTGAAGTGACTCTCTCTTCCCTTCCAATCTGTTGTGCGATTCTTTGACTTGAACATTTTTAGTTTTTATTAAAAAAGACGAAAGAATCTTTTGGAGGGAAATCCAAAAGATGAGAAAGGATCAAGAAAAGTATTTTCTAGATGTTTCTTGAGATGTAAGAATTGAGAAAGAAAGCATATAAAATATTGATAGTTTCTCGTCTCATCTTTTAAAAGAGTATAATTTTTCCTTGGACCTAAATTAAAAGTACATTACAAGATTCTAGACATAGCTTTGTCATTTGAGTAAGGAGAAGAATTTTAGTCATAAAGAAATATCACAAAAGTAAAATCAGAAATTGATGTAATTTTGTATAAATACATTAAATATACTTTATAATTAAAAAAAACTGTTTTATAATCTAACGTACTAAATCAAGTCACCTAAATTATTGAGTTTACATTTATAAGATCTTTTTGTAGATGTAAGATCGCACTGATCGAGGCTCGAATCGTCACAATGGGTCGGAAATTACTCTTTCTCCTCTTCCAGCCCGTGGTATGATTTTTTGATTTTAACATTTTTAGTTTTTATTCGTAAAGATGAAAGAATGTTTGGAAGGAAAATCCAAAAAATGAGAAATGATCAAGAGAATCATTTTTAAGATGTTTTTTGGGAAGTAATAATTGAGAAAGAAATCATGTAGAATGTAGATCATTTCTTGTCTCATCTTTTAAAAGAGTTTATTTTTTCCTTGAAACTAAATAAACATACTAAATTAAAAGTACACCACAAGAGTCTGGACATAACTTTTTCATTTGAGTAAAGAGAAGTATTTTAGTCGTAAAGAAATGTCACAAAATTAAAATCACCATGTGATATAATTTTGTATAATATGTTAGATTTACTTTATAATACAAATAGTTTTATAATCTAACGTACTAATTCAAGTCTTATAAATTATTGAATTTACATTTATATGATCTTTTTGTAGCTACAACACCGCACCGATCGAGACATGAATCTTCACAATTGGTCGGAAGTGACTCTTTCTTCACTTCTAACCTGTTATGCGGTTCTTCATTCAGAAAGATAAAAATTTCTTTTAGCGGAAAATCCAAAAGAGGATAAAGGATTAAGAAAAGCATTTTTTAGATATTTCTTGAGATGTAAGAATTGAAAAAGAAAACATGTAGAATATAGATAATTTTTCGTCTCATCTTTTAAAAGAGTATTGTTTTTCCTTGGAACTGAATACAAGAACAAAATTAGAAGTACACAACTAAAGTCTACACACAGCTTTGTCATTTTACTAAAGAGAAATATTGTAATCATAAAGAAATATCACAAAAGTAAAATAATAAATTGATACAATTTCCTATAATATGTTAGATTTAATTTATAATAAAAATAGTTTTATGCTATAATGTACTACATCACGTCACCTTAATTATTGAATTTATATTTATAAGATCTTTTTGTAGCTGTAGCACCGTACCGATCGAGGCTCGAATCACCACAATGGGCTAGGAATGACAATTTTCCCCTTCCAACTTGTGTGATTTTTCTACTTTAATATTTATAGTTTTTATCCAAAAATTTGAAATACCTTTTTGGAGGGAAATCCAAAAGAGGAGAAATGATCAAGAGAAATTTTTTTAGATGTTTCTTGGAAAGAAAGAATTGTGAAAGAAAGCATGTAGAATATAGCCAGTTTCTAATATTATCTTTTAAAAGAGTATTGTTTTTCCTTGAACTAAATAAAATAACAAAATTAAAAGTACACCACAAGTGTTTAGACATAGTTTTGTCATTTGAGTGAAGAAAAATATTTTAATCATAAAAAAATATCACAAAAGTAAAATCACAAATTGATGTAATTTTGTATAAATACATTAAATATACTTTATAATAAAAAAATAATTTTATAATCTAACGTACTACGTCAAGTAATGTAAATTATTGAGTTTACATTTATAAGAACTTTTTGTAACTGCATCATCATACCGATCAAGACTCGAATCTGCACAGTGGGTCTAGTATGACCCTTTTTCCCTTTCCAGTATGTTGTAAGGTTTTTCAACTTTAATATTTTTAATTTTTATTCAAAAAGATGAAAGAGTATTTGGGAAGGAAACCCAAAAGAGGAGAGAGGATCGAGAGAATCATTTTTTAGATGTTTTTTCAAAGGTAGGAATTGAGAAAGAAAGCATGTAGAATATAGATAATTTATCATCTCATCTTTTAAAATAGTAATGTTTTTCCTTAAAACTGAACAAAAGAATTAAATTAAAAATACACCACAAGAGTCTAAACATAGCTTTGTCATCTGAGGAAAAAGAAATATTTTTATCAAAAAGAAATATCACAAAAGTAAAATCACAAATTGATGTAATTTCATATAATAAGTTAAATTTACCTTATAATAAAAATATTTTCATAATTTAACATATTATATCAATTCATGTAAATTATTGAGTTTACATTTATAAGATCTTTTTGTAGCTATAGTTTCGCACCGATCGAGGCCTGAATCTTCCAAATGGGTCAGAAATGACTCTTTCTCCCTTTCCTGCCTAATGTGCGATTTTTTAGTTTTAACATTTTTAGTTTATTCAAAAAGATGAAAGAATCTTTGTGAGGAAAATCCAAAAGAAGAGAAATGATCAAGAAAAGTAATTTTTAGATGTTTCTTCAAAGGTAAGAATTGAGGGGAAAAAAAAAACATGTAGAATATTATAAATAGTTTCTCGTCTCATCTTTTAAAAAATGATTGTTTTTCTTTAGATATGAATAAAAGAACTAAATTAAAAAGACACCATAAGAGTTTAAACATATATGTGTCATTTGAGTAAAGATAAATATTTTAGTCATAAAGAAATATCATAAAACTAAAATTACAAATTGATATAATTTGGTATAATACGTTAGATATACTTTATAATAAAAATATATTTATAATCTAACATATTACATCAAGTCACATAAATTATTGAGTTTACATTTATAAGATATTTTTATAGCTACAGCACATCACCGATCGAGACTCGAATCATCACAATGGATTGGGAATGACTCTTTCTTTCCTTCCAGCCTATTGTGCGATTTTTCAGCTTTAAAATTTTGAGTTTTCATTCAAAAAGATGAAAGAATCTTTGGGAGGGAAATCCAAAATAGGAGAAATGATAAAAAGATGCATTTTTTAGAAATTTCTTGGGAAGTAATAATTGAGAAAGAAAGCATGTTGAATATAGACATTTTCTCGTATCATCTTTCGAAAGAGTATTGTTTTTTCTTGAAACTGAATAAAGGAACTAAATTAAAAGTAAAGAGACGTTGCTTTGTTGTTTGAGTAAAGAAAAATATTTTAGTCATAAAGAAATATCACAAAAATGAAATCATAAATTGATATAATCTCATATAATACGTTAGATTTATTTTTTAATAAAAAATAGTTTTATAATCTAATGAACTATATCAAATCACATAAATTATTAAATTTAAATTTATAAGATCATTTTGTAGCCGCAGCACCGCACCGATCGATTCTCAAATCGTCACAATGGATCTGGAATGATTCTTTCTACCCTTCCAGCCTGTTGTACGATTTTTTCACTTTAAAATTTTTTGTTTTTATTCATAAAGATGAAAGAATCTTTGAGAGGAAAATCCAAAAGAGGAAAAATGATCAAAATAAGCTTTTTTTAGATGTTTCTTGAGAAATAAGAATTGAGAATGAAAACATGTGGAATATAGATACTTTCTGTTCTAATTTTTTAAAAGATTATTGTATTTCCTCATAACTGAATAAAAGAACTAAATTAAAAATACAGCATTAGAGTCTACACATAGCTTTATCATTTGAGTAAAGAGAAATATTTTAATCATAAAGAAATATCATAAATTAAATTCACAAATTGATGTAATTTCGTATAATACGTTAGAGTTACTTTGTAATAAAAATAGTTTTATAATCTAACGTACTACATCAAGTTATGTAAATTATTTAGTTTGCATTTATAAAAAAATTTTATAGCTGCAGCACCTCACTGATCGAGGTTCAAATCGTCACAATGGATCGAGAATGACTCTCTCCCCTTCCAGCCTGTTGTACAATTTTTTGGCTTTAAAATTTTGAGTTTTCATTCAAAAAAATGAAAGAATCTTTGGGAGGGAAATCTATAATTGGAGAAATAATCAAAAGATGCATTTTTATTAAATGTTTCTTGGGAAGTAAGAATTGAGAAAGCAAGACCCAAGTCCTGTGGTATGATTGGCATTACCCCTAGCCTCCAAAATGGTGGTCTAGAGTTTGAAACTCCCCTCTCAAAATGTATCAAAAAAAATAAGAACTGAAAAAGAAAACATGTAAAATATATATAGTTTCTCATCTCATCTTTTAAAAGATCATTATTGTTTTTCCTTTGAACTAAATAAAAGAATTAAATTAAAAATACACGACAAGAGTCTAAACATAGTTTTGTCATTTAAGTGAAGAGAAATATTTTAATCATAAATAAATATCACAAAAGTAAGATCACAAATCAATATAATGTGTAAATTTACTTTATAATAAAAATATTTTTATAATCTAATATATTTTATCAAGTCATGTAAATTATTGAGTTTACATTTATAATATGTTTTTGTAGTTACATCACTCCTCAAATAAAAAGTAACAGTGCCTCTATAAAGCCATACCACCAGATCAGACAAACATTGTCATTCTTTTTGTTTTTGCTAAAGAACTAGGTACCAAGATGAGGAGATCATCGCAACAACAAAGAACGGCAAACAATCGTGTGAGGATAGAGCAAGATACGAATCCCCTTCTAACAGCTTCCAAACCTCTGTGGACTCCTGCTCAGCGTATCATACCCTCCCAAACAAGCTCCATCCAGTCAACTGGAAACGCCCCCCAAACTCCCCACAGAAACTAGCGGTGCACCTCGTCCGAAATCTCCTGAACAACCCACCATAACCACTCCAAAAGAACCTCCCTCCGGTGAACCCCAAGCACCTCCCAAATCCGGCCATGAACCTAGCACGCCACCACCCCTTGATTCCTCTGGAAATCCGGGTGCCAACGCATCTCCGAAACAAGCCTTTGTCATCGGTAAAATGTTATATATTGTATGTGCTTAATATACGAGCATTCCAAAAGACCAACATTGTTTCCTTATGTCTTGACTTTGAAATATTAAAAATAAGAACTTTGCTTGATTGCTGAGGACGTAAGGAAGCGGAAGGCTATCATGGAAGAAGCTAATTTTTCATTTCTGTTTTTCTCAGCAACTAAACAGATAGCAGTGAGCTACTTCGTGTTCTAATCATTAACGGATGTTGATGTCTGAAAAACAGTGACATGCATTGTGATTAATTAATTCTCCGTAGAACACGATGCATATGTTGTTAACTTGATTGTTGATTCATTTTTTGTGGAGATTTCAGGGGTATCGGGAGGTACAGCATCCGGCAAGACTGCAGTGTGTAACATGATAAGTGACCGTCTCCTCAAAAATTCTCAACCGCGGCTCTATACAGATTTTAGGGTTGTGGTAATCAGTCAGGTTCGCTTCTCTATTTTTGTGACAATTATTCACTTTATAGCATGATTTTAATGAAATAACAATAAATTTAGCTTCATGAATATTTCAAAAGATTACCTTGATGAATTAAAGGTCATGCATAATTTTTAATAAGTAATTTCATATATTAATTTCAAATTGCCTACCTTAGCTAGGCATGACCATAAAACCACTATTCACTCAAAGAAAAATTCTATTCTCAATTAAGCAGATATGGATGACATGTTTAGTAAAGTGATTATATAATATAATTTGATTTGGAAAGGAAATGTTAAATTTTGAATCTTACAAATCAAATGATCTTACCATTTAAGTAATGTGGATAATGTTCTCCACATACCAACTTGATAATAGAATAACTTTTCACTCAAAATACGTATAAGGCTAATTAATATTTGAATTCAAACCCAAGATTACTACGTTTGAATGTTAAGATGAGTTGAATTAAGTTATGAATAGAAGTATTTTGTGGGTCTCATTAAGATGGGTTTAATATTTTTAGGTTGAAATAAATTTAACTTTTTATATTAAAATGTATGAAATAGGTTGAGATAATTTTAATTTTTTTATGAGAAGTTGAAAAGTTATGGATCACATCAATTATTAGTTTGAGATAAGTTTAGTTCCAAACACAACCTTAATATAGATGTCAAACCAATCGGGAGTTTGACACCCTTGCTCGCGCGCCAAGCTCAACTTCTCCTCAGATTCATCTCCAATTAGCACCTTCCAGTTTACTATATTATATATATATATATATATTATTGAGACATATTAGGGTTTTAAAGACGAAATGGTAAACAAATCAAACAAAACGGATCATATTAGGGTTTTAAAGACAAAATGGTAAACAAATCAAACAAAACAGATCAAAATTTATATATATATATATATATATATATATATACTATCGACATAAATTGAGACAAAAACACACCTAAAAGCAGAATTTTGCAATATTTATTGTGACATTTATTAATGTTGTTAAAAATTTTCACTATAAATTATATGTGTTTATCTTTCCATTAATAATCCTTTAGGGTTTAGATAAAAAAGATCAACTTTAGGGAAACTTGATCCAAATAAACTGCAGGTTATGATCCTATAGTTCTTTATATATATGTTTATATAATTGATCAAGGTTTTACACGAACACACATATAACTCATGTATAACTATAAAAAGATTTTATAAAAGTATCGTAACCTAATGGAATAAGGGTTTTCACTTTCATTTTCTCGGGAATACAATGTTGTGGTTTGGAATTTGTTTGATAGAATAATATGATAATTTTCTTAATCTCATAAATTGTTTTGGTTATGATTTATGTACGTAGGACTCATTCTATCACGAACGCTCTTTAAGAGAAGAGGGACTGGAATATGCATCCAAGTTCAATTTCGATGATCCCGGTATATTTATGAAAAACTCTACTCATCATGCTTAGTTACTTCCTATGTAGTTTTGAGTATATTATAATATATAGCTATTGATTTACAAAATTTCCTTATTTTATTTAAAGAAATATATATAAATTTCATAAATGAAATTGTTTATGGTCTCCTCATTATGTATATGTAGATGCATTCGACATGGAAAAGCTCTTAGAGTGCATTAAAAAGCTCAAATCCGGTCAATCTGTTCAAGTGCCACATGAATACAATTTTAAGGAGCAGCGCTATGACAGTTATCTGCAGGTACTTCTAATTCCTGCTAGAAGTTAGTCATAGGGGAATAATTTGTACAACTCTGCCCACTCCCTTTAAAAAATAATGGATAAATTTGAAATTTCTGTGAAAAAAATCTTCTTTTTTTTTTTATAATGAGTCCTATACTTTTAAAAGGACTCTGCGAAACTTACGTACTCTTATCAAAGGAAACATTTATTTAATTTTGATTGTTTTATTTGCTCATACTTTGGTAGGTGGATCCATGCAATGTACTCATCTTGAAAGGGACATTGCTTTTGCAAAGTCAACATGTCCGCAGCTTGTTGGATATGAAGATTTTCATTGATACAGGTACACGTTTTTTTTTTTTTTTTAAGAAAATCTATTTAATACACCTTTGCTTTTTCCTCTTCCCAGGAAATCAGGAATAACAATTGGATAAAAAAACAAAAAAGGGTTTAATTCTTTGTTTATATATTTTTTATATATTTTATTATTTTCTTTTAACACATCCAACACACTGCTAATGTGAAAGTTTTCTACATCACTGATGTAAAAAAATGATAGATGTTTGATTTTTTAAATAGAGTACGTGGGACAACAATCTAAACTAACTGTATCTAGTTTCTCGAGTGAATCTGTGATTGAAAAGTCAGGACTTTTCTGTTCAAACAATTGTCATCCGAGCTTAGAATTTACTTCCTCTCATTCGCTACATGTGATCTGATTGTTCTTACATTTTTATGTAGATGCTGATGTTAGGCTTGCCGGAAGAATAAAGCGTGACACCTCTCCTGAGCTGGGTAGAAATGTTACCTCTGTGCTCGAGCAGGCAAGAATCATTTTTCCTGTGATCATAAAGGAAACCGGCCTATAACATAATTGTTCAAGAATTCATGCAGTGACTTTTATTTTCCTGCATTGGTAGAGAATTTTTCAGTTTTTTGTTCATGGTTGATACTATATATGATGTTTTTTGTGGGTTTGAGTTTTGATCTTGAAAGAGTTTCAATTATATATATATATTGATCTTGAGAATCCATGGAATCTGCAGTATTTGGACTTCGAGAAGCCTGCTTTTGATACTTATATCTTCCCATCAAGGAAGCATGCAGATTTCATCATACCCAATGGTGTGAAGAACCATCTTGCCATGGATGCAATCTTGCAGCAAGTCCAGGAAAAGATTGGTTATCATAACCTCTGCAACACATTTCCCAATGTAAATGTCATTGAACTTGCAGGCCAGGTATACTTTTTTTTTTTTATAAGTAAAAATATTATATGTATTTATATATATATATATCAATCAAGTACACTAGACATATATAAGAAAACATCTAGCCCATACTAAAGTGTTTCGAATGACTCAAAAGTCCATGAAAACTACCCAAAATACACAAAATCCAAATTGGAATGGAATACACCTCTCCAACACCAGCCCCTTGTTTCTCATACAACTAATTCAAATCCCTCTACAAGACCATCTTCACAATGCACTCCCTTTAGTCTTCCCTCGACTTGAACTATCTCTCTCAGTGTCATAGTTACTTTCTCATGAAAGACGCTTTAACTCTCTGCTTTTCTTGACACTTAATTTGGTTTCAAGCACATGGCTCGCCTCAATCATAGTGAATAGTTGGAGTTCACAATACTTATCATCTTCTTGTTCTTTCTGCCAAGTAATATTGTGTTCTGTTGGCCTAAGTCGATCAGTTACACTTGGAGTTCCTTGAAATCATTATAAACGACAAAAATTTTGGGCATGCTTGCATATTAATGCTAAAAATATCTTATCATTATACAGATGCTATGCTTGCATACTCTAATTCGTGACAAGCAAATAGGAAAGCATGAATTTATTTTTCACGCGGATCGT
Source organism: Carya illinoinensis (assembly GCF_018687715.1). Taxonomy (NCBI): domain Eukaryota; kingdom Viridiplantae; phylum Streptophyta; class Magnoliopsida; order Fagales; family Juglandaceae; genus Carya; species Carya illinoinensis. The sequence continues at coordinate 20,742,896 of NC_056763.1, forward strand.
TTAGCTCGTCTGGTATGCACTCACTACCTTTTGTTTAATCCTAAGAACCTTTATTTTTTGTGAGTCTATTTTTGTGTCTAAAAAAAACCCTTGAACGACCATTTTATTTTTCAGGTGGTGGAACGAGGTCTTGCCTGCTTTCCTTCTGCACATTTTACAGAGAAGCAAGTAACTACTCCTCTAGGTGTGTGTATGGAAGAGAAGCACAAATTGTTAATAATTTTTTTTATTATGATTATTTAATTATGCTTGATGCTGCTATATCAAACCCTGCTGCTAACCTAACTTTGACATTATGCTCCAGGAGAACCATATAAGGGATGTAGTTTCTCAAAGAAATTATTTGGCGTATCCATTAATAGAATGTATACTACGTACAGTCAGTTTTGCACACACTCCACTGATGTAATTAGTCAAAATAGTTATTTTATATTAAAAAAACAGTGACGCAGTCAATCATATTAGTAGAGTACGTAAAAGTGACTGTATATAAAATTTTTTTTATCGATTAGTATAACCAAAGATGATCAAGTTTCTTACTTTTATGTCGTTTTTAGTTTCCTAAAGAGCAATAATTAGTAACAGTAATAATTAGTTCCCTAAATCATCTTTATTATATTTCAGTGGACAAGCCATGGAGAATGCATTGCGTGCATGCTGTGCAGAAGTTGACATAGGATTCATCTTCGGAACTAGACCTGAGGTGGTGTTACACATAATTGAATTGTTCGAGTATTTGTTTCTTTTCTTTTTTTTTGTTTTTGTTAAATTCATCGAGTTGAAAAGGAGTTGTCTCAATGTATTATGGTCTCTCCTTCCTCATCCATGTAGGTTGTTGGCACACTTCCAGAAGATATTTCAAAAAGGCATATCCTGCTCTTGGATCCTGTTCTTGCCTCAGGTGACCATTATTATCATTAAAATAATACTACATATATGCAACTTTTTTACCACTCTTCCGTACTGTTTAAAATAAGAGCATTATTATTATAAGATGAGTTAAGGTGAAAGTTGAATAAAATATTACTATAATATTATTTTTTTAATATTATTATTGTTTTAAAATTTAAAAACAAATGCTACTTTATGCGAGTTTAAAAAAATTATAATGATTAGATCAAATGAGCTTAAACAAGTTTTGTATCCAAACTAATGTATTCATTTGAATTTCTTTGCCTGCAGGTAAATCTGCCATCCGAGCAATTGAACTTCTGAAGAATGAGGGAAAGGAAGTCCACGAGTCTCAAATCATACTCCTCAACATCATCTGTGTGAGTGAGCTAGCTCAAGTGCTAGTTACTAATATTCATGCTTGAATGTGTATTTATATACAACATTTATTTCTTTTGCTACACTGATTGTAGGCTAAAGAAGGAATAGAAAAGGTATGCAAAAAATATCCAGAACTAAAAGTTGTGACTTCAGCTATTGATGTTGGAGTAAACGAACAAGGCAAGGTAATACCTGGAATTGGAGACTTTGGAGGCCGCTACTATGGGACTAATGACATCTAATTTCGATCATATTAGTAAGTTGTATAAATAAATTCAGAAATAAAAATTAAACTCCTACCTGGGAAGGCATGAGTTTCTACCATGTATCACTGCCACGCTGTCATATTAATTATAATAATAATTTATTTTCTTTTCTTTTCTTTTTCCTTCTGTTATATTAAGAATATGTATGTTGGCTTTGGTTGGCTTTAAGGTGGACAAAATAGTATTTTGCAAAGAAAAATTTAAAATTGTACTCATCATATCCTCACACCACATACCACATGATTGTTTTTTTTTTTTTTTTCTCTTACCAAATATGTAGTGTATAGATGATGAGTAGAAAAAGTCAATTAATTTAAGATTCTAAGAAGAATAAAATAAAATTAAAAAAATTATAAACAATAAGAAAAAGTGGTGTGTGGAGATTAGGGGTGATACCTGCATGGTGTGCGCGCGCTAAGTATAGTGGCATGGTGTCTGTGTCACCGATTATTGCTCAATTCCAACAAACCCGTAAAGAATGAATATAAATATTTGCAGAGGGTTCACTTTCTTTCTGATGCTTATTGATTTAAAAGACAGTTCTTTATGTTGACGGCAAGGGGATGGGGAACAAAACAAAAGCAGTGGAGCCAAGCCAAGAATTTGGAAGACTTCACTCACTTTATTCCCACCATCACAAATCAAACTCAAGAGGAAAAAACAACTTAACCTATACTTCACTTTACAGACAAAATGGCTCTCCTTTATCAAGCCCTAAAATATAAGCAAAATTCACCATAGCAACGTCCTCAATCACAAGAGTAAAGGGTTCTAAAGGGAAAAATATAACCATTTGGACGGGAAAAGCCCTCACATGAAGTAGCTGAGAGCCCTTCTTCTTCTAGAACCCCCTTCACCATAAAGTTCATTCCATTGTAAAAGCTCGGTCATGTTCACGGACTCGGATGAAACACTTGCACATACCTATACCCACATAAAAATAAAAATAAATCAAAAGACAATTGAAAATGTTAAAAAAATGAATAGGTTGCATCAGTGGATATTTTAGTTTCACTTTACCCGTTCATGAGCATATTTGAAGTCATTTACATTCAAAGGCCGTATATCTGCACTACTGCTCAAAGCCGGTGCCGGTCTACCTTCTGCAAGAGCAGCAGCATGCTCCTGAAAGTGTAGCAGATTTGATCATATTACTTCTATAAAAAGAGCAGCTGCATCTGCTGGTTATGAATCTAAGCAGCGGACAGCTACGTGTCAGTTCACCTCAAATTTGCAGTTTCTAACCCACATGTGGGTAGCCCAAGTGGTAAGAGCAAACTTGTGTGCATGAGCCCCATGTCACAGGTTTGATTCCCCCCTAGGATCAAACTGCGATTTAAGCGGGAGGCCATGGCGGCGGATCACTGTACTAGTCTCCCTGGGGGTCTAGGTTCCATGGGTGAGTCCTAAGGGCTCTGCCATGGAGTGGTTTCCCCAAAAAAAAAAAATGCAGTTTCCAAGTGTTTGTTCAAAGAAAAAAACTTGCAAGTCATATGCACTCGGTGATTCAAAACACAACCACAACCTCACCCTGCTACCATGAGGGGAGGACAAGACCACAACTTCAGCCCTGCCACTACGAGTGAAGGACATGATTTTTTGAGCTAAAGCTCACTAACCAAAAAAAGTTTACTCATAGAAAGGGTTAAGAACCAAAAAGGCATCAAAACATTACATTATTGGGCATTTAGCAGACAATTGTTAAACATCTAGTTTCACAGCCTGCGTAGAGATTTTGTATCTAAACAAAAGCGCTTGGAACTGTCATCTGGTGCAGTGTCTCGAATAGCTATGAGAATATCCATAAGCGAGATTACTTGGCAAAAATACACATTAATAGCCTAGATTGAAAAGGAAAGATTTGGTGCAGCCTGTCCCAAAAAACTAAAGATTACACTAACAAGGGGCAGTGATGACAATGCTTGAACAAGAAGAATAAACTGCTAAACTGCGCATTGATTGGATGGAAGAAGCAGACCTTTTTTTCCCTTTCCAATATCTCTTTAATTGGACGATGAGCAGCAGTTACACATAGGTTCTGCAGTATATATCGAGTAAGCATGATGAGAGTGATTCCACTTATACAATAATAATGAAGCTGTCAATAATCAATGACATTAGTAACAAATATCACCTTCAGGTCACTTCCAGAATATCCATCAGTCATATTTGCAATTGCATCAAAATCAACATCAGGAGCCAAGTCCTCTTTAGCCAGTATAACTTTTAGTATCTTCGCTCTATTTGGAGAGTCAGGCAAATTTACCATCAATCTGTCGAAGAACACACATAGAACATGATACACAGACATTGAGAACCACCAGAATAAATGTATTAATCAAGCAAATGGTTAGTGAAAGCAATGACCTCACACAAGATGTGTGCATGCATATATATGTAAGCACAGGAGCAAAGATTTTGTGTTTTACGTTGTATATGTTTGCACAAGACTTTTGAGCCTTGTTTGACATGATGTTTTACCTACGGGGAAGCCTTCGAATGACTGCCTCATCAAGGTCAAATGGCCTATTTGTAGCAGCAAGCACCAGAACCCGCTCTGTGTCTTTCGTTCGTAAGCCATCCCAATTCACCATAAATTCATTTTTCATCTTTCGCATGGCTTCATGCTCCCCTGGATTTTCCCTCCGGCCCAACATGCTGTCAACCTACAAGAAGACCAAGTGAAAAAGCATTGGCAATAATTAACAAACAAGAAGTCAACATGAATGAGTTAAAATGCTTACTTCATCAACAAATATAACACTAGGTGCAATTTTACTGGCAAGTGAGAAAACAGCTTTCACATACTTCTCACCCTCACCAAACCACTGCAATCAGAAGGACAAGAACATGAGTTACAAATTATGAAATGTAGTTATAACAATTGTCATAGTAGATGACAGAAGTTATCATTCTTAACCTTGGATGTGATGCTTGACATGGAAATATTGATGAAATTTGCACCGGCTTCAGTAGCCACAGCCTTCGCAAGCATTGTCTTACCTGTTCCAGGGGGACCAAATAGTAATATGCCCTTGCAAGGCTGTACACAAGATATACAGTTAGATTGTTACCCTAATTATTTATAACCATATAAGCTCAATAGAAGCATGAATTGTTACATATGGCAAATTTATGAAGGAAAAAGGGACCCAAGGCCATGGGTCAAGTAATAAAGTAAGAAAATCCAAATTTAAAGCTTGAAGGAGACCATCATATTCAAAACCTTCACACATATGCATGCAGATTCCATATATGATATCAGTTATATTTAAATATCTATATATATATATATATGTAGTAATTTACAGGATGTACTGAAAATTGTACAGCACACATATTCTTTCACAGAAAGCCAGAAACCCGTTACACACATTAGCAACCTTTCAATGTCATCTGAAGAGTAATGACAATACAGTAGGTTCAAAAATGAAAATAAAAGCAGAAATCAACTTTAAAATAAATTAAATATTCTATCTATTGGACTAAATGTCACCAAAAAAAAAAAAAAAAAGTGAATAAATGCTGTCCATGGAAACCCCCAGTAATGATTGAATCAACATTCAAGGAGCAAAGTGAAATATTTCCTTATATATATAAAAAGCCCAAACCTTTTGTCGTAGCAATTATAAATCTCAGTATGAGTGGGAAACCCCCTTGACATGTGACACTCATACCCATTTGATGGTTCTGATTTAACCTACACAAAACGGTAGGCTTCTGCCATTGCTCAGACAGAGATCGGTATGGGAAACTTATTTCCGATGGGAGAAAATGTGGAACGGTAGTGGTGAAGGTGCAAGATCTCAGATCTGAGATCCTTGTTGCTAGCCTGCCAGCGCCACCACCCCGCCAATCAACAGCCATCAGAGTCAGTTTAGTTCTGACAGTCTATGACCATCAGTTAGTTAAAGGGGTAATTGATACCCAACCCTAATCTCAAGATCCGAATCAGCATGTTGATTAATTCTAACTTGTCGATATTTTTTCAGCTCATCAATATCTATAAAAGAGTAAATCTACCCTAGATGGAGAGAATATGAAAAAACCTTGGTTAATTGGCCCTTGCAAAATAGTTCAGGCCTCTGCAAAGGAAGCATCACCAGCTCCTTCAATGTATCCTTCACGTTTTCAAGAGCCCCAATATCATCAAAAGTCACTCCAATGTCACTGGGTGGAATAACATCGGCTAGAAGCCTTTTCTCAAATTCATTTTCTGTTACAACATCCTGATTTCAGCTTAAACAGTCAGCATAAAGATTATTAACTAATAGGTGCAACAAACAAAACCAGTCAAAAGTATAGTCTACATGGGAATGAATTTTAAATACCTTAAGCGACTTCTTCAAGCTCTTCGATTCATTCTGGATAGCCTGCAAGATTCTAATCCCATACTGGAGGCTGCCAGAATTGCAACATGGCATTACAACTGTGTAATTCCAATCAAATCACTAATATTTCAGCCAACAATGAATGAAAATGATGGCAGCAAGCAACCTACAATTACCTCTCACTAGACAGTACAAGCCTAGCATCAGGATCGGCTTCAGGATTCTGCATTAGATGATGGCTTAAAGCCCATCCAACTACCTTCTCTGCACCTGCAATATATAACAAATAGAATAAAATAAATCTGGAAACTCATTATGTCTTGATATATAAAAATAGAGCATACTTTCATTTGTAAGCATTTGGTCCTTAATGCATAATGTCTCAAGTCCGTCACATTCCATCCCACTCCGACCAAGAACCTATACATAACGAACTGTAACCATAAGTATCATTTGGAAAACACTGTACTTTCAAATCATACAACAATGCACAAGGTTCAGTATCACATAAGACATGAAACACGCAGGCACCACACTCCCCCAATTTATTTATTACATATGCTAACACCCTAAACAAGGTTAATATTCTACTTTTTTGTATAGCCTAAAACTGTTAAGTAACTCCTTTTTTTATTTTTACTGTTAAGTAACTCCTTTTTTTATTTTTTTTGATAGTTCCTAAAAATGTTAAATAACTAGAGTATCAATCTAAGCATTTAAACATAAAGCAACAATAATGCTTAATTCTCTAAAATGTATATGCAGGGAAAAATTGCTCACAGAGCGGAGGTGATTCAGATTTCCTTTCATTTTTAGGGTTTCGGCATCTTGATCCAATTGGTGTTTCCATGATGCAAGAAGTGCCTCATCCTGCAATGATTTTTAGTCTTCCCCAAATTATTGAAAAGCAATGCCAAGTAACTGATCAAATAGGATTCACCATACAGACCTGTGGCATGTGAATGGCTACTTTATTGGGAAAAAGCTTCGTCAGAACTTTTGTCGACTTCGGGACTTCCTTACCCCTGTCATGCAGCCTTCCAAAACTATCCTGAGAAAATCAAAACACAGTAACATCACGCTGCTGAAAAATTCTTTCAGCTGCAACAAAACTTCATAATTTTCAGTCAGTAACCTGTACATAGCCCATAAAAATTAGTTTTTCTATGTGTTTGAGAGTGTGCAAAAACTCCGAACCCCATCCCACTTTCCACTACAACTCCACTCCAATTGGAGTCAGAACTTTAAAGTTCAGAATTTGGAATTAAAGAAATTTCGACAAACATCCAAAAAGCAGTGCCATATAAACCAAAGCATGGTAACCCTTTCTCCACACAAAAATGCGCATTCACAATAGGAAAATGATGCACAAATGCTTGCACAAATTTAAGGAAAGATAAGGAGCCATATTTTTTAGGAGGCATAAACGTTACTGGGAAAGCCAAGTCAAGAAGTGCAGTTTGATTGCTGCCAAATTTCGTGAAAAGCAGACCACCAGGATGTGACTGCAAGAAAGGAAAAAAGACATGGTAAGATTGTCAAATTGAACATGAGGAAACAAAAAGAAAGAACTTTAAATGCCATGTAGAAGTAAAAATTTTACTGCCTTCCCTAGTTCCAAGATTAGAATTCTACTTGACTACAATTGTATCTTTTTCTTTACATATCAAAGAAATATTTCAGCTTTTTTTTCCTTCTTCTATTTCTAGACTTTCCTGTACACCTCTTGTACTTAAATTGCACCTTTTGCACTTGTAATGAAGTTTCTTTTTTGGATGTGTAATATTGTAACGAATTCCTCATTACTTGTCAAAATAAAGATGCAGTAGAAGTGATGAATACGTCACCCAAACCTTTTTTCAACTCCCTCTGTCCCTCTCTCAGTTTCATAGGCCCCTCAGCCTGGGTAGGCAGCAGTCACCAGTTAACAGATGAAGGCAGTTACTTCCCCTAGGCGCTCCACCTAGTCTAGGGGAAGTAAACCCAAAACTACTGCTATAGTGTTAGCACCTACACTACTGTCTCCCCCAAGCCTTGATAAATGATGTGCGATGTGTTGTCAGCATTGCTATATTTAGACCTGAAACCTGATATTCATATCTTCTAAGTCCCTAATTTAATAATCCAAAAACTAGTTTTTGAGAAAGGGGGGCAAAAAGGAAAAACTCAAGTCTCACATGGTTAAAAAATTCTATCATATAAACACAATCACTACCTTCTCTTTGCGATTATCAGTATGAGTGTGCGAACTTATTACGACAACATTATCAGGAAGCTTTTCAACTTTGCTTTTAAATGTTGATAACGAGTCTCCATTTCCCACAATAGACTTCTCGGCATCTTTCATAAACAGAATGAAAGGTGAGCTTCTGCTCTCACTAGTCACAACCTGATTACATGACATTATGAAGTCATCAAGTTGCTAATGCAAAAAAATACGCCAAGACAGAACCCGAAAGACTGGTTAGAACAGGATAAAAACCAACCTCGAACAAAGTGTTAATAAGTAACTTGTCCAACTCTTCTACACCCGTGTTATCCAAACGAAGATCCGTAACTGAGAGAGAGAGAAAACATATAGCAAGAGAAAATGCTGAGAATAATAGTACAAACTGCAAGGTCTAAGCTTGCGAAGATGTATAACTTCAGTAGGATTTTACCATTGCAAAAGAATCCATGCCCTGACTCACAGTGACCTCCAAGATCAACCCCATCTTGTATGGCTCTGTCAAACCTCACACCTACTTTTGACAAAGGATTCTCCTCAAAAACCAATGCCACCTTCCCACGGCTTCCACTAGGTGGACCCCTGCACAATGAACTAACAAGGCATATTTTAGGTGAGGAAAACCACAAAAACACATCTTGTAGCAATATAAAAATGATAAAATGTAATATCAGTTGAGAGAAAGAACAGACAGAGAGAAACTAAGGAAGAAATTCTTGAGATATAAAGCTCAAGTTCAATTGAAAATCAAACGTATCAAAAGGGCAAGCAGCCTTCCTTGAGACCAGAAAATCAACTTAACCCATGTAAACTATTGACAACAATGTTACCGTGAAGGAGATGCTGCTGTATATAAGCCACCCAAAGTTGAAGCACTAAATTTTACCCTATCACCTGCATGGTTCATATTCAGAAAAATGATGCAAGGGAAACAAAAGCAAATCCAAAACAACTAAAAGGTGGGTGAAAAAGGAATCTGTGTGTATAATTAAAATGGCCTACCAATTTTAAACAATAAATTCTTAGATGTCGCAGAGGAAGAGGGAACGGTTTCAGACTCCATCTTAGGTTGAGATTCCAAGCCATATGAAGAAGGTGCATTTAAAGAGCTGGGTGGATCCACTTCAACTGCCAATGGGCCAGTGTTCCTAGCCAATTCCATCGTTAAAGGACTTTGTTTGGGGCAATTGCAGGACTTTTCTGCATTATATCCATCCTTCAGCAGCTCTGCTTCCTTTGATGATAAACCCTATGACACGTTAATTATAAATATTCCAATTAATTAGCCTCGTCATCTATTATAAGTAAAAGTAGAGATCACATCGAAGTGATGGATATAATGAAAATTAAAAACAGATAAAATTGCACCGACTCAATGGACCATAGTGAGAAGTAGACATTGGAGCCAATCAAAACAGTAAGTGAGAAAAGAGAAGAGCATAGCTCCAAAATAAGAGTCAAAAAGATGCTAGGTGTGGCTGAGATTTTAATATTGCGGTTGAGAGGGTAAGTTTATCTTACACCCAAAAAAGAATGGCTATCAAATATGAGCAATTTAGCCCCAAAGTAGTTAGCAAGTGCCTTTGCCAACATCTCCTGATATATCTCTGACCCTACAAAAAAATTTAAAGACAAATTCCAGTTCAATATTTTGTAAGGTAAGTCGATATCGCCTCAAAACATATCTAAATGTCAAATTAGCATAAAATGCCCACACACCTGCAGGACCAGAAAGCAATATTCGTGGGTTCACAGTAGTAAGCTCTGAGGTGTACTTTGCATGTTCTTTATGCTTCAAGTGTATAAACGAAGCTGCAATCAGCACATTTTTTGTGTTCTCACTGCAAGAGAGGGAAAAAAGGGAAACCACAAGTTACCACTGCATGATTCAAGATCCAGAACATCCAACATATCGTCCACCAGTCAACAAATGAACATCTAAAGCTACCAACTCTATATAATCTACGCTAGACAACTACAACACACCCAGCTGATAATAATTTGATCTGCTGATTGCCAAGGCCAAATGATACTATTTGAGTGGTAAAACTATACAGAGCCATAAACTAAATGGTACGAGATGGTTAAAATTTTCATCAATCCTTAAAAGACTTGTATAAAACTAAGTTATCATTCATCATGTCTCACAGATTGCTTGCCACCGCAACTTGTCTCCCCAAAACTGATAGCACTTGCGTGCTATCATTTTTATGTGCAAAAATGGCTTACTAACTCACAGCAAATGCAAATGCATACACCACTATGTCACTCCATAAGTTCCACTGATCAAAGTGCTATGTTCTAATGCTCTGACACCTGATTATGGTGCATGTCCTAAAGCTTAATCTTATCACATTATTTTTATATCTCTTATTAAAAAATAATAATAAAATAAAAGTTTACTTCAGATGTTAAAGTAAAGCCATCATTTTCAATTCAATCCTAGGATATTAGGTATCAATAAATCAATGTAAAACAGTTGTGTTACCTAATCCATTCAATTATAAGCCAATGAAATTGTTTTTTTTTTAAGTGTAAGCCAATGAAATTGTTTCATATTTTCCTTTTTGATAAGTAAAAATATTATATATATATATATCAATAGGAGTAACCAAGTACACTGGACGGATACAAGAAAACACCTAGCCCATACTAGAGTGCCCCTAATCACCCAAAAGCCCGTGGAAACTACCCTAACTACACCAAACCCGAATCGGAATGGAACACACCTCCCCAACCCCAACCCCTTGTTTCCCATACAACTAATTCAAATCCCTCTACAAGACCGTCTTCACAATGCCCTCCCTTTAGTCTTCCCTCAACTTGAACTACCTCCCTTAGTGTCATAGTTAATTGCCCATGAAAGACGTTTTAACTCCCTGCTTTTCTTGAAATTTGATTTGGTTTCAAGCGCATGGCTCGCTTCAATCATAGTGAATAGAGCTTTAATTTGGTCTTCATATGCATCATTTGAAATTCTCGCGATTTGCTTAAACCCATTAACTTTATTAAGAACCCAATCTGATGGTGAACCCACTATATCATTTGACGGAGGAAGAGAAACTAGAAGAGCAACATTATCTCTAGACACACTAATCCCAAGTCTCTTCGACAGCTAAACAGTTGCTATCCATTGTTTCTGTCACCATAAAAGGTTCCTCCCCTCCATCGATGATGGCATTGCTGAAATTTGCTTCACGAATAGAACATGTAGGGGAAGCACTACCTTCTGTTACCCCATTTGTATCTTCAAGAGGCTCGACTGTTTCTTCCAAAGTACCAACCCCATTTGCAACTGTGGGCCTACTACTCCTTTAGGAGGCATGCACGACACATTGTCAACGTCCTGAGTGACACTAGCATGGGAAAAGATGCCCGCATCCAACGACCATGTCTATGCCGGTGTTGAAACACCCTTTACCGACTCACTTGAGGCCTTCAAACCCGTAGAATCTACCCCCCTCTCCCTCATCCTTTTTCGACCCACCACCGAAACCCACTACTAGGTCCAGCCCCTTATCCACTTTAAACATCAAATCTCTCACATATTCCATAACTCCCCGTCAATTGAGCTTTGACGTCCCACAAGACCCCTTCAACTTCTCCCAATGTCACCTGATGGCATTTGTCTCCAACAAACGCCTTACCATTTCCTTCTACCTTGGAGCTGATCTGGACTAGACAACCCACTTGTGAACTCAACATCGCAGCATACAAAGCACCTTTGACTAAGGAACACCTTCCCATTGTCTTTCCATCAACAAACTCCCCTTTGTTGTTTGCATGCTTCAGAATAGTGGCTTTCTACCCAATAACGCTTCGAATGGACTGAAGAAAGCCTTTCCATCTAATGCCATTAGCTCCTTCCGGAATCACCAACAATCCTTTCCTCCTATCATTTTGGAAATCTGAGAGTTGCAAAAAGCTACCCCTTGCGTTAGACTAATGTTGAATAATGAGAACTCCATTAACCATTCTTAGCTCTCTAAAGAATCCTTTATGACATTTAAGTTCTAAACAATCCTCTTATTCCCTTCGCCACCCACGAAACTGCCGTCCCACCTAGACGCATGAACTTAGCCAACCATTTGCTACATTCAGAGATACGAAATCTATTTCCTCCTCCTTTCATAAAAATGAAATTTTTTTATTCCACCTTCAACCACCTCTCACCTTCCACGTCAAGTGAATCCCTATCGCACCTCGTCATCATCAAATCCCCACTGAACTTAATACAGATTCTAATCCAACTCCTTCCTTAAAGGAAGTGCCACTATCCGAGGACCCCTGAGTTTGGTCAAAAGGGTTCAGCCCCAGGACTTCTCACAGATCCACGGTAAAGGAAGTCCCTTACGTCAAATGTAACCGAGTGTTCCAAACCACAGAAGAACAGCAGAGGAACCAAGAAGGGCCAACTACGATTTCTGTGGTTGGGTGACCGTGGAAGCTTTCTGTGGCTGCTGATAGGCGTTCTGACCTCTCTTAAAGTGGTCGACGTTGGATTGTGACTTCCTATGTGGTCGAGAATAGAAAAGAACTTGCCGCCGGATGAAGCCCAACAGTCTCGCCAAAGGCCAGCGACTCTATCTGTGAACTGCAAGGCCAACGGCACACTCTGACAGTCAACCAAGAGAATCCCTTTCAAACTTTCACGCCGCCGAAGGGAGGACCATCGCCGGACAACCCTCAAAGGAGTTGCCGGGGCCCGTCGACCTTGTCTGCGCCGGTGGTGCGATGTCACTTGCCGGCGAACGTGGAGGGGAGACGGCAAGCTAGGGTTCTCTCTCTCTCCAAAGGAATCTTGAGGGCTGGCGAGTGACATAAGAATTCTTGAACTCAACAATTTGATAACCAAAGGACAGATTACAAGTCAAAAAAGAAGTCGTTTGACCCAACAGAAATAAATTTCCCAAATAGGGGGCTTCTTCGAAAAGTTTAATACACTCAGAATATCTAGGTTTCACTTCATTTATTTCACAGCATTTGAAGCATAGTACACCGAAAAAGTAACATAGGAATGCTCTGACAGAAAAATAAAGTCATCACTACCAATATATATACATATATATAAGGAAAGAAGTAAAACAATCCACAATATAAAGCATATTGTTTTTTTTTATAAGTAAAAATTTATTAATATCAATAGGTGTAGCCAAGTACACTGGATGTGTGCAAGAGAGAACACCTAGCTAGGGTGCACAAATAGATATAAGGAGATCATGAACATTAAGCCCATCTAGGAAAATGATCCTAACAAAGCCCAAAAGGGAGAAATTAGAAACCTATTCAATCTAGACCAAGCTCAAAGACGCAGCTACCCCGAGCTAATACAAGAGAAACCACCACCAATACACCAAGGCATGTCCAACCAATCTAGTTTTTGCCCATAAACTGCGATAAAGGCCCACTCAAAGATGTTGATTGTTTTTACAAGCCAATGTAAATTCCCCAACACACTCCTCAATACTTGTAAACTCAGAACAATCCTACTAGAAATATCTCTTAGTCCCCGGACATTCCAAGTTAGAATCTTGGGTTTCATAATACAATTGCTTCTACCCTCTAGTTCTCCCTCAACTAGGACCTACTTTAGTCCCCGGACATTCCAAGTATATTGTTATAATTGAATCGTCAAAACCTGAAGTTGGAAAGTTCTAAGAGAAGAGATCCAATGAATCACCAGGGTATGATACTTGTAAACAGCAATGAAGATAGGATATCATGAAAGAATTGCACCTTAAATAGTAAGGAAATTTGTCAAATGAAACATCTATGTGTCTGCCATCGACAATGCCCGCACGAACGTCTTCTCGAAACACCGCACACCTCAAAGACATACCCGATGTTGATGCTGGCTGTGAATCCCTCATCCACTCGTTTCTTTCCTCCAAAACCTGTTTACAAATATTTTTGCTCAATTTCAGTGTACAACTAGTTGATTGAGCTAACATCCTGAACAAAGGCCATATCAAATCATTCACCCCATAGAGTTTTACATTGCCTGCCTCCGTGCCAAAGTCCGGGTTGCAATCGTGAAGAGAGTTCTTGTTGATTGTTCCAACTTCTGCAGCTTTATCAATCTCAGTGTTTGGGGCCGAGTTGCATTCCAGATCAAGTTCAGCTTCCGTGCCATCATGAACAAGAGAATGAGTAGGCACCTCAGGGCCCGGGTGGATTTTGCTGGTGGTCTGAGTTGGAGACTTCCAACGTGATAGACCTTGTCTCATGCTAGAAAGAGAGGCCAGTATGGAAGCTCCAGCCACAGCTGAGGCATCCCCTGCTCTCCTCTCCAGGTGCAGAAGCTTTCCAAGACCACTTTGAACCTCTGCACCTTTGACTGCAACCTCATTCATCAGATTCTGAAATACCTATTTGATAAAGATCAAGGAACACATAAACACAGAGATATGAATGCATATACAGCTCAACAAAGATAGGAAAAGTGGGGGAGGGAGCAACAAAGAACTAAGTGAAAGAAACACCAAAAGACTGAAAAGAAGGATACATAAGCATGGTTTGCACCAAACACCAACTCATCGCCTGAGTTCAGCACACAGCTGCCTCCATTCCTCTTCACATTTGTCCCATTTACTTGCACCGTTCCCTTGCTCCCAAGAATATCTAGCACAGCTAGGTCATTGCCATCACGCTGAGCATGTCCAGAAATAATTAGTCATATTGCATGTACATGTTTCTAAGGATTTCGTCTCCATAAACACAGAAAACCAAGTACACCCTAGCACAACCACAGCCAGCTAAGTCACCAGCACCTGAATGTGCTTGCTTGTGAGTAACACATGCCTGATTCCACATCAACCCCAGCAATTATTTTCCCAATTAATCAAATTCAAGCCCAAGATATACCTGCGTGTGCTTGATTCCGCACAGATTCCCGCTAACACTCTGATCCTTCAAAGTAAAATGGCAGCTTTTATTCGAACCAATCACGAAGTTTTCAGCGCAAATGTGAACAGTTTGATTCTGCAGCATATAAAATAAACAAAATTACCCCACGGAAAAGGTAAACCCAGTTTCCAAGTCAATTCAAACCCGAAGTGGGTGTGTGCCCCCGCGCGCGCGCGCGCGTGCGCGGCTTTAACTGATCCTTGAGCCCAAAATATATATTATGTTGCTGCATATCGCAGCTAACCAAAAGAAGTGCTTTACTTGAACCTTTGCGAACTATTTCAGCTAGACAACATCGTCAGTGAAGCACCCAAAACCAAAAGAAAAAAAAAATGAAAAAAACCTGTGCAGACTGTGATAGAAGCCTGCACCACGGCACCGGGGTCTCGAAGGTCGTCGCCGGGTTGTTCCGCTTCTGATAAACGCTCCATGAAGAGAACGAACTCCTCGGATTATCCACAATCACAGCCGGCGAAGCCCCTTCAAGACACAAAAAGAAAACTCAGAAATTACAAAAATCTTATATTTATTTTTTTTTATAAGTACAAAAATCTTATATTTATAAAATTTGACAAATCGAAACGCACAAAGAAAGACAAAAGCTTCAAAGACAGCAGGAAAGAAAAGCGTACCCTCGGCGATCGGCGACACCACCGGGGCTGCCTCGCCCTTCCCAGGGCTCACGACGTCTCCGGTGATCGGAGCATTTTCCGATGTCGCAGGCGCACAAGATTCCTTGGAATTTTCAGCCGCCGTTGTAGTGGGTTTCTCCAAGGCACCGCCATTATCGGCCTGAAATCAAACAAATCGATTGCTCAAGAAGCCTAATGTTTGACGCTTCCAAAGATTGTAAAGATGGAAAAAGAAAAAAAGAAAACTAAAGACTTCAATTCGGTTAGGATTTTTGTTCGGTGTGACGGGAAAGGACACCTTTTGACGCTTGGGTGAGGGAGATTTATCTTCAGAGGAAGATGATCTTTTGCTATTGTTGTTCCCGGAGAGAGATCCACTCCGCCTCGTTGAAACCATGGCTCTCTCTCCCTTCTGGCACTAATTTTTTTTTCCTCTTTTTGCCTCTATTTGAACGCTATAATGCAAGAAACGGAGAGAGAGAGAGAGAGAGAGAGAGAGAGAGAGACTATACAATTCAGAGAGTTTCTCTTTCAGTAATTTTAACGACGTCATATAATTAAGATAATAAAAAAATTAAAGTAAAAAAATGAAAAAATAATTTTTATTTTTATATTTTAATCATCGCTGCATTAAATAAACAATATACAATACTTGGGATGTACATATTAATTATATTAAAAGAATTCAAGCAACACTTATGATAATATGAATACAATTTATTTTATTCTTTAAAATATTATCATAATATATTTAAGTTACTACTATAAAAACAAATATAAAATTTAAGTTATTACTATAATTTCATATATTTCTTTTTATTGACACATTAGGTCTCATTTGATTACACAAATACAAATGAGATAAAAAAATGAAAATTAAATAAAATATTATTTTTATTTTAGTATTTGAAAATTTTGAATTATTTATTATATTTTATATAGAAATTTAAGAAAGTTGTAATAATTATATGAAATGAAATAGTTAACCATATGTCTGAGAACAAAATTTTGACTAATCTCCAAAACGCAGATGGTGGAGATAAATATACCAGCCCAGGCTAAGACGCACCAAGCTCAATCCATGATAAATGTGCCATTAGAAATCTAGATGAATAAAAGAAAAGGCAAAAGTTGAGAAAGGTAAGTAACAAGGGTAGGAAGTGACATAAAACTGATTTTTTCATCTTCTTTTTTTTTTTTTTTCTCTAAGCAAGCTTGCATATAATAAAAGAGTGTTACAAAAGTCTAAGGAGTGTCTTTCCCAGTATCAATATACAAAATACAAGAAGAGATAGTATCTAATGGAATGTTACCAAACAAAGAGTTTGTAGCGATCCATTGCGCGATTGAATGCGCAAATCGATTTTGGTATCGATCTATCTTGTTAAAACTTCAGCCATTGTGAGATTTTAACGAGTTTGCAATGTCGTCTGAGATTGGAAAAATTTTCCAAATCACTTCCTCTTTATAAATGGAAGAAATGACCAATTGAGAATCTTCAACAAGATAGATGAAATGATAGTTGAGATACTACGCCATTTTGAAAGCTAATTTTGCTACAAGAGCCTCCGCAATCACCAGAGTAGTAGTGGGATTTTCCTTAGTCTAAATTTCAATGACTTCACCTTTTGAGTTTCTGCTCACCGCTGAGGCCAAAGAAAATGAGTTTTTTGATTTGTAAGAGGTTTTTGCCAGCCTTTTTCTACTTTGGAGTTTGTCTTTTCTTCTCAAGCATGTAGATTTTCTTGATAAGAGAGATTCAGTTATTGTGAGATTTTATTAAGAGAGAGTTCATTTGGATTGTGGACTTGATCATTTTGTAGCCTCCAGATAAAATCAAAATCAAACCTGCAAAGATTTTGAAAGGGTGTTCTTCCTGGGTGGTGAGGCCAAGTTTATGCTTGGTATTTAAAATGAACTGGAACCAATCCTTCATTGAGTTTATCGCCAAGTTGGAGAGATTTAACGGTCATCTACTATGACTCCATAGAATTCTAGATATAGGGCATTCAATGAACAGGTGAAGAAGGGTATCTTCTTTTTCATCACAAAGCGGGCTGTAAATAGATGAGATAATTGGAATAAATCTTTTGAGGTGCTCTCTTGTTGGTAGAATATCCCAAAGTATTTTCCATAGAAGAAGCTTGTGGCGATCATGAATTATGAGATTCCATATTTTGCTCCAATGGGTATCCGAGCTTATATCTCTATCAAAGTTTGATAAATTTGACGCTAGATGATGTGCACTTTTAATAGAAAATTTCCTATTTTGAGTTTTGGTCCAAATGGGATAATCCGGAATTTGATTGAAATGGGGCAAAGGAATTTTTAGAATTTCATTTATTCTTTCTTGCTAGAAGAGAGATGTTAAAATTGGGATATTCCAAGATCTATTATTTTGGATAAGAATATCTGAGACCTTGAGAGTACTCGTAAAGTCAGCTGTATCGATTAGAGGAATAGTCTTGAAGTTTCCCAAGGTCAAGATCCAAGGGTCAAGTCAAGCTCTCACATACAAGTCATTTGTAATTTTGAAACACGTACCCTTTTTCAGTAATTATCTGGTCTTTAGAATTCATTTCTAGAGATTCGAGTTAGTTGCCTTTGGGGTAGATAATTCAAAGATGTTTGATTTCAAATACTTTTTCGATAATAGCTTGTGCCAAACGCTATTGTTTTGTTGGCTCATTTCTCATCCAGACTTTGCTAACATGGCTAGATTCATGTTCTCCGTCAATCGTAAATCCAATCCTCCATCTTTATTTGGTTGGCAGATAGTTTTCCATGATTTTAAACAAAGATTGTGATGATCTTTTGATTTTCCCCACCAGAAGTTTTTAAAGCTAGTATTCAGTTTCTTACAAATTGATTTTAGAAGCAAGTGTGTTGACATTTGGTATGTGGAAATGGCACTTGCTACATTTTTTATGAGCATAGTTCTTCCGGCTTGAGAAATCATTTTTTACTTCCAACCTTCCAATCTTTTGTTTATTTTCCCTAGAATTTCTTTTTAGTCTTCTTGTCTGGATCGACTAAATGTTGTTAGCATTTCCAAGTTTTTTTTTGGCAAGTTCTCCAAGATTACCCTTCTTGTTTGTAACTAGTATTTTGGATAACGAAGATAAAGGATTTGTGTTGGTTGATTCATTGGCCTGACCAAACTTATTATTCCTCTAGAGCACTATTGATCGCCTAGATTGATTTTTCTTTTGATTTCGCAAAGATAATTAAATCATCTGCAAAAAGAAGATGAGATATTGGAGGATAGTCTCTACTGATTTTGTTACCTTCTAGCTTCCACAAATCTTCCAATCTTGCCAATAATCTTGAGAGCACCTCCGTACACAGGATAAAGAGGAAATGTGAGATGGTGTCACCTTGTCGAAGGCCTCTTTGTGCATTGAAGAAACTTTTTGGGAACCATTGATAAGAATTGAGAATGTGGCCATCGAAATGCATTCTTTGATTAGATTTATCCAGTTTGCATTAAAGCCCAGCACTTTCATGACAGCGAAGAGAAAATTCCATTCAATAAAGTCGAAAGTCTTTTCCATGTCAAGCTTTAAAGACATATGACCCTTTTTCCCTTTGTGATTCTTTAGATGATGAAACATTTCATGAGCAATAAGGGAATTTTCCTTGATGTTACGACCAGGTACAAAGGCTATTTGGAGTGGGGAAATTTTGGCTGGAAGGGATTTTTTTAGACGGTTTGCAAGGATTTTTGTGATGATTTTATAGATAACATTGGTCAAACTTATTGGTCGGAAGTGTTGAGGGGAAGTTGGACTTACAATTTTTGGAATGGGAGCTATTTGGGTATGGTTGATTTGTTTCAGAAGTTTCCCACTTCTAAAAAAATTTTGAACAGCTGCAACTACGTCACATTTGATGATATGCTAGTAGTTTTTTTATAAAATGTTTGTCATTCCGTCTAGTCCTGGTGCTTTATGGTTTGGTATTTGCTTGAAAGCTCTATAAATCTCCACTTCCAATGGCATGGCAGTTAGGAATGTATTCTCATCATCAAAAATCTGTCTTTCAAAGAGATCTTCAAGATTCTTTGAAAAGATAGGATTCATGGTGGTATAAATAGATTTAAAATAATCTATGAAAGTAGATTCAATAATATTTTGGTCCATTGTCTAGTTATTTGTGCTCATCTTGATTGAATCGATCCTGTTTCTTAGATCCAGATGGCATGGTAGTTAGGAATGTATTCTCATCATCAAAAATCTGCCTTTCAAAGAGATCTTCAAGATTCTCTGAGAAGATAGGATTCATGGTGGTATAAATGGATTTAAAATAATCTATGAAAGTAGATTCAATAATATTTTGGTCCATTGTCCAGTTATCTGTGCTCATCTTGCTGAGTGGTTCTTAGATCCAGAATTCCTCAAACTTAAAAGAAGAGAGATTCTTCTTTATCTTCAATGTGTTGAGTAAGGGTGGATTTTGATCCGATGCCGAGGAAACTACATGCTGGATTGTGGCATTCGGGAAGAGTAGGCGCCATTTTGCATTTGCAATACCACATTCTAGACGTTCTCTAATTATCGCTCTTCTAATTCGATTATTTGTCTAAGTGAAAATAAGTCTCGAAAACCCAACATCTATGAGGCAATGAGAATTCATTAGGCTTTGTAAGCCGCCTATGGATGAGGATGTTACTAGCCTACCTCCATATTTATCTTGTTGGCTTAGTAAGTCGTTGAAATCCCCTATGCAAAGCCAAGGGCCTATGAAAGGAACTGTGAGTTGAGTCCAAATAAGTCCAGAAGTTTGCTTTTTGATGCCATTGTGCTAGAGCATAAACAAAAGTTACTAGCAAAGGGTTATAGGGGGATCAGAGTAAACCAAAATAGAAATAGCATTGGCATTAGTATGAACCAGTTCAATATCCACACCCGGTCGCCATAATAACAAAATGCCTCCTTTTTTTCCGAGGTGAGGACATGTACAAAATGATGGAAACCTAGTCTATTTACAATATTAGAGGTACTATCAGAAGGCACTAGGGTTTCCGACAAAAAGATAATATCCGGATTAAACTTATTTATCCCTTATACTTCTGATTGATTTAGGGCAAGCAAGTCCCCTGCAATTTCAAACCAGGGACTTCATGGGGGGGTTGGAGGCATCGTAAAGCCCGCCTCGTCAGCTTTCTTTGCAATTCCCTGCAACAGTGTCATTTTTGTTGTCTTACTATAAGGCTTAATTCTCTCAGCTTCCTTAGATTTTTTTGCTTTTCCTGAGAGCTTTGATTTAATAGATAAGAGCATTGTTGCCACTTCTTTTTCTTCATCTTCAATTTCTTTGATACTACCTTCTGTTTTCATAATTCCTTCCTCTATAATTTTTCACATTTTTTATGTCGATGGAATTGAATCAATTGGAGGGGCTACTTTTTTCTATGAAGCTTCGGTCTCAACTATGGGAACAAGAGTAACTTGGCTTTTTCGTGTGAGGATGATTTGGGATGTTATAAGGAGGCCCAAGCTTCAAGAGAATTGGATGAAAGTGATATTGGGCTTGTAGTTTAAATCTTTGAAAGGAAGTACCTGACGATTGGGCCGTATGATCACTTATTGGGCAGCTTGAAGCTTCATTTGTGTTTTTTGAGCCCGAAATTGATGACTCATCTAATTGATTTGAGGCGTATATCTTCATCTAGTTACTAATGGGTTCCTTCAACTGACTTTGTAACAGAGCTTCGGCGCTAGTCTTTAGCCAACGAGAGACCCATTCTTCTGCATTCAACACTGATGGGAGAGCTTGGTATGGGTTTGCCGGTTCTGTGAGAGATGGAAGGACTTGAAGATCTCTTATGATTGATGTGATCGGGTTTGGTGGAGGAGAGTAAATGCCTTAAGTGAATGATTCTATTCCGGTTGTTGGAGAAGCATTAAAGATTTGCAAAGAGCTACTATGCTCTACAGTGGATGAGAGCTTCTCCACCTTTCGATTTGAAGGAAACTTGATCTCTGATGCGCCACCACAGAGGGCTAAAGGGGTTTGCTCTAACCTTGGATTGGGGGTCAATTTCCTCTGCCACACCATGCTTCCAGAGGGATCTTGATAATTCTTTCTTAAGTTTTCCTCTACATTTGATTTGAGGCTGAATGCATATGGATTTGAGCAAGTAAAGAGTTCCTAAGGGGAGTTTACCTTGATCGGTCCCTATGAAAATTTCCAAATTTTACTCAGATCATATTCGTTGAGTTTGTTCTCTACTATTGCGGGTTTTTCAAACACCATTGCTTCCTTTCCTTTTCTGATTAAACTGTCTGATTGTGAGTCTTTCCTTTCCACATTCGTCGGGGACATGGGTAAGATTAGAGCAGAAGATCCAAAAACCCCATTTACTTTCGATTCCGTGATAGGTTGAGGGACACCAAGGTTTAAACCATCCTCAATAAAATGTTCCATAGTGAGTCTAGGAACTCTCACTTGCGCATGTTGAGATGGGTTGACGGTCATGAAGATTGGAGATTCCGATCGAAGCCATGGACCGAATGGCATATGTTCTGGGATAGAGTTTAAATGATTATAGTAAATTTGAGTGTGTCCAATCCTACCACAAGCATATCAGAAATCTGAGAGCCATTCATATTTAAAAACAAAACCCAAGTGTCAAAGTTTAAATCCCTTGGTTCCCAGAGTCCTTGTATCAGAGGTTTAGTGATGTCGATCTCCACTATTATTTTGATAAATTTCTTACATGCTAAACCAAACAGTGGATCAACATCCACATCCAGATAGTTGCCCAGGGCTCTCTCTATTTTTGCATCATTTTTTTCTATCATGTGATTTCTGGTTAAACTATGAACTTCAACATGGAAATGGGAGATGTTGAGACTAATCTCTTGCCATGTGGAATTTGGAGGATAATTTTCTAAGATGAGAAGATGCCCCTTAAAGTTCCAAGGAACTTGGTTCAAAATTCTATGTTTATCCACAGCATTTTGGAAAATGAAAATGAAAAGATTAACATCTAAATCTTCAATGTGGAATTTTTGGATGAAGCTCCAAGCTGCTCTAAAGGAAGCATGTGAGGAGATCCTATTCAGGGGGTGTGTTGCAACTATTCTTCCAATAAGAGCTAACTCAACATTTCCTCTTGCAGGTTCATGGTCAGGCGAAAGGTTTAAGCCTTCCCAAAAGAGGGCTTTCATTTGGTGAATCAACTACTCCATATCCATAGAAGGAAAGATTAAAGTTAGAGATTGTGATTTATCCAGGGCGCTTGTGAGGGGAGTAGAAATGAGGGATTAAGGTTACACTCCTTGGAGTTGCAAAGATAAATCATCTTTGGAGAGAGAGCGGGTAGTTATTTAGTTAGCCGATTTTTTCACCTACTACTAACAGAACTACAATAAAAGGGATATCCGATATGAGGGAAAAGGACTTTGAGACAACTCTCAAGAGAAGATCGAGGGATCACCTTCAACTAGGCCTGAGCTTCGACTTCGACGGAGTTGGAGGAGTGCCTTCCGACCTCCAACTCTGAACGGAAGTCGGAGTTTGACTCTGATCGGAGATCGGAGTTCGGAATGACAATCGGAGCTCCTATCGGAATTCCAATTCTGTAAAGTTGCATAATTTAATTCTAAGTAATCACGATCACCATGAGAGGCGGAGAGAGAGAGGATCGAAATGTTGCAAGGCTTGGGCTGGGACTCGAAGTAGTGCTCCTCGTCGAACATGGCTCCTACGTCGGAGATGGGGAGAGATTGAGAAAAATAGAGAGAATGGGCACGCCTTCGAGTTCGCAAGACGTATAATTGAAAAAAATAGAGAGAATGGGCGTTGTACAAAGATGCAGAAATGAGAGAGAGAATTGATCGTGGGTCTGTGGAACAATTGTTTTCAAAAAGCTTCTAAAGAATGGGCACTGCACAAAAACAGAGAAATGAGAGAGGGTTAGGGAACATTTGTTCAAAAAGCTTCCAAAGTTAATGTGGGGGAGTTAGGGACTACTCAACTGATGGTTTGGTTTTACTTTTTCATATTTATTAATTTTAGTCTAGAACATTTGATTTTATTCTTAAAAACCATTTGTTCACTTGGGCCGTTTGGGTGTGGGGCGCGGGGTGGGGGGGGGGGGGGGGGCACGAACTCCAGTAATGGAGTTTAATAAAAACATTAATGACCATTAGGCTAATGAGACATCCTTTATATATATTGTAATATTAAATATATTAAGTATATCGATCGGAATTCAGAGTTTGGAATTCAGAATAACTTTGAACTCCGACTTTGAACTCCAAAAATATTTTCGGAACTACTCAGATTCTAACTCCGATTTCCAAACACTTCAACTTTGTTGGAGTATGAATCGGAGCAGAGATCAGACGGAATCGGAATAATCGGATATTTGCACAACCCTACCTTCAACCTCACGATGAGAGCACCAGTAGGGTTGAGCACCGACCAAGTCAAAGTCGGAGGGCCCAACCTCCGACTTTGTTAGAGGTCTCTGACTCCGTTACGTACATCCTCAGCTCCGACTCCAACTTGTTGGAGCAAACTCGGATTTTGGGGCTTTTTTTTATTTTTTTTTCAACTTCATATTTGGCTTACCTTAAAAAAAATATGTATTGGCTTTCAAATTTTAATTTTTTCAAAAATTAAAATCTAAACTAAATAATTCACTTTTGATTATAATAAAAAATACAACTAAAAAGAAACAAATAACATACTAATATGCTTCCAAAAATTAAAAAGAAAGTCCTATTGTTACAGGTCCTCCCATCGTCTATTATCAACATTCAACTAATCACTACAATAAGCATCCACACCCACCATCCATCATCCACACCCATCATAATAATATTTACTTTACAACAAACATTTTCTAAGTTCTCATTCTGACAACAATGAAATCCAACACTTTTTAAGTGCCAACCAAATTAAATATTCCCAATAACAACAAATTATAAACTTTCAAATGCACCAAAATAAATTAAATTACAAACTTCTAAATGCCCAAAAAATTAACCAAAATAAATTAAATGGTAGAAACTTTCAAATGTCCCAACTTCCAAGTTGTGCCTAAAAAAAAATGAAAATATTAACAAGGAAAACAATTCCAACTTTAATTTATAATCAAAGTTTAATTATTCAAAACAAATGGATGCAGTGAACTGAGGTTGTGTATGTTCTTGAGATCGAGGCAACATAAACGACAAATGCCACCTAAGACTCTTTCCTTCAACACTTATCAAATCATTTTTAGATGAGTTCTTCTCAAGGAGAGTCTAGACAGTCATTAAGGTCTCGTTTGAATGTTGAGTTGAATTGAGCTCTTTATGAATAGTAGTTAATTGAGATGGTGGAGTGAGTTTTGTGGGACCCACCTAAGATGAGTTTAGATGTATTTGGATGTTAAGATGAGTTTAGATATATTTATGAAAAGTTGAAAAATGTTGTGGGTCTTGCGTATAAAGAGGTGTTAAGTTGAAAAAGGTTGTGAATCTCACGTGTAAAGAAATTTTGAATTGATATGAGTTTAATAATTTGAGAGTTAAGTATTTAGATATTAGACTACTTAAAATTATACTGAACTAAATTGATCTCAATTGAGTTTAAATTCCAAACGAGGCCTAAAACATCACAAATACCCAAGCTGTATTCTAGTCAACAAAACACAAAATAAGTAATATGTATTGTTCTTTCAATTAAAGTTAATCTTCATGTGGTCAAGTAAGCATAGTCTTAATAGTTCACCATGACCATATTAGGTTCTGCTTGGCCATTAAGAATTTTCAGATGAAAATTTTGAATTTTAAGATAAAATATTAAAATATTATTATTGTTTTGGGATTTGAAAAAGTTAAGGAAAAGTTAAATTATTTATTATATTTTGTATTGGAATTTGGGAAAGTTGTAATGATGAGATGAGAATTTTGAATTTGAGATGAAAATTTTAAGTGGCCAAACACAACCTTAATCTTGATCTGAATTACATACAATTGGTTACCCACCAAAGAGTTTGGATCCAAATACACATTTTGATTCTACCACTCAATTTGCTTCAAGTCCATGGATCACTAGGCACTAAAGAAACTTTAACACTACAAAATTTTGAATTATAGGGTAAATGTACAAATTAGTGGAAGTGCAGCTATCATTAAATGTTTGAATTATAAGGTACTAAAAGAAACCCACATGATCATTATTAAAAATAATAATATTAATAATGTAAATAAAAGATAGATTCATATACAAAAGAAATTAAAGGATTGTTGGATAGTAACTGAAATCTCAATATGTCAATCATCTTCACGAAATATGCTCGCCACACTGGTAGTTAATTCTACATTAAGATGTTAAAGTATAGGAGGTTAATATCACAAATGTCAAAATCAACATATATAACAACTAAAACAAATCTATAGTTATAGGAGCCAAAGAACACCCAAACAGATCCGAGACACGACTTCATGTGCTAAATGTCAACTCAGATGCTACGATGGTAATCGGAATGACCAAGATATCTCTTACCATTAGAGCAAGAACCAAATATTTGGTGGAGTTGACATTCCACCAAATTAAAATGTCAAAAATTTTCCTAGGAACCTCAACATCCTCCAACGAATATCGTTCTAGCTCCAACTTACAATCCATCAATTATGCTGATTTTCGTTCATTATGGAAGGTTTTTCAAAAATGCCAAGGGATCAATTGTACATATACTACTACTCCTCATTGATGCACTACCTTCATTACAAGGAGTTGACTTAGACCTAGTTACGCACCCACCACCAAACATAACATATTGTCATACAAATATTCTGTATCCCTTTTGAGGAGTGCAACAAATTCCTCACCTCTCTCATCGCCCAATGTTTGTTTGAACCAATATGCTTAAGTAACCAATTTGTATAGTGGATCAAGAATGACAACAATAAACAATAACCTGTTTATCTTTTGAAGATCACCCCAATATTTATCATACTTTATCTTCATTCTAAAAGCAATTGAACTCAAGCACTGATTACTATTGTCACAAAAAGTATTTAAGTTTGCATGAATATTAATAAACTCTTAGAAATACAAATTTGATGTGCCATATAATGTACCAAAAATACGGAATGTGACATTCTAAAATACTATAAGTAACTTTGTAAAATTTTCTTATGGTCTCCCAATCATCAGCCCCATGAGCTCCTAGACCCTTTTTCCTATGTTCTTCCTCAAACAAATAAACTCGTAAGTAGAAATCCTCATCAAGTAGAGGTTGGAAGTGGAGTTCCATCTAGTGGGCAATTCAAGACCCAAGAAATTAGAACATAGAACTTTTGACCTATCAACACAAGAGTTGAAAGTGGCAAATTTGTGGTTAAAAGACTTCACATACTTAATCAGATTATGGACCCTTATGATTGAATCATCAACATCTTTAAAACATTCCCTCACAACAAGGTTTAAAATGTGTGTTGTACACCTCATGTGAATGAACTTGTGATCCGCAACACACTCCTCACTTTCTATTTCCCTTGTTCTCAACCAATCAATAGCGGAGTTGTTAGAGGTAGCATTATCTACCATAATTGTGAGGATTTACTCAATGCCCCAGTCAAGCATACACTCCTCTAACTCTCTCCCAATCGTTGCCCCATTGTGATCGCAAATCTGAACAAATGAAATGATCCATTTATGCAACTTCCAACTACCATCATTAAATTAAGCGGTGACACCCATGTAATTAATAGTTTGGATAGAAGTCCAAGTGTTGATAGTCAGGCACACTCTTTGTTTGGCTGTTAAGAACACTTTCTTGAAGCTATCATTCTCTCTCAAGAATAGTCTCATACAATCCCTCATTATAGTAAATCGATAAGGAATAAGAAATCTAGGATAAATGGATTTCGTGTATTCCCGAAACTCTTGGCCCTCAACAACCCTAAAGTGTAACTCATTCATAATCACCATCCTAGCAAGAGCAGCCCTGATTTTTTTCTCATTATATTTGGTCATCCCTAAACTTTTCTCCCATTCCCCTCCTTCACTTCTTGTTTCCGAGACCAAGAATTGTTTACCATTATCCAATTTACTCTTACGGTTTTTTGAACAAAGTTGGATGTGTGCTTTCATGGCCGAAGTGCCTTTTCTTTTGGGATGACATTTCTATTGCCTCTCACAACAGTTACAAGTAACTATAAATTCTTCAGAATCACAATCAGATACTCTTATGAAGTGGTCACATACCTCATACCTATTATTAGGGTTTCTACTACCAAGTGGAGGGCGAGAGTTAGAACGGAAGATACTAGGAGTGCCTACCGAAGAGTCTATTGGTCCACTAGACTCTTCGACTATAGGAGCATCGATAAGTTGTTCTGATACTGGGACGCATGACAAGATGCAAATGTGGATGCAGGAGTGCTTGTGCCTTATATATTCATGATTTAAGAACTAGAACACAACAATCAAACAAAATAATACGGTTAAGACAGCCCCAAAAGCACAATACAAAAATATTAACTCAACAGCCCCACATGTTCATAAATTGGACCTACACAAATTGGACCTACTGAAATCATACAAAAATACAGCCCCAAATTTAATTAAATCATACCAACATCCCTAAAAAAGTTTTGAAAAAATACAGTTAGACAGCCCCAAAAGCACAATACAAAAATATTAACTCAACTTGGGGTTGTTTTAGTGAAATATTAAATCACTAAAACAACCCCACATGTTCAGGTTAGTCGTTCAAAACATTCCCACAAAAAAGATCATAAAAACACACAAATGGACCTATATGCCAAACAGAATCCAGATTATAAAATACACAGTTAAGCATATTATAATTAATGCACAAATAGTCTCAAATAATAAATATTAGCTCAAATGATAATCACACACAAATAGAAACATACATTGAAAAAAATACAGCCCCAAATGTATTTAAATCATACCAACATTCCTAAAAAGGTTTTGACAAAAACACAGTTACACAGCCCCAACTAAATTAAATTTAAAGAATACCAACAACCCCAAAAACACAACAATATCACAAACACAAATCATAAATCCACTACACAAATCATAAACTCACTACACAAATCATAAGCCCACTACACTAATTCACATATTATAATTAATTTTAATTAAAACTGCTTGGCATCTACCCATCTACTCAAATTCACAAAGCATTAAGAAATTGATTCACAAAATATATTCATTTGCATGTTGAAATCAAATTATTATATAGATGACAAATTCACAACATTTCAAAAGACTCACCAGTCCCAACCATTGACCAACACAAATTCACCATCACCAATTCCAACATGTTATATAAATCGAAAATTCTAACATGTTCTAACACAAGCATATTCCTCTAAAACCAAATCCAATAAATAAATTCCTAAGTTCTAACATGTTATATAATCGAAAGTCTGAAGTGAGAACCATATTTATGTCAAATCACATCACCAATAAATCAGTTCATCACCAATAGATTATTTTCACAACCAATTATAAAAATTCACTCTGATTTCGTCGAAGTTGAGAGAGGGACTGAGAGAGGTGACGGGGACAAAATCAAGGACTAGGAGACCCTTACAACTTCGTATATTCTCGAAACCCTGTAACATTTTCAGAGAAAACAAAATTTAAAACATCAAAACAAGGGAGAGAGAGAGAGAGAGAGAGAGAGAGAGAGAGAGAGAGAGAGAGAGAGAGAGAGAGAGAGGCTGGGTGAATGCCTACCAAGGGCTGGGGCTGAGATCGTAGGGCAAGGGAAGACAATGAAGAGGTGAAAACTGAGGTGAATAATGGGGGGGAGGGCCGAGTAAGCCAAAACGACGTAAAACGGTGCCATTTTATGTTGAGTGTGGCATTTCACCGTTTTGTGACCAAAACAGAGTCAAACGACACCGTTTTTACTAAAGCTTGCCAAATATATAAGTTTCTTATTTGTTTTCCACCGTTAAAACATATATGCATGTGATTTCAACCATCAAGAATTCCTGGTCAAATTAATGGAACATTTTTTTAACATAAACCCAAAGGCATTTTACACGACAAAATTTCTTTTTGATAGTTAATATTAAAGGCATCCAACATAATAATCAAAATCCCACATATGGGGTTGAGCAACTCCATATTAACTAAAATAAAATAAAACCCGCTTTCATGAACTCTCGGATATATATCACCTGAAACAACATCCACCAAACTCCCAAAACCCCAAATCAATTCTAAACCAGCATCTAAAAACTGATAAAAACTCATCCTTTAGCATTAAGAAGTTCCTAATGTAGATAAAGCATTGCAATTCATAACAGATTCACAATCAATTTAAACTAGTATCGGAATGTCTGTCTGTAAATAGCTTTACCTTTCACTTGCAAATGAACAAAAAAAGCTAGATAAATATAGATAGCCAAAAACAGAGAGAGATAGAGATGGAATGAGGGAGAGAATGGCAAAATTGATGGAGAAACATACACAGGCACATGAGACACCAATAAAGAAGGGTCAGTGAGAGAAATACCATATAGAGAGTGAAAGGAGAGAAGGAGATTGCTTGTTGAAATAGAGACTGAGTGGAGAAGGTCGCATGTGACGGTGGGGCAACCTAATCACGGAGGAAGAGAGAGAGATTGAGTGAAAATTATAGAGAGAGAGAGAGAGGAACGGTGAGAGAAAAAGAGAGAGACGGAAGAGACTTACCGGCTAGGCGAGGAGGCGTAGGCTCGGCAGCAAGCGAACGCTGTCAGGAGAAAAAGTGGATTTGGAGAAGAGTGAGAGAGTTAATTTCATTTAAAAAGAAAAAAAGAAGAGAGAGAGAGAGAGAGAGAGAGAGAGAGAGAGAGAGAGAGAGGAACGTCAAGAGATAAAGAGAGAGACGGAAGAGACTTATCGGTTAGGCGAGGAGGCACAGGCTAGACAGCAAGCGAACGCTGTCAGGAGAAAAAGTGGATTTGGAGAAGAGGGAGAGAGTTAATTTCATTTAAAAAAAATAAGAGAGAGAGAGAGAGAGAGAGAGAGAGAGAGAGAGAGAGTATCAAATGGGTGTAAAGTAATATTGCAAATAGAGGATTGGGTTTTTCCATCGATTTACACGCTTATGACTTAATGCAGTGATGAACATTTTGCCCCAAAGGAAATAACTGGCTATTTCAGTCCCTTTCATGTTATTATTATTTGTGATGAGAAAAATCGCCGCAAAAGGTATGTTGTCACTCCAAAGATATGTTTAATGGCGAATTTCTCAATCGCCAAGACAGAAGGGCAGCTACTGTAACTTATGGTTTGTTGCGTCCAAAAATTACTAACCCCTTCCATTTTTGACAGTAAAAATTACTTTTTCTTGTAGTGAGCACATCTCCCGCCCACCTAGCACGGTCGAGTATATCTCTGTCCTATCTCCAGGCTAAGATTTGCACCCACACATAGCGCGGTCGAGTACATCTTCGACCTATCTCTCCAAGCCAAGCTCCGTGCTATCACCTAACGCGATCGAGTACATCTCTCACCTATTTCTCCAAGCCGAGCACGGCTCTGCACTCGCACTTATCGTTGTTGAGTACATTTCTCACCAAGCCAAGCTTCGCAATTGGGAAGCTTCGTTGCTTTGCACAAACAAACAAAAAATGAGGGACTAATTCCTAGAATTTATATTTTCTACAATTTTCCATAAACTATCTCTATAGCGGTTAACTGGAAGATTATCAAAGCCTTCAATAGATCTTAAGATCACATGCATCTATTGGGCGTAAATATACCAGGCTCAGACCAAGATGCACCAAGTCCAATCCATGATAAAATGTACCCTTAGGAGGCTAGAGGAAGAGAGAAGAATGAAAGAAAAAGTAAAAGTTGAGGAAGAAAAATAAGTTAGACACGCATAGAGTTGTAACTGGTCTAGTTTGGTTTAGTTTTGGATAAAAAATTTGGGACCGAACCAGTATGAACCAGTTTTGCATTTCAAAAATCGATTCTGACCGGTTACCCACCTAAACCGGTTCTTCCAGTTTTACCGGTTTGATCCAGTTTTCCTATTTTAATATACAATATTATATATTATATAATATATATAATATAATATATAATACTAGTACCTATAGTAATTATATAAGCGGTAATCAGTGAGCTACAGTCTAAGAACAGTAATTTTTCCACTTTCCATTTTTTTCCCGTGTATTATGTTGTGTAGTCTCTTTTTTAGCCCCCGTGTTGTGCTTTTTAGGGGTGGGCAGCGGGGCCCCGGAACCCGTTGCCCCGCCCCCGCATAGGACGAGGCGGGGCATCCGCATCGTTAGGGCGGGGCCCCCCGGCCCATATGGTGGATCCCAGCGGAGGCGGGGGACGGAAACGGCCTCCCCCCGGTCCGTTTTTCCCCCGCCCTGCACTAGTTATTATATATATATATAATATATATTATATATATTAATAAGTATGCTTATATGAAACGGCGACGTTTTGTAGTTGACAAAACGGCGCCGTTTCATCTTAGGGGGGTTTATTATTAACCCACTAAATGAAACGGCACCATTTTGTCCACCACAAAACGACGCTGTTTCATTTAGTGGGTTAACCCTAAGTCCCCATCCCCCCCAGTCCCCTCCCCTCCCCTCCCGAGTCCCTTCGGCCTTCGCAGTTCGCACATCCGAAACCCACTCCCATCGCCCCCGTGTTCCCTTCTCCCTCTCACAACCAGTTTGTCTGCCGCACATCGTGTTCCTTCCTCCCTCTCTCTCGCACAACGCTGGACGCACGCCGCACGGTACACGGTAAGTTAAATTTTCTCCTCCTCTTTTGATTTTCTCCGTTGATTTTTATTTTTTTATTTTTTATTTTTTTGAGTTTTGATCGGAGATTGGAGGAAGGATGAGGTTGAATCGGAGATGGAGAATGGGATTTGTGAATTGTGTGCTGTGGATTCGTGTGATTGTGTGATTGTTTCGGATTTCAATTTTTTTGGATTCATTAGATTGTTTTTTTTTTTTTGTAAGTTTCATTGAAACCCTAACCCCTAAATTGATTTAGGGGTTAGGGTTTCGGATTGGGACCCCAAATTAAATTAGGGTTCTAATCCGAAACCCTAATTTTTTTTAGGGGTTTCATTGATAACCCCTAAATCAATTTAGGGGTTTCGATCAATGAAACCCCTAAATCAAAATTAGGGTTTCGGATTGGAACCTCAATTTAGGGGTTTCAATCAATGAAACCTCTAAATTAATTGGGGTTCCAATCATAAACCCTAATTTTATTTTGGTGGGTTTGGACTTGTTCACGATCAGGTATGGACTGAACTTATTGGTGAATTAGCCCGAGATACCCTGAAAAAATTATATGATGAGTTTAATGCAATTAAGGGTGGTACTACATCGAAGACACATACACCGACCCCAATGCCTTCTACAGACACCATGACCGGGCCTCCTACAAAGAAGCGCAGAATGCCTTGGACTAAGACCCTCGCACAGAATCTCACACTAGTCCATTAATCTACGAAGGTCGTTTCTGAGTTAGACAACTATTTGTCAGCGGATATGGTCCAAGATGATGATGATCATTTCGAAATATTAGGATGGTGGAAGAATGTCTCAAAGAAATATCCCATCATTTCTGAGATTGCCCATTGTATTTTGGTCATCTCTATTAGCACCGTTGCCTCAGAGTCAGCCTTTAGTACCGGAGGTATATTGGATCATTTCTGTAATTCATTGTCTCCTACAACTGTAGAGACATTGATATGCACACAGAGTTAAACGATAGGAAAGGATATTCATGTTCCAGATATTTTAGATTTTAAGGAGACCGATAAGGGTGGTGATCAATCTGAATTGGACCACCTGGTAATTGTTTTTTATTTTATTATTTTAATTTATTTATATTCATTTCCATTTCATCGTTATTAATTTTAATATTAATTTTTGTAGTAATACATGAGACGTCTAGTACCTCTGCAACATAAAAATGTGCTCAAGCTCGGGCCGTCCCAACTATCACACCCATTGACTCAAAGACAAACCACAGTTGACAAGCCTCTTTAGAATATTTAATTTTTAATTATTTGTTCAAATTTTGTATTCAATGATTTGTAATGTTAATACAATGTCCATTGGACACTTTTATGTTTGTAATTTTGTAATTGTTTAGCCTTTCAATTTTGTAATAGCTTAGTTATTATTATTAGTTTATTACGTATTAGACTCTTAGACTAGTAACTTTTATTAGCCATAAAATCAATTACCATTCATAACACTTTTTCTTTTAATCTGGTTTTTAAATTTTTTTTTTCCTTTTTACTTATAATTTTAAGGGCTGAAAAATGAAAATGGCCTACAAGCTTTTTTTGGGCCAAAAATACAACCTTGTGGGACATTTTTGGCCCATTACTGAGGTTTCTGGGTCCAATATGGCCCAGAAAATGCTTCCAAGGCCCAGAAGGGGGGTGCGGGGGGCAGACGAATTGCCCCCCACACCATACCCCGTCATGCAGGACGGGATACGGTGTGGGTAGCACCCTTAGTGCTTTTGTATCCGTGTAAAAGTAGATTTTTTGGTCTTTTACTGCAGCTATGTCAGACAGTCGGCATCTTTACCTTTTATTTTCTCTTTCATCTTTCTACTTTCTTGATTTTCTCTTTCTTCTTCTCTTTAAAAGTAACGTTTTTCTCTCTTCTTTCTCTTTATTTCTCTCTTCTTTGCGTCTTGACCTCTATGTCTTCTCTCTTCAGGTAGGTTTCTTTTTCCTTTTTTGCTTTGCATGCAATGGTAGATGAGGTAAGATCTGATCTTCTCTTTGTATTGGTCTTTGGCTCTCCTTTTTTCAAGTTTGTTTTCTTTTTTCTTCCATTTTTTCTTTTCGCTACGGACGATTAAAACCCTAAGTTTTTTTTTTCTTCTTTCTTTCTATTCTCTTCTCCGTCCTTTCTCCTTTGCGTTGTAGCCCACCCCAAGCCCTTTCTCCCTCTCTACAACAGATGTTGCCATCAGCAAGCTCTGTGTCACACTGAGTCACTGAGATATGCCGTTTCTCTTCTCAATCTCCTCCACCGTGACGTAGAAGCAGAGGATCTGGATGAATGAGTTTGTGGCTTTTGCGTTCCTCGTTTGGTTCCATCATTTATTTGGTTGTTTGGGTCCAATTTTCATTCTTGGGTTCGGGGTGTGTGCTTCTCGATTCTTCTCCGTCATTTTTGCTACCTTTGCGCCATGGGTATGATTTTCTATTGTCATCATCACATTGTGTGTTCTTCGGTTTGCATTTTGGATTTTATATTTCTCGTTCTGCTCCTTCAGAGGCACGATTGAAGTCAAGTTCATGTTTTCCAAAATTTGCCTTCGATTTCTATCTGTTTTGCTCCTCTATTTTCTTAATTCTATTTAGATTTAAAGAAACTTGTAGATATTAGGGTTTTAAGACTAAAGATTTTATCTTTATTTTTCTCTCTCTCCAGGTCTTGCACAATGAGTCACTACAATTCCAATCTTTTGGATGAGGAGGCTAATCCTATCGCGGTGAGTTTTACATGACCCAAACATACAGATTTTTACTCACGTTTATGTTCATATTCGGTGGTTGGATTTTTGTGTTTGTGGAAGTGGGGATGTAATGGCCCATGGATTTGTTGGATTTTATTGTTGGGTTGCTGTTCTCGATATGGCTGTTAGATATGCTTTTATTGTTACATTTATATGGTGGGTTAGAATTTTAGAATTCTTTAATCGCAATGTGAACTTCTTTAAATATATAAGATTCGACTGCTTATGAGAAAGGATCAGGCCAATCAAACTATGGTGGAGGTGCATTTTATATGCCATTAAACTTGCCCTTTTCCTTTCCTTGATACCTTTACTTTAGCATAAGCCTTTTTTTTTTCTTTTTGTTTCTTTTGGCCTTAGGCAATACAGAAGAAGCATCTTTGGTGCAAATCATTTTCATAGGGGCAGCATTGCTCATTGTTTTTTGATTATTTTGTTGTGTTTGGTGTAGAGGCATTGGTGTATTGATTATTGGATTGATGTGTTCCCATTAATAAAGAACTGAAAATGTTGATTTTAATGTTCTAAGAAATCTGTTTCTATTGTTTGAATTGATTCATTGAAGTTTTTATATTCATGTCATAAAATTGAATTGAGCTGTTGCGAGTTGTAAAAAATATCAGACTAACCTAAACAGGACCTTTTATAGACTTCAAAGTTGTTATAGACCGAAACTCTTTATTCATGAGCACCAAAGATGTTAGCTGCTGTTGATGTACTTCATTTGTGAAGACTTAGAGGGTATCTCAACTCCCAGCCACAACCATGGCCAGAAAGTTGGCCAGGTTCAATGCCCCTGCCACAACCACAGCCTTTCAACGCAACAGGATCTTATTGATTAGTTTAGGATGACTTTATTTTCATGTGCTTGTGCTGTTTTCTTTTTCTTTTTTTGTGCTTCTGAGCCATACACACGTACTGCCCAAACTACATTTGATGGATGTTTTATTCTCTGGAGTTTAGGGGTGGTTTTGGTTCTGGGCTTTTGGATCTCCATGATATGGATGATACAAAGCTTTTGTCTGAGGTATGTTTTGTTGAAAGGTTTTTTGTTCAACTGTGTAGTAAATGTCATAAATTTTTATGTAAAGTTTGTTCCCATAAAATCAGAATGTAATGTACTTTATAGTATAGTCTTAAGAACTAAGATTGAAAACCATAGAATGGATATAGTCCTTGTTGCTCAAAGTTTTCTTTGAATTTTTTATTTTTATTCTATAATATATGCTTGTCTTTTTTCCCCCTTATATGAGAATGAAAAATAGTGACTATGCAATATCATTCAGTTGATAAATTGGAGTTTTGGCATTTAAGCTTAATTCAAAGTACCTAAATCATGTAGACCTGCATGTAGGATGAGTTACTCAGTTTTTTTTTTTTTTGGACTACAACTAGCTTCTTAACTTAAATAAAAAGTGAAGAAAATATAGGAAGTAAATTTTTCAGGAATAAAAAGAGTAGCAGATTCTAATTGTCTTCCTTGAGTGAATCAAGGAGGATTTCACCCAGAGAAATTGTGGAGGAAAAGCTGCAACAATTGTTGCCAATAGCCTCAACAAGGACTTTGCGTAATCTTTTCTTCTTACTCTTCTTTTGTTTATCTCTTTTTCTTCTTTTTGAAGTGTATCATATTGTTGCTGTAAAATAGGTTATGCATTTTAAATTTTATAAGTTACTTTAATGCCAAAATTTTGGTCTCTATGATTTAGGCCCAAATTGAAGGAGTAGGTACAATATTGTGTACATCATCCAAAGATCAGCAAGCTGGCTAAAGTGAGAGCTCAGGTTTTGGAAGTCAAATGAGTTATGATGGAAAATATAGAGAAGGTAAGGCGGTGTTGCTTTCTCTTCTATATGTATGCAACAAAGACTTAAAAAAATGTCAATTTCAAAGGTTATATTCTCTTTGGTAGTATCTTTTGTCTGTTAAACTCAAGAAGCCTAATTTATTTATTTATTTTTTTGTTTGGAGCTATAATGCCATTTCATTTTATTAATAATTTTTTTTGTGTAGGTTCTCGACCGTGAAGAAAAGATTGAGCTTCTGGTGGATAAAATAGAGAACCTTCATTCTCAGGTTAGTGACTTTGTATTGTTGATTCGTTTCTCCTTTTCTTCCTATTTTTTAACCTCTCTATCTTGGAAGGGCGATGTTATATAAATTATAGAAAAGAATAATGAACCAAGGTTATATTCTTTTTGGTAGAATCTTTTAAACACAAGAAGCCTATATATATATATATTTGGGAACTATGTTGCCATTTCATTTTTATTAACAATTTTTTTTGTATAGGTTCTCGACCATGAAGAAAAGATTGAGGTTTCACTGAATAAAGTAGAGAACCTTCATTCTCAGGATAGTGACTTTGTATTGTTGATTTGTTTTTCTTTTTCTCCCTATTTTTTAACCTCTCTATCTTGGAAGGGCGGTGGTATATAAATTATAGAAAAGAATAATGAACCTAGAACCATTATTGAGGACATACCGGATGATAAGGAACCGTTGTAACCACCAGAATTCAATGAGATTATTTAGTGTTCTTATTACTAATAAGTTTTTTTATTAGTGTTCTTATAACTATATTGATTTATTTGATGGATGGTTGAAGTGGGAAAGGTATTTTTGGCAAATAAGTTTTGGACTTCATTGAATTTTACTTATTTTTCATTCCCTTTTTGGAATTTTGAAATGTCTTTGTTCTTATTTGTTCTCATGATTGAACTGATAGTTGATTTGAAAAAATAGGGATTGTTTTTGGACGAGTTTTTCTTCGCATCTGATTGAATATTCGGTTGCTTGAGCTTCTGGCTTTTGCTCTAGGCTTAAAGTAGTCTGATTTTTGGAGACCTTCTTGTTTTAACTCTGCTTTTCTTGAACTCAGTGGCCATTTCCATGGTCAAACCTAAGAAAATGGAAATGAGCCATTTTCTTTACATAAGCTTGTCAAAATTTTGCTAAAGGTTCTGCTAATGTATTTCTGCATCATCTATTTCCAGGGGAAAATATAAGTGTGTTTGTCTTGCTATCTTGACATCATTATTCAATGAGGAAGGTGCGTGGCCTTAGTCTGTATTTGTTTTCCATCCCTTTTTCTTTCACTAATTTTTTTATAGAAGTTAAAGCTATAACTTTCTCTAATCTTGAGCTACTGAATCAATATGTTCAGAATTGCAATATACTGCATATATTTTCTTAGGACGTATCATATGTAATGGTTAATGAGTTCAAATGAAGCTGTATTGCACATATAGATTCATTGAATATATACTCCTCAATTTTCTATCTGCAACCTAATTTTTTTTGCATGCCTCTCTCTCTCTCTCTCTCTCTCTCTCTCAATAATTAAATGAATATGGCTTTCTCTAAATGGCTAAAAGTAATAATCTCAAGTTTGGATGTCCTCTACGTGTGTTTTATGTATGATGAGTGTCTATGGTTGTGTAATTCTTTCACACGAACTTTATGGACCAATCGACAATTGAATAGTCTTGAGTGAGTCCCCTTGTTACCTCTTCCAAAGAACTCTGAGAAATCTTGAAAGTGTTAAAATCAACTAATTTAAGCTTTTGAGTTAAATAATTATCTATTGCATGTTTTAATAGGAGGTGAGAAGTTTGTGTGTGTCAAATTCCAATACTTACTGATAACTAAATATCTAGGATTGTTGTTTGTGTGGAGGTTCTTTGGCAGTTATTATGTGGTTGCTTTGGGATTCATTGATTCATTACTCTTGATGTGTGAGCCATTGTATCTGATGATTATGTTTTATTTGTTCTCAGATGGATAGAGCTTCTATTCTTGGGGATGCTATTGACTACTTAAAGGGTGAAAGCTTACTTGTATGAATTCATGATATGTCTTAACATTGTGCTGTTTCATTTGATAGTTTAACAACAAATTCTAATTACTTTTGAGTCTTTACTTTGCTATCCTATCTAATTTATCCAGTTTCTACATCCACATATATTTCTAGGCACCTTATTGAATTTGAATTAATGCCTATTGGCATCAAGATTTCTATTTATATGCATTACACAGTTTATTAATCAATTTTTCATCTTTCTATCTATTATTCATGGTGGAGTCCCAATATATATTTTTTTTTTATATTTTGATTTTATAGAAAAATTATGTTTATCTTTTATTTAAACTGGGCAAATGTGATTTACACATTGAGCCTCGTGATTGCTATCACGAAGGTAGGTCCTGCATAGACTGTTGCTCCCTTGCTCCTTCAAGAGAAAATTTTGTATTATTGTCCTTAATTGTGTGATCTAATCATCATAATGTTATTTTTCTTCAAATCTCCACTCTAATTATGAAAAATAAAATGGCACGGGAATTAAACAATGTTTTTGCAAGATGGAAATCTCTTGGGAAAAAGTGGGATTATGAAAGCTCAAAGGTTGGGCTAAAAACCTATCAAGTGGAAAGCTGACAGACACTATTGATATCAGACACGGTGTTCAAAAAGTTCCTTTGCATAATAATTTGTTGATAAGAGGTCATTGCCAACCATTGAGAAGGTCAAGAGTTATGGTGGAAGAGATGTGGAAGTAAGTAATATGCTAATATTTTTCATGATTAGATATGATTTTGTGTGGAGGATTTTTTTTATTCAGAAAATATATGATTTTCTGTGTTTATACATAATAAATGATAGATAAGTGCTTATAGAAATAAATAAATAAATGAGATAGTGAAATTTTTGTTGTTTAGCCAATTTGTTATTTTTGGTAAGTTTTTTTTTTATTTTCACGACAATTTTTCATTTTCATATTAGGATAGATTTTTTCTACTCTTTATGAGTGTTTTATTATTCTCTTCATATGTATAGGTCACAAAGATTGCACAAGATTACATTCAGAAATCGTTGCAGTTTATACATGAAAGAGAAATTTCTCACCTAGATGTCAAACCTTATAATATTTATGTAAAGAATGGTGTTAATAAGTTGTCATTTTGGATGTGCAATTCTCACGATAAGAGCTTGCAAATTGAATAGTAATTTTGTATGTTCAATTTATGTAAAGAATGTGTTTTATTTTGTGTTGTTTAGAATGTATCTTTGAAGAGCTTATGTCTTGGTTTTTATCATCAATTCAACGTTTTCAACTTAACTTTCATGAATCTATTCCAAGTTTTGGTGCATGTTGTTATGAGATGATAATGTCATCTACCATTTCAAAGATGTTATTATTATCTGTTTTTGCAAAAATAATTTCTACAAAATTATTTTATTCCTCCAACCGGGTGCTATGTATATTACTAGATTGGATGGATATAATAATATGGTATGATTGATAGTCAAGCTTTTGGTATCTGTGATCAAGAAGTTTGGTTTTCTGAAAT
Organism: Carya illinoinensis; assembly: GCF_018687715.1. Classification (NCBI taxonomy): domain Eukaryota; kingdom Viridiplantae; phylum Streptophyta; class Magnoliopsida; order Fagales; family Juglandaceae; genus Carya; species Carya illinoinensis. The sequence goes on from NC_056763.1 coordinate 20,783,395, forward strand.
TTTTAGTATGGTTGGGTTGTTGTATTGTCTGGATAGAGTAAATTTACAGGGTGGTTTTGAAAGGAGCCGTACTTTGGTTCTTAGTGCAATGACTATTGGTGTGGGGTTGTTTTGCACCCTGTTTATGTCATTTTATGTGATGCAATGTCTAATTTTTTTGGTTCAACTTCAATTAAGTTTGCTCTGAACAAATTTGGCAAATCTACAAATAGAATCAACTTCCATCCCTTTATGTTGTATTGGAAACTAATCTTTTGCTTTTTCTTATTTGTGATATCATCTAATTAATATCCTCCAATTCACTATACTTATCATAAAAAAATTCATAAAATTTATTATTCCTTCCATCCACAGCAAATTTTTTATGACCATCATTTTTTTATAAAAAATATTATTTTTGTCTAAAATAATAACAAATCCAACTAAGCAAACGTGCATCGCATATTACCCGTCCACTAATATTATAATATAGAATAATTCTTATTGCAGTCCGTGGATGTGGACTGCTTTGCAGGCCTTAAATGAAACGGATCGTTTTATTTAAATGAAACGAAATGGAGTGTTTCACTAATTAGTGACATGTAAATCACCCATATCTATGAGTGAAAAATCCCTTGAAGGAGTAGATGAACTCACCCTCGCCCCCATCGTTGTCACTGCTGCCCCGGTATTTATCCAAACCCAGATGGAAAAACCTCGATTTCTTCATCCTGATCATCGCCCTCCACATTGCCTCCTTCTTTGAAATCTTCATCTTCTTGACCTTCTCCAGTCACCCCACCTACCGATTCTCATTTTTCCTACAATTAGTGACACTTTTTCTCTTCTGGGCATTGATCATCTCGTCATTCTCCGTGAATACATAGACCCTTTGCTTATAAATGAAGGTTTTGTATTCTTATTGCTGGAATTTCGTTGTGTATATTTTTTCGGTGCGTTGACAATCCTTTGTGCAGGTTCTTCCTTGTATTTATCGGTCAATCCTTCGGCGTTCTTCGCCAAGTTTTTGTTATGATCATTAGGATTGGTTTTCAAGGGCACTTGGGTGTTACAGACCAGCTTGTCTTTGTACACCGATGTATTTGGTTTAAATGGGTACAAAAAAATGTCAGCATTGTCAGCTCAGGTGAATGCTGATGTGCACTGTGATCTTTCGGAGGATAGGTTCAGGGGTGTTGCTCTGATGAATTTTGTCTTTGATTTCACATTTTCCTTTCTGTTAATTTAATTGATTTATAGCCGAATCCCTTTTTCATATTTTTCTAGTCATTTTATCATGTTTGGTTCTAGAAAATTTGTGTTGAGTTTTGGAAAAAACAAGAACTGCAAACAACCAAAATGGAAGAAAAGATAAACTAGTGAGGTAGAGCTAGAGAGCAAAAAGCTTGAGGAAAATGTTAAAAAAAAAAACAGCATGTTCCGTCGATGGCAGAGGAGATTGGGTTGTGGTGGTCAACACTAGGCTGGAGATTTGGTTGGGGGGGCTCGACAGTATTGCTTCAGAAGATAAATATTGCAGAACTTAAATTGTTTTCATTTGGCTTTAGGACGTAGACGAAGAGGGATAAAGTAATCATTTATAGCCTAAGAATGGGGATAATCAAGTCATTTTATATGTTAGGACTGCAATACAGTCCTCTTAAGAGGACTTATATAGCACCTCTCTATAATATATATTATAATTGTATTATAGACTATAGTGATATATTATGGTATATTATAATATATAGTGATATAGTATTAATATAATTATTAATATGCACTATATAATATTAGTATAATTATTAATACAATAAACTATAGTGATATAAGATTTTAGAATTTAATATTATATTAATTAGTAATTTATTATATAATACAAAATTATTTTATATATAATAATTATATATTATATATAAAAATTATATATAATATAAAAAATTAAAATATATATATGAACCGGTCCAATCAAGTTTTAAAAAAGAAAAATCGATACCGGACCGGTTTACCAGTTCACCGATTTTTTCTTTACACCCCTAGACACACAAGCAATGGAAGTGACATAAAATTAAATTTTCTCACATACTACTAATAGAGCCACAATAAAAAGGATCTAAGATTTAAGGGAAAGTGACTTCAAGGTGACTCTTAAGAGAATTATATTCTCCAGAAAAGGAGGTATCCAATCTTCATTTTAAAAATATAAATAAGAGATTATAAAATACTCTTATTATAGTAGATTTGTTCTCCAAATGACCCATGTATGTAGGCTCTATGTTGAACCATGTAAATTTGTGTCTCTCAATTTATTTTCATTTCCAATATTATTTTTATTTTTACTATTACAAATGTACATATGGATACCGTTTCAACGCTCTGAACCCCCACCATGGGCTTCAAATCGCTTAATCGAGACCTAGATCATGTTTGTGGGTTGGGAATGACTCTTTCTTTTGTTCAAGTCTATTGTGCAATTTATGACATTAACATCATAGGTTCTGGACACAAAGTTTCTTATAAGTGCTTATTGGGTAATTCAATGTGAAGTTCCCTTAGTCCGATGACCGCTAAAAATTATTTGCACTTAAAAAGATTTGAACCTTAGACTTAAAAAGAGCATGTTATCAAAACCAATATCGTTATCACTTGAACCAACTTCTAAGATTTATAATTTTATATTTACGAAGAGCTCATTTGGTAAACAAATTGAGCTCCTCCATAGAGTTGAAAGTTTGGACCGACAAACCAGTGGACTAGCCTGGTTTGGCCGGTTCATAACCAATTCGGTCTAGGGACCAGTTCCTATATTTGGCAAATTTGTCGGAACCGGTCCGGTTTTGATTTCTCATTTTTTGGGACTGGATCGGACTGGTTGTAAAAAAATTAATATATAAAAATTAATTTTAAATATTATATTAGATATTTTATGTATATATATATTTTTATATATATTTATATTATATATAATATATGTAATTATATCATATATAAATAATTTTATATTATAATTTACAACATAAGATTTTAATTTTAAATATGAACATTTATAATTTGTTTGATCATATGTTGTTAATAACAAAAAATATATTAATTACATTTTATTACTTAATAAATTCTCAACATATTCTTTTGAATTTTTGATAAATACATAATAGTATTAGTATTAAGTATTAGTAACTTAATATTATATTATGATATTTATAGTATAATATATGTATATTAGTTGAAATATTTATTTTATATATATAGTATACGGTGCGTTTTAGTGCTTCACTGCTTTTAGGGTAAAAACAATTCAGCACTTCATCAGTTCTTATTTCTCAACTTATCAGACTCTCCTCTGCAAGCACGCAGCCGCCACTCCCTGCACGCAGCCCCTCCCCTACACAAACTCTCATCTGATTCCTCAACAGGTATTCTATTCTGATCTTCACGATTCATACTCGATTAAATACCTAAGTTCTGAAAATATCGAAGAAATTTTAATGGGGCAAAAGATAGCTTGAATCTTCGCTTTTAGTATGCTTACGCAAGGGAAGTTTTGTGGATTTTGATGCTGTAGCTTGTTACCTGTAGTATTTGTGAGGTCATACAACGGTTTCAATGAATCATAATAACACTAAGAAGAATGCTGGGGCGCCAATCACTTTTGGTAATTCTGGGACGGTTCCACAGTCTATGCCCATGAACCAGAACCACCAAACCCATCTTCTATCTCAGTCACAACCTCAAACACAAAGTGGGTCTCACTTTCCAGGCCACTTCCAGCTGTCTGGGCCTCAAACTCAGGGGCTTGCGCTGGCGCTGGCGCAGGCTCAGGCTCAGACTCATGCCAAGGCACAAGCTCAGGCTGTCCATGTCCAATTCATACTTGCGTACGTACGCGTGGGAGTCAAAAGGTTACCCGATCTCCTCATTAGTCATGATCATCCACTTCCGGAGTTACTTCCCAAACGTCTTTTATTTGATTAATTATATACTATTTTCTTATACATCAAATTTTTTTTATGAATTTAACACTAGATTGAAATCGAAGAATTGGACAATGAGTAATGATTCCCTTACCACTTATCTACTACTATGCCTGTCCTTTTTTTTTTTTTTTTTAAACCTTCTGCCTTTTGTATTAGGAACACTGTCTCAGACCCAAATCGCCCAAAACAGTCCCGTCCCTTTTCTCATAAGAGCCCTTACATTTCTTCACTGGAAACCATTTTCCCAGGTAAGGGAGCGGACCATTTCTTCAGCCAGCAAAACCAATTCTCCAACCATTCTCCCTCAAGCATTGAAGAAGGCAAGGGATCAGAGGAGTCCCTTACTATTTATTCATTGGAAATGTTAAAAAACTCGGAGGATGGTGTTAAAAGCCTCTTCTTAGCCCATGCCTCTCTCTCACAACATACTCCCTAGAGTCATCTCCTTCTACCACAATTAGAAAAAGATCTATGGTATTGCTAGTTTCATGATCAGTCCTCTAGAATTTGTGACTTTTCAGAAGCTCATTTTTTAGTTAGCATATTTATTTTCACAGCTTTTCAGACTGTTTCCGAGCTTAGATGATTGAATTGAAGAAGTTTAGATTTTGGATTGTTGCATTTTTTTTCTCTTTCCTCAATGCGAGGGAGGCTTCTGGAGAGAGAGAGAGTTCGTCGGTGATAGCGACCGTCTTGTTTCATTGTCATAAACGGTGGTTTTTTTAACTATCAGTCTCTATTTAAATCCTTGATTCCTTCAGAACCCTAGCCCTCCCTATCATCTCTGCGCCTCTCAAATCTCTCAGCTCTATCGGCGCAGCGGTAAGCTTTTTTGGTTCTTTTTGTTAATCTTCTATGAGTTTTTATGGGTGGGTTGCAGAGATCTGCTTCGATTACTCATTCCATCAACTCTGTTAGAGAGTATTACAACTTACTCACTCTTAACGTCCTAGCCAGAAAAGGGAAAAAAAAAAAAAAAAAAGCAATTAGTTATTTTCACAAGTCATGGGTGTAGAAACAGTTTATTTTGGTGTATTTTGATGGGGGAATCACAGTAATTCTCCAATGAAAATTTGTTCCCTTTATTGTTACTCTGCGTATTTATTGTATATCTTTTATTGCATTTTCAGAATAAGTCAAGATCTTTGGCATAGTTTGATTTTTGGTGGATAAGAATTGAACCCCCTGCCTCCGTTCCATTAATGTTACATCCTTGTACTTGCATTTATGACTGCACTATTCTCACACTGTTAACTCATACAACCTTCATGGAGTTGTTTAGCAGTATATTCTGACTTCTAACCCCCCGTCTCAGTCGAAAAAAGTTGATTTTGAAAAGGGGAAATTTTTGAATCATAGGCTCTCTCATCTGTGCAATAAAATGGCTGAATTAGAAGCTTTAAATGGCAGGTAAATTTTTCATGGCTGAGGGTAATGGAGAATGAAGCCAGTAAAAAAAAAAAAAAAAAATTCTGTCCGACTCTTATACGTACCCTATGTTACTTTTGCCGAACTGCCCAAGTTGGGATGCATAAAGAATTCCATTGCTTAATTTGACTCTTAAAACTTACATATTCATCATTTTTGTTGCGTTGTAAAAACATGCTTCTCTCTAATTTTATTGTTTTTTACAAGTAATGGAAACTTAAATGAGACAAAAGAGGGGGTGAACTCCAATATTCAGGTACTAGTCAAGAGATCTACCAAACTAGCAAAAGGGAAAAATGCTTAAAACTTGAATTTTTCTTAGAACTATGTTTGGAAATGGGAGACTATAGATATTTTGCAGGAGGTCCAGTTTATTTGTTTGTTGTTGTTCATCGAAGAAGCACTTATCCTTGTCTTTTGCACTTCCTATTTGCTTGTAGAAGCAACCCGCACTCTTAGCTGGAATGGCAGTCACATTCTATGATGTCAACTCACCCTCTGGCCTGAAGAAACTTGATGATTACCTCCTTACTCGTAGTTACATTACAGGGTAAGTCTTGCGTCAGTTGTCATTTTATACTCCTTTTTTCATGTAAGCATTGTTTTCCTATTCTTCCTAGACTTGCTTTGGGAGTATGTGAGAAGAACACGAGAAGACACTAGCATTCATGATGGTGATTTAGATTCAAGTTTTTTCTATGGTATGTAAATTGCTTATCGCTCTTTTCAGCTATCAAGCTTCCAAGGACGATCTTACTGTATATGGAGCTATTTTGAAGGCTCCATCAGCTGAATACATTAATGTGTCTCGGTGGTTCAATCACATTGATGCACTCTTGAGGATCTCGTACGTCCCAACTATTAATTTTATTGTTATTGTGATATCTTTCTTCATCTTGTGAGCTTGTCTTGGAGATGCTGTTTGATATATGTCTGTACGTTTTTTCCTTGTGTTCTCCATGGTTTCTTTTGGTCTAATTATGTGTTCATGTCGCTTCTAGTGGTGTTTCTGGAGAAGGATGTGGTGTCACTGTTGAGGGATCTGCTCCCATCACAGGGGAGGCAATTGCAACCCCTCCAGTTGCTGACACTAAGGCAAGTACCTTCTAAATTTTTTTTTGGTGTTAATCTACACATCTCCCTGTTTATGTATTCATATGCCTTTTTTACTTATCACTCCGTTTTTGGTCTTTTTGGGTTGCACTATTTACCTTGCTTCTGGATGCTTTCCTGATGTTATGATGTTATCAGGCCCCAGCTGCAGAAGATGATGATGATGATGATGTAGACCTTTTTGGCGAGGAGACTGAAGAGGAGAAGAAGGCTGCAGAAGAACGTGCCGCTGCCATCAAGGCATCTGGCAAAAAGAAAGAGTGTGAGTGCTTATTTTTTGCGACCTAGCATGTTTTTGAATTCATTTTAGTGTGTCCCTTGTTATCATGCTGGCAGTAATAATATATTTTATTTTTTGCCCAAATAATCAGCTGGCAAGTCCTCGGTTCTTTTGGATGTGAAGCCATGGGATGATGAAACTGACATGAAAAAACTTGAGGAAGCAGTAAGAAGTGTTCAGATGGAAGGGCTGTTTTGGGGAGCATGTATGTTCTTCGTTCTGATTTCTCATGTTTTTAGTTTTGGGCTTTAGAAAGTAATCAAGCCTAAGGCTTTGTCTTGCTTCAATTTCTCATGGAAAACTGTTCTCAGCTGGATTGATCATCAAAGTTTAGCTGACGGTTGATATTTCTATACACCATTTTTTGGTGTTGTTTTTTGGCAATTTCTTTCCCTTTTATCTGTTGTGTGAGTTCTCTGATATCTGACATGGAGCAAAGTATCATACGCTATTCTGACATCAACTCAATGATTGTCACAGCTAAACTGGTCCCGGTTGGGTATGGCATCAAGAAATTGCAGATAATGCTTACCATTGTGGATGACTTGGTATCTGTTGATACTCTCATTGAGGAACGTCTTACAGAAGAACCAATTAATGAGTTTGTCCAGAGTTGTGATATTGTGGCCTTCAACAAAATATGTAAGTGGAGTTTGAAATCTCTTTGTTGTGTATGATTGGCTGATTCAGGTCTCAGAATTGTTGTGGCATAATTAAAAGCGCGTAAGGCCGAGCGCTTCCCTCTTGAGGAAGGGGTGGCGTGGTATTCCACGGGAGAGGTTTCTATTAGAAAATCGTGGCGCACAATAGTGCGATAGGCGCACATTAATAATTTTAAGGGCTGCCATGGCCACTCAGCAACTCAAGTTTGCTGCAGTCTGAGTGATGGAATTGCCCTACATTTATTTATTTTTCTACTTCACTTATCATTTATCAAGTAGGATTTTTGTGGTATAATTTGCAAGTTTTTTCTTGGTGTTAATATACATTTTTGTCATGTCTAATTGTTGTTTCAGAATTGGAGGGTTTGCCTCGGCCGGATAGGTTGCTTGGAGAGATTGAAGACCTTTATTTAATGTCTATTTATTCCTATATTTGATGCAGAACAATTAATATCCCAAGTTTTGTTTGCTGGACTTGTGGTCTGTTACTTTGCTTTGTGCTTTTGGCATGCAAATAATATGACTTGACCATATCTATATTTCTTTCTGAATATGTGGCCCACATATACTGTCTATGCATAACGAGATTACGAGAAATGAAAAACAAAACGAAAGCAACAAGTACTAATTAGCAGTGGGTCGTAGGAGAGCTTTGGATCCATTAGGCGCTTTGTGTGAATGCTTTTCAATGATGTTGTTGGATGTGGTCCACTTTGCGTGATTGGTTGGACAGAAGCTAACACTTTCAAGGATCCTTGTGGCTTTCATTTTGAGGCGATCTTTGAGCAATCCTGAAGGGGATCTTGTCAGATTGGAAGAAGGTGAATCTGTGATTGTTGTTGATGGCAAAGATGGTTTTTAATTAATCGGGGCTTCCAGCGTTTTTCTCTACCATTAAGCTTTAGGTTTAGATGTCGAGATGAATATGAAAAAATTAAATTGTTTATTATATTTTGTCTAAAAAATTATAAAAATTGTAATAATAAGATAACATCTTAATCCAAACCGAGCAAAGACACTCTTTGCAAGTGGATTTATGATTTGGAGAACTTTCCATTCTACTTTCCATGTATATGTCTACAGCCACACATTGGGATTCCAATAGTGTAATTTTTATTTTATTTTATTTTGTGTTTTTGGTTTTCATGTATTTTTTTAAACACTCTTAAATATTTTTTTTAAAAAACCCACAACATCATTAAAAAGCACATTCTTAATCACTAAGTACCAAAAAAAAACAATCACTGTCGGATCTCCCATGGGTTTAGCATTTCTATTGTAGTCTTTTTCATGTGTTTTTGCTTTCCAAGTTTCTTCCATTTGAGAGCATTCTCATTTGAATAGCCAAAGGTAAATAAAATCCTTCAAATAGTTATTAGAGATGAAAAACAGACTATAATGAATTTGGCTAACTGATCTGAACCAAGTTTTAGCTATAGTATATTCAAAATTAAAGTCAAATTTGCTTGTAACCGTAGATGGAGCAAATCTAATAGTTTATTATTTCTTTATAACACCATCTCTCTTCTTGATATTTTCTCTCAAAATTTGTTTGTAACTCCTTTCAATACGATCTTTTAACCAATAATTTAATTAGAATATAATTACTAATTAAAATATAATCAACAGAATGGCAAAATATGATAAATTAAATAAATTAAAATTAAAAAAAATTAAATTAATATTATTTTATTATTATATAATAAATAAAATGATAATTCAATATAAAGATTTGATGCGAATAGAATAAACAAAGACAAATTTATCTTATATTAACTAAAACTTGTGTTTGTCTTTGGCTATTAGAGGAACATATGATTTCTAAGACGTTTTCAATTATCTCCGAGGCTTTGACCATCTATATCACTTTTGACAAGGACGTTATTACAATTCCAATTGCTCTACAATTTATCTACAACTTCATGTTTAAAAATTATTTATTTTCACTTTAATTTAAAATTATTATCCTAACAATAGTTTAAATTACATGAAAAATATAATTATTAAACCATTAGTTGTAAATCGATTATGATATAACTGTTATCATATCATTTCTCATTATTAAATAATATGAGTTGTAGTATTGGTTGCGGCTTGAAGTCAATATTTAATAGGTGTTTGGTCTAGGAATATTGAGCAGAAGAACTCAGGATATTGAGTAGAATTTTTCTTTTAGAATATCTTTAAATGTGGCAAGGTGAAAGGACATTTACATCCTCCAATGGCATTGTGGCATGCCTGCATTCCAAGATTAGAAGAATACAACCGCCTTCATATAAGCAAATCCCAAATAACCCCCTCTCAAGTCTCACCTTCCCTCTTTCTCTGAAACTCTCGTTCCCATCCCTTGAAACGATCAACAATAAAGGAAATACAAATCTTAAAAGAAATACAATAAAAAAACATATCTTACAAGACAAAACGAGAAATTGAGTTTTATGAAAAAAGAGAGTTAATCGTATAACAACACAAAGGAAATACAACAAATCTCCGAAATTACAATCTAGGGCCCTATTTGGTAACTGGTTCCCAGAAAAATGAAGGAAACAAATTTAAAAAAAAAAAATAATTGTATCTTTCATTTTCATTGTTACAAGAAAAACGAAAAATTGGATTTTATGAAAAAATGAGAGTTTGGATACTCAAATCTAAATTATTTTATTTTATCTTATATAATTATTATAATTTTCAAAAAATTTCATACAAAATATAATAAACAATTCAACTTTTTTAAATCTTAAAATAACATCAATATTAAAAAATTATATTATAATAATATTTTGTTCAATTTTTAACAAAACACGTCATGTTATCTCATCTTATATAAACTGTGTAACAAAATGAAACCTTAATCTTATTAAAGTCCTAAAGTAATACAAAAGATCTCCAAAATTATAATTTAGAGCTCTGTTTGGTTTCTTAGAAAATTGAAAAAATTAGTCTTAGCTGGCCTGAAACAACTTCACCCCTTACTTGTGTTCACTATTAATTTTGTAAGCTAAAAATAGAAAAAAGATCCCCGGTGGAAAATTGTATGAGGGCAGTTATATTCTTATCTTCTTACAATAAAGACGTCACAATACCATCGAGAGTGCTTCTTAGTCTCCGTTCCCCATTTCTTTTGGGAGAAATGATAGTTGCAGCCGTAATTGTGCAAGCAACATACAGTCGCTTTGAAAAAAATAAATTAATATGGGATCCACATAAAAAAAAAAAAACTAACTTTTTAATCGTGGACCTCACTCTTTTTCAAAACAATTGTGCAGCGTTTATAATTTCACGACTGTATATAGCATTGCTCTTCTTTTGGACTACTAATTTCTCATTGCAAGATTTACAACGTTTTTGTCTGTATGATTTTTCATATTTTATATGGAAACCCTTATTGTATTCGAAAAAGGATCATGCTAGAGGGACCGATTCCCTACCGATGATCCAACCGATTCTTTTGTTTTTTTTCTTTTTTTAAAATTATTTTTTAATAATATTATATACCACATTTCTATCTTATTTTCATTCTATTAAATAAGATATAACTCATTAATCACCATTAAATAAAAAAAATATGTAATAAATAATTATTAAATAGTGATAAATCTGTCATGTTATACTTAGTGGGATGAAAGTGAAATGGTAGTATGGTGTATAGATTTTTCTTTTATTTTTTTAACACTTTTAAATATATATTTTTTTTTACAAAAAATAGATAAACTCAATCATATTTACTTATTTAATCACTAAGAAATTTTAAAAAATAAAATAAAATCGGTAAACCATCGGTTTACAGCAATTTCCTTCGAAAAATGTTTTTTAAATTTTTTATAATCATCGTCTGTCATATGGCAGGTATGATGAAAAGAATTCAATTAAGTGATTAGATCAAAATCAATACAAGAAACAACACAGTTTTGAAATTTAAATATGGACGCTGCTATTCGATCGTTTGAATTACTTATCATTCTATACTATATATTTTTTATTTTATTTTATTCTTATTAAACTAATTAAATTATTTTATTTATCATTTATATACTATATATTTATTATGAAAAAATTAAAATAAATATGATATGTGGTGTGTGAAGATGATAAATAGAATTACTCTTAATTTATTATGATAAACATCTGTAAAATAATTCATTAATTACAAACGATCATCAAATTCCTTAATAAACCTTTAATATATACCATTCAATTTCATTACCAAACAATAATACTATTAAAAATTTCAATCCATCTCTCTTATTTTCAAAATCATAATTTTTATTTTTTGAGAAGAAGAAAATCATTGCATTCAACTTCATGATCATAATTTTATTTCTATTTTATTATCTCAAATAAATATCATAGACTATGCCTTATTTCTATTAATTAAAAAACAGAACATGTTTGATCAGCTGACAATATAACTCATATGGATACTACTCATCATCCTACACTATATATGTTACATATTAAAAAATTATGTTTTGATTATTTTTATTATATTTTATTTTTATTAAATTAATAAAGTTGTTCTACTTATCATTAATATATCATATATTTATTATAAAAAATAAAAATAAATAAATAAAAAATTAAAATAAGTATGATGTATAATATATAAGGATGATAAGTAAAATTATTTTAACTAATAATTGAGAAATCTTTTAATTTGATTTAGTAATGCCACGTGGCTGGTTACTAAATCAACCAAAAAAAAGATATTAGTATTAATCAGTGATCATGGCCCAAAGAGTCATTTCCTTTGTGATGAACAATGAATCTCTTATGTATAGACGCAATTTGCAATTTTGTTATTTCTATTTCATGGTATCGAATAATTAAAAAAAAAGAAAAGAAGAAGAAGTGTTGTAAAATAATATTGTTGTAAAATAAATTATATGACCACAATGAGCTAGCCGTAAAATGTATAGTGCATAGTGCTAGCATAGTGAGATAGCCGCAAAATGTATAGTGTATAGTGCTAGCATAGTGAGCTAGCCGCAAAATGCATAGTGCTAGTTGTAAAAAGCAAAATACCCTTTGTACTCCTATATATATCGTTGAATCATTTAAGAAATTCATAAGTTTCATAATTTTTCTGAATTCTATCTCTTTCTCTATCCTTTCGATAGTTTTATAACAAGAAGTAAATTTTCACTTACGTGCCAATATATGCTATGATTGGTCATCTTGAACACGTTACATTTTCTGATTGGGCTGTTGTGTCAAAGCTGAGTAGCCTACCAAAGATGTTGGGCTTTTTAGAAGTAAAGGCTGCCCATGAGGGCCTTAATATTTCATTTACGAAATGATTGATCATTTTGAATTCGTTACCATTTTTTATTGGGCCGCTGGGTCAAATCGATTGTGGCCTGGGTAGCTAACTAATCTACCGAAGATGTTAGGCCGTTTTTAGAAGTGAAGGTTGCCCAATAAGGGCCCATATTAATTTCTATTGGGTCTTCGAAGCCTGTAAATCTAGAGGAGGGTACTTTCGTAACATCGAGATTCAACAAATACCAGTGAGCGGGAGCGACAGGGGGCTGAGGAAGGAGAAACAGTTCGGCGGCGCTCTCAAAGCAAAGGAGAAAAGAACTTGTATGTACGGTTAGTTTTCTTCGTCTTGCTTACTCTTGACATGTGTTTCCAATTCTGTACGCATGTTCATGTCTATCGTTCGTATTCTCCTTCGTGATTTTCTTCGTCTTTGTATCGAAGCAGTAGTTTGAATTGAAGGCTGGATTTATTTTATATCTGGAGTTCCAAAGGAATTCTGTCTTGGGCTCAATGTGTTCAACTTTGGATTGAAGATCTGGGGTTTTCTTATGAACTAGGGTTCCCGAAAAATAAGGTTTTATACGAAAACTGACGCTGTGTGGGAATTCTGTGTTGGGATTTAGGAAATTTCACGATTCATACTCGATTAAATACCTAAGTTCTGAAAATATCGAAGAAATTTTAATGGGGCAAAAGATAGCTTGAATCTTCGCTTTTAGTATGCTTACGCAAGGGAAGTTTTGTGGATTTTGATGCTGTAGCTTGTTCCCTGAAGTATTTGTGAGGTCATACAACGGTTTCAATGAATCATAATAACACTAAGAAGAATGTTGGGGCGTCAATCCCTTTTGGTAATTCTGGGACGGTTCCACAGTCTATGCCCATGAACCAGAACCACCAAACCCATCTTCTATCTCAGTCACAACCTCAAACACAAAGTGGGTCTCACTTCCCAGGCCACTTCCAGCTGTCTGAGCCTCAAACTCAGGCGCTTGCGCTGGCGCAGGCTCAGGCTCATGCCCAGGCACAAGCTCAGGCTGTCCATGTCCAATTCATACTTGCGTACGTACGCGTGGGAGTCAAAAGGTTACCCGATCTCCTCATTAGTCATGATCATCCACTTCCGGACTTACTTTCCAAACGTCTTTTATTTGATTAATTATATTCTATTTTCTTATACATCAATTTTTTTTAGGAATTTAACGCTAGATTAAAATCGAAAAATTGGACTATGAGTAATGATCCCCCTACTTACCACTTATCTACTAGTCTGCATCTCTCTCTCTCTCTCTCTAACCTTCTGCCTTTTGTAGTAGGAACACTGTCTCAGACCCAAATTGCCCAAAACAGTCCCGTCCCTTTTCTCATAAGAGCCTTTATATTTCTTCACTGGAAACCATTTTCCCAGGTAAGGGAGCGGACCATTTCTTCAGCCAGAAAAACCAATTCTCCAACCATTCTCCCTCAAGCATTGAAGAAGGCAAGGGATCAGAGGAGTCCCTTACTATTTATTTATTGGAAATGTTAAAAAACTCAGAGGATGATGTTAAAAGCCTCTTCTTAGCCCATGCGTCTCTCTCACAACATACTCCCTAGAGCCATCTACTTCCACCACAATTAGAAAAAGATCTATGGTATTGCTAGTTTCATGATCAGTCCTCTAGAATTTGTGACTTTTTAGAAGCTTATTTTTTAGTTAGCATATTTATTTTCACAGCTTTTCTGACTGTTTCCAAGCTTAGATGATTGAATTGAAGAAGTTTAGATTTTGGATTGTTGCATTTTTTTTTCTCTTTCCTCAATGCGAGGGAGGCTTCTGGAGAGAGAGAGAGAGAGAGAGAGAGAGAGAGAGAGAGAGACCATCTTGTTTCATTGTCGTATATGGTGGTCTTTGAGTGTGGAGGAAATAACTCGGATGCAGAGGGCAAATGAATCTCAGCGTTGGATTTTGAATCTTGCTGGAAGTTAGAAGGAATAGTTGAATAAAATATTAGAAGCCACGTGGCCATTATTAGTTTAAATTCTAAGATGAGATGAGATAATTTTATATGAAAGATAAAAATTGAATAAAATATTATTATTGATGTTTTGAGATTTGAAAAAGTTGAATTGATTACTATATTTTATGTGAAAATTTAAGAAAGTTGTAATGATAAGATGAAATAAGATGAGATCACTTCCCAATCCAAACGAGACAAACAAAACGTACGGGTATCATTACCCTAAATAAATATCAGAAGGCCTGGAATGTGTCGCTCATTCCAGATTGGTGAGTCGCGAAAGACCGAATCAGTCGCTTACTATCAGTCTCTATTTAAATCCTTGATTCCTTCAAAACCCTAGCCCTCAAAATCATCTCCGCGCCTCTCAAATCTCTCAGCTCTATTGCCGCAGCGGTAAGCTTTTTTGGTTCTTTTCGTTAATCTTCTATGAGTTTCTATGGGTGGGTTGCAGAGATCTGCTTCGATTACTCATTCCATCACCTCTGTTAGAGAGTATTGCAACTTACTCACTCGTATCGTCCTAGCCAGAAGAGGAAAAAAAAAAAAATTTCACAAGTCATGGGTGTAGAAACAGTCTATTTCGGTGTATTTTGATGGGGGAATCATGGTAATTCTCCAATGAAAAGTTGTTCCCTTTATTGTTACTCTGCATATTTATTGTATATCTTTTATTGCATTTTCAGAATAAGTCAAGATCTTTGGCATAGTTTGATTTTTGGTGGATAAGATTTGAACCCCCTTGCCTCCGTTCCGTTAATGTTACATCCTTGTACTTGAATTTATGCCTGCACTATTCTCACACTGTTAACTCGTACAACCTTCATGAAGTTGTTTAGCAGTATATTCTGACTTCTAAACCAGTGGAAAAAAGTTGATTTTGAAAAGGGAAAATTTTTGAATCGTAGGCTCTCTCATCTGTGCAATAAAATGGCTGAATTAGAAGATTTAAATGGCAGTTAAATTTTTCATGGCTGAGGGTAATGGAGAATGAAGCCAGTTAAAAAAAATAAAAAAATTCTGTCTGACTCTTATTATACATACCCTATGTTATTTTTGCCGAACTGCCTAAGTTGGGACGCATAAAGAATTCCATTGCTTAATTTGACTTTTAAAACTTCCATTTTCATCATTTTTGTTGCGTTGTGAAAACATGCTTCTCTCTAATTTTCTTGTTTTTTACAAGTAATGGAAACTTAAATGAGACAAAAGAGGGGGTGAACTCCAATATTCAGGTAGTATTCAAGAGATCCACCAAACTAGCAAAAGGGAAAAATGCTTAAAACTTGAATTTTTCTTAGAACTATGTTTGGAAATGGGAGACTATAGATATTTTGCAGGAGGTCCAGTTTATTTGTTTGTTGTTGCTCATCAAAGAAGCACTTATCCTTGTCTTTTGCACTTCCTATTTGCTTGTAGAAGCAACCCGCACTCTTAGCTGGAATGGCAGTCACATTCTATGATGTCAACTCACCCTCTGGCCTGAAGAAACTTGATGATTACCTCCTTACTCGTAGTTACATTACAGGGTAAGTCTTGCGTCAGTTGTCATTTTATGCTCCTTTTTTCATGTAAGCATTGTTTTCCTATTCTTCCTAGACTTGCTTTGGGAGTATGTGAGAAGAACACGAGAAGACACTAGCATTCATGATAGTGATTTAGATTCAAGTTTTTTCTATGGTATGTAAATTGCTTATCGCTCTTTTCAGCTATCAAGCTTCCAAGGACGATCTTACTGTATATGGAGCTATTTTGAAGGCTCCATCAGCTGAATACATTAATGTGTCTCGGTGGTTCAATCACATTGATGCACTCTTGAGGATCTCGTATGTCCCAACTATTAATTTTATTGTTATTGTGATATCTTTATTCATCTTGTGAGCTTGTCTTGGAGATGCTGTTTGATATATGTCTGTACGTTTTATCCTTGTGTTCTGCATGGTTTCTTTTTGTCTAATTATGTGTTCATGTCGCTTCTAGCGGTGTTTCTGGAGAAGGATGTGGTGTCACTGTTGAGGGATCTGCTCCCATCACAAGGGAGGCAATTGCAACCCCTCCAGTTGCTGACACTAAGGCAAGTACCTTCTAAATTATTTTTTGGTGTTAATCTACACATCTCCCTGTTTATGTATTCATATGCCTTTTTTACTTATCACTCCGTTTTTGGTCTATTTGGGTTGCACTATTTACCTTGCTTCTGGATGCTTTCCTGATGTTATGATGTTATCAGGCCTCAGCCGCAGAAGATGATGATGATGATGATGTAGACCTTTTTGGCGAGGAGACTGAAGAGGAGAAGAAGGCTGCAGAAGAACGCGCCGCTGCCATCAAGGCATCTGGCAAAAAGAAAGAGTGTCCGTGCTTTTTTTTGCGACCTAGCATGCTTTTGAATAAATTTTAGTGTATTCTTTGTTATCATGCTGGCAGTAATAATCTATTTTATTTTTTGCCCAAATAATCAGCTGGCAAGTCCTCGGTTCTTTTGGATGTGAAGCCATGGGATGATGAAACTGACATGAAAAAACTTGAGGAAGCAGTAAGAAGTGTGCAGATGGAAGGGCTGTTTTGGGGAGCATGTATGTTCTTCGTTCTGATTTCTCATGTTTTTAGTTTTGGGCTTTAGAAAGTAATCAAGCCTAAGGCTTTGTCTTGCTTCAATTTCTCATGGAAAACTGTTCTCAGCTGGATTGATCATCAAAGTTTAGCTGACGGTTGATATTTCTATTAGTTACACCATTTTGTGGTGTTATATTTTGGCAATTTCTTTCCCTTTTATCTGTTGTGTGAGTTCTCTGATATCTGACATGGAGCAAAGTATCATACACTATTCTGACATCAACTCGATTGTCACAGCTAAACTGGTCCCGGTTGGGTATGGTATCAAGAAATTGCAGATAATGCTTACCATTGTGGATGACTTGGTATCTGTTGATACTCTCATTGAGGAACGTCTTACAGAAGAACCAATTAATGAGTTTGTCCAGAGTTGTGATATTGTGGCCTTCAACAAAATATGTAAGTGGAGTTTGAAATCTCTTTGTTGTGTATGATTGGCTGATTAAGGCTCAGAATTGTTGTGGCATAATTAAAAGCGCCTAAGGCCGAGCGCTTCCCTCTTGAGGAAGGGGTGGCGTGGTATTCCACGGGAGAGGTTTCTATTAGAAAATCGTGGCGCACAACAGTGCGATAGGCGCACATTAATAATTTTAAGGGCTGCCATGGCCGCTCGGCTACTCAAGTTTGCTGCAGTCTGAGTGATGGAATTGCCCTACATTTATTTATTTTTCTACTTCACTTATCATTTATCAAGTAGGATTTTTGTGGTATAATTTGCAAATTTTTTCTTGGTGTTAATATATATTTTTGTCATGTCTAATTGTTGTTGCAGAATTGGAGGGTTTGCCTCGGTCGGATAGGTTGCTGTCGTGGAGAGATTGAAGACCTTTATTTAATGTCTATTTATTCCTATATTTGATGCAGAACAATTAATATCCCAAGTTTTGTTTGCTGGACTTGTGGTCTGTTATTTTACTTTGTGCTTTTGGCATGGAAATAATATGACTTGACCATATTTATGTTTCGTTCCGAATATGTGGACCACATACTATCTATGCATTAGGCTTGCAACCCGATGAGGCCAATTCGGATCTGCGCATGGTCCGATCCAACCCGATTTTCAAAATGCGCCAAACTGACACGACCCGTTTGTACATGCGGGTCTGTACGGACGAATCGGTTTTCATCTGTTTTTTTAGCACTGAATGAGAATCCATCCAAGGCCAAGAGGAAGAGGGTTTTCATCCGTTTTCTGGCATTGATTGGCACATCACAACTCATGCTTTGCATCCCAATTACAGAAAAACAAAACAGCTCCGACACTTCCTCCTCTGAATATAATGCTAGCTCAATGCCCTAAATTCTCTCTTTTTCTAAACTTGGTGTTTTTTTTAAGTTTTCTGGAAATGGCTGAAGTGGCTTTCTCCAATCCCGACACCTTCTTGGTCACGTCGAAACCAACACCCTTGAGTACTTACTTACTCGTCCTCATTCTCTGCATTCTGGGCTTCTATACCCTGCATTATTCGCACTCTACACTCATGCAATCAAATTCCTAAAATGCTCCTCACTTCTGTCAGTTTTTCCTCAGCTCTGCCAGCAACTACATCCTCACATCCTACCTCTGCGCCCTCACCCAGCATCCTCACCTTGCCAGAACCAAACCCTCCCTCAACACTAATCATTACGTCCTCTCACATTTCAAGGGCCTTGGACTTGAAACTCACACCGCCCACCGCCCAGTATTGAGCCCTCCTCTCTTATCCCGTGCACTCCTCCCTCTCTTTGCATTTTAGCGATGGTACTATTCTTGACTTGCCCTTGACAGACTTTACACATGCGACTCGAGACATGGTACAAAGCTATCATTTCATTACGACGAGCTCTGCCTTGGTTCAAAACCCAATAGTCAGTATTGGTTTTGACCAATATTTACTTAGTTCAACCCACTAGTAACGTGAATCCGAAGAACTCGACTTTTGTCGAGTGGGCTCAAGCTGAATCTTGCGGACAGATCAACCCATTGCATTTCATGCATAGGCCTACTATGCATAACGAGATTACGAGAAATGAAAAACAAATTGAAAACAACAAGTACTAATTAGTAGTGGGTCGTAGGAGAGCTTTGGATCCATTAGGCGCTTTGTGTGAATGCTTTTCAATGATGTTGTTGGATGTGGTCCACTTTGTGTGATTGGTTGGACAAAAATTAACACTTTCAAGGATCCATGTGGCTTTCATTTTGAGGCGATCTTTGAGCAATCCCTGAAGGGAAATTTGTCAAATTGGAAGAAGGTGAATCGGTGATTGTTGTTGATGGCAACGATGGCTTTTAATTAATTGAGGCATCTAGCGATTATCTCTACCATTAAGCTTTAAGTTTAGATAGAGAGGAGATAAGTAAAAAGTTGAAAAAAATATTATTATTTAATATTATTATTTTTATTATAATTTAAAAATTTTGAATTGTTTATTATATTTTATATGAAAATTTGAATAATGAAATGAAGCTCATCTTTATCTAAACCAAGCAAAGGTGCTCTTGCTTCTCTCTCGTTAGATTCCCTTTACAAGTGAATTTATGATTTGGAGAATTTTCCAATCTACTTTCCATGTATGTGTCTATAGCCACACATGGGATCCCAACAGAATAATTTTTATTTTATTTTTTTCTTTTTGTTTTCATGTATTTTTTCAACACTCTTAAATATTTAAAAAAAAAATACAACATCATTGAAAAGCACATTCTTAATCACTAAGTACCAAAAAAAAAAAAAGCGCAATTGTCGGGACCTCCATGTGTGGGTTTAGCATTTCTATTGTAGTCTTTGTCTTTGTCATGTATTTTTGCTTTCCAGAGTTGCTTCCATTCCAGCGCATTCTCATTTGAATAGCTAAAGGTAAATCAAATCCTTCAAATAGTTATTAGAGATGAAAAATTGACTATATTGAATTTGGCAAACTGATCTGAATCAAGTTTTAGCTACAGTATATTCAAAATTAAAGTCAAATTCGCTTGTAACTGTAGATGGAGCAAATCTATAGTTTATTATTTCTTTAGAACATTGGCTCTCCTCTTGATATTTTCTCACAAAAATTTTCTTGTAACCCCTCTCAATATGATTTTTTAACTAATAATTTACTTAGCATATAATTAATAATTAACACGTACTCGGTAGAATGACAAAATATGATGAAATTAAATAAATTAAAATTTTATTAATTTTTTTTATTATATAATGAATAATTGATAATTCAATATGAGGATTTGATGCGAATAGAATAAATAAAGACAAATTTATCTTATATTAACTAAAACTTGAGTTTGTCTTTGGCTATTATAGCGAAAGTCCCTGGTGGAACTAGGAGAGGAAGAGACCAAACGGGATCAAAGATAGCGAGAAGAGAGGGTGGTGCAGTGGCTTCCCTGGCGATTCACCTCCCTGTGATGTTCTTTGCTAGCTCCTTCTACAATTTCACGAGGCGGAACGATGAAAGGAAGCAGAGAAGTGAAAAGTGGGAAAAAATTATAGTGAAAGAAATTGATTGTGGTTGTGTGATAAAACATCAAGAGGAGAGAGAGAGTTTCAAATAAATATTAAAATAAACATTTGCTCCTTGAACCATTATAAGCAAATTTGACTTTACTTTTAGAAATACTGTAACTTAAAATCAATCGGCATGATTTTGCCTAATCCATTACAACCAGTTTTTCACCTGAAATAGCTAAATGAGACTTTATCTTTTGATTTACCTATTCAGTTCTCTTATGTTGCAGGTGGCATTTTTGGAATCTCTGAAGCTGAATGGTTTTGTAAGTAGATTTTGACAGTGAACTGTCCTTTCTTCTTGTCGGGTTTTCATCTCAGTTTGTCTCACTTCCAAGGTCTAGCTTGCAGGTACATGTGGTTTCTTAGATGTTTTCAACCATCTCTGAGGCTTTGACCACCTATCCCACTTTTTCTTGAGGACAAGGATGACGTTACAATACCACTTTTTTCTAAACCCTTCCTTTCCTCTCTTGGTGCTCTGACC
The DNA here is from genome assembly GCF_018687715.1 of Carya illinoinensis. Classification (NCBI taxonomy): domain Eukaryota; kingdom Viridiplantae; phylum Streptophyta; class Magnoliopsida; order Fagales; family Juglandaceae; genus Carya; species Carya illinoinensis. The sequence continues at coordinate 20,804,684 of NC_056763.1, forward strand.
CCCAATCTTTCTCCTAAGAACGGTGCTACTCTACCGTCCAGAGTGCACCGCTCATTTTGATCGCATGGTTACGTTTTTTTTTTCTTTTCAGATTTTTTAATATATTTAAGTATGTTTTTTTAAAAAAAAGAGAGAATATACTTAAAATCACTTCCTTAATCATTAAATAAAAAAATTATTATTTTTTTTGTGACCAGCAATCATTTTGAGGAGGCACGGGCACACAAGCATTTTCCTTCTCCTAAACTCTCATGCTCATCGCATGAAACAATCAACAATGAGAAATACTAATTCTATCGAAAAGGTGTCCGATTTTTTTATTTATTTACTGATTAAGAAAATATTTTTAAATAATGTTGTGATTTTTTTTTAATTTTTTAAATATTTATGATGATTAAAAAAATGTATTGAAAAAAGAAAATAAAAAATAAAAAAATGTAACACACAGTTCGGAACATTTTTTCGAGAGATTCTTCGGTGCCTGGAGAAGGACTCATTGACAATAAAAGAAATACAAATCTTACAAGAAATATGATAAAAAACATATTTTACAAGAAAAAATAGGAAATTGAGTTTTATGAGAAAAAAGAGAGTTAATCATATAAAAACACAAAGGAAATACAAAAAATCTCCGAAATTACAGTCTGTGGCTCTATTTGGTAACTAGTTCCCAAAAAATGAAGGAAAAATATTAAAAAAATTTGTATATTTCATTTCCATTGTTACAAGAAAAACCAGAAATTAGATTTTCTAGAAAAATGAGAGTTAAGGTTGGTTTGTATATCCAAATTCAAACCATTTTATCTCATCTTATTTTATATAATCATTACAATTTTTACAAATTTTCACACAATATATAATAAACAATTCAACTTTTTTAAATTTCAAAACAAAATTAATATTAAAAAATTATATTATAATAATATTTTATTCAACTTTTAATAAAATACATAATTTAATTTTATCTCAACTGAACTGTGTAATCAAATAAGACCTTAATTGTATTAAAGCCCTAAAATATACAAAAGATCTCCAAAATTATAATTTAGAGCACCGTTTGGTTTCTTAGAAAATTGAGAAAGAAAATTGAAAAAATTAGCTGGCCTGAAACAACTTCATCCCTTATTCTTAAGTAAGTGTTCACTATTAATTTTGAAAGCTAAAAATAGAAAAAATATCATTGGTGGTGTTATGAACTAAAAAAAAAAAGAGTTTCAAGAGATTGAGAGACAGCGAGAGAGGAGATTCTCTTTTTGATCTGTATATCATATAACATCAATATACCCATATATATAGGGTTACAAAAGAGACTATGCTTTTGATGACTAGCACTATGCGTTTGACGACTAGCACTATGTATTTGACGGCTAGCTAAATGTGGTCATACAATTCAAGATGGTTTATAACACTTCCCCTTTGGATGACCATATTTTAAAGAATATGCCTCGTTAAAACATTGCCAAGGAAAAACCCTGTGGGAAAAAAACCAATGGCGGAGGAAAAAGAGTACAATATTCATGTGTATCGCCGAGTGCTTTAGGATTGCCTCATTAAAACCTTGCAAAGGAAAACCCAGTGGGATAAAACCTTAGCGAAGGAAAAAGAGTACAATCAGCACAAGTCTTCAGGACATTACTTCCCCTGAAAAGTGTATGATAACAGGTCTTCAAATCTCCGCATTCCAATGTTCTGCATAATTTTCTTAAATACTGCAGTTGGTAATGCTTTTGTGAATAAATCTGTCAGATTATCACTTGATCGTATCTGTTTGACGTTAATTTCACATTTCTCTTGAAGTTCATGAGTATAAAAGAATTTAGGTGAAATATGTTTGGTTCTATCACCTTTGATATATCCTCCTCTAATTTGAGTAATACAAGCAGCATTATCTTCGTATAAAGTTGTTGGACTATCATTAATCACTGGAAAACCACACTTTTCTTGAATATGTTGGATCATTGATCTTAGCCAAATGCATTCTCGACTTGCTTTATGAATTGCAATGATCTCTGAGTGATTTAAAGAGGTAGCAGATAGGTCTCCATGATATGGTAGAATTTCCATAAGTAAATACATATCCAGTTTGAGATCTACCTCTTTGTGGATCTGAAAAATAACTCCCATCTGTACATCCAACTAATTGTGGACTTGAACCATGTTGATAAAATAATCACAACTGAATCTTTCTGCTCATCACTACTCTTCTGGAGTTGTACTCTTTTGGATTTCTTGTAAATAACATAGTTAGTGGAGAATTCATCAATATTAAACTGCTAACCTCCTTTTTCAATAAAAACGGTGGCCAGCCTTTTTAGATCAGACAAGCACCGCAGATTTTCAACTCTTCTGTAGGTGTCAGGCGTGCTGTCAGGTGCCACAGAGCTATGAAGTTATATTTCGTCTCTTTTCTCTTGCTTCACGAGAGATGCTGTATCATAATTTTCTCTATAAAAGAGATATTCAGCTCATCTTCATTCGCATCTTATTTTCTTCACTTTTCTGTAATCATACTGCATTTTTACTCTGCAATCTCTTTCTGCATTCTTATCCTACAATCTCTTTCTGCAATGGCTCAGCAATCTTCTCAGGGTCAATATATGAGGTATTCTGCACCTCGTTCATCAGCTGTTTCTGCTTCTACCACATGTGCTATCATGCAATATAACGATCTGACTCATAGGTCAGATAATGAAGCTATTTATAAGCTTGTGAGTCTCGGTACCCGATACTCATCATCCATTATCGCATTTTCTCAGCGACTACAATCTAGAACTTGTGGAGTTGACAAACTCCAAGAGAATATTGTTATCCTTCAGCGACTTCTTCTGGAGTCCAATATGAAGATAGGAGCAATAAAACAAGAGAATAAGAATTTAAAATCCTTACTTAAATCTTCTTTTCGATTGCCCACCCTTTTAGATAGGGATGCCATGCAGATTCTTGAAGAACAAGAGCGTTTGAAGAATGAGGCAAAGTGTCTTAAATTTCTGTAATTTTTGCTTCAAGATAATAAAATAATTATTTCACAAATATTCATATTTGTGTATCTATCATCTGGTAGATATTCTGTGTGCTCCCTTTTATTTTTTCTTTAATAATGCACACTCCTTATCAAACCCATAATATGAATCTGAAATACTAATTGTATTTAAGAGATGATATTTAATAATATCATCCATCTTTCCCTTGAAGCCGCAAGGGTTTCAGATTTATATTTCAAATATGTACAGTTTTCATGAGCTCTTCTAAAGTCTCAATGGCATTTAAATCACTGCAATAATAGCTTGTTTCCATTTGTGTTTGGATTGCTTTAGATCATATAAGGATCTTTGAAATTTGATAGAATACATATTTCTAGATATATTCATATTAGAAGTTTCAGACATTTTCTATCCTTCAGGGATTTTTATATATATATCATGATCCAATGATCCATATAAATATGCAGTTAATCATGCATATCCAAACTCTCGGTAACTTTCAAGCTAATAAAAATCTCAATATGATTTCAACCACTTTAAAATCATATCAATATTATTTCTTCGAGAAACTAACTTGTGATTTCTATATCACATTTTCATATTAAAAGTTTCAGACTTTTTATATCATGTATATAAATATCCACTGATATTTAACAAAAATCACCTCTTTAGGTGTTTGGACTTTAAGTCCATATTTATCACATTTTACTTAGTGATATCAATTCTGCAGGAATTGAGAAACTGACTTGTGATTTATTTATCACACTTTTATTTCCTTTCTATAAATACCCACTGACATTCAACAAGCATCACTTCTTTAGGTGTTTGGACTATAAGTCCCGATGCATCATATTTTACTAGTGAATCAATTCTGCAGGAATTGTTTCTTTCAAATTTGGCCAATATTTTATGTCGTATTTTTCGACGGTTCTTGATTCACTTTCTCCATTACTTCTGGTAATGTCAATTGCCATATCATATGGATATACGTTGTCGACAACGATTTTATTTCTATCCATAATTTCTCTAATATTCATGAAATGTATCGAGATCTCGTTATTTTCAGGTACCTGTCCCTCTTCAAGGGAAGACATTTTCATGAAAAACCTCTTCAGGAGGCACTTTTCAGGAGATTTATATAGGAGAATTTTATACAGAAAATTTGGATGGACTTTATTACTTGTTCTGTGGGTATGACCTCTTCATGAGCACCAATTATTTATGTCTTTCTTTTTTGAGATGCTCTATCTTTTGTATCAATACATCTTACATGCCTTTAGACATGTTTTTAGATTACTGAATTTCTTAATTGTCCTACAGGGACTTCAATCCTCGCTGGGATTTTAGCAGCTAGAATATGAGACATTTTTATCTTATTGTATCTAAAATTTAATTATCATCTGAACTTCTGGTTCACATATGATAATCAAGATAACGTCGAATAATTTCATCTTATTTGCTTCAAGCAAATTTTTCTTTCCACTTCTGGTGGTAAGACTTTCTTTATAGTAAAAGAATCTTCTGGTTCTTTTATAGACGTCCATATGAAAATCATTCAATTTATCATAATTGATTTTGGATGGTCAAGATAACCATGAATGATACAAATATTTTGAATCATATCACTTTTTGATGCATCATAATATTTGATTCAATAATTGTATAATTTCATCTCGAAGAGAAAGCTTATAACTTTTCCAATACGAGCTTTTGGCCCGAAAACATATTCATTATCACATCCAATCTCTTAGTTTCTTTGAATGAAATGCATCATTCTTTTCACTTCAGGGAATAGAATGATATAAATTCATTATCATTCACTTCAGGGAATGATGTAGATCTAGTAAGACGTGACTAATGATTCTTATCAAAAGCTCATTATTTTGCTCAGTCACTGAAAGATCAGATATAATTTAGAATATATTGTGAACGTTTGCATTTCATATTGCTACTTCAAGAGCATACTCGATATTGATACTTTAGGAGCACATTCGAGACGTTCATTCAAATATATATTCTTTCCACAATTTCAATTATGCAACTTCAGATGCATAAATTATAATGAGCTTTTGGTACAAGTATCAATCATTTAAACTATGAGATACTCAAAAGCTATTATTGATTTAGGGCGATCCTTCAGGGATGCTCCATTTCCATTCTCAGATAAATTATATCATAAATAATTTATAACAAGTATAAATAAATAAAACTTGTATATAAACTATGTGAATAAACATAGAATTTATCAAGTAATAATAATGAATATAATCATTAATATTCACCTCAGCAATTATAAATAATATATTAAAAACTTACTTGAAGTTGAAGATCACTGACTTCAAAATTATCAGAACCTTCATACAACTTCAATAAATAAGTTCTTTTATAATTGTCATGTCATTTTGTCTAATGGTTTCTATTATTATTATTTATTTATTATTTCTTTTTTTATTTCTGACAAGAGCCACGATATAAAAACTTTTATGGCTGGCATGCCATATTTGAAACTTTTTATGGTTGGCATATTTGACTAATAAGTTGAATATTGGCTTCCAGCACTTTCAGAGAATCATTGAACCATGACCTTACCATGCTTGTGATCTCACCAAACACACACGTTGAGGGCCCCACGGCATGCCATATTTGAAACTTTTTATCTTTCTTTAATATTTACGCTGTCCTCATCCACTTGGCTGACCCATTTGATGTACCCCACATTCACAAGCTCATCTTCCAGTTGGCTGTGATTATTTTAAGGTCTCTTCGTTCAATATTTCTTTCTTCTTTCCAATAATTGTAATATACTAATCAGGGCTAGTTCTTTTACTAATTAGTTTATCAGCCTACTCGAATTGAATTCATATGGGTCACATAATTTGGTTTTGCTTCATTGCAGCGGATCCAGTAGTGCCATTCTGGCCTCTGTCTCTCGAGAAAACAATGATCACAAAGATCCTTACAATCAAGGATCACAAAGCGAGAATCAGAAATACAACTAATAATTTGTCAGACGGACTTTCTTAAACCCCCAAAACTATCCCAAAGTTGACCCAATTCAAAAAAATACAACCATGAGAATCACACGAAACCAAACCTTTCCTGCTTATACATCAAATAACAAAGACGCTTTCCAACTCAACATAGACTTTGAAATCCAATTCTTAAAGAAATATATAAACATCCTTGAGCATCAAAAACAGGTGCTTAAGCAACTTCCTGACAACTAAGAAAAGATTCACAAGATCTAACCCATAAAACGTAAAACTTTCAACTCTATGCTTGATCAGAGAAACAACAAATAAATAATGATCTAGAAAAGGCAAGGACACGAGAAGTGAAAGATCTATTCCAAACACAGAGAAAGGAGGTGCGCATGCAGATTAACAAACAGGAAAAGGCTCAAAGGATTGTGTATGTATATGGTTTTTCAATATGAAACTGGTAGCTGGTAACATACCTGGCCTGCGAAGCAGAGGAGACTAAGAGCTAGCTAGCTGCTTACGAAAACTTCATCAGATCCTCGTCTGATCTAGAGTCAAACGTGATGGAGTTGGGAGAAGAGAAGAGGGAGCAAGATAGAGACGGAGAGTAATCATGCTGATAACGTGTTATGAACTCAAAAAAAAGAGAGTTTCAAGAGATTGAAAGAGAGCGAGAGAGGAGATTTTGTTATTGATCTGTATATCATATAACATCAATATATCCATATATATAGGATTACAAAAGAGACTATGCTTTTGACGACTAGTACTATGTATTTGACGACTAGCACTATGCATTTAACGGTTAGCTAAATGTGGTCATACAATTTAAGATAATTTATAACAGGTAAAGAATTGTATGAGGGCAGTTATATTCTTATCTTCTAACAATAAAGGCGTGCCACAATACCATCGAGGGAGATTTCCACGAGGGCCTTAATATTTCATTTACGAAAAGATTGATCATTTTGAATTCGTTATCATTTTTTATTGGGCCGCTGTGTCAAATCGATTGTGGCCCGGGTAGCTAACTAATCTACCGAAGATGTTAGGCCGTTTTAAGAAGTGAAGGTAGCCCAATAAGGGCCCATATTAATTTCAATTGGGTCTTCGAAGCCTGTAAATCTAAAGGAGGGTACTTTCGTAACTTCGACGATTGAACAAATACCAGTGAACGAGAGCGACAGGGAGCTGAGGAAGGAGAAACAGTTCGGCTTCATTGGCGGTCTCAAAGCAAAGGAGAAAAGAACTTGTACTTACGGTTAGTTTTCTTCGTCTTGCTTACTCTTGACATGTGTTTCCAATTCTATACGCATGTTCATGTCTATCGTTCGTATTCTCCTTCGTGATTTTCTTCGTCTTTGTATCGAAGCAGTATTTTGAATTGAAGGCTGGATTTATTTTATATCTGGAGTTCCAAAGGAATTCTGTCTTGGGCTCAATGTTTTCAACTTTGGATTGAAGATCTCTGGTTTTCTTATGAAACTAGGGTCCCGAAAAATAAGGGTTTATACGAAAATCGACGCTGTGTGGGAATTCTGTGTTGGGATTTAGGAAATTTCACGATTCATACTCGATTAAATACCTAAGTTCTGAAAATATGGAAGAAATTTTAATGGGGCAAAAGATAGCTTGAATCTTCGCTTTTAGTATGCTTACGCAAGGGAAGTTTTGTGGATTTTGATGCTGTAGCTTGTTCCCTGAAGTATTTGTGGCGTCATACAACGGTTTCAATGAATCATAATAACACTAAGAAGAATGTTGGGGCGCCAATCCCTTTTGGTAATCCTGGGACGGTCCAAACCCATCTTCTATCTCAGTCACAACCTCAAACACAAAGTGGGTCTCACTTCCCATGCCACTTCCAGCTGTCTGAGCCTCAAACTCAGGCGCTTGCGCTGGCGCAGGCTCAGGCTCCGGCTCATGCCCAGGCACAAGCTCAGGCTGTCCATGTCCAATTCATACGTGCGTACGTACGCGTGGGAGTCAAAAGGTTACCTAATCTCCTCATTAGTCATGATCATCCACTTCTGGACTTACTTCCCAAACGTCTTTTATTTGATTAATTATATTCTATTTTTTTATACATCAATTTTTTTTATGAATTTAACGCTAGATTAGAATAAAAAAATTGGACTATGAGTAATGATTCCCTTGCAACTTCTTACCACTTATCTACTACTCTGCCTGTCTTTTTTTTTTTTTTTTTTTTTCACCTTCTGCCTTTTGTAGTAGGAACACTGTCTCAGACCCAAATCGCCCAAAACAGTCCCGCCCCTTTTCTCATAAGAGCCCTTACATTTCTTCACGGGAAACTATTTTCCCAGGTAAGTGAGCGGACCATTTCTTCAGCCAGCAAAACCAATTCTCCAACCATTCTCCCTCAAGCATTGAAGAAGGCAAGGGATCAGAGGACTCCCTTACTATTTCTGTATTGGAAATGTTAAAAAACTCGGAGGATAATGTTAAAAGCCTCTTCTTAGCCCATGCTTCTCTCTCACAACATACTCCCTAGAGTCATCTCCTTCTACCACAATTAGAAAAAGATCTATGGTATTGCTAGTTTCATGATCAGTCCTCTAGAATTTGTGAATTTTCAGAAGCTTATTTTTTAGTTAGCATATTTATTTTCACAGCTTTTCAGGCTGTTTCCGAGCTTAGATGATTGATGTAGAAGTTTAGATTTTGGATTTTTGCATTTTTTTTCTCTTTCCTCAATGCGAGGGAGGCTTCTGGAGAGAGAGAGAGAGAGAGAGAGAGAGAGAGAGTTCGTCAGTGATAGTGACCGTCTTGTTTCATTGTCGTATACGGTGGTTTTTGAGTGTGGAGGAAATAACTTGGATGCGGAGGGCAAATGAGTCTCAGCATTGGATTTTGAATCTTGCTGGAAGTCAGAAGGTAGAACAAATAAAATAGAAGCCACGTGGACCGAGTAGTAAATAATAGTTGATAAAGTATTAGAAGCCATGTGGCCATTACTCGTTTGAATTCTGAGATGAGGTGAGATGATTTTAGATGAAAGATAAAAGTTAAATAAAATATTATTATTGTTGTTTTGAGATTTAAAAAAGTTGAATTGAGATTTAAAAAAGTTGAATTGTTTATTATATTTTATGTGGAAATTTAAGAAAGTTGTAATGATGAGATAAAATAAGATGAGATCACTTCCCAATCCAAACAAGGCAAACAAAACATACGGGTATCATTACCCTAAATAAATATCGGAAGGTCTGGAATGTGTCGTTCATTCCAGATTGGTGTGTCTCGAAACGCCGAATCAGTAGCTCACTATCAATCTCTATTTAAATCCTTGATTCCTTCAGAACCCTAGCCCTCCCTGTTTCATTGTCGTATACGGTGGTTTTTGAGTGTGGAGGAAATAACTTGGATGCGGAGGGCAAATGAGTCTCAGCATTGGATTTTGAATCTTGCTGGAAGTCAGAAGTTAGAACAAATAAAATAGAAGCCACGTGGACCGAGTAGTAAATAATAGTTGATAAAGTATTAGAAGCCATGTGGCCATTACTCGTTTGAATTCTGAGATGAGGTGAGATGATTTTAGATGAAAGATAAAAGTTAAATAAAATATTATTATTGTTGTTTTGAGATTTAAAAAAGTTGAATTGGGATTTAAAAAAGTTGAATTGTTTATTATATTTTATGTGGAAATTTAAGAAAGTTGTAATGATGAGATAAAATAAGATGAGATCACTTCCCAATCCAAACAAGGCTAACAAAACGTACGGGTATCATTACCCTAAATAAATATCGGAAGGTCTGGAATGTGTCGTTCATTCCAGATTGGTGTGTCGCGAAATGCCGAATCAGTAGCTCACTATCAATCTCTATTTAAATCCTTGATTCCTTCAGAACCCTAGCCCTCCCTATCATCTCTGCGCCTCTCAAATCTCACAGCTCTATCGCCGTAGTGGTAAGCTTTTTTGGTTCTATTTGTTTATCTTCTATGAGTTTTTATGGGTGGGTTGCAGAGATCTGCTTCGATTACTCATTCCATCACCTCTGTTAGAGAGTATTACAACTTACTCACTCGTATCGTCCTAGCCAGAAAAGGAAAAAAAAAAAAAAGCAATTAGTTATTTTCACAAGTCATGGGTGTAGAAACAGTTTATTTTGGTGTATTTTGATGGGGGAATCACGGTAATTCTCCAATGAAAAGTTGTTCCCTTTATTGTTACTCTGCGTATTTATTGTATATCTTTTATTGCTTTTTCAGAATAAGTCAAGATCTTTGGCATAGTTTGATTTTTGGTGATAAGAATTGAACCCCCTGCCTCCATTCCATTAATGTTACATCCTTGTACTTGCATTTATGCTTGCACTATTCTCACACTGTTAACTCATACAACCTTCATGGAGTTTTTTAGCAGTATATTCTGACTTCTAAACCCCCGTCTCAGTGGAAAAAAGTTGATTTTGAAAAGGGGAAATTTTTGAATTGTAGGCTCTCTCTCATCTGTGCAATAAAATGGCTGAATTAGAAGCTTTAAATGGCACGTAAATTTTTCATGGCTGAGGGTAATGGAGAATGAAGCCAGTAAAAAAAAATAAATAAATAAATCTGTCCGACTCTTATACGTACCCTATGTTACTTTTGCCGAACTGCCCAAGTTGGGACACATAAAGAATTCCATTGCTTAATTTGACTCTTAAAACTTCCATTTTCATCATTTTTGTTGCGTTGTAAAAACAGGCTTTTAGCTACAATAATTGTAAACCTTATACCAAATTTGATATCTCTTGTACATATACCATATACTTATACCATATACTTATTTTATTATTTTTTTATAACGCACTCTCTCTTCTCTTTATCTACATTCACAAACTTGAAACTATTTAAGTAAAATGTGATAAAATAAAAAAAATTAATAATTAAAATATGATAAAATAAAATAAATTAATAATGAAAAAAATTAAATATTTTTTAAATTATTAATTACTCATTACTATATTATAAATAAATAGATATCCAATGTGGAGATTTGATGTGAATAGCTAAAGTCAAATTCATGTTATATTATTTTATTGTTATATAATAAAAAAATAGCTATTCCAATACTTATGTAAATGGAATAGCCAAAATCTAAATTCATCTTACATTCATCAAAATTGTCATTTACATATGTATAATCCATTAACAATGGTCTGATTGGATAAAATAAAACACCCTCAATCCAAACTAGCCTAATTCTAGACGTGAAATGACAGTTTTTAAGCAAAAGACTTGTCCTGTCTCTCGGAGGGAAGAAGCGGGGAAGGAATGCCGAAGAGGACGACGCATACATACTCGAGCGAGGACGCCGCTCCAGATGGACCGGATTCCGATCTCTTTGTCTATTACTGCAAACACTGTGGTTCTCACGTCCTCATAACAGGTTCTCTCTCTCTCTCTCTCTCTCTCTCTCATTTTATTTCTCTGTTTGGTTCCGAAGAAACTGTTGGAAAATCAAGTAATCTACCCCTTAAGTTATGTGTATTCGCTTTGGCATGGAGGTTACTTCTTTTGAATGAAAAGTAGTTCGCATTTTTAACTCTATCAAATGGAAATGAACTCAAATTGATTTACTAGCTATTCCCTAACTCGTATTATATATGTTCACTGGCTTTGGCCATGAATTGGATAAAGAATTTTATTGTTTTGAAATGTTTAATATTCACATTCGAAAAAATAAATAAAAGAAGCTTGACATTCACTCTTTAGAAAATTCAGAGTCTTAACACAACTTCATAGGCAAATTATATTTGATTGATGGATTAGGTTACCTACTCGCCCCTATTGAAACAATATAATTTTGACCATATTAGGCATTGTATCCCCCTAAGAGCACTCCCAAATTCCCAATGGATGCCCTATAATACAATTTTCTTTAAAATATAAAGAAATTCTCTCAAAAGTGCCCTCCAATGGATCTTGTATTCCATTCTTTATTTTACATTTTGCTAATTCACTAAATGTAGAGGGAACTATTCATCATTGTAAACATTTTAAATTAGTTTCTCTCTTGCTGTTGATTTTCTATTGGAGGAAAAGTATTAAAAAGTATAATATTTAAATGATATGAAGAAAAAATAGATAAGCTGATGTATGATATATTGTAAGAATCAGTACGTAAAATAGAAAAAGTGGGTTTTAGTTATGTATTTTAAAGGATAAGGTGAAAAATCCGTTGGGAGTGCTTAAGAGTTAGTATAACTTGCTTTAGTCGATGCTAAAGTTTATTTGTTCTAAGATACCCAGTTGCAGAAAATGCCCAAAAGGAAGACTGACAAAGCATATGTGTTGGACAAGAAGAAGCATCTTGCAAGGTTAAACATCAATGAGGCAGGCAAAATTCTCTTGAAACGGTAAATTTAATTATCAACAAAAATATTGTGCAATATAGTTATTTTTCCTTTTTTTTTTAGTATTTTTTAAATATTTGGCTCCTTTCTGTTGGTTTTAAGTTGTTAATTCTAAAATATAATGTAAGCTATATTTAGAGCCAAATTTCTATCTTCGTTCATTTGGCTGATTATTACTTGTACCATGGCACACAGGATAGTGTCTTGTGATGCTTGTTTTGTCCAACTGAGCACATTGTCTTTATGAACCAATAATCATTTTCATCGAGTGGTTTTTGAGTTATAAATGTGCATGCATTCAATCTCATATTTACGCTGTGGATCTTTCTTATCCAGGGGTGAAGGGAAACTGGAGAAGCAATTCCGAATGAACTGTATGGGTTGTGAACTCTTTGTCTGCTACCGCTCAGAAGAAGATCTGGAAACTGCTTCTTTTATTTATGTTATTGATGGTTCACTTAGTACAGTTGCTGCCGAAACTAACCCACAGGTATAAGAAATGGTTATAACGGCTTATTTAAAAAAAATCATCTGTAGATTGAATATAGAAATTTTTTTCTGATAGGTGGACTTGAATATAAAAACATAATTGAACCTTATACTATTTTTGTCAGAGAGCATGCCAATCAATAAGTTTTAGCTCATTGTCTCATACTTATCAAGTAATAGGATCTCTCTCTCTCTCTCTCTCTCTCTCTCTCTCTCTCTCTCTCTCTCTCTCTCTCATTAGCTGTTACACCCTTTCAGGATGGCCAAGCACCTTGTCTCTCCATATGCATATATTTGTTTCTACTTGTTCTGCTTGTACTTTCCACTCGAATTACTCGAGGTGCACTTGCAAGAAACTTCTTGCCGAGGGCGTGTACACCCCCAGGATTAGTCGGGATGCTGTTCTCAGACACACAATACCAATAAAAAAAAAATCTTTCTTATCCACGTTTTTGGTATGTGCTGCAGGATGCTCCTGTTCCACCCTGTATATCCCAGTTAGAAGGAGGACTTGTTCAAGTTGCTATAGAAGTTGAAGATCGTGCCCAACGTTCAGCAATCACAAGTAACAAAACATTATTTTATCTGGCATGCATTCTTGTTGAACAAAAATTTTAACATTTAATATTAGAGCTGTAACACCCTGTTCCCGTAGTATAGAGATGTTACTAACGTACATAATATAATGGCCGGTAAAGAGATTCATATCTTGAAATATCTCATTTATTGAAAAAATTAATTAAACTGAACATAACTGTTTTTTAAAACATAAAATGAAAACGTAAAATAAAAGCATAAACTTTTTTTTTTTGATAGATAATAGAGATTTTATTCATAGTAAATAGGCATAGCCCAAGTACACAGGTAGTATACAAAAGAATAAACCTAAGTACAATCTAAAGCAGAAACAGTAGGAAAAGCATTACAAATGTTGATATCCCTCAAAAGATTATTCACCCAAGAGTTTAAAGTGTTGAAGAAAAAGTCCCTAAATTCCATCCTTGTGCGTTCACGATCTTCAAAACACTTCCCATTTTTCTCAAGCCATAAACACTAGAATAAGCATAGGGCGATCATTCTCCATTCCTCTGTACTTCATCCACTTCCAACTGCACCTTGCCAGCAAGCCAAAAAATCCGCCACAAAATAAAAACATAAACTAACCCTACGTCTGACTTTTTATCCAAAAATCACAAAATAAACTAAGCCTTGTACTAGATCTACTCCTGGTCCTCCAGCTTTATGTCCTTAACAATCATCGTTTGTGACAGTTAAACGTAGAAGAGAACAAAGAACAAACAAACAAACAAAAATGAGTCGAATACTAAGTAAATAGTACATCATACCGCAAACATAACTTAAAAAGACTTAATTTTTTGATAAGACTCTTCAAACAAACATATATCATTCACAGATTTTCATAGCATGCATATTCATCATCAACATGAGTGAATATATACATAATCATGGCAAACATATAACATGAATACATAAATTACTTGTTTAACTTGTTTTTCACTTATTATATGGTGAACCACGCTTGAGTCTGTGGCACTCCATAATTTGTCATAACATGAAGTGAAACACGCTTGAGTCCGTGTTTCACTTAACATAAGTGGAACCACGCTTGAATTCGTGGCACCGCATAACATAACTTGTGGTGAATACGTTTAGATCCGTGTCACCCTTAACATAACTTGTGATGAATACGCTTAGGTCCGTATCATCCTTAACATATCTTGTAATGAACATGCTTAGGTCTGTGTCATCCTTAACAAAACATAACTTGGAATGAAACACGCTTAGGTCTATGTTTCATTTAATCATATGGTGAACTATGCTTAGGTCCGTGGCACCGTCTTAACATAGCTTGTGGTGAACACGCTTAGGTCTATGTCACCCTTTAACATCTTATCTTTCATAATGCGTGAGAACTTATTTAATATCATGAACGTTTCTAGCATGGCATAGCATAACATGACATATCCTTATACATGGCATATTCTTGTATCTGGCACAATATGATCTAAACATAAACATTCCATGGCATACATTATCTGAAAATACTTCATGATATTACATAGCATATATGATTTAATCACTACATGAACATGGCATACATGATCTAAGTACTACATGAACATGGCATACATAAACTGGCTATTTTATTACATGGCATGCTTGACTTAAATTACTACATGAACATTTCATGGCTTCCATATGATTTTAGAATCATTCACTCCATTAAACAACAAATTCATTCATACGAGCATAATGTCATAATTCATCAAAGATCGTGAAAGGAATCTAACCTTGACTTAGCTGGTAGCCTAGTGTAGACAAACATCATATTTTCATGCACCATTAGGAAATTTATAGTACACATACAATTATATGATCATACTAATTACCTCTTAGTGCTGCTTCCACAATCTCACGTTGTAGCTCGTAACCTATACTAGCCACTAATCGTTACTAACTTTTCTAGAAAAAAGTGTCGTAGCATTCTAAATACTTAAAATAATACCAAAGAGATAGTTTTAATAAATATTCAATTATACAAAGATTACATAAAATAATATTATTCAAAACTCATATCATATTACTTAATATTCTGTGTAAACATATATCTTAATAATTTTGTAAAATTTATTTAAAGGTTAATGGAATATTAACTAAAGTAATAGGCTGAAACAATATAAAAGAACACTTGAAAATATGCTTAAAATCTTTTAAAAATAAGAAGGCCCAAGGCTCAATTAAAGAAAACAGTCCACTTAAAACACTCCAACAGTTTCTGAAATATAGCAAAACAAGCCCACCCAAAATAAACAAGTCCAGATAAAACCAAGCCTAATAGGTTTATTAAAAAAAACTAGGCCCAACACCCTTAAAAGGAAACCACTTGGTCGAAAGGCTTAAAGCCCAAAGGCCATTATAATATAAAGAATCTGGTCCAGGAGGGTATAGGCTAAGGGTCAAAGGGCATATATGTGATTATGGAAGCATTGGAGGGGCTTTTTGGGAAGTCTGAAACATAACTAATAAAAAGGGAAAACACAAATGAATAAAGAACTGCACTTGAAAGAGGGAAGCCGTGTGACACTTACCTAGAGAAGGAGGCTGAGGCAACGGCAGCTCTGGGGTGGTTGGAAGTGACCATCAACGCCCTGGCCTTCTCAGAATGGTGGTGAAATACAAAAGAGAGAGAGTGAGAGAGTTAGAGAGAGAACTGTCAAACGGAGAGGAGAGGAGGAGGATTCTGGCATGGGCTTACTAGGAACGGCACGAGGTGGCCGTGGGTGCCTTGCCGGCGAGTTCTGGGCGGCCTGGGTGGTGCTCCGACAACCTCTGTGTGATCGACGGTGGCAGCTGTTTGGTTGAAGGGCTGCACGAGTAAGTTTCTCTATGTGTCAACTGGATTTTCTTGTGTTTCAAACTGAAGGTCCCATGGGATTTTTATAGATGAGGGAGAGGGAGATGCCGTGAGTCTTGAGGATAAATTGGATAAAGTTTGGAGCTAGGAGTTTGTTTGGATTCAGGGGTCATATTCAAACTTAAAAAAAAACTAACGGGATAAAAGTTCGGGATAGGGGATGAAATTCAATCAACAACAAATATCATCTTAAAATCTATTTCAAAACATATCTCAAATTTATATTAATAATAATAATAATAAAAAATAATAAAAATTACACTTTTGGGATCGGGATGTTACAAGAGCAATGCCATTCATCTTGGATTTTATCCTCTCTAGTCATCGTTGATGTGGTATATTTCAAATGATTTTATAGATGAAATGGTGATTGGAAAGCCATTTAAAACGTGACACACCAGCTGGAGTGACTAGGAATGATAAAATCCAGAATTAAGAATATATCTTTTAATATTATGCCGGCAGAATTCACCTATAATCTTTGCGTATAATGTTTAATCGAATGGTCTAGTTGTTGACAGTTAATGACTCATAATGTGCATGCAAGTTTGGATTTTTTAGTTCAATTCGTTAGAATTTAATTTAGTTGGTGCCCTTAGCTTTAAAATTATTATGAGGTTCCTTATTAGAGCAACGCGCAGGTTTTGACACTTCAATAGTATTTCTCACAAAAGTTGATGAGTAACAAAGGCGTATGAAGTAGAACTTTTAAAAGAGACAGTTTTCCAGGGACCATTGCTGAACACGCATCCGTTCCAGGCACTATGGCTTGGATTTTATCTCAAATTCCAAGGGCTTCACCAATATTTTCTGAATGTTTTGTGCGGACAACTTATCAACTTAATATGTTTTTCTAATTGGGCAAAAACTATTCATATCTTTATTATGAAATTGTTTTTACTCGTGCAGTTATATTTGCTTTGCCTTTCTACATTCGTTCATTTATATACACAGTATGATAAAGAACAAAGAAATTCATAATTGCTCTTTCTGGTACTCTTGCACATATTACCCTTTCACTTCTCCTGCCCTAAATCCCAATTTTTTTCTTAATTTGTAATAACAACAAAACCACTGCTATTTAACTGGTAATTCTCATGGTTCATGCCAGGAGTGAATGCGGATGATGTCCGTGTTACTGTAGCTGCACCTGCAGCCCGTGGGGAAGCTA
This sequence comes from Carya illinoinensis, assembly GCF_018687715.1. Taxonomy (NCBI): domain Eukaryota; kingdom Viridiplantae; phylum Streptophyta; class Magnoliopsida; order Fagales; family Juglandaceae; genus Carya; species Carya illinoinensis. The sequence continues at coordinate 20,822,105 of NC_056763.1, forward strand.
ACAATGAACTTTTGGAATTCATGGGCAAAGTATGCATCTTTTTTTATCTTAGGCAACGGAAATCAATTCCACATTTTTTGCTTAAATTTCAAGTTAATCATAAACACATTGCTTTTGACACCTGTACCCAGGTGTTGGGTCTGAGACTGAGCCAGATGACTCTTCAGAGAGGGTGGAATAACAAATCGAAACTCCTTGTGGTAAGTTGAACCCGTTGTTTATTTGTTTGTAAGTTTTCTACTTTATTTGTTATGCTAGGTAATTTTTTGCAAGTGTTTGTATGCAAGAGTGTGGGTGTGTCTTTGCTGGCATATGTTGTTACTCATATTCCGTTCTGGACATTAGATGCTGTGTGACTTTCACATATTCGCATACGTTGTTCTGGCCGCTATAGACTTTCACATGGCAATTTATTGACATAACGCAAAACTCATTCGTGCCCCACAAACTCCTATCCTCCATAAAGTTCGTTTATTACCACCACCCCACCCCCCCCTCTCTCTCCCTTTTCCCTCTATTTTTCCTGATATTCAAGGATGAAAGTATTTTTCTACTAATTGTATTTTGCTTTTTTCCTTTTTTTAATCAATCGTATAACACTTTTTTATGGGTAATGCCACATGCATTAATGGATAGCAGCATTGGCAAGACCCTTATGCACACGATTTTTATAGAACACTCCTTAACTGCTTACGTAGTTGAGGTGTACCCTTCAATCAGTAAACTGTCTCAACTGGTGTGAATTTGGCCCTTAATGACCATTTAATGCCAATACTAGTTTAGAAGCATGCACTCTGTTTTGTCAATTTTGTAGTCTGTTCTGTGTAAGGCACATTTCAAATAGAATTATATTATATACTATACTCTCATCCTACTTTTCATTACATTGTGCTGATGTGACATTGTCGATTAACCATAAGATCAATCTTTGTTTTTTCAAAACAACAAAGGTTGATATAAGGCCACACCAATACAGTAGAGGATAGGAGTGGGAAGATGGTGGAGTGTTATAGTATTTGTCTTATAAATATTACCTGTTCTAAACTTGTTCACTAAGACGACAATGAGCCAAGTCTATAATATTTTGATGATTGTTTTAGGTGGAAGATCTGTCTGCTAGGCAGGTATATGAGAAACTCCTGGAAGCCGTGCAACCTTGAAACTCCTTATATTGGGTTTGAGAATTACAACATTGTTGATTGTATTTCATTGAAAAAAAAGAAAGTTATGAGCTTCCTTGTAACGTATATGTACTACTTTAGACTAAACTTGCATTCAGTCTGATATTCTTCTGTCTCTGTACTTTACCATTCTTAAGGGCTTCTGATTGATTCAGTTTTAATGGATTCCCTTCCCTCCGACTCCACCTATTTTCAAATAAGATGGTAAAATACCATACCCATATACAAGATAAATATAACAGCTTTCAAGTTACTCCACCGTATCCATCTATTTATTTGAGTCAGCCAATCTATATATATGGTCACACGATTCTGTAAAAATGAATGAGTCAATCTGCTCAAGCATTTTGTAGTTTCCTTATTCTTTTCATGAGCGGAGCAATGTCTTGTGGGTAAGTTTCTTAGTCATCATGTTTTTAATATGAGTAATGTTATATATAGTCGTGAAGTATCCAAGTGTCGTATAGTCGCTTTGAAAAAAGTTAGGTTTGTTATTAAAAAATTAATTTTCTTTTTATGTAGGTCTTATATTATTTATTTTTTTCAAAGTGATTATATGGCGTTTACACATTCTCAATTGTAAGTATAATTTCTCATTTATTATTATATTAGATTTAATTAATACATCAAAAAACAAATATTAGTATTAATCAGTGATCATGGCCCAAAGAGTCATTTCTTTTGTGATGAACTATGAATCTCTTATGTATAGACGCAATTTGCAATTTTGTCATTCCTCCTCTTTAATGGTATCGAATATTTTAAAAAAGAGTAAATTGTCACTTACGTGCCAATATATGGCAATATGCTATGATTGGTCATCTTGAACACGTTACATTTTCTGATTGGGCTGTTGTGTCAAAGCTGAGTAGCCTACCAAAGATGTTGGGCTTTTTTAGAAGTAAAGGCTGCCCATGAGGGCCTTAATATTTCATTTACGAAATGATTGATCATTTTGAATTCATTACCATTTTTTATTGGGCCGCTGTGTTAAATCGATTGTGGCCCGGGCAGCTACCTAATCTACCGAAGATGTTAGGTCGTTTTTAGAAGTGAAGGTTGCCCAATAAGGCCCCATATTAATTTCAATTGGGTCTCGGAAGCCTGTAAATCTAAAGGAGGGTACTTTCGTAACTTCGACGATTGAACAAATACCAGTGAGCGAGAGCGACAGGGAGCTGAGGAAGGAGAAACAGTTCGGCTTCATTGGCGGTCTCAAAGCAAAGGAGAAAAGAACTTGTACGTACGGTTCGTTTTCGTCGTCTTGCTTACTCTTGACATGTGTTTCCAATTCTATACGCATGTTCATGTCTATCGTTCGTATACTCCTTCGTGATTTTTTTCGTCTCTGTATCGAAGCAGTAGTTTGAATTGAAGGCTGGATTTATGTTATATCTGGAGTTCCAAAGGAATTCTGTCTTGGGCTCAATGTGTTCAACTTTGGATTGAAGATCTGGGGTTTTCTTATGAAACTAGGGTTCCCGAAAAATAAGGGTTTATACGAAAATCGACGCTGTGTGGGAATTCTGTGTTGGGATTTAGGAAATTTCACGATTCATGCTCGATTAAATACCTAAGTTCTGAAAATATGGAAGAAATTTTAATGGGGCAAAAGATAGCTTGAATCTTCGCTTTTAGTATGCTTACGCAAGGGAAGTTTTTGTGGATTTTGATGCCGTAGCTTGTTCCCTGAAGTATTTGTGGCGTCATACAACGGTTTCAATGAATCATAATAACACTAAGAAGAATGTTGGGGCGCCAATCCCTTTTGGTAATTCTGGGACGGTTCCACAGTCTATGCCCATGAACCAGAACCACCAAACCCATCTTCTATCTCAGTCACAACCTCAAACACAAAGTGGGTCTCACTTCCCAGGCCACTTCCAGCTGTCTGAGCCTCAAACTCAGGCGCTTGCGCTGGCTCAGGCTCAGGCTCATGCTCAGGCACAAGCTCAGGCTGTCCATGTCCAATTCCAAGCTCAGTTACAAGCTCCAGCTCAGCCAGTTCCCCAGTTGCATCCTGGAAATACTAGTAATGTAGGTGTCCCGTCACCTTCTGTTTCGACGCCTGGTACTGGGAGTGCCAAGAGGAGTTCTCAAAAGCCACCTTCTCGGCCTCCTGGTTCATCCAATGCCAACACAGGTTCACCGTACAAGACCATGGAGCTGACCCCTGCTGTTCGTAGAAAGAAACAGAAGCTACCCGAGAAGCAAATACCAGACAAAGTAGCTGCTCTTCTACCAGAGTCTGCTCTTTACACTCAAATGCTTGAACTGGAGGCTCGGGTTGATGCTGCTTTGGCAAGAAAGAAGATTGACATTCAGGAGTCACTTAAAAACCCTTCCCGTGTTCAGAAAACACTCAGGATTTATGTTTTTAACACCTTCACATATCAGTCACAAGCACAAGCAAGTCCTGAGAACAAGGATGCAGAGCCTCCTTCTTGGTCACTTAAGATCATAGGGAGGATATTGGAAGATGGAAAGGATCCTGTGGTGGCTGGAGTGGTGCAGAAACCAAGCGCTTCATACCCAAAGTTCTCATCCTTTTTCAAGAAAATTACCATATACTTGGATCAGAGCCTCTATCCAGGTAACCATGTAATTTTATGGGAGAGTGCCCGTTCGCCTGTTCTTAATGAGGGATTTGAGGTGAAGAAAAAAGGGGATAAGGAATTTACCGCGATAATAAGACTGGAAATGAACTATGTGCCTGAGAAGTTTAAACTTTCCCCTGCTCTGAGTGAAGTTCTTGGAATTGAGGTAGAGACCCGCCCAAGAATTGTTGCTGCAATTTGGCACTATGTGAAGGCTAGGAAGTTACAGAATCCTAATGATCCTTCCTTCTTTTTTTGTGATCCACCTCTTCAGAAAGTGTTTGGGGAAGAGAAGATTAAATTTGGCATGGTTACACAAAAGATATCACAGCATTTGACGCCCCCACCACCCATACATTTGGAGCATAAAATCAAGCTTTCGGGAAATTGTCCTGCTGGAACTACTTGCTATGATGTACTGGTTGATGTGCCTTTTCAATTAGAGAAGGAAATGAATGCTTTCTTGGAAAATACCGAACGGCACAAAGAGATTGATGCTTGTGATGAATTGATTTGTGCTTCCATAAAGAAGATCCACGAGAGTCGTCGGAGGCGGGCTTTCTTTCTTGGATTTAGTCTTTCTCCGGCTGAATTTATTAACGCTTTAATTGCTTCTCAGAGCAAAGATTTAAAGCTTGCTGCTGGAGATGCTAGCCGTAATGCCGAAAAAGAACGCCATTCAGATTTCTATAATCAACCATGGTAAGCATATGTTATGTTTATGGTTATTTCCTTCATTTTTATGTTGGTATAAATGTGGTAGAAAGTAGCTTCTTTACCCAAAATAAAGCCTGCCAATGGAATAGCTCGTTTTCTTTCTTTCTTTTCTGTTAGTTTGGTTTTGGTTTTATTTCTTTGGATGCTATTGGTTAGAGAATAAGAGAGACAAAAAGAGGGGGAAAAAAATAATAATAATAAAATAAAATAAAATTGGAACAGTGTTTCTTATTAATCTCGTGGATGATTGATATAATTTTACCCACCTTTCCCATTGGATATCTGATCCATATAGAAATGACCATCTGGTACTAGTATTCTCTAGTTGCAGAGAATTTGAAATGATCTGAAAATCATTAGAAAGGATTGTAACCAACTATCATATCCTTTCAATCATTGGTTTGCCCTAAAACGTATCTCTGATTGAATGAGCTTTTAAGATCCTATTTGCATTTGCTCCTGTCAAAAAATGTTGCAGAGTGCTTATCCTGCTGAAAGATTCTGCAGTACCTTGATGTGACATGAGCGTGAAAGGGGTTTAAAATCTGTTTTTCATTTTAAAAGGGTTAAACTAACATCACCAAAGTACAACCGGTGCATGATGGTCCTAATTCTTTGTTGATACAGTTGCAGAAAGTTAGTGGCTTTCTAACGTAGAGAGCATACTTGTGCTGGAATGGACAAAAAACCCAGTGTTGTATGCAACTCTTGTAACTTTTGCAGGTCTAGTTCATTGATAAAAATGTTAGTTACTGATCACTGGGCACACTTTTGATTTCTATGCTTTTCATCCATTCTAAACACAAATTTATGCCATGATATTGTTTTCATCATAGTTTCCATTCAAAGTTGCTTTGACTAATGGTATTGCCACAAAGAAGTTACTGTCCAATGTGACCCTAATGTTAAGTCCCACCTGATTTCTGTCCTGATTTAAATGTCTTCTTAATCTCCTTTTACATTTTGGTGAAATCTTCAGGGTTGAAGATGCCGTCATTCGTTACCTGAACCGCAAGTCTGCTGGAACTGATGCTCCCGGAATACTTAAGTGAGGATGATTGTTAGCATCTTGTTTGCGATTCAATATTTCGAACATAAATCTCCCAGCTCCTATTGTTTTCTTGCAGCTTATGTTGTTGTGAGTATAAGGGCATATGAATTTTCTCTCTCTCTTCCCCCCCCCCCCCCCTTCTTTTTTTCTCCTCTCCTTTTCCCTCTGTGCTTGATCTCTTTTTTTTCCCTCTCAAGGGATGTATGATATGCTCTGGAGAAAGACTATTCTTGTAGCTTTTGGCAATGTATTAGGTTAATAATGGAGGTGTTTCTTTCTCTTCTTGTCCTGCTCAAGGTTGCAGACGTTTGGATGTCAGTATTTTTTGCTACTCTGATTAGGAAACAAATTGTAGTAGTTTTGCAACTTTTGAGTATTGAATATATTAATTATTTCATAAATGCAATTCTTCAGTCCCTCGCTACTGGTCTTTCTTTGTCCTCGCCGCAATGATCAATATGTATATATGTACCCTGACGAATGCGACATAGCTACCACCAGTAGCCGGGAAGCATAAGGTTCGGAGACATGGCATCTTGCATGCCATTATCTATGCTCCATATAGACGTGTTTATATTTACTATAGGAGCATTGTAGCATGTGCGAGACTTTATATTTTTGGGATTATATGATTATTCAAAATAATTGGTGGTTCCCTTGATCTTATAGCCATACCCTACCTGCTATGAACTCATCAAGAATTATTTCTATGTTTCTATGTTTATGAATCTTGATTGGTAGCCCCCTGATCCGTCCTTCCATAGATTATAATTCTCCATACCCTGTTCGTGTGCGGCTGAGCAAATTAATTGAAGGCCTCCAAGTAATTATTATAGATTGATCATGATCCGCAATATTATGAGGCCGAATCAACATTTGTGGCATGCTCTACATCTGCTCCAATCAACTATGATGCGTGGAATCTGTGAAATTAAGTTGAGGTTTATATACTGAGATGAAATGAGTTGATTTTTTAATTTTATTATTATTTTTTAATTTGAAAAAGTTAAATTGTTTATTTTATTTTGTATAAAAATTTGGAAAAATTATAATGATTAAATGAGATGAGATGAGATGAGATGAGATGAGATGAAATTGATACCTAGCTATTTAGCTAGCTAGCTGAGTTTGAAGTCTGAACCCTAGTTAGATAACTGTCAACTATCAAGCCATGGTGATCGATCGAGCAGCTTGAACCCAAGTTGTGGTTTAATGAACATGGCCATTTTTTAGGCCTTAATTAGAATGATCTCATCGATCTTCTCTTCATTAAGGCTCCGTTTGGATATAAAAAATATTTAATTTCATCTCATTTCATCATTATAATTTTTTTAAATTTTCACACAAAATATAATAAACAATTCAATTTTTTTAAATTTCAAAACAATAATAATATTAAAAAATAATATAATAGCAATATTTTATTTAACTAATTTTAAGTACTCTCATATCAAATTACTATACAAACGATACCAAAAAGTTTTCGACGTGTTTTCTTTTTTCTATATTTTTTTAAAGGAGCTAATATCATTTCATAGATCAATGTATACAGGATTTATTGACAACAATGTGAGGTAAGACCACAGAAGACCCTTCCTCCATCCATACAGATTCAATAATAGTGGAAAAAGCTAGTTTAGCTAGTTCATGTGCGATTTTGTTACCATCCTTTCTTACAAAAGAGAGCTTACAGTATGGATGTGATAACAAAGCTTGCTTGAGATCTTCAATGAGTTGGCCAAACCATGAGATATCTAGAGTAGTATCTGTTACTACATCTATAACCAGTTCGACGTCCTCCTCGAACTCAACACAGTCTAAACCCAGTTCCTCACATAGGGAAAATGCTCGTAAGAGAACATAACCTTCAGCTAGGAAAACTGAAGTAACATACTCTTTTTGGGCAGCCAACATAAGCTGGGGATCAGCTCTTGAATCTCGAATAATAATGCTCATCTCTATTTTCTATTCTGTTTTGAGAAAACTTACATCAAAATTCACATTGAGCCAAGAAGGAGCAGGGGGTTGCCAATGACCCACTTTGACTAGATGTAACTCTGTCTCGGGCCTTACCACAGACTCTGTTTGAGCCAAAGAGAAGTCTTCTATGTCTGAGATTGCTACGTTAATAATCCCTTTTGGACCCCTAAAATTATTTCTGAAGATCAGGTCATTCCTTCCAAGCCAGAGTCTATAGCAGGTTACAGTAACCAGGTCTAAACTTCCTACATCAAGTCTGCAACTGAAATCAAACCAAAGATTAGCAATATGGCCATAACTGTTGCCCCATTTAGAAACAAGGTATCCCTCTCGCCCCAAACATCCCTTGCTGCCAAGCAATCCCACAAGCCGTGTAAAACAAATTCACTCTACTTATTATAGATTGGACAAAAGGGATTTACTGAAATCTTCTTTTTGTAGAAGTTTTCCTTGGTAGGTAGCAAATTAGAGACTGCTTTTCTACGTAAATTGTTTAACCTTTCCCATCACTCCAAGGTTCCAGATTTTCTTCCAATGATACTCAAAATGGCTAGTACCCGAGGACTCCTCAAATTTTTGATGTTTTGTTTCCAAGTTAGCAAAATATGCACTTTTTACAGAATAAGTGCCTTTATTTGAGAGGCCCCAAATCATTGTATCCGTTGCATCTATTAAACTGGTAGGTAAACTGAAGATGAGGCCTGCTTCTTCAGGATTGAAAATTGTTTCAATCAACTCTTTTTTCCAGATGTGGTTAGTTTCATCAATTAGGCTAAAGACTGTAGACTCAGGTGGGAGGCTATTAGGGATAGTTTGTACCTAGAAGGTGTTAGCTTTTGGATCCATTTATCCTTCCATATTTGAATAGTTCTTTGATTCCTAACTCGCCATACTAGCCTCTTTTTGACTAGATCCATAACTGAGCATAAACCCTGCCAGATGTATAAGGAACTAGGTCTAAGTTTAGCATCAATAAGCTGAAAGTTCTTGAAATACTTTGCTTTATAAATCTGAGCCACTAAAGATGAGGGATGCTTGAGGATTCTCCATACTTGTTTAGCAAGCAAAGCTCGATTAAAGCAGTGCATATCTCAAAAGCCTAGGCCACCATGCTGTTAATGTTGATGTTGTCCATCACCATTAAATAGAATGAATCCTTGCTACTTTCCAACTCCTAATAGATCCTTAAGATTCTGAAAGAATGTAATGATTAGTGATCACTCCATAATAATGACGTATTGCCCTGTCATCATGCACGTGTGTACTGGAATCTTTCATGATGATAGCTAGGTTCCCATGAAATATGGGAGAGGAAGATCATATTCATGATCATGATCATGGATAGACACAATGATCTAATTTTAAGATGAGTTTCTATCCATATTATGCAATGCATGCACACTCTTGATGAATTAGTTGAAGTTTTTGAGGCATATATTGATTTTATATGGTATCAAAGTAAAAGTCTTGAGTTTGAACCATGACTTCTAACTCTTCCCATTCGTTTAAACTTTTAGGACAAGTTGCCATGATTTCACAATATATATATATATATAAATATATTTATACACACACATGGCTATGAAGCAAAAAGGGGCTGGGGAAGTAGATCAGATGATCTAGACATTGTTGCTTAATTTCTTTGTCATGATCTAATTAAACATATGATCGTAGTACTTAAATTTAGCTTATAATTATTCTTATAGATCAGTATGTATTTGTATTTTTTAAAGAATAATTAGATCATGACACAAATTAAAGAATAATATGGTGTGACAAAATACTAGTATTATTCCTTTCTATAAATTTAATTTCATTTTAATAATTAATTAAGCGTATCATATAATTAATTGATTGGTGATGCATATATATTGTAGCATGCATGCCGTAAGTAATTAATAGTCATTCGATTGGCCTAATTAATTTCAGTCTTATATATATTGTGGCGGCTTAATTAGCTGTGCTGATCAAATTAATTACAAAAATGCTTTTAATCGATGCATCCTATAAGTGTAGAACAACGGAGAGCAATGGAGTAGTGCCATGTAGGGGATATATGTTCTAGGTAGTGGGGTGTGCTGCAGAGAAAGTTCACAGATTGAAGGGGTTTGAGTTTGAGACCCAACTCTCTCTCTCTCTCTCTCTCTCTCTCTCTCTCTCTCTCTCTCATGGGATTTCATAAGAAATGATAATTCCCCATGGGGGATTAGATTCTTAGAGCGATCAAATGCAAAATCCCATAAATCTCTTGATCGAACACCAACCATGGCACATAATGATATTGGAATTCCACATCCAACCTACTTTCATCCTCGTTCAGATGGTGATTAATATTTAGTTGCATTCCTTACTACCAGTATCCAGGGCATTTGTCGCCGAATCATGGTAAATATTTTGTGTTCATAGACCAAGAAGAAATGAGGCAAATGAAGTTGAATGTAGCAGAGAGGCCCGAGGGATTGGGAGGATATCAAGAGCTTTATAGTATACGAATTGCTACCTACATGGGTTGTTGTACGAGGATTCACATTCAAAGCTTGAGAAGTTTCAAGATGCGTCTTCCATAACTATGAATATTCTGTTGGAGAGGGTAAACAAAATGGAATAAATTGTATAATGGGGGCTGCAATGATCCATTATTTTGGTTACTAATTTCTTCCCAATTTTATTGAACGTTAAGGAGAGGGAAGGAGAGAGAGGTTAGGGTTTGGTGAGAGATAGGCATGTGCTCTGACTCTGTTGGAGTCGGAATAGTGCTTTCCAACTTTAGACTCCAACTTAAGTTGGAGCCCAAAAACCATTCCGACTGAGACTCCAAATGGAGTTCAGAGTTCGACTCTGATCAGACGTCATAATTTCGACCTTCGATTGGAGTTTCGGTCAAAAGCTAGAATTCCGATCAGACTTTTAAATGGGCACATTTCGAATCCTAAATAAAAATAAAAATAAAAAATAATATTAGTTAATGATCATTCAAAAAGTCTTATACAATGGTTCAAAATATTGATGATAGAAAAAACAATTCATTTCAAAGAGTCCATAAGAAGAAACATATTGATTAAACTAAAAGGAAAACATCATCTGCAACCTTGTGCTTGGTCGTTGGCTATACTTGAAATTAAGATAAAAAGTCCTCAATCAATAAGTGGAACCAAAATTGATTCAAAAAATTGAATACGGTAAAAGTAGAATTTGATTACCATTTATCACCAATAAAGATTAAAAGGGGTTCTGTTATCAACTTATTTTTATCCATACTCCATCAGTTATCGGCAATTATGTTAGGGTTTATAATTATATCTGTGAAATCATAAAAAGTATGAGTTAAATAGATTTATGAAATCATAAAAAGAATTAAATAATCGTTGAAATACTTAAATAATTATTTCAATAAAATTTAATAAAAAAAAACAAGTAAAATAAGGTTACCACATTCAAGTATTTCAATAAAGTTTAATTAACAAAAAATAAAATAAGGTTACCAAATTCAAGCCTATAACTCCCAGCATCAATGCCAATGATATCTAGTCTAAGGGGCGTATCACTAATCCAGTTCTGTGTGCAAATGAGGGCCTCTACAGTTGACGGTGACAATGAACTCCCGTAAGCATCCAACACTCGATCTCCAGTATTAAAGGCCGACTTAGATGCAACTGTAGTAATAGGAATGGCTAACACATCTCAGACAATACAAGGATTGGATGCTTGGTGGAATTAGCCTTCCACCAAGTTAATATCTGAAATACAGTACTAAGTGCCTCGATCTCTACCATAAAATACCATTCAACCTCAGAAATATACTGCATGATATTTCTCGATACAACGAGTTGATGATACTACGTCATAACGTTGTAACCTCAACGGTGTAGACGCAATGCTCCATCTAGGCTAAGGTCATCAGAGGGAGGTGTCAGAATCAAGTGTGAGGTACCCGTTGGGAATGAAGGCTGGCCACTATTGCTGTAGTGGTTGTATAAGTTATCAAGATCACTTTTAATCGCTATAATAAATGACACAACCTTCATTGCCCTGAGGATGGAATTTGCTCAAAATTCTATCACGACTGTGACGCCCCCAAATTCCGTTTGGGATCGGACGGACATTTGAAGCGTCGAGACATGTAACACAAGGTTACCTGCCCCCGTTCATGACATATAAGATGCAATAATCCTAACATGCATCTAACATTATGCAATATTCGCAGCGGATAATTTTTTTCTTTAGCAATACTATGCACCAAACTGAAAATATCCCAATACTTAAAACATACTTCATACATAAAGATCCATTGAATAACTAAGATCACAGCACTATTCCAAAATAGTTATGATCCAAAAGTACTGGAGATGCAACTCCATCGTACAAGTAGTAATTTAACTACTATATTAACATTAACGACGCACCGTCGTTCAGTCGACTGTGTCTAGTTGGTCAGCTCCTGATCCTCCTTCAGGTCCTATAACAAGATCTACCATTCGGGGGAATGGTAGTTGGGACTACCACAGTGAGATTTGATTACAAATCTCAGCAAGTTAACAAAAAAACTTCCATACAGACTAATGATGCATGTATGACAGTAAAAGCATAAATACATAATCAAATTCATAAGTAATTAAAGCATAACTTAGCGTACAACATAGCATAATTGACATAGCTTAAATTGAATCATGAACTGAACTTGACTTGACATGAACTTGATCTGAAACTTGACTTAGCATGAACTTGTTCTGAAACTTGAATTAACATGAAAAATACATACTCCACAGTTGTTGTGGCCCCATGTATTCTACGTATAAATACATACTCCACAGTTGTTGTGGCCCCATGTATTCTACACAAACTTGACTTAACATTAAAAATACATACTCCACAGTTGTTGTGGCCCCATGTATTCTATGTGTAAATACATACTCCACAGTTGTTGTGGCCCCATGTATTCTACACATCACTATGCAGTTAAATACATACTCCACAGTTGTTGTGGCCCCATGTATTCTACATAAACTTGACTTAACATGAAAAATACATACTCCACAGTTGTTGTGGTCCCATGTATTCTATATGTAAATACATACTCCACAGTTGTTGTGGCTCCATGTATTCTACATAAACTGAATGTGCTCAAGATGAAACGTGACTGGAATATGAAAGGACTGAACCCCTGACGTAACATAACGTGACTTGAACATAATTTGAAATACATAACCAACTTGAGATAGTAACATTTCGTAACATGGCATAACATATAACAGACAACATATTTAACATGACATATTTGTAATGTATAGTAATACATGACGGAATATATTGTGTAACAGATAAAAATTGATGACAGAATAAATTCTGTATAATAGATAATTACATGATAACTTGGTATGGCATGACATATATGATAACATACATACATACACTGTAATTCTTTTACTTAGCACACATACACAGTAGACTGCTAGTAAGTTAAAAGCTAACTTACCTCGATCTCCGCGTTTCTTATAAAACCTCAAGCGCGATCACGAGGAACTGTAATTAGTGATTCTAAAAGTTAGTACTAAATCACTAATAAATTGAAATATGGAAAATACTAACTTAAAGAGTAAAATTTTCATTTTACTCTCTACATGTAGGAAAATGACCTTTTTACCCATAACTTAAGGATTTTGCATACTAACTCCAAAAGTCACCAAAATTTACATACCTCATGTAAATTTTATCCTCAACTCAAATATCAATTTAGAAAAATTTAAAACTAATCACAACTATTAAAACTCCATAGGGCCGAAATTCTTATATGCTATTTCTATTGATTTTTGTTTCCAACTTGTTTTGATCAACCTTTTGATCTATGACTTATAAATATGTGATCTTCAAACCAAACCATCACATGGTTTAAAAAGATGTCCTAAAACATATATAAGCTTCTAATTCAAGATCACGTGGTTAAAAATTAACCAAAACATAAATTTAGCCAAGAACATCCACACTTTGGCTTATCTGAATATCTCTTTACATAAAATTTCATATCTTTGAAACTAATATCAAATATCTTCAAAATAATAATATAACATGTATATAAGATGCTTAGGATCCTCCAATAAAATTATCAAAGTCATTAGAATAGGTTTAGACCACCAAAGAGTTAAACTTTCTCAAAACAGAAACTGTTTTTCCTCTTCCAGTTTCTAAGTTTCTAAATCTAAGAAAATCTTTCATCAAAACCTTTAATCATGCAAAAATCCTCAACCAATAGTCATATATACATGTTAACAATACTCCATAAAAATTTCGGACCAATATCTATCCATTAGATTGGTCAAAAACTCCAAACTATAACATATTCTCCAGTTTATCTCCCAGAATGACCTTTCTATAGTTTACACAATATTTGACTGACCAAATGATCTTCAAATTGGGTAAATAAGATATCCATGTAAACTAGACTAAAAAAGGAACAACTTATATGAATGAGACTTTATGATAAAACACTTACAACAGCTTCGAAATGGGCGTGGAAAAGAACTCCTAAAAGCTGTCTGAGAGAAAGTGTTTGATATTCTTTTAAAGAAACGTGTAAATGAAGATAATTTCGTGGGGAGGGGTGGCTGGAGAGATACTTATGAATGAGATATGGAAGAGATGAGGCTAGAGTGAGAGTTAAGTGTAGGACTCTCTTACTTGAAGTGAGAGTTAAGTGTAGGACTCTCTTACCGGAGTGAGAGTGGAGTGTAGGACTCTCTTACCTATTAATATCTACAAAAATCAACTCAAGATATTTTTACCCAATAATATCCACGAAATTAACTTAAAATATTTTTACCCAATAATATCCACGAAATTAACTTAAGATATTTTTATCCATTAATATCTACAGTTTTGAACAGACGTTTCGCCCGAAATTATGAAAAAGTGTTATTGCGCCATAAGACCTTAAATAACCCTCCGAGTCTAATGGCATAAACCATAATACATTTTGACACTTCTAACTATCTCCAATAATCAAAAACACTTCTGATATCATAATGAGTAATAACACTAACTATGTAGTTAGCCTAAAACCTATATGATTAATGGATTCGTGAAAACTTATAGACTATTCACGAGGTTCCTAAAGTCAATAGAAATTCCACAATTGAATTTCTAGCGGGCTGTTACAACGACCAACTTGACTCAAAGGTCAAGGATCACAACCACAAAGAGTAATTTATTTATCTTCTCAACTTGCCCCCAATATTTATCATATTTGGTTTACATCCTCTCAACCATATCAAATAACAATCCGCTAGGGTTATCACAACCTTCTTGCAAGTGGTGGTGTAGCACCGAGACCTCGCTGAACCACAAGTTTACAATCGTATATATGGATCCAGATATCCGCATAGTGATATCATAAAAAAATATCCGCATAGTGATATCATAAAAAATCTATAAAAATATGACAAAGTACCCGACACTTGTCCAATCATGTGTATTCGACGAATTGAACCCCTTTCTTGCAAGCTCCAACAAAGCATACTTAAGGCTCCCATCCTCAACCTCTATCCACTTGAATGCTTTTTGGTACTTCTGTGCTATATTTAACATCATGTATGTAGAGTTTCATCGAGTCGGAACATCCAAGCATAGCATCCTAGAACATAAAATCCCAAGCTGTTCTACTATTTTGGGGGGAAGCCCTCACATACCACACAATGTTGTAGACTTTGGTAATGGAATCGCCAATTTCTTTTAACCCCTCAATAACAATCAGGTTGATTATATGAGCACAACATCAAACATGGATAAACTCGTATTTGCGAATGACATCATCTTTCAAATTCACCCTTGTATTCTGCTTGAACCATTCAATTGCAGTCTCATTGGCATTGGTATTGTCAATTGTAATGTATAAAAATTTCTGAATTCTCCAATCCTTCAAACAATCATCTATTTCTGCCCCAATGGATCCACCCTATGATCAACAATTTCTTTGAATACAATAATCAGGTTTTTCAAATTCTATTCACTGTCAATGTAATATGCTGTGATACACATGTAGGAAACGTTCTGCTCGGACGTCCATCTGTTAGTCGTAAATGACACTCTTTGGCCAATGGTAACAAATATCTTTTTTTATCTCAACCTTTTCTTTTGCTTGCCTCTTCATATAATCTCGTATCACTGTATACCATGATTGCAATGGAAATTGTGGCTCAATCTACTTGACAAACTTTCATAACTCTCTTTTGTCGACTATGGTAAAAGACATATCATCGTCAATTATCATCTCTGCAAGCACATCCCTGAAAATCTTCTCACTGTATTGAGAGATCACCATTTTCTTAACTTGTGTACCATTACTAACCGTATAAGTTTCATAACTAAACTTGGTTTGATCTTTGGCCACCAATCTCTTTGCTATCTTATAGTTTTGGCAACCATTAAGATGTGCTATCAAACAAACGGTGCCTTAGTTTTTAAATGACATCCAACGTGTTGCCCACAATGGTGGTAACTCGCCTGTGGTTCCTCGGGATTACCATCAATCTTGGTAGAATGTTCCCATGTCCGCTACCTTTTTTTATTTGATTGTGGTTGTGGTGGTCTTGCAGATGAGATGGTACATCCGGCTTGTCCCCAATAGTCATCTCCTCATTCTCATTAAATGCATCCTCATCTTCTATGTCTACTAGGAGTGGGAATCAACTACTTGCATACGAAATTTGTGCTCTGGAAGTGGGTCTAGATCTTAGTGCTTGAAACGGAATTGTGGCATCTTAATCCAGTTCTAGAGTCCAACTATGTGAAGCATCCATATCTGGAATATGACATATATATATAAACATCAATACTTAATTCTAAAAACTATTTAGTAATATTTATTGCTTGAATTTATTAATATTTACAATATATATAAGGAAAAGTGCATTTTGTTTCAAACGAAGAGGCCAAGAAAAGGAGGGGTTCATACATATATATAATATATGGCACTCACAAATTAAAATGAACTTGAAATTAACGATAGGGAGCATTAAGGGTACAGAAAGTGAGATTAGAATTAAAGTATACAACTTATTATATGGCGGCAAGTCTTTATTAAAAGATCTATAATCATACTTGGTAATAGTTACCCTTAAAATAGGTATGCAAGACTTGCCTAATCTCCCCCTTTTCGGATATTCAAGAAAATATTTCATTTAATTTTCAAACAATTTCCATGAAATTGAGAACTTGGCCCCAACATGAGCCTTTAACCTAATGTATAAATATCATTTCTATTGGATAATTATTAGTTTCCAGCTATGCAATTCCTTGGCTCAAACTACCATAGTTAAGGAATTTATTATTGTATGGCTTGTTTCATAGAAATCACAATTCAAACTAGTAGTAGAAACTTAGAGATTGCATACACAAATTAAAGTGCATGTCATGAAACAATTTCAGATGGTACTAAACCAAACTTTGAATACATTAAATTTCAAAGCTTCCAAGCTCTAGTCAGCACATAAAATTAAGACTGGTTAGTACAGCATGGGCACAAGAACTTCCCAAACAAATGGAGAAAGTTATTCATTTCAAATGCAATAACCAGCAAGTAATTGCAATAAAAGAGGAACGGAATGCATATGAATCTACCTGTGCTGAAATTGCTTGACTGACTGTATACTCTGTCTTTGCTTTGAACTGTCTCCACAAAGACTTGCACTGCACCGGTGTAATCAACTTATCCTTTTGGGAAACCAATTCTTCATAATTATATTATATGGTGGTTTTGAAAATATACAACTTCTTTAATTTCTAAAATTATCGCTTTTAGGTAAGTCATGTGCTTTAATTTGTAACATCACGTTCATCAAACTACTAAACTATCGAGGATGTCATTGTGTCCCTCAACTACCATTTTCCACCTTGTAAATTAATTAATTGTCTTTATTTTAATTTAAGCTTATTCCACAATTAAAATCATGTCATATATATATGGTCTTCTTCTTCTTTTTATCATTGGGATAGTTGCCATGTTATCTTGTTTCTACAACAATTAGTTATATAATTTGATCTTTTCATACAACTAAAAGAGCGAAATCAGAAGCTAAGAATCACCTTTTTTATTCCTTTTTTTTCTTAATTTGTTTGATTAGTTAGACTATAACCTAAGGATTGAGCCCTGCCCAAATGAAGAAGTTTTCTTTTGATATTTTCTCAATAACATTTCCACAAACACCTTTCGTTCACTACCCAAAATCAAGAATTTTAACAAAGTTCATCACAACCATTTCCTCAATACAATCTACATAATCCAAAATCAATAACCAACATGAATAAGAAATAATAAAAAGAATTCCATATAATTAAAATTCATAAATTTAAAACCCTAAAATTACCAATTGGCAGCAGCGTGAAGACAGTAGGGCAACTGTAAATTGGCAAATGGCAGACGACAGCACTGCAGCAACGGCGACGTGAAGAACTGAGAGAGAATCGTGAGAGCTAAGAAGAAAAGAGAGAAGAAATGAAGAAGAAAGAAAGTGAGGGATTTCATACCAATTAGGAAAATAGTGTCGTTTAAGTTTGGAGTTAAAAAAAACCACAGATGCAAAATGGAAGAAATGAAGAAGAAAGAAAGGGAGGGATTTCATACCGATTAGGAAAACGACGTCGTTCCTATTTAAATGGAATGACATTGTTTAAGTTAGGAGTTAAAAAAACCACAGATGCACAATTTTGCATTTGTTTTTTTTTTAAAATCAAAATTCGGAGTCAATGAGGCTTATTGGACTCCAGCTCCAACTCTAAACTCCGTTTAAATAATCGAAGTGGGTGTCGGTCAGAATCATAATCTTTAGAAATTTGCACACCCCATGTGTGTGTGTGAGAGAGAGAGAGAGAGAGAGAGAGAGAGAGAGAGAGGGTGGATCTTGAACTCAGACCCCTTCAATCTGTGAAGTTCCTCTACAGCGCATCCCACTACCCAGAACATATATTCCCTACGTGGCACTACTCCATTGGTTTCCGTTGTTCTACACCTATAGGATGCATCGATTATAAGTTATCTTCAATTAATTAGGAAAAATTAAAGCGAGTACTGATGGATATATGTGTGTGTGTGTGTATATATATAGGAAAAACTTTAGCCACAAATGGATTACACAAAAGTAATCCAACATACTAATGTGGCATAATATGATTCGTCAGATTGTAAAGTTATTTTTATTGTCAAGCAGATCTAATAGATCAGATAAAGTCATATCTATTTATGGGATTATTTTTGTATGATTCTTCTGTAAATATAATAGTACTCTATATAAATATATGCATGATAACATTAATATACATATAATTAACGTCATATGTGCCTAAGGGCCGCATGCCTTGATATGATATTTGAGGTCTAATTAACTTCATTATAAGGAAGTAATTACAACAAACTTGATTAATATATATAAATATTAAGCTATCAAAAACTTTATGTGTAGTCATTTTTACTTACGTCTTACATATTTTACTAATGTGATTGGCTGCATCACTTGTTTTTAATATAAAATAATTATTTTGATCAATCATATCAGTGGAGTATGCAATGAGTATGTAAAAGTAACTGTATATAACAAAACTCGTAAGTTATATATATATAGAATTAAATAAAATTATTAAATTTCTATTATGGAATTAAAATTAACTCACGTACCAAATTAATAGCCGCAAGAATTTGCACATTATACGCGTTATGCATATATGCCAATGTATATGCTTATACTTAGATCGATCGAGCTGCTAGGGCATGGAAAAAGTCCTAGCTGGGGCAAACTGCCTGTATATAAATCATGATCCCCCATATGCAATATGCAAGCATAAATCTAAGAGCTTATTCCCTGAATCATGATCTCTTCAAGTCTTATAAATGACTCGAATTGGAGGGTCTCAAATGAAAAAAAGATTGATGGATCATAAAGTGACTTCGACATTGTTTATTAATCAATATATACAAATATTGTTTGAAAAATCTATAGACACGAATATTAATAAATATTGTAAAGTCTATTTCATATTTTTATTTCTCCTCTACGCAAGTTCTTCAGGATGATCAGGTTTGAAAAAAAAAGGTCTCAAGGTCCCCGATGGAGTCTCTTCATGCAGAACATTATCATTTGAGTTTTGCTACGTACAAATGAATCTGCGTACTAATATTGATGCATTCATATTTAAAATTTAAATTAATATTATTTTTAATAAAATTTATTTTTTGACCAATCACATTAGATATGTGTACGTATTTGTGCGCAGAATCGCTTACAAATAAATTTTTCCTTATCATTTGATTATTGATGCTTGGATGTTGCTGCTTGGGCTAACATGAACTGCATTAAGCTGCTTGCAGTACGCAGTACTGATTAATGTCTTAAATTATATGTGATCTAAACTCTTGTCTCATTTTTTCTTGCATTTTCACAAATGAAATATTCCAAAGAAGAACTTTGATTTGGGCTAGCTGTTTCTTGGAAAACAAAAGGCAATACTGCAAATTGAAAAAAAAAAAAAGTGATAGTTTGTATACTTATTGCTAATTATAAGCACTTTACAAGCTGCACTGTAATCATGAAATGTCTAGTTAATCATTTTTCAAGCTAAGAGAGATATTTTATAAACATCGTGCTGATAATTACAGCTAGCCAAGAAGCTAATTTGGCCATAGCAAGAAATTTAGAAAAATTTGGAGTCACGTCATGTTTTGACCATTGATCAATGGCTTTTTTTATTTTCTTTAATCATCATTGAAAATATTTATAATTATTTGTTTGGCTTGTGTATCATTTTTTACGTCATTACATCATCAATCATGATGAAAAATACCTGTTGGGAGATATTCGCCGAGGCCCACGAAGACCAACCCAGGCCCGACGTTAGGCTAGTTCTTCATATCGCAAATGGCTCGAATGGCTGGGTCCAGGCCCACAGAACCTCTCAATAGCTCAGGAAGTAAATCCAGCATAACTATACGGGTCGAGATGGGACATTATAGGGGAAGTGCAGGAAGTTGGGTCGAAGGAAAGGGAATGAAGCACACCAAAGGGAAGGGAAGAGACTCCAAAGCAGCACTAAGAGACCACATCGCATTAAATGAGTTCACCAAAAAATCACGCCGCATTAATTACTGATCCCAAAAGTTCACACCGCATTAAAGAACGTATGACGGAGAGAGCTCCGAGAGGACTTGCCTTCCCCCAAGCAATAGGGTATGGCCTTCAGACCCTCTAGCCCAAGTATAAAAGGCCCCTCCAACTACCAAGTAAAGGGATAGAATCCTCCCAACTAAGCATTTGCATTCACTCTCTTCTTACTTCCATTTTATCTAAGTAAGCTATAACTAATTTAGGCATAAGAGATTTTCTAGATCACCCCAAGGCCACCTTTCCTGATCTTACCTTCATTGTTGCATGTCCTAGAAGTTGAAGACCCGGATGACTGAGAGCTCGACTCAAAGACATACGAAACATATCGTTAACAATACCCATTATTTGTTTTGAATTAATTAACATGTGTTTCTTTAAGGCTCATCATTTAACAAATTCCTATTTTAAAATATAACATTCAAATTAATTGAGACAGTTTGCTTGCAATGTAACTATGTTTTGACAATTAGATCAAGAATAATGCTACTTAATTGGTCATTTCAAACTTTCTGCTCAATGGCTCTCTTGAAATGATGCATATATCACTATGTGATGACACGTTATTTATTAAAAAATAAAAAATTATATATAAATATAAAAGTGGTAGAGATTATCGAGAACTTAGAGTTCTAACCTTCCTTTTATATATTTTCAAATGTTATTTTCTTTTAATATGTTTTTATTATTTTGTTATCATTTATTAAATTACGTGTTACAGTGCGGTGATGCCACGTCAAAGGCCATCCCAGTGATAAGGTTGAGATGACTGGCCATAGCAGTAGTACTTTTAGATCCAATTGGCAAATTTTTTAGCTAAAACAATTTGAATATTGCTTAAATATTATGAGACCAATTAATTAATCTAAGTGACCGCAGCCAGTGCATTGCCCTTCCGGACCATCACCTTGAACCCTCCAGCCATATGGCCAGTCAACAAAGGAACAAAAATCGGCTGGTCCTGATCACAGACCGGCCAGATCTCGAACCGCCTCAGTATCCTGACCACTGCATACGACATCTCTACAAAAGCCATCTCCTTCCCAAGGCACACCCTCGGACCGGCCTGGAAAACCGGGAACTTGTACGGACTGATATCCGTTTTCAACTTCCCATCCAGCTTATCATCGAACCATCGGTCCGGTTTAAACTCGAACCGATCCTTCCCCCACAACTTCTCCATTCTCCCCATTCCATAAGGAAAGTAGGTCACTCTATCTCCCTTCCCGATTGGAGTCCCATCGGGAAAAGTATCATCTTCGAGGGCGTGCTTTGAGTCCCACGCAACCGGCGGGTAGAGCCGCATGGACTCGCACAGGCAGGCCTTGACGAACTTCATCTCCTTGAGAGTTTCGCAGTCCAATGGCTTTTCAGTTTCGGATCCGCCATTAATATTGGCCAGCACAGAATTCACTTCGTTCACAATGAGTTCCTTTTGATTTGGGTACTTTGAGAGCAACCAGAACAGCCATGTCAAGGCCGAGGATGTCGTGTCTCGGCCCGCCATGATGAAACTTATCACCATGTCTCTTGTCACCTCCTCGTCGACGTGCCCCGCCTGCAAAAATCTCGACAATAAATCAGTACTGCTCTCGCGTTTGTTTTCGCCAGCTTCTTCGAGGATTCGCCTCTTGTTTCGTATGATCTCGGCCACAGAGCCATGCACGAGTCGAACTGCTTCTTTGAGTTTCTTCTCGGAGCCTAGGTTCAGTGCACGCTTGATCTTCCAAAACCAGAATACCGGGGCCATCGAACGCATGGCGCTTATCTCCGACGCAATGTCAAAGGCTTTTACAAGAGGAGGCACGGGGCAATGCAGGTCTAGGCAACATGGGTCTGTCCCCAACGAGACCTTACAGATAGTTTCAAACGCAAACCTTCTCAGTATTTCTTGCAAATCCAAGATTTCATTCCTCTCCGCGGCCTCCTCAAGCAATGGGATCAATCGGCAGTCGACTTCTTCTTCAATCGTTTTGAAGACGAATTCTCTCAAGGACTTTGTGCTAAACTCATGGCTGGCCAGCTTGCGCTGGGTGAACCATAACTCACCGTCGACGTTGAAGATACCATAGCCAAGAAGATCGCCGAGGATGTCGGTGAAAGGGGTGCCTTTGGGGAAGTTGTTAAAGTTTGTCTTGAGCATGTATTCGACGTTGGCCGGGTTTGCGGTCACAACGATTCGCCGTGCACCGAGCCGGTGCACGTCGATGGTCTGAGTGGGGGACTTTGATAAGAGGTCTGTGTACCAGTCCAGGAGGCGCCGGCGGTTTTTGTAGAAAGAGATTAGGCAGCCAATAACTGGGTATGAAGGAGGGCCATGATCAATACTGGAAGACAATTTCCGATGAATTTGAAGGATGAAGGAGAAGAAGAACAGGGAAGAGAAAAGGGAAAACGTCCCTAGAGATATGAAAGCTAGAAGAAAGATAGCCATGGTTTTGCTTAATTCAGATGAAGTAGTAGTACCGATGATCTATATATACTTTGAAATGTTCATATATATATATATACACACACTAAAAGAAAATTGATAGTTATTATTATTTATTTTCTGTAAAAATGATTATTTTTTATTAAAAGGAATCCGTTTAAACAAAAAATAGTCATCTTCACAAAAATTAAGTCACAATAATTATTCAATGTTCTTGTAATGATATAATATCTCTGTCATATGTGTTGTATACGCATGCAACGTTTGCTTGAGAGAGAGAGAGAGAGATACTAGTGTCTTAGAATAAAGCTAACTTGTCCACTCAAGTGTATCGCTTGATAAAAAAAAAAATTAAATTTTTTTAATTAATGATTAAGAAGTGATTTTAAGTATATTGATATATTTTTTTAATTTTTAAAATATTTCAATATATTAAAAAATGTGAAAATTAAAAAAAAAAAAAATCAAAAGTAACTCGCGGTAAGATCGAAAGGCAGAGTACGTAGTACCGCTCTAATGTCTCGACTCATTTGGGTTTACAATCGGGAGGAGAAAAGGACTGCGTGACGCATGGTTCACGTGCAGACTTAGAAGGACAAAAAAACGGCGAGCCGGCTCAGTAAGGAATTTGAACAATGAAACACATATTACGGCGGAAGTTTCGTCCTTCAACTTGGGATTTTTGTCTTTTTTTTTTTTTTTTTAAATAAAATATTAGAACAAGTACTAATTAATTGGGTTATCATCGTATTGTAAAGCATGTAAATGTATAATTCATGATGTACATAGGGATCACATAAGGTACTTATAACAGTACTCATGCGACCTTTATGCAATCAATTAGTTAATTTGTTATTATGATCTTCAACTAGCTCAATAAAAAATTGTTTATTCGGCTTAGGAGTTCAATTAACTTTACCTTATATGATTGGTTTTAATATTTTTAATTTATATGTTAACGGAAAGAAAAATAATATTCTTCATTCTAAATTTTGTCTTCCTAGCTCAATCCCCCTCACTTGTAGCATATTTGAGTAGATGCCATTCAAGTAGTTGATATATATATATATATGAACTTAAAATCAGTCAGATCAATAAACTTTGAGAGATGATATTTGCAATCGTGAAATACGCAAGCACAACGTAATTTCTTTTTAAAAAAATGAATAAATATGAGACCCACATAAAAAAAAAAAAAAAAACTAATTTTTTAATAGTAGACCTCACTCTTTTTTAATACGATTACGCAGTATTTATGTACTCTAAGACTATATATAACATTACTCAAACTTTAATAGAGATGATAAGATTTAAAATGAAAAGTAGGGTTACTCTTACATATAACACCAGACTCAATTAGCTAGCAAGGCTGGAGAGAAACCATTTAACTCAAGGACTAAGTTGATCATAAACCCATTACCCGAAGATTTGACCCAATGGTGTGAATCACATTAGTCCATAGGAGTCATATCACTAGACCATTATGAAATAAAAATTGTATTTGCGAGCTAGTGTAAAGGACACGCTTTCTATGTCACTTGTATATATGACATGATTTGATTTTCAATAGAAATTTAAAAAATTTGAATTTTTAAGTTTCTATTATAAATCAAATTGTGTTACTTGATTGACATAGATATGGGTGGGCTTCGACTCCAATGGAGTTAGATTCCTCAACTCCGAGCTCCAACTCTAATAACCATTGGAGTCCAAAATCAACTCAAATTCTGGCTCTAAGAATGAGCTAACTCTAGTTCTGCTCCACTTGATCAGTATGGAACAAAGTCAGAGTTTCCATTTAGAGTTAGATTTTTTCTTTTCCATTTTCTTACCCACTCTCACTTTCCCAGCATTCAAACAAATATTAAGAAAGTTCTATACTACTAAAAACAAGATTCCTAAATAGTACTACTAAAAACAAGATTCCTAAATAGTAAACACAATCGATGACACCCGACGGGGATAGAGACAACGATGTCGGAGGGTCAATATTGACTGTCGACGATATCCTTCCCATGGGAGGTACAACACTGTTGGTCCTAGCCACGGGCCGATATGCATGAGACAATGGCAAAACAAAGTTAGCTGAGAGAAAAAGAACAAAGATGCAGAGGAGGCAAAGAGAGAAAACAGAGAAGTTGAGGAGAAACAAAAATGTCTAGGATTAGTTGAAACTAAAACAGTTGAATATATAGGAGTATGAAAACAACATTGTCTTAAGATTTGTTATAAAAAAATATATGTAATAAAAAGTTGCAGCGTTGTGTGATTTGGTCTAGGGGGCTCGAATGTAGTTCATGTTATGTACAAAAACAATCACAACCATTAGGCTACTTGGCCTTCTGTCAATTGTGTTACAATATCAAATATATCAAGTATATATATCGAAGTCAAATTTGGTAGTGTGGAGTCTTATTGACCTCCAAACTCCGATTCTGACTATCTTAAAAGTCTGGACTCTGACTTTGATTCCAAACTCTAAACTTTTTCGACTTCAACATAATCGAAATCAAAGTGGGCATCAACGGAGTCGGACCTATGGAATTTTTACCTAACCCTAGATATAGATAGTAAGTTCATACAAGAAGAATGATTCATTAAGAAATGCTCATGATATGGAAAGTGGACAACATACCCTACGAGTTTTGGCACGAGAAATGTGTAACAAGCGTGGGGACAAGAATTGATCTGTTGCCAACTTTGCCCCACTAGAACATAGTACGTAGGGGTGTACAAGAAACCGAAGAACCGCCCGTGACCGACTCAGACCGGCCGCAACCGTCAAGGAACCGGTCGGCGGGCGGCAACGATTTAGAGAAACCGCCTATCGTCGGTTCGGTCGCGGTTTGAGGCCGGCTCAAACCGCTGAACCGGTCGATGTAATAACACTTTTTTTTTTAAATTTTCTCAATATGAAACGACGCCATTCCACTTAAGTTTAAGTGGAACGGCGTCGTTTTACCCTAAGTGTTTGTCTCTCACACAAATTAAACGACGCCGTTTGTTATTAAACCAAACGGCGTCGTTTTGTCTATAAGGTGAGAAAAAAAATTAGAACGGCGTCGTCTGGTATTAAACCAAACGGCGTCGTTTCGAAATTACACAGTCGTCGTCTTCCTTCTTCCTCGTTTCTGCGTTTCAGTAACCCTCTCTCTCTCTCCTCTGCAACTCTCTCTCTACTCTCTCAGATGAACGACGCCGTCGGAGGAGAACCGAGAACCGACCGTAAACCGCCAGAGAACCGCCGGAGTCGATACGGCCGGTTGTCCTCCCTCCCGTCGACCGGTTACGGTCGGTCCGTCCACCATTTTTCCCCTCATCGGTTGGCGGCGGTTCTGCCCAAAAACCGCGCCGAAGGGGTCGATTTTCATCCCTAATAGTACGTACGTACCTGAATTTCAGTATGCATGCGTGCGTGTTCTAAGTTTTTGGATTGATAAAAAAATAGTAGTCACGAATGTAGATCTTCACATGTTAAATATGGCACGCCTTGTGTTCAAAGCTTTAAGCTGGTTAATGTTGTGTCGGTCACTACTTACGTACTTATCTTGAAAGTGATCTGGAGTATTCTCATCCATTAAAAGAGAGACGTGTACAATTTTATTCGGAGAAAAACTAATATTTATAAAGAGTTATTTGTGATGACACTACAAAAATAAAAATAAAAATTGTAACAGATCATATGTCATAAAAATGATTATTTACGATTAAAATATACTCATTTGAGTATAAAATAATCATTTTTACAGTAAATAAGTGGCGGCCACAACTAAACAGTTGTTTTATAGTGTTATAATAGATCATTTTAATAGGAAATTATTTTTGTAACAAATAATTGACTATAAATAAGCGTCTTTATATAGTGATATATACAGCTAGGTTTTATTACAAGAAAATTTTGAATATATATGAATATAATGATCTAGATTAAATAAAAGTGTAAATCTCTATTGGTGATGATATTGGTCGACAGTTGATCTAGTTTCAATTGGTTAATTGGATGTCTCAAATGCGGTACTCTATGGTGGACTAGATATATATGCAGCCATGTCTTCGTTTTTCTCTTTGTTACAAAGTATGTAGAGGGGGAAATTAAGAAGAAAAAAAAAAAGATAGAGAAGAGGATGCCAAGTGAAGAAGCTAGCCCTTCGATGCCCCCTATGCGTAGTGATCATTATATAAAATGGTATATGAAATCCCGCATCATTTGAGAGGGAGAAATTCATTTGCTTTATAATAATTTTAACAAGTCAGGAGTATTCTAATTATATCAATAACTAATCATTTTGAAGTATAGACTCTCGAACAAATTACAAAGCCCAGCTCTTTGCTAAATGTTGTTGACCTTCATCAGTATTTTTCAAGCTCCACATTTTATTCTTTATTAATCATTCTATCTGTCTTGATCATGATGTCTCACCACACATTTTAAATCAAGCCACGTATATGTTCATGTTGAGCCTATTCCAAGTTTTATCTCTAACAGAAACCATGCAATTAAAGAAACTAAATTATATAATATGTATAAAAAATTTAATGTTGTCCCGGAAACTTTCATTTCCTAACTCATCACTGTTGACAACATAAATCCCATGAGTCAGCAATTTCAGCTAAAGATGCCATTTTCCCATGCGCAAAAAGCAATGCCAAATTGTACTGCTCAAAACCAAAAAATAAAAAATAAAGACCAACTATTTACATAAGAGTTCTGGTATATAAAGATATTTTTAAATATTTTTTGTACACTACACTGAAGTGATTGATTAAAATAATTATTTTATATTAAAGATAATCATATTAATAAAGTGTGCAAAGGAGTAAATAAAAATAACTGTACATAAAATTTTTATTTATGTAAAGTGGATAGTGTGTGAATGACATGGACGTAAATTAATTAAACAAAAATAACTGTGCATAAAATTTTTATTTACATAATGCAGGCGCAATTGGACGTAAGATATTATTAAAAAAACTTTAAATTACTGAGAAAAAGTTTAAAGAGATTTTGTAAAAGGGAGAATCGTTAATCTTCATTTATTTTTACAAACCATCTCACATCTTCTAATTTAATTATTATAATTTTCTCAAACTCTTATATAAAATATAATAAATAATTCGACTTTTTTAAATCAATATTTTATTTATTTTTTATTTTATCTTATTTGTATAAACAAATGAAACCTAAAATAGATTTTAAAGTTATTCTTTAGATAATGATAGTGAGCTAGTGGGTTTTGAACGCGACTAGTGTAACAGCCATTGGGCTGTATTTTATGGAAAAAGCACAATTTTTTATTGTTTATCATACTTTTTTATATTTTTAAAACTTGAAACTTGTCCTTACATTGCTCATTTTCTAAAATGAATCAAAAGGAGAATCTATGAAAAAAAACAAAAATAGAGAGGGTACAAGTAGATTCTCCCCATATTTAAATCAATGCTCCTAGACTTGTCCCTTGAACTCCTCCATTGATTTTTAATTTCTCACACTTGTGTGAATTGTTTGCTTGCTAAGAAAATACCTACCACTTGCAAACAACCGACTAATTTTTTTGGATATATTTGAGAATCCTAATGGATGGAGCTTAAAATAATGGGGAGTTTTTCTCTTTTGTTATCCTTATCAACAAAATTCAAATCTTCTAATTATAATGACACACGTATAGATAGCTGCCAATTGGAACAATTTTACTCAAATACTTTCACCTATCATCATTCATGAAAAAAGCAATTTTGGAAAAGGAAGTCATAGAATCAAAAGCGAAAATTTTGTTATGTCCACCCATTGCATTTCTTGATTTCAACAATGTGATAAACAGGCGAAGAAGATATATATAATGCGAACTTGCCGACTCGTACTCTTTGATGTTTACTTGATAGCAAGCCTATGAGTGTCATGAGCTGGGCCCATTACCTAGATTTCGTATCTTACATTTTTTTTCTTCTTCTTCTTCTTCTTCTTTTTGTATTCGCAGCCAAAATCTTCATTAATGCACGTTCTTAATTGTTTAACATGTTTGACATGTTAATAAAGAGAAATTTGAAATATACTTTTAACTATAGTACAGAAGATTTTTATACATGAATTAGGCAGAAACACTTGCCTTTCAAACATGTGCAAAATCATCAAATATATCTTCTTTTATAGATATGGTTCCCGCCACAGTGTCTCCAATTTTGTTTAATAGTCAAGAGAATATCTGTGTTTAAGTTTCTTGCTAACAAGGACACTGCATATTGGTGGTTTATGCTAAAACACTTGGCTTAAACCCATAAGTATTATCTTAAAATAGGTAATCATACTAAATGCAACGTCTGCAGCTTTTCCTTGATATCAACATCAGTTCCATTGTAAACTAATCCCATGTTACATCAAAAGGAACAAAATTGAACTACTTGCTCCGGATGTGTAATTGTGGAGGGCAAAACAAACAGGCTAGAAATAACGAAAGAAGCAAGCCTGTTCAAAGTTGAAACAGGGATGGCAGATTTGTTACCTCCATCCCTTCTCTCCTTCCTATTATAGGCTTTATCCAGTAGCCTCTTTCAGACGTGCAATCAGCTCATCCTGCACATGTGATTTGCATGCATCAATTAAGGCACAAGCAGAAAGAGACTGGGAATTTGAAAGTCCAATCCTTTTTAAACTGGATGCAGATAAAATTAAATTGATCCTTGCCTTCTTTCCTTTAGGGGAAAGACTTCTTGCCTTCAAAAGGGCACGAAGCCTTTCAACTGTGAAGCTCTGAAAGTCCCTACTAGATGCTCGACTGTTTGATCCTTCTGCATGTCCAACAGAAAAAAACAAATTATGATAAAAATGAGCAACGAGATCATTAATTTAGTAGGAAATACCTAAGTATATATCCAGCTGATTCAATAAATTTCCAACATCTAAAGCACATGCATCGTCCGATTGATGTTGGATGGCTCTATTCATTTTATATGGATGTATATTGTACAAATTGGATAATACAAAACAAGAACCATAAGAGCTTACCTTGTTGAGAACTGATTTGACTATTTGCTCTCTTAGCTGAATTTCTGACATCTGGAGCTCTTTCAGCAACCCTGAAATGATTAAACGAGGGTCCGTAATCAGACAGAACACTTTCAAATTTGCACACTTGCACACCAGGAACCAAATGAAAAGAGTTGTTAGGAAGTCTATGATGCATTGTAAATTCATAATAATAAACACTCTTGTCATTTGAGACAGAAGAGAGTTGATGCGTATTGTATAATTTTAAACCCTCAAAGTGGCACAAAGATATCTCAATTAAAAAAATACACACACAAGTAAACTTATAAAAAGAGGTCAAACCTTATTTTTCTGCAAAATGTGGAAAAAATTATCATCTGTAAGCTATGTTAGTAATACCTCTTTCTAGAACTCTCAGTTACATTTACACCCTTCACATCCTTTGAACTAGAATCGCCCTTCTGTTTTTTAAGCATGAGCGATCTGATCAATATGTTCTGTTGGCTTGTTTTTATCTGTTGGCCCTCTGGATGTACAAGAAAGAGAGACAGAATTTAGACATTATATTGAAGTAAAAGTATATGAAATTGCATGGACATGTTCTTTTTGAGAATTTAGATGTTGTGCAGAAAGTTGATGAAAAAGTTCCTAAATAAATCAGGAGGACAATAATATCACTTCAGAATAAGTTAATTTCTTTCATTTTTTTAATGACATGAAGAGTGAGAGAAAATGCATATGATATGAAATATCATCTTTTCTTTATCAGCATCGGGTGTCCAAGAACAACGTCCCGACTTATCCTAGGTGTGCACAGACCCTCGGCAAGAAGTTTCCCGCCAGTCTGATGGCTCTTAGAGATTATTTGCACCCAAGGGGCTTTGAACCTTAGACCTGGGAGGAGCATACCTCCAAGCCCAAGGCCTTTTACCACTTGAGCCAACCCCTAAGGGTTTGATATGAAATATCATCTTGGCAACATTTTGTTAATAATCTTCAAAATGCTAGCACAATAAGATCATATAGATTAAAGAAAACAAGCAAAAAACAAAAATAGATAGACCATACATTCTAATCCCCACAATTGTAGAACAAAATCATTTGAGTGTACCACTAGAATTTATTGGTTCAAACATTTAGAATTGCAACACAGTACCAATGCTTAACTAGTATAATTCCTTAAGTTCTGAAGAGTCCTATAAGGTCCAGAGATTCACCCCAATAAAGTTTCAAAAAGACCTTCAACATATACATGCAATCACTTAAATAAAATCTATAAGCATGTCAAAAGCATTTGTAATTTGATCCACTTGCCCAAGAGGGTAATGTCAGAGAAATAGGGAAAAGAAAGTAAGAAAACATGAATCCAATCACAAATGAGAAGTGCAATAGCTACAGTGAAAATTGAAGGATGGGACACCTGGAGGTGATGAGTCATGGTCACAAATATATACTCGCATCCCACCCTGAACAAAATTTTCAAATGTAAAGGTCAATGCTCCAGCGACAAGAATATAGTCAATTTATGAACATAAATGTATGAGAAAAATGAGACCAACTACATACACAAAAGAGCATACTATAAGAGCAAAAATTTTAAATGAAGAGGAATGAGTTTCTGCTGAAGTTGTTTCTTGTATAATTAAGCAAGAGATACACTACGTAAACACATTGCAAGACAGAAGGTTTACTTGACAAACAAGCTTGACCCTCTAATCATTTACAAACCGTCAACAAGGTTGGGGAAAGAACCTAGACATAGAAACTAAAGATGAATTGACCAGTTCTAATGGTAACGAGTATATTTTTCACAACTTTTTTCTTAAAAGGTCTTCTTGGGCTTCACATATTTGATCCATAAAAGAACCCATTCATTCAAATATGGCAGTAAAGTATTGTTGATGACAAGATCTTGGGTGTCCACGCAATGAGGCATTAGGCAACTCAAGCAGCCACCATAGAACTCCATCAAAATGGAAAAAACAAACTTCTTGTGTGATTGGAGAAAACAAAGGGCAGCATCTTGCCCCAGCGCCACAACCAGAGCCTTCTGGACAACATGCTCCAAATACTTTTTTACATTAGAAAGCATACTGAAATAAGCAGACCAGGTCCACATGAAGACACGTGTCATTATCTCCAAGGCCCTACAAAAGACTGAAGCTTCTCTCTTAACCCTTCTACATAAGAGCCAGCATGGGCAGAATGTTTGCAAATGCAGAAAAAAACTCCACCATCGTGCATTTGGAAGCAGTTCAATTGACACACATTAATTACCCAAGGTCAACTAAATGAATGTGAGAAGCTGATTCTTATGTCATCATATTGTCATATATGTGGGCTTCAGAGTCCGAGGAACTGAAAGGACCATGATCTTTTACTAATTTATATCTCGTTTATACACAGTATCGTCCTTTATCATTAAAGTTTCTATTTCTTTGAAAAAAGGATTCTGAAAGGTTACTTTCAAACCTCTTATTGTATCTTCAGAAAAGTTTTATCTGAAATTTTGAACTATATTCTCCCAGCAGAGTGATGCAGGTTCCATCCTTTTAATCCGTAACAGCTTATAAAGCAGGAAGCATGGAATGGAAAAAAAATAAACATCTGCTTACAAGTATCATAACCAAAACACTATATAGATGTAAAGCTCCGATGGAAGGCTCAAGCCACATGACATATACTCTAAAAGGATTAGTCAATGGATAAGGTATGATATTCCTTGGAGCCAACCAACTAATCCCAGACTTCTTGAGAGAATAGGCGTATCATCATTCTGGGAAAGTTCCATGCAGCAAAAAAAAAAAAAGATACATGCTGGGGAAAAAAGTCTTACAATCACCTTGGTTGACGGAGGTGCAAGATTTATCTTATGATAACGAATCCAACAAAAAAACAACACCTAATTGGCTTTTAAGACCTAAAAAGATACCACAAGCGACAGCCAACTTCGTCCTCAGGGAAAATTTCTCAAGAACAAACGCATCACATTGGATTTGAGGGCCAAAACACTAATTTTCTATTAACCCAATAAAAAAGGACCATGACCTGCTTATAGATCTAAAGACTAACTGCTTCAGGCTTTTGTTACCAATTCAAAAACAAACAAGGGGAGAAGATAGCCTTCTCTAATTCATCCAGAAGCCTACATCAAATATCTAACATTTCCGTTATCATAAAACCAGGTCAAACAGATGCCATATACCTAATACAACACCAACAAAAATGGCAGCAGATTTTAATGATTATTCTTTAAACTTTATGATATAAATTTGAAAAACAATACTTAACATTGATCCATAGCCTCAATTATAGTATATAAACTCAAAACCTTGCAAATGCAGCCATTTTAATAATGTGAACAAACCACTTGAAACAAACTACATTTTTACCGTACTAAAGATGATGCCTCACAAATCACAACCAAAACTAAAACCCCTTTCTCCCATAATTTTTTCAGTGTTTCATATACAGCTACAGTAAATAGTTGCAAAGCTATAAACATAAATTTTAGGATAAAATAAAAGGAAGTCACAGCAATAAATCACGTCTACAATGGATTCGTTTTACGCATTAATCACTAATAATTTAAATACATAAAATACACCCATTTGCGCACATATAATAAATCAACATTGAACCCTAAACGGCCTGTTTGGTTCCAGGGAAAACATCAAGATTTCCATTTGCGTTTCAAAACATACGAGTAACACACGTCGACAGCCAACTTAAATGCTTGCTTCGTCCTCGGTTAAACGATAAAGATTTCTATCTGTTTACTTCCGAAGATCCGAAACTACAGACCTTAATACTTCAACAACTTACCTCAAGATTTATCAGAAACCAAACAGAAGAATAGAGAAAATGGTAGGGTTTAAAAGGTTTAAACAGACAGAGGAGACAAAAGAGACATCACCGGATTTGAGGAGATGACGGTGGAGGAGAAAAGCCCCCGGGAGGGAAGGTCAGCGAGAAACTTGGAAGCTCCGGTAGACTTCGTATGACTCGGACCGGACGGCGGACAGGACGACGAGCCCGCCATGGCGCCTGAAAGAGGAAAGAAATTTAAAAATCCCTCGTCAAGCAGTACGGTGATAAAAGAGGGAGAGGGAGTCGAGTGCAAGTAAAGATTGGGCACTTCGAGTGCAACAAGAGTTTTTGATAATAAAGACATTATGTGCATTAATTTTTATCATAATTTTTATATATTTTATTATTGTGATTAGTTATATTATTTTTTAAAAAATATAAAATAATTGTCTAGTACAATGTATAATAAATATATAAAAGTGATTGTAAGGAGTGTTTTTTTAACACATATTTAAAAACTTTCCACATAAATTATATTAAAAAGTTATTGGTGTTTTATAATATTCTTTAAAGTTAAAATAAATCTCGTTATAAGTACCGACTTATATATAACAAAACTCATAACTCGCTTACATAATATAATTTGATTTAAAATTTAAATCTTATAAATTAAATCTTATTATGTAAGTAATGTGAATTCTATGCTCCAACACTGATTTTAAAATAGAATAACTCAATGTAATTAATCATACACTTGGACTCTTTTATAATTATTTTATAATTTTTTTCAAAATTTTTTTTTTTTTGAAAATGAAACACTGTTTCCTTAATTCAATAAACAGACAATTACAACTTCTGACCTGAAAATACAAGTCAAAATCTAACAATTTCTCACTCCCCAACCCACAAATTTCTTTACGGTTGATAAGGTCTTGTCCAATGCCTCCAGAGTAAAAGTCTGAAAGACAGACCTCCAGACTAACCATTTAAGAGACAACACTATGTTAGACCTCCGTCTAAGATAAACTACACAACTCTCCCTCCAAAGAGTGGAGTACAAACTCTACGGACCCTAAGTTCTAGAGAGAAACTCTATAGACCCTAGGTCCTAGAGACAATGTTTCCTAATACTCCCTTAATTAAACTAAATAAACTAAAATACATAAAACCATTCCAAAAATACAATGCAAAAAACTTAAAATAACTAGACTGGAGAAAACACTTGGGCCCAGCCCAAACAAAAGGTCCAGCCTAATTGCAAGTGGGGAACACGTGGGCCGGATTAGCTGAAGGAAACAAGGGACACTGCTAGGGTTTCATCTCTTCATCTCCCGCCGCTCCCCTTCTTATTTCTTTTCTATTGTTGAGTAGCCTCTGATCTGTGCCGACACTCGACGCTGACCCACTGCCAAAATCAAAGAGAAGGGAGGCCAACTGCCGTCGTGATCCAGAGCTGTTTCGTGCCATTAATTCTCTGTTACAAAAATAGAGCAGCATGCCTCTCGCCGACCGGCATCCCTGCCTCGCCTCGCCTCGCCTCAGTCCTTCACCATCAGCTTAGTGCCATCAAAACAGGGTAGCCAACCTCGCCCCTATCCAGATCCTCCATCCTTGGTGAAACCACCATGCTTCTGTTCGCGTCTCCTCCGCAATGTGCCACCCAACTTCGGGGTTTCGCTCAGTAGCATTTTCTTTATGGTAGCAAGTGTTCCTCTCCTCGAGACGGTGCCGTAGCTAGAGAGCAAAAGTTAAGCCGCCATAACCACACGCATCGACTGAAATTAACCAAACAAATAAACCCAAAACCAAACAAAAACTAGAAGAAAACGGGAAAACATGGAACTAAAGGGGGAAGGGAGGGAGGAATCGAGGCTCCCACCTCCCTCTAGGACGGTTTTCTGCTTGGCTGTCTAGAGAGAAATGAGAGTTTCTCACTCTTAGCCAAAAGCCTCCAGCAATTTCCAAATAAAAGTATAATTTATTTCAATTTAATTAATATATTCATATCACTTCATTTGAAAAATTTTTATTTATATAATTAACATGTATTTCAAATGGAGTCTTAAGTTAATTATAAATTTATAATTTTTCGAGTTTCAAATATTGAATTTTGATAGAGGCACCTAAACTCCATGTCTTTAGCATTTTATAAGATGGCAATATGTTTTTTATCCTAACGAGATTGTGAGACCTACTTTAGCAGTTCGTAATACTTTTTTTTTTTAATACAAAAGTGGGGTTTGAACTTGATTCTCCTATTTAGATACTAGACCTTATGTTATCTGATCTAAAAGATCTTGACATACCTAATGCATTTAAAAAACATATTTGTAGATATATTTTTTCATAAGATATTAATACCTTTTTTATCACAATAAAACCCATTTTAATCATCTCTATGGATTATCATAACAAAATTAGGCTAAACTACTAAATTAATCCATCTTGTCGTTTCACTTGTTAATAGTTTTGTTAAAGTTTCGTGCTTATCCTGTTGATTTGAACTAGCCTCGTTTGGTTGTTAAATTTAACTGAAATCAGCTTAATTCAATTTAATTTTAAACTAAATCTAACATTCAAACGCTTAATTTTAAAATTACTAAACTCATCTCAACTCAAAATCTCTTTACACATGGGACCGGTAACATTTTTCAACTCAACATCTCTTTATAGTTAGGACCCACGACTTTTTTTAATTTCTCATAAATATTTCTAAATTCATTTTAACATCTAAATACATCTAAACTCATCTTAAATGACCTCACATAACTTATTCCATCAATTCAGCTCATTACTATTCATAAAGAACTCAGTTTAACTCAATATCTAAACGCAGTCTTGACTATCAAATTTCAAGAGGTAATCAAATCATCCTCTAATCTTTTCTTAGTGATATTTGAGGTTAGAGATTTTAAAAAGTGCTTTTAATAGCCTAAAAGCTCTTTTAAATAATAATAAAAAATAGTATGTTTGATAAATTAAAAGATACTTCTAAAAATCTTATTCTACCATAAGCCTAAATATGTACTAAGTAATGACTAAAGACCTTTCTATTTTGAATAATTCTACTTATCATCCCCACACACCGCATCATATATATTTTAATTTTTTTTTATTTTTTCTATAACAAGTATGTGGTGTATAGATGATAAGTAAAACAACTCAATTAGTTTAACAAGAATAAAATAAAATTAAAATAATAAAATAATAAAAAATAATTTTAAAATATGTAAAATATGTAGTATGAAATGATGAGTAATATCCCTCGTCTTTTACACCAAGTTAGCATCAATAAACGTTTTGACACATTTGTTTATTGGGTCACATGCATTTGATATTGTTATTTGAAAAAAAAAACTATTTATTTATTAGGTCACATACATGTTATATTGTTATTTGAAAATTAAAATAAAATTTTATAAGAAAATAATAAACATAAATAAGGACAAAAGTTTAAAAGCCTTTCTTCTCCAAAATCCAAACCCTGACTTGTTATAATTCCTGCCAAACATTTCTTCTTCTTCTTTTGTCCTTTTAGATTAAATTGAAGCATTATGGTTTGGTAATATTACCCTATTTATACTAACATGACATATGCTCTGTCTATTTAAAAGGGAAAAAAAATATTATTACTATGAAGAGTAGGGAAGAGCCGAAGTAAAGAAGGATAAATCTTTGGTTGATCGATAAACTTGCGGGAAAGCAAAAATAGACATATTTGAATTTGTTATTCTTTATATATATATATATATATATATATATATATATACACACACATATTTGGGTAGGGGGTTTCAAACTTCAGACTTCCATTTTGGAAGCTGGGGGTAGCGCCGATCAGCCCACATGCCATTGACAAATTCGTTGTTCTTTTGATGCAAGAGATGATGTGCAAATCGTATTGTTTAATTTGTACCCAATATACATGATTTTTGGGTTTCGGGTTTTGTGTGCTAAGTTAAGTGCATCATGATTTTTGCATACAAATTTTGAGATAAAATATATGAAAAATTATATTTGTAAGGAGGTGTATAAAACACACATTTCATACAATTGATATGGCAAGACTAAATTTGTAAGAAAAAATTTAAATTTAAATCAATTACAAACTACGTTTTATCATATCAACAACATGAAAGATGTACTTTAAACACCTATTTATAAATAGAAGAACTCTTCTAAAAGATTCTATAAAAGTGTTGGTATCTGACAAATTGAGAACATCACTTCTTACGATCTAATATGGATCGAATTTTTTTCGATTACACATATAAGATAAGATAAAAGTTTAATAAAATATTATTAAAATATAATTTTTATTTTAGAATTTGAAAATTTTATATTTTTTATTATATTTTGTGTGAAAGTTTGGAAAAGTTATAATGCTTATATGAATTATATTATCCTGACCCGGCTGTCTTCATCTCTTGTCTTGGTTGGTATGTATATTTGTAATTCATATAATCCTGACCCGGCTGTCTTCATCTCTTGTCTTGGTTGGTATGTATATTTGTTATAGATGCTTCTTGAAGAAGATGGATCTCTGAGTAAGAGGGTTCCGTGATGCCTTCTTTGGGCTGCAAAATACCAACGATATATTTGGAATGGGCAGTGATCCAACCTGGAAAATGTTTGACAAGTACTACAACTCTTCGTCCTATAAGGGGGGCACTATTTTTGCTGGGTCAACATATTAATATTTGGAAACAAGGAAAGGATGCCGTCAAAGGTTGAAGTAAGGCCTGCATTAGTGGCCTTTTGAGGTCGGTTGCGGCATGGGATTCCACAATAATTGTGTGTGTAGGGAAGTTATCCCATATGAATTTCTGCTCAAGAAGCCGAAGCTGGACTTGCATATTTGAAATTACAGTGAAAAATATTACTTATAACTTTAAGATTTATAACTTATAACTTAAATAATAAGCTCTATACTTCAAAAACTATTTACTGTTTGATAAATATGTATTTAAAACATGTATTTAAACCACTTTTAAAGTTAGTTACATCAATTTTTTAAAAATATATAATTATCTATAAAAGCTTTTGATAAAAGCTTCATTTCGATGCTTTTTAAAAAAAATAGATTTTTAACTTTTTTAGATGATTAAAACACTTTTTATAAATTTACTAAACATATCAATTTTTCTTTAAAAGAACTTTTAAACATTTAAAAATACTTTTAAAGCTTTCAAACTAACTCCCAAACAGGCTTTTAATAATAATGCTGGGGAATTGGGGGTATTAAATCAAATGCCACAAACTTTTGTTTGGTTTGGAATGCATTTGCAGTTTGCATGTGACCAAGTCAAGCAGCAGCAAAGCGCCAAGTCTCGCCCCCAGCTGGCTACATAAATTTCTACGCCAACCACATCGTGAAAAGAGGAGTTCAGCTGTAGGCCATTGTTGTTTCTCCATTGTTGTGAATCCAAGGCGCACACAAGAACGGGGCTGTAGGCTGTGGGGCTTAATGGTATCCCAATGGCCATTGGATCATCCCCCACTGAATTGAAATTTGAATGACCCAATACAAATTACAAAGAGAGAGAGGTGCGATAGGAAAGATATTTGCAGTTTTGAAGTGTGTAAATTTCATCCAATTTATTTATTTTTAAATAAATAAATATAAAATTCACATAAAAAAATTATTTTTTTAATAGACCCTACCTTTGAAAAAACGGGGTACATGTGACTCGTACATTTTAAGACTGTATCAGTAATACTCAAAATTTAAATACTCATATGGGGTCCACATTATCTGGAAAATCCTACACAAGCATAATGAAATCATTCAATTCGATCAAACAGTTGGGGAGGATCTAAGGGCATATTCCTAGAAAATTTTGATACTTGCAGAAACCTCAGCTCTAGCTTAACAAAGATCTAATAGGTTAAATGCCAACATCCAGATATCCAGAATTTTGATCCGTAAAAGTAATAAAATACTTGGATCATTTAATTGAAGACGGTACTTAGAATTCTAGAGGATCCTGATCTAACATGCAATTTTATTTTGTTTCATTAATTATCAGGATCAAATTAACTTTTCATCAATGGCCCTAATGAATCTCCAATTGAATTATGACAATATGCATCTCACAAGGAGTGTGTTCACCACAGATTGTATTTGTTATGAGTGTCGTACATAAATTGAAAAGTTTGTTGCAATGCCCATATTCACTCTTTGGAAGAGTCGCTTAGTCCAATGGAATGGTACAATAATGGCAGCGGCAAAGAGAGGATGTGGGGGGGTCCAGGTGTTCTACAGATGTTTCAGACTTGGGCAAACAATGGATGGGGGTATCAACGTTGCCCTTGCAATAAAGGGATACCAAGCACAACAAGATAGATAACCTTAGCTCAAGTTATATGGGCCCTAAAATGCTCTCATGTAAAATCAATGGATGGATGAGAAGGTGCAATTCAGGCATTATTTTTTAGCCAAAATAATAATAATAATAATAATAATAATAAATTAAAATAAAAAAAATAAAAATCAGGCATTATTTCATTGGATTCCTTAGATAAAGATCCACCAGTTTTAGAGGAGCAGACAATGGCTCATTTTTTTGGGTCACATTTGCTGGATACCATCAAGCACGTGGGGTTAGGAGAATGCTGCCATTGTCACTTGTCAGGCGGAGAGTTCGTTGAAGGACAGATATAGACCATCTGCCACTTGAATAAATTTATGCAAATCCATTTACATGGTTATAATTCTATATATATATATATATATAAAGGAATAGAGCCATCAAAACCAATGAATGACTAGTAAATGGCAAGGATTTCACATAACATATTAGCTAGCAACATTTTCCCAGCCAAACCTAGCAAAAAATCACATAGCTACTGAATCAATATATCAACCAACAATGACCTGTTAAAAAAAAATCATATCCGCCAACAATGGATACACAGATGCTGGAATCTACATTCTACAGCTGAATATGTTTGAAGCAACACTCTGATGTGAAGTGCTTCTAGAAGGTTCAAATTTCAAACAGCAAAGAAAGAAGGTTTCAAACAGAAACTTTCACATTGACTTGCTGATTTTTTTTTTTTTTAATTGGCACCAGTTTTTTAAGAACAAAATCCCGACTAATTCCAGGAGTGCACAGGTTCTCGAGAAAAAGTTTCCTGCATTTTTTTTTTAATAATTAATAAGAGAATTTTATTCCAAGTAAATAGGCATAGCCCAAATACATAAGAAGTTTCCCGCAAGTGCACCTTGGGCAACTCAAGGGGAAGTTCTCACAGTTCAATGACCCCTAGAAATTGTCTGGACCTAAGAGAATTTGAACTTTAGACCTGGAGGGAGCATACCACCAAGACCAAGGCCTAAGCCGCCAAGACCTGGAAGGAGAATACCACCAAGACCAAAGCCTAAGCCACCAAGACCTGGAAGGAGCATACCACCAAGACCAAAGCCTTAGCCACTTGAGCCAACCCCTCGGGGATTAGGTCACGTTAAATTTCCCACTTCATGATACTTATCAAAAAAAAAAAAATTCCCACTTCATGATGATTAGCTCTCAGTTGAGCAGATGATTGATCCCGAGCTTCATGAATTCAGGTGTATTTGGGTACTTGTATTCACAATCTTCCTTCTTGTTTTCTACTACCCTTCTGAAACTATTTACTAAAATTGTAGTTTTGTTTCTTCCGACAAGGTCTTATATAAATAAAATGAGAACATTTGAGAAGAGGAAAATTAAGTTCCAAAAATTGATGAATAACTTTTCCTTACTCTCGACTTTTCCAAAACATGCCCAGCTGCAATTTTCATAGATCTTCCGAAAACTTTCAAAAAAACAGAACATAGGAAAACGTCTTCAAGAATGAAGCAATTTTTTTTTAATAAGAAAAATGTTTTTTTCACAAGTAAGGATGAAGAAATTAAAATATCAACTGTTCATAGTCTCCTATGCCATCCAAAGGCCATATAAAGCAACATGAAAAACCAGGCAAGATCTAAACAAATTCACTGTGGGGCATCATAATTTTCAAGAGTTCCTCCTAAGTGTCAACCGAGCTATCCACACCCACTATTTTATTGGAAGTCTTTGCAAACTCTCATCAACATAGAATTGGGATTCACAATCTGTACCCATGAGCATTGAATAAGAGAGATCAATATGCCTTAAAAATCCTTAAGGATAAGATAAACAATTATTTCACAAGCAACAAGGCATCCAAGGCATTTAAAGCAACAAAAAGATGAGTATCAAGTTGTTAGATGGTCAATTATGATGTGTTGGGCAGCAACTTCCTTAAATTTTCTGAAGGATGGACAATATGTCTATGCACGTTATGGGGGTAAATATGATGTGATGATTCAATGAGCCAGCTCCTTAAAGGACAGGCACGAAAAACTAGTTCATCTGCCACGAGTGAAATTCTTCTGTAGGTGACCAAAATTTTACACGACAAAGGTAGCTATAGATGCTAAGAAGCGTCCATTATGATGATCATTAACTACTTAACATAAAAAGTAGGGTGCATACCAATTAGGTGAGCCTTGCATATAGCCACAAACTAAACCTAAATGGTCTTCCTCTCTAGTGGAGCCCTTGACTTGAGCAAGATTACTTCTGTGACGATTGAGGCCTTAATTTTGTTGCACACGACAAAGCCCTCATAACTACTCTCTCATGTATTGTCCTCAGGGCCATCTCTAACTTTTCTTAAGTGCCACATCTCAGATTCTATCCTTCACACCTTAGCACTCATAAATTAATCAATTTAAGATTGCATTCCATAAGTTGTTAATTAGTATCAAAGTCCAAATATCTCCTACTTCCGAAAAAAATACAGAATTAATATGTATTTAAGTTTTTCCCGTGGCTCCGATCATACACCAGATATCCCAATCAGGAAGAGGCAGAAGAAGAAAGAACTAATACATTGAACTATGTTTCTGTTAACATCTCTTCCCTTCGTACACAATAATAAGCTTGTTGCTTATTCAACAGCACAAACACACTTAGAGATCGAATTGAAATAACAAAATATTAATGTAAAAACATAAACATGCCAACACAGCATGTATACAGTCAAGTAGCTCCTATGGCCAGAAGGTTGCTTCAACGCAAATGGCGATTCATGGCAATAAAATACATGAACACGTACAAAATCTAAAATCTATTACACATGTACATAGATTATTACAGTATATAGCATAGCATCCGTTTTTTTTTTTTTTTTTTTTTTTTTTTTTTGGGGGGGGGGGGGGGGGGGGGGGGGGGGGGGGGGGCGGCCTGCGGCAATTAACATTCATACAAAACCCATGCTCAAAGCACAAAAATAAACATCATATCATCAAGCTACATTTAACAGCATACCTGTTACAACTGTCCTCGTTTAATCCACTAGGAACTTTTTCTCCTCATGTGATGCAGAACTCGGGGTGTTCCTTCAAACAAATCCAGCAAAAAACTCTCCAAATCCTCCGCTGTGTACTTTATGTATTTTCCAGCATGTCTTCCACTCTCTACTAGATTCCCAAACCTCCCAAGAAATGCGCGGTAAGCTGGGATAACCTTTTCTGATATGGATATTCTGAGCTCTTCACGAAGTTGAGCGTCCGGGACCTTCCAAGCAGTTTGAACCCTGTAGATATCCTCAAAGCAAGCATTGAAATTCTTAAATCTTTCCTTCAGAGTCACCTTGGAGGCATTGCTTGAGCTCACACCTATCCCTTCATCCCTTAAAAAGGACAACGGCTTGCTCCAAGAAGCCCTAAGATAGCTCGTTGCGTATTGCCGTATCTGGCCACGACGCTTACGAACCCAATTATCGCCTAACAGCTCCCCAAGAT
The DNA here is from genome assembly GCF_018687715.1 of Carya illinoinensis. Taxonomy (NCBI): domain Eukaryota; kingdom Viridiplantae; phylum Streptophyta; class Magnoliopsida; order Fagales; family Juglandaceae; genus Carya; species Carya illinoinensis. Next base: position 20,865,810 of record NC_056763.1, read on the forward strand.
CTGAACCTTTCACTTTCTGCACTACGTAGAGAGAATTATTTATCAGAAATACATATTGCAGCGCAGTATCCTCATAGAGTCTCGATTTCTCCTCAAGATTGGACTGTAGAGAGGATATCAATAGGACCAACCTACGGGCTAACGGCGACAATCTGAAGTTATCATTATCATTATCATTTTGCAAAGTATCACACCCATCATCTGGATTATTGTCCAGCAGCAAGTTCAGAGTATCGCTATAATCCACAATCAGCTTCACGTAATTCATCACATACCGCGTCAGTGGATGAATATCACCGCATTGCATCGGTTTCTTCGAGGTCTCACTCTGAACCGCATTCTCAAACTCTACAAACGTCCCAATGGCTGCCTCGCCCAGCCCCGTGAGCACCCCTTTCGCCTCAGCAATTACAAGATCATCGGTAACCATCTCCTCCAAAAACGGCAACCCGTTATTTATCGCATCATACATATCCAATATCCTGAATAATTTCTCGGGCGACCTTTTCCCGATCGCAACTGCCTCACCAAAATTCAACAGCTGCATCACACAACCTTTCACAGTCTCGTTGAAGCAAATTTCCTTGGTATCATCTAGGCCACTGAAAATCTGATCGCATAGACATTTCTCACCGCTGAGGATGACCTTAACAAAGATCTTTACAGCTTGAATCCATCTCTTCATCTTCTCGTCCAATGAGTTCCACTCAATCCTCTGAACCTCTTCAATGCTCAATTTCTCTATCCCCAAAATTGCAAGACATTCATCCAGGGCGTCGCGGCGGACGCTACTGTAGACCTGAACGCACTCCTTCTCGTAACCGGAGCGAAGCATACGGCTGGCAATCTCTTTCAGCTCGTCGACCGCTTTGGGATCAATCAAATCGACAGATACGTCGTCGCCCAAGCTGGCGCCGCGCTCGTGGTATGGCTGGGTGCCACTACGGTCCTCCTCGCTGAAGCTCTCGAAACCCTCGTAGATTTCGCCATCGTTGACAGGGAAGGAGAGCGCGGTCCGGCGGATCGAACCGTAGAGGCACTCGGAGTCGAGCGGGACCGTGTTGCGGATCATCACGAGGCGGAACTCGTCCTCGAGCCGGGACATCGCCAGCTGGATCGCGTTCTCGGCCCGGTCCACGACATCACTGTCGGACCGAACCGATAGCCCATCCATCAGGTTGAGAATCTCGTCGATGGCGGACAAGAACTCATGGGCCTCGTTGCGGGAGTCCTCGGAGTTGAGCGAGCGCCTAGAAGCTTCGAGGAAGCTGGAGTCCCACCGGAGAATGACCTTCTCGGCGGCGTCGAAGCGGTCCTCCTCGGTCACAGAATCCTCTCCGTCGATCAAATTGGTGATGTTCGAGAGCCGATTATCAAAGCTAGAGAAAATTAACAGCATGTCCTCTCGGACCTCTTTCGGGGTGTTGAGGCTCTTCACGATCTGCTGGGCCGTGGCCAGGACACGGTCCTCGCCGCCGCCGCCGCCGCCGGAATTGATACCGGTGGTGGTCGAGGCCATTTCTGGGCTTCGGATTCTTTAGGTCTGAGCCTCAGAGAAGGAGAAGAGGGGTTTAGCGTATTGCAAATTTTTAGGGATTTCAGAAATTTGGGGGTTAGGACATGGACGCCATTTCACTTTTTGTTTTTGCGTGTTTCGATCTTGTGGGAGAGACTGTAATGAAGACGAAGTCTTGAGAGGCGGCTGTGGACTTTGGCCCTCAGGAAGCTTTGGGGATGGGACAAGAGATTAGTAGGTGCGTATATTTATATTTATATTTATATTCTTAATTAAAATTTAATATTTCCATTACATATAAGTCTAATTAATATATAATTTATCATATTTATCCTTCTATAGTAATACTTAAATATATATATATATACTAGGTGGGAGTAACGTGCAAAGCACGTTTGTCTAATTTTATGAAATGATTATTTGTAAAAAATAATATATATTTTATAAAAATTATTGATGTCACTTAATAATTTAAGGCATATTGGAGAAAATAAAAAAATTAGTTCAAAGTATCATATAATCCAATACATGTTTATAACCTCTATAATTTAGCAAAGATATATACGAAAAATTTAATAAAAGTCTAACACAAACGGTAGTTCAAAATATGTGTCGTTTAATGTTTGTATTATAATTCATCAATTTATATCATCCTGTAGACAATCAATAGAGACAACATTGAAATTCTTATTTTGCCGTTGGTTGAGTCGATCAGGGACAATATAAAGTTAAAATATAATCTTTTTATAAAATTTGTGGTATAATATTTTCTATATATAGCATATATATAAATCATAAAATATATTTTGAAATTGTTGGCCGAATTTACTCTTTCTTGATCAGTTCAAGGATCACGGCCTTTGTCACGTGCCTATCATAGCAAGCCCACGTATAGAATATGACTTAGCGGAAGCTACGTCCTACTACCATGGAAAAAAAAAACACTTTGATTAAACACACTTATATTATCTATTATATGAGATTTTTAAATTTGGAATACTCAATAATCTGAATTAATGAAACGTATAATACACATATATTATACTTAGGGATTCACGTCTTATGCACCTAATACACGTGTATATGTTAAGGAGAAAGAGAAAAATATAATAACTAATCTTTAATTACTTATTATTATATAAACTATTAAGTATTATAATTATTGAGATTAATAAATCATATAACAACATTGAATGCTATCTCTCTCAACATTTATGTCTTCATTTTATGTGCCAAACCGTTAAAACAAACGGTGTTAACTTTAACGGAAAAACAAGAAAAACCGTTAAAATAAGATTTTTCGTTTCATACACACTTTTTATATATAGAAGATATGTGTGTTTAAATAAAATGACTAAAATAATAAATTATAAGTGTTTTTTTTTGTTTAACCCAAATCACATGTTAGTTAGTAAATATGTGTGGTGCAAGATTTCTTTATAGCATTTCTCCCTTTTTGATATCTATTTATATAATTTTAGAACATACAAGTTTTGCGTATTTCTAATTATCCTTCATTTTAGCAAAATGTTATAACAAATAAAATGGTTATTTCTAATCATAAGATTGAAATGAATTATGGAATAACTATTATTTGTCCTTAATACCAAACGTATAGATGGGTGGGGAGAACAAAGTTGTTTACTTGGAAGTTCATTCCTTACTTATCTCTCATACAGATTTGAGCCCTCTTGAGAAACTTTTCATTATGTGCTAAATTTGATTTATTGGTTTTTAAGTTCTCATTTGTTTTCGTAATTTCTATTGACTCATGTCATCTAATCTAAAAAATTTTAATATTCTTACACCAAAAAAAAAAAAAAATCAATTTTTTTAATTTTAAAATAAAAATAATATTAAATATATATATTTTAACTATATTTTATTTAAATTTTAATTTTAATCTTATATGCGAAACTAAAGGTGGCCTAACACTTCCAAACCTTACCGATCAACTGACACATAACATACAAATAGAAAGATTAAAAAAGGACAATGCTAGGAATCCCGCTGGGGATCCAGCTAACTTGTCCCGCCAACCTTTTTTTTTTTTTTTTGAATTTTTTCTTTTATAAAAAGATTAAGAAAATTATATTTAATTATATTGTGAATTTTATTCATTTTTTAAAAATATTTGAAAATGTTAAAAAATGTTATGAAAAAAGTAAAAAAAAAACACTTTTAAATATTTTTTTCATATCATTTTTTTAACACTTTTAAATATTTTTAAAAAATAAATAAAATTCACAATATAATTAAATATAATTTTCTTAATCTTTCAGTAAAAAAAATTCAAAAAAAAAAAGAAGAAGCGGGACAAGTTAGCAGGATCCCCCAACGGGATCCCTATCATTTTGTTTAAAAAAAAAAAGGCACTTAAAATATAATATTTTTATAGAAAAAAGGTCAAGACTCTAGGGTTCACTCAATTCACAACTACTTGGTTTCAAATTGATTGGCAATTGGTTAAAAAAAAAAAACATGAAATAACTTATCAACAAAATAAAAAAAAAAAAGGAATATTCTTTTAATCCTTATTGTTTTTTAGATTTGAGTAGGTAAACAATTGACCTGTTTAAATTTAATAATTATTTATCATGATTAATTCAAAATTACTATTAGGAACTCATTCAATAATTAGGCCTACATTCATTTCCTAACAAAAAAATTCAAATAAAGACTTTTCAGCTTTCTTTTTGTTTGATGAATCAGACTAAGAAATGCATGATTTATATAGAAATTTTAGAAAATTAAATTTATAAATTGATGTAATTTGATGTGAAATATGACATGATTTGCCTCCACAAATCATCTTATTTTATCTAGTCTAATAATTACATTTTTTTAAAATTTGTATACAAAATATAATAAGTAATTTAAATTTTAAAATTTTAAAATAAAAATTTATATTAAAAAATTATATTCTAATAATATTTTATTTTATTTTTAACTTTCATATTCTCTGATCTCATCTCATCTATGTAACTAAATGAGAACATAAATTTACAAGCTAATAGTAAAACTAGTTGTAAAATATTATAGAAACATGTCCAGAGAAAGAATTATATAAGCATTTATAATAAATTGCTCAAATATTTTGAGAGAATAGAGAGGAGAAAGAAAATATTATTTTCTACATCGTAGACGTATCCGTTACTTTGATTCATCTCGTGAAGATCTTGATATTGTTTTGTTTATGGGGATGTTCAAATTAAAATGAATAATAATATAAATATAATCTATTTATAACTTTAAAAAAAAAAAATTATTTACAGTTTTGGACTCTGCAGTCTTTGTGTACTCCCTATAAATAAAAAAATAGATACATCTGACTTATTTGAGAAAATTATTTTATTAAGAGAAATTTTATTTGCAATCTTGAGTAGAGACTGTTTATGCAGTCACATTGATAAATGAGAGTAAAAGGAAAAAAATAACATTTTAAAAAACAATTATTGTAATTTTAATTTTTTTAAAAGATAATTACATGTGCTTACATGAGCAATCCCTAAATAGAAACTGTATGAAGACTAACTATTTTTTAATAGCTCTCACTTTTTTCAAGAGGAGTACATAAAAATTACACACTTTATAACTGTATATAGCATTTTTCTTTTTATACCACCATGTTTTAAATTGAGAACGTAACCAATAATATTTTTATAAATTATTTTAACAAAATTTATTTTATTTAAAATAAAATTGTGTAAAGGATCGTACAAATAGTCATACGATGTATGATTTTCCAATTAGAATTTGTATGGTACTGCCATTTGACCGATTCTAAGGCAAAATTAGATAGTGGTTATTAATACAACGAATTTTTTTTTATTGATTAGCCGTTGATTTTCAAACCATCTTCTCAACAAAATATCCCACTTTTCCAATGGCATTCATCTTTTCCTACTGGGTTTCGGTCTACCAATTAAAAAATAAATAAATAATGTAAAAATAAATAAATTAAAGTAACGTCACTTTATATAAACACTACTCTCGTTTTAAAATATAATTATATAAATGATTGTAAAAAAAGTTGCACACGTATTGTTATATAATACAAACATTATGCATTCTTAATTATTTTCTATTTTAGCGAAATGATATAACAAATAAAATGGTTATTTCTAATCATAAAATTGAAACGAATTATGGAATAACTATTATTTAAGCACTCTTAATACCAAACGTATAGATAGGTGGGGAGAACATAGATGTTTACTTGGCTAAAAGTTCATTCCTTACTTCTCTCCCATACATATTTGAACCCTCTTGAGAAACTTTTCATCATGTGCTAAATTTGATTTACTGGTTTTTAAAATAAAGACTTTTCAACTTTCTTTTTATTTAAGGAATCAGACTAAGAAATGCTTGATCTATATAGAAATTTTATAAAAATAAATTTATAAATTGATGTGATTTGACGTGAAATAGGACTTTATTTGTCTTCATAAATTGTCTCATTTCATCTAGTCTAAATGTCTAATCAATATATTTTTTTTAAATTTTCACACAAAATATAATAAATAATTTAAATTTTAAAATAAAAAAATATAAAATTATATAATAATAATATTTTATTTAGTGTTCAACTTTCACATTCTTTCATCGCATTTCATCTTATCTCATCTTTGTAACGAAATGATAACATAAATTTACAAGCTAATAGTAAAACTGGTTGTAAAATATTATACAAACATGTCTAAGAAAGAATTATATAAGCATTTATAATAAATTGCTCAAATGTTTTGAGAGAAGAGAGAGGAGAAAAAAAATATTATTTTCTACATCATAAACGTCTTTTATTTGAAATAAAATTGTGATAAGGACTGTAGAAAGAAAAAATTTGCTCATTATTTCTACACATCACACATCATATATAATTTTTAATTTTTTTCTTTACCAAATGTGTGGTGTATGAATGATAAGTAGAAGAATTTAATTGGGTTAGAAATAATAAAATAAAAAAAATTAAAAAATAAATAAATGTGATGTGTGAACATTATGAGTAACAATAGAAAAAAATAGTCATACGATGTATGATTTTCTAATTAGAATTTGTATAGTACTGCCATTTGACCAATTCTTAGGCAAAATTAGGTAGTGGTTATTAATACAACGAATTTTTTTGATTGATTAGCCGTTGATTTTCAAACCATCTTCTCAACAAAATACCCCACTTTTCAAAATGGCATTCATCATCTTTTCCTACTGGGTTTCGGTCTGCCAATTAAAAAATAAATAAATATTATAAAAATAATTAAATAAAAAATTTATTTATTTATATTTATTATATAAATAAATACTCTCGTTTTAAAACAGGATCATATAAAAAATTGAAAAAAAAGGCTTTACGCGTATTGTTACTCTTAAAAAAATATTCAAACTTGAATTTAGGATTTCTATTATGAAATTTAGATAATTTGAAGAATATTAAATTAAAAAATAATTCATAATTGAGTTATAAATAAGTTTAAATTTAACAATTTGTCAAGTATTAGTGCATAAAGTCTGTTATGATATTGCTTGACTTCAAGAAACTTGAATCATTTTACCTTGGAATTTTTTGTAGACTTGAAACACTCTTTCCACTAAAACCAATTCTAACAAACAGGGGAAGGGATCCTAACAACTTGGGGGTTCCTAATGGTTTTTTCTAATCTTAAAGAAGAGGGATTGGTCAGTATTTGCCTAACTTTTTAGACATCTTAGCACACCCAAAACATGAAAAGAGTCACTGTCATCCGCACGCGACCTCGTTAACATATGAACACGAAAGATACCTTTTAACTTCCTCAGATTTCTCTCCATTGGTTTCACCCTTCTTGTACACTCCTCTCTAATTTTAACAAAATTATATAAAATAAAATTCACATTTGGGCCTCAAGCTTTGATTATCCTTTTTGAGCATCGGCAATAATCTGACTATTGTCAAGTTTAAAATTTGACTAAAAATTAAGATTTTAGTTAAAATCAATATCAATGAAAATATTAATTTACATTAAACTATCTATTCTAAAGTCGAAATAATAATATAATATTATACATTTTAATTATAATTTTTTTTTATATTTTACAAATACATTCCCTATACTAATTTTTACTTAAAATTATTGTTTTCCGACTTTTTTTTTTCTCAAACTAATTATTCAACAAACACATTTAAAAATATTTTTAGAGTAAAATATTATTTTGGAAATAAATAGTGACTGGCAAAATTTGAAGAAATAAATGAATTTAGTGTAGGTCAAAAATAAAGCCATAGAATTTTGACTATTTCAATATAGACCACTTTCGCTCAAGTTAGTCAAAATTTGACTAGGCACTAACATTTAGCCAAGTCAATGTCAGTGCTCTTAGGGACTAGACATAAATGAGTAATTTGTTAAATATCATTACAACTATCCCTATAATTTAAATTATATTTCCTGATGAATTAGAAAGAAGAAATAAATTAAATTTTGCTAATATTTACATAAAAAAAAAATTATATTCTCATGTCAGTATGTAGAATAGAATTATTTATAAAAATAGAAAACAACTTTGATGATTCTATTGAGAATTATTCGGTCCTCGACTTCGCCCTGACGAGTTCACCAGTGGATTTTTTCTTGGGACAGTTCATAAAAAGAGACAGCTAGCGAAAAATGGACGGAAAGAAAAGGACAAGTTTTGCTGGATACAACTTTTGTATCTCTCCTTCACCTTGTAATTTGTATCCAAGCCGAGCCATCTCCATCTACCATGCTCGAAATTCAAAAGGGAACCAAAACAAAAGAACCCTATACATACGTAAGTTGAACATTGGTTTGAGCCACGATTTTAGGGACATTTGAGAATTGACACATTTTAGGCATTAAAATACTCGAGATGCTTGGTTTTGATCTTCAATTCAAGGCCTTTCTGTACAAAACAAACAATTATTGTCCTTCCCATTCTCTAGTGAAATGGAAACGGCAATACCTATAAGCAGGACAGAAACTTTCCTAAATCTTTCCTTCTTCCCTAAATCTTTTCCCAAAACCTCATACCAGGTGCACTGGGGAGATCATCTTCACTCTTCAGTTATGAAAGATTACCATCGACAAAGGAGAATGAGCATGGCCCTTCCAAGTTTGTAGACATTGTTCTATAGCCAGAGATTTGCCGATTCGGGATTTCTACGTTGGTTTATATTTGATGCTTTGAGAAAATAGGAGAAAGCAGCTTCTCCAACTCCACCAAACTGAAACCCAATAAACAAAACTAGTAAGCACAATGCATCCAGCAATATGCAACATGAGATTTTGCTAAATCGGATGCAAGTTAACAAGAAAATCTTCAGAAGCAACTTACATCTCATATTTGCGATAGGCTTCCTTTCTTTTCATCAAGTAAACGTCGCCATCTTTAGGTAGATCACTTGGAGTGCTGTCTGCAAACATTAGATAGAGAAAAAGAGCAGGGAAAGAGAAATGAAGGATTTGGAAATTATTGAGACAAGTAACATATATTGTAAAACAGAACAAATACAAGCTCAAAAAAATAATAAACAAACAAAAGTTCCTTAACCACCCCAGAAACCATTTAGAACAAAAATTTTAAAATCTCAACACAGTCACAGCGAATATGAGCAGCAATGGCAATTCAAATTTACTGCTGCTTCTATTACTACATTTCTTTTTCCTTCTTTATTTGCTTTGGTTTTAGATGGCTCCATTTTCTATGGTGCCTTCATTGCAGAAGATAAACTTGTGCCTCCAGATGCTGTTGAAGATGGATGCTACTCATCATCCCACACCACAGACTTTACATATTTTAAAATTATTTTTATTTTTATTTGATTCTTGTTAAACTAATTGAGTTATTCTACTTATCATCCATACACCACATACTTGTTATAGGAAAAATGAAAAATAAAATAAAATAGGTGTAGCGTGTAGGGATGATAAGTATAATTATTCATGAGACATACATGGAAGCACTGTTGGCTGTTTCATCACCACAGTCCTGCGAACCTTTAGAGAAGTGTCTTTGTTATGCTGCTGCACACCCTGTTCAAAGCAAACCATTGGCATTAACTAATTGAACAAGCTTTAATATTTGAGGTTTATTAATTGTACTTGCACATTTCACTCGACTGCTGTGCTTCTATGCTGCTCTACGAGTGACGATAATCCTCTGATACAAAAAATAAGCATGATAATAATAGTAGAGGGAAAAGTGAGGCAAAAATCTCACTAATAGGCATGAGAAGAAGGATGTGCCTGCTTACTGAATATTGACACAGCTAACTCTAACATATCATGTCCAAATATTTCAGGTGCTAGATTGGATACTAACGATAATAAGAGTCAATATGAGAAATTATATGATACCATCTTCTTTTCCTTCCTCTTCAATATCTTGATATGGCACTTTTTGATGTAGTGCATCAAATGATATCGAGAATGCCTAGAGCACAACTGTTCTTGGACCTCTTTATTAGCATTTAGCCAGTCGGAGATTTCTTTCGACTTCACCACCTCATCTTGATTTAAAGATTCTAACCAAGAATAGACCGGTCTCCATTGATCAGTACGTTGAAATCGATATGGTGGATTCTCATAATCAAACTGACTAAGCTCTTTTTCCTGCCATAAGAGAGATGAAAAGGAGCACTATTGTATCATACTAAAAGACATTCCAAAAATTACTTTGCTTTACAATTCTCTGCGTCAAGTACATAAACATTTGTACAGTTGGACGAGCATTTTCAAACAAAAGCTATGTAGACACAAGCAATGGAAGGAGGCAATGTGATACCCTACATGATAAGGATAAGAATAAGTGGTGTATGAGATCCCACATTATTTGGAAAAAAGAAGTTCTTGCTCTTTATAAGATTCTAATGGGACTCCAATTGTATCATTGATTAGTCTTTTTAAAGTATAAGCTATGTAGTTTGGGCCTTCCATTGGAGCGTAACAAATTGTATCAAAGTCTATCCCAACTAGAAATGTGGAACTTGAGCCGTGCTACCTACAACAAAGAGGCCCGACGAGGATGTCGAGAATTTAAGAGGGGGAGATCGTGATAACCCATATGATAAGGATAAAGATGTGTGGTGTATGAGATCCTATATTGCTTGAGAATGAGAAGTTCTTGCTTTTTATAAGATTCCAGTGGGGCTCCAATTGTATCATTAACTTTTCATTTTGGAGTATAGGTCATGTGGTTTGGGTCTTCCATTGAGGCGTTACAGGCAAAGATCATAAACCAAAAGCAAAATTTACTAAAGATGCTTCTAAATAAGGGCTTGTTGGTAACATACCAAACAAATAAAACAAGAAGATACCATTGTCTAAAACCCAATAGATAATCGAGACAAACAGATAGATAATAAACAAGAGAAATGCCTAAACCGCAAAGACATTCTACAAAAATAAACCTACAAATTGATATGGCATGATGTGGTATGTTAGATTGTAAAGCCACTTTTAATAGGAAATAGATCTAACGTATCATATGAAGCCATATCAGTTTGTGGGTTTACTTTTGTAGGATCTTTTTGTGGCTATAACACTTCTCAAACATAATTCGAAAAAGATTAGGGACACTTCAGCATGAGTCATGGTACCAATTACTAGCATGCAACACATCTTAAGTAATGGCCATAGTTGTTAACATAACAAAAAATTGACTTTGGCCAATCGTGAAGTTTAATTGAGTTAAAAACTTCAGGCAAGTTAAATTAAAACAAATTCACAAGCAGTCCCAACAATTCTCACGGCACCTAAATGGCTAAACATGAAGGAAACCACTCCTCCACTACACAAAGTATGCTGTTATCCCATACGTTTCAGCTCCAACTAGGGGTGCCAAATCATGTTTTCGGGTCGTGTCACATCATGAATCCTTAACCCAATCCGTTAATTTTATGTTGTGTTCGTATTTAGTTCACGCATCGTGTTACATATTGGCACCCCTAGCACCAACACACCATTGGCCACTTTAGGTTTTACCAAATGGTTACTTCCCCTTCCAAGTTAACATTTTTTTTTTTTTTTTTTTTTATAAGGTGATGTTTGGATAGCAAATTGAGATAAGATGAGTTGAGATGATAGTTTAATAAAATATTATTATTATTTTAAATTTTGAAATTTTGAATTTTTTATTATATTTTGTGTAAAAATTTGATAAAATTGTAATGATTAGATGATATGAGTTGTGGCTAACTCTGAATCAAAAGAGTGACTAAGTTAGCAGCTATTTTTATTCCTATCAAACTAGACCTTATTCAAACATTGGAGATGGCGTGATTTGTTAGTAATTCCGGGACATACGATTCTCAAATTATGGGAAAAAACTTGTCCATCTAACCCAAAGCACCCACAAAACTCTAGTTCTGGGAAAATAAAAATAAAAGAGAAAACAATAAGACTGTCAACAGCTCGAAATTCAAAAGAAAAAAAATAAGAAAAACAGTGAACCTGAGAGGGGAGTCTCATGCAATTCTGGATTGCAATGAGCCTCTGACAGAGGTCCGAGCGAGGCATTGATTTGATTCCTTCAGGAATAGAGTCGAGGTTAGAGTCGATCCAGGCTTCGACCTCGTCCATGGAGACCGCTTTGGCCTCGGGGAACGAGCAGAGCCAAGCGCGAGCCATGGTTTCCCATTCCTGGGACTGCTGGTCGCTCTGGTCGTTAAGGTTTTGATCGGAAGGCGTGGGCCCGTGCCCTTCCTCTAGGGTTTGTTCGGTGGAGTCAGACCGACCGGGTAGCTCATCCATCAGGTTAAGAATCTCGTCGACGGCGGAAAAGTACTCACGTGCCTCGTTGCTGGAGTCCTAGCAGTTGAGCGATGGCTAGAAACTTTGAGGGCGTTGGATTCCCACCGGATTCTCGGACGGCGTCGAAGCGGTCCTCCTTGGTCACAGAATCCTCTCCGTTGATCAAATTGGTGATGTTCGAGTCCCGATTATCGAAGCAAGAGAGAATCAACAACTAGTCCTCTCGGACCTCTTTCGGGGTGCTAAGGCTGTTCACAACTGCTGGGACGTGGCCATGACTCACTACTCAGTCCTCGTCGTGGAGGCCATTTCGAGGCTTCTTGGGGTTCTTTTGGGTTTGAGCCTCGGACTCAGAGAAGGAGAAGAGGCGTTTAGGCACTTTAGCTTTAGCATCTTAGAATTATTAGGGATTTCTTTTAGAGATTAGGGGATTGGGAGACGGACGATTTCCTTTCTTGTGCTTGGGCGTTTCGTTTGTTCCACGAATTAATTATATTAAAATAGATTAAAAAATAATTTAATATGATATATAAAATTATTTTTATTATAAAATAAATTTTAACCGATCACGAAAAATCACGTAATTTTGTATGATATATTTGTATATAAAATTGCTTAATTAAAATTTAACATTCTTTGTTAAGTATAAAGAAGAGTTTAAAATTATCACTTAAATAATCACAATTAAATTATTTTACCAATTTAACCTTACCATTTCCAAAATAAATAAAATACAATTTTTCTTCATAATATTAATAAAGAGAGTTGGATTAGGGTGACCCAACCATCCTAGAAGGAAAAACATCACTCATGATAATCATGGGGTGGTTGAGCATCACCATCTTTTTGTGAGGATGCTTAGCTATTTATTTTATGGTTGTCCATCATAATTATAATGTTTATTTATATAAGTATTTTTTTTATTTTTTAGAGATTAGTAAAAATAGTATTTTTTATTTTTAAAGAATAGGTATTCTGATTTTAGTGAATTGTTATTTCTTGGAGAATGATTATTTCTCATCATAAAATCTAACTGAATCCTATATCGGCTATGTTGGGTTACCAAGCTGCTGGCCACATTAAGCTATTATCCCCTTGAATGGCTACCTTCCCCTTCCAAATTAACAGCTGTTTCTATTCATATCAAACTAAACCTTATTCCACGATTGGAGATGCACTGATTCTCAAATTTGTTGTCAGTTCCGGGTATGTACTTTTACTGATTCTCAAAATAAGGTTTAACATATCGCTTCATATCTTCATTGCCCACACCATACATGCTTACAAATTACAGAACTTAATTGACATGTTAAACCGACTAAATTTGTAAGTGAAAAATAATAATAATAATAATAAATAGAGGATTACTCCGGAACCAAAATTGTGTTATTTCTCTCATAATGAAAAATAAATAAAAAATAAAAAAGTTCGGCCAAGAGCCTGATGGCATATGACCCAGTTTTCTAAATGGAAAACCTGACTTTCGAAATCCCCACCCCCCTTTAATAAAAAAAAAACAAAACAAAACAAAAAAGTTTGCATAATTGTCAAAATAAATAAAACTTTGTATTTATAGTTACTGCCAGCAGTTATCTGGTCTTGTGAGCTTTGGCCAACTTCTTCTTTCTTTTCTTCACGGCTTTAGGCACTTTATTCTTCCGAGCCTCCCTCTTCTCCTCTTTGACTTTCTTTTTGTTCTCTTTTCTAGCAGCTTTCTTATCTACGGGAACTTCTGGTTCAGTTTCCGATGAGGAACTCCCTTCTGTATCGCTTGAGTTCTCTTCATCACTGACTTCTTGAGACTCGATTTCGCTCTTAGGAGGATTAGACAGAGCAGCTGGATTAACAGAGGAGTCTTCACCAGGCTCTGCTTCTCGCTGAGCAATTGAAAGGGCATGCTTGAGTCCTGTAATAGTCTGATAGTACATATCTCCCGTGTCTTGGCCACTGGTTATCCGTTGCACATCCTCCTCAGCATTCTTTACATGTTCTAGTGTCTTTGGGATGAATGACTGTAAAACAAGAAAAAATAAAAAATAAAAAACACAGCATTCAACCCATATATATGTAATCAAAATTTAACAAGGTCCCTTTTTTATCTCCGACTATCTTTCAATTTTAAATTTTTAGAAGTGCAGATATGCATGCATGCGGAGACACACACTCCCACCAGCTTCAAGTGCCAAATCTGAACCCCAATTTCAGTCCCATAAAAACCAAAATGAAAAAGAGATCTCCCATTTCATGGATTTATGTGTATTATGCAAATCAAAACACCTTAAACACTAATATACAGTAAGGACGTTTTGCAAAGATATGGGCAGTGATTCTAAAGGTTTTTGTTTGAGTTGAACAATTCAGGAATGCTTTGCCTTTGTATACATATGAAACTTGCATTCCCATGTTTGAACTTTGAACCAGTTGGTTGATCCGGTAGCTGAAGGAAATGATAGCCATAGGAGTGAAAAACATCTAGTGATATTAACTTAAATCAGCAAAGATTGGTGTATCACATTAAACCAGCTTCAGTCAGAACTGGCCCAGGCTGCCTACTTGGCAAAAAGATGGCATGCTTAAAGTTTTAGGAAATCTGCTTAAATTTCCATGTAAAGGTTATGGGTGATCAAAAGAAACTCAAATAACATGATATGCCACTGCCAAGGAAGTTACCTGCACAAATACAGAGTCTGCAATTTCATCCTCCACAGATATGTCTCCTCTGGCCAAAATTTTTTGTTGCACCTAAAATAAGCTGGAAGCAGTCACAATAAAGATCTCCTCAAGTACCTGTGGAAATTTGACAGTATAAACTAACAAACCTTTTCCAGATAACTATCCACAGCTTCATCAGCAATAGAAGGATCAACTATGAAATCAAAGAGTTCCCGAATTGTCATAACAGCTACACCATGTTTTTTGAAGAAATCCTGCATAGCAATGCATAATTAACACATATTGCTGATTATGAACATTTTTGTTGGATACTTTCAGTAAAGAACGTACAGAAACATGAAGACAATCTTCACGAAGGAAATCGAGGGCATGGGGATGGTCAAGATCAACTGATTGAGAGACATCTATAATATACAAGTGACCCTGCGAATCACAAGGAAAGATAAATCTCTGTTTGCACGTGGAATCAATTCAATATTAGAAAAGAAAAGGATGAACAAAAGAAATAGATATAACTCCTAGGGGTTGGCTCAAGTGGTATAGGCCTTGGGCTTGAGAGTATGCTCCCCTCAAGTCTAAGGTTCAAATCCTCTTGAGTGCAAACAATTTTTAGGGGCCATCGGACTTGGGGATTTTCCCCTTGAATTACCCAAGGTGCACTTGCGGGAAACTCCTTGCCGAGGGCCATGCACCCCAAGCATTGGTAGGGACACTGTTCTCGGACACCAGGTGCCAATAAAAAACAAAACAAAAGAAATCTATAGTCAACACTTAACCTCAAAATAAAGTATATTATACTCGCTGAGGTCTCCATGAACCAGTTTGCACTTCTGATATAGTGTCCGCATTGCAATAATCAACTGAAAAAGAATGCAGAAAATGCTTAATCATTTCAACTAAAAAAAATACACGAAGTCCTTTTCACTTGCCAAAAGAAAGTCATAATAGAAGCATTTGCTCCATCATCTAATATGGCAGAAACCACTAAAAAAATTAAAAAGATATGGACACACCTCCACATAACCTTCACGTAACCTGTCAAGAGATAAAGCAGCATCCTTAAGACGAGGTGCAGCCCAACCTGCTTTTCCTGTGAAAACACAAACTCCAAAATTCAACCAGAGATGTAAATGTACTATTAGAAGCCAAAATTCAATTCCATCCACAAGAGACTAAGTGAGAGGGAAAAGATGAAAAATCTACAATAACACTAAAATAAAGGGACAACACAGACTGCTAGCACATCTATTAGCAAGACAATACTTATTTTATAGGTGATTAATCAACACACTATACCTATGAATTCCATGACCAGAACATGAAGTCTCAAAAGTACTGGAGTTGGACACCTAATTCCTGCTGCCTTTAGCCTGCAGTTCACAATGAGCATATTAAATACCATATGACAGGACCAATTCTCAAACAACCGAAACAGCTTCAGAATATGCTCATGAGATCACATTTCTCCTCCAGCAGAACTTGAATCCGTCGCGAAATAAGTTCTCATTCACTTTCCACTAAGCTTCAATATCCTAATGATAATGAAATGAACAGGAACAATGTGTTGGCCTTACCTCATAAGGTTCCTCATCTCTTTCTCAGCCCATGTCTTTACCATTTTCCTGGGGTTATGCCTGCAGTATCCATATCTGAAACGGTAGTCACCTTGTACATAACGATCTCTGTCCCTGTTATTTTAGGTGCAACAAATTAAATTCATTATCAACCTACAAACAAGTACACAGACTCTGATCCATAGCCATATTGCAAGTAAAATTCACTAGCAAACTAAAAGTGTCACCTAGACATACTTAAATACCAGAACGGAGGTCTTATATACTTTGATTGCCAGTTCCTGACCATTAGATCTAGTTGCATGATAAACATTTGCCTGTTGAAGAAAAAGCAATTGCATGATAAGGACATCTAACCCAACCATAAACTAAGAATGAAACTAGAACATGCTGGAGGTATTAGTACAGAAATTAAAGGTTGCAGTGTCTACTTACTTCTTTTCCAGTTGAAATGCAGCCATTAATATCATGAAATACACCTCGATTTAGCATCTTAAATAAGACCATGCGAGTTCTAGGATCAATGGCCTGGAGGAAGAAGATGTTAGCTAGATATTCCATGTCAACCAGTTTTTGATGCAGCCCAAGCAAAAACATTAAGGGCTAGTTTGGGTACTAAAGTATTCTGAGAATACTCAACTACTATTCATTATTTTATCATTATTTTTCACCTACTTTTCATTAATTTTTACTACTATTCAATATCTTATCATTACTTTTTCACAATTATTCACAGAATACTTAAGATCACCTCACTACCTAATGCAACGTAATACAATCAATCTTCAAAAACATGTTATAAAGTGAAATAAGCACTGCTCAGAACTTAATTTGTAACTAGGCTCTCTTTTGTATACTCCCTATGTACTCAGGCTTTGCCTATTTACGTGGCTCAATAAAATCTTTTACCTATCAAAAAAGAAAAGTCCCCAACACAGCCAAGGCATGATAACAACTATAAACAACTAATTCCCCGCAACACAAACAAGGCATGATAACAACTACAAAATAAAAATATTTCTTTCAAACACAGAAAATGGGTTAGATTATTAAACATCATTGCTGATTACACAGAATCACTACAAAGAAACTATACACTAACAATGATCATGTAAATAATAGCCCTGAAATTTGTTTAATATCTTATTCGCTGCATCAGGTCCAATGCATCCCAACAATGAGTAGCAACTTGAAGCAAAGAGAACAACAGAATCTGAAAAAAGGATAAACTAAAACAGCCTACTATTTGCTCTCGTTTATTTTCTGTAGTTATAAAATGTTAACAAGAGTTCACTAAAGGTTCACCTGCTCAACGGTCGCACGGTCTGCTTTCTCAGTGGTTCTAGATTTACCAATGGCCATCTCTCGAACACTTTCTCGAATGGCAGTTGTCACAGTGTTTGACATGCCCACATTCAACCTCCCTTCCCACTCCTGCACTATCAATCAAATTGGTCAAGAGTGGAAACTAGACACAAATCTATCAAACCAAATGCAACCAACCCAAACATGGAAATGGGCATACATACATACATACATATATATCAGTGCCTAGACTGTCTGTCATGGAGACTTATATTATGCAATAAGCAGAAGAACATTTTTTTACCTACAAGATGTTTTAAAACCCCACCTATAGTGTTGAAAAAAACAATCTTCAGTCCATAACAAGCCCTAACATATTACCCTTTGAAAAATCCACTAGCTCCAAACATGTCTTGAACACACAATCTAAATTGTATATCACATGCTTACCCAAATTTCAACACAATATTCAGAGCCAAAACTTTCCAGTTTTTTATTTAATTTTATTTTATGGGGATTTAGTATAATAAAAACCACAAGTTGAAACTTAATTATGATCTCTATGAACTAAATGATCGATTTTTCTAAAAAGATGCAACCCATAGCTGCCTATTTGGATAATAAGATAAGCCACAGTAGACATATAACTGAGAAAACATAACATATAGAAATACAAACCATCAATTCCTATTGGAAAATTGCACAAAGAACAGATATCAGCAAAGAAGTTACATATACCTCCAAAGGTGAAGCTCGGATATGATGAGTGAACCTCTGGTTCCGATTAGAGAGCGGCTGAAGTGTGGATGTATTATGTCGAGAATGATGCCCTCCATGCGCATTGGGACGCCTGGAATTGAGCGTAAAATTCCCCTCGACAGCTTGGTCGTCATCCTTGGAATCCAACCAGTCCAATGCGTCTCCGACTTCCGAGTCTGATGACCATGAAAGCTCTTCATCTTCCTCTTTCTCTTCATCTTCATCCAGTGCTAATGGTTTCACTTCCATGTTGGCCATCCGTGCTTCCTGTTAGGGTTCACAACCTTTTTTTTTTATTCCCTGTTTCTTTGAAGGGTAGGTGCAAAGATCAAAATTTTGAATTTCATTCCGGGTAGTGATAGGGTTTAGGATTTGAAATTTTTTATTTTCTTAATTTTTTTTTTAAAGTATTTTTTTAACATCTTTAATTATTAAAAAAAATATATAATTTTATTAATAATCACTTTTTAGTTATTAAGTAAAATAAAAAATTTTAAAAAAATCAAATAAAAAAAAGTAGTAAATAAATAGTAAAATAGTTCTAATTATATCATTTTCCTTTCATTTCAGTATATGTATTTGAATGGAATATTGCGATATTAGTACGTATCAGTGTACTGTTTTGATTTGTGAGGAAGCTACACAACCTCCCAACACTCCACACTCCATTTTTTTTTAATTTTTTAATATTTTTTTTTGAATTTATTCTTTTTAAATTAATTTAATTCTTTTATTCATTATTTATATATTAAATATTTGATAAAAGATAAAATAATAAAAATTAAAAAAAATGTAGAGTGTGGAGTATTGGGAGATTGTGAATATTTTTTCTTTGAAATAACCGCTATATATATAATTATATGTGTATATATACAAAAAATACTAAATCACCATCTATCAACTTAAAAACAAAAAAAAAAATTGTCAAATAAATAATTCATTCTCCATAGCAGCATTTTATTGACAGCTAGACATTTTTTTAAATCCTGCATAATTAAATAATAATAATAAAAACAAGTTGCAGTTGGGCTTTGGCACATTCAGCATTTGGAACTTCATATCATTAGAGAACTTCATTAAAAAGCATGTTGCATTTGCATATTTGAAAATTTTTGGATATTACATGTGTGGAGGGCCATTAAAAAAACCATTATGGCAAACACAACAGTTTGCATATTTGGTAAATTCTGTATCTCACACCATGTAAATTAAGCCCACGAATATGTTTCCACCTGGGGATTACGGCACGCTTACGCTTCGATGTTGCAGGACTATGGCATGGATAATGAGGGTTTGAGGAAGTGACGCTGAGAGGCTGAGACTACGAAGCAGTGACACTGTGATTGAGGCTGGCTAGCGAGCCCGTCGGCTGGGTGAATGTGCAGAAATCGCCGGGTGATGAGGCTTGGTTTGAAAGAGGGAGCCGGGCATCGAAAAGAAAGCAGAGGTCAAGTTGGAATGAAGAAGTTAAAGTAATGGGCTGGGCCGTGGCCTTTGGGCCAATATAATTGTGTTGCGTCTTGAATTAATAGCTGTAGTTTTATTGCTTTCCATTAAAGCCCGTGCCATCTGAGATCAAGGGTAGAATAGTCTTTTCATTAAATTTCTGTTTTGCTTTTTGTTATAATGTAATCACACATAAAAAGGATTACGGAATGAAAATTAAGGCAGTTGCCAAATTAGAGGTGCTGATTTTCTCGAAAAGTCAGATTGTTCTTTTTATCTTTTATCATCATAATTCACTCACTACATTTCCAAGTTCTAATCAATTGGGCCCATAACACCCGAAGAGAGGAACTAGCGCATTCAGGCCTGAAGTCGTGGAAGAAAGAGGGATTTTGACACTTTTTTTTTTTTTTTTAACGTGCAGAAATTACTAAAGGCAGGGAGAGTTTCATAAAATTACAAAATAGTCCTCAACTCCAATACCTGCCCTCGTGCCTGCAATTGCATCACATAGACAATGTCCAAATCCGGTTTGGATTCAAATTCAATTGGATTCTAAATTCAAGAGTGTATAGCGGAAGGAGTACACATTAAAATTTAAGTGAATGCACATTTATAAATATTTAAATGTTTATCAGACAACATTAAATATCTAATAAATGTCAGGAGTCTGTCAATATGTTAAAAGATCTGGCCATTATTTAAAAATTTTATAAGTGTTAAATATTAATTTGATTAAATATTTAACACTTATTATTATAATATTCTACTACGCTTCTGAATTCGACATTTAGAACGGTCTACTTTATCGACATTGATCAGATAATAACCATTTTCTTTTTGCCAACTTCATTCAATTATTAATATTAAATGACTTAACGTCAAACTCATATATATAACTAACATATTTTAATTCAACCTATAGATCGCTCTTTTTTAAAATATTAATTTTTTTTTAATTCAACACATCAAACTCGTGACATCTTTATTCTGATACTAATTTTAAATACTCAATTTAACAAAAAAACTATTAGATATCAATTTAGTTAAACTTCTAAGCCTTATGATCATACCACAATCTTTCTATCATTACATACCCTAAAAATTATAGAGCTCGACTAATAATTGTTAAGAATTTCTATTCATCCAAACCATATTGTTGCCCAGATGACTAACACAAGAGGGGGGGTAAATTGATTTGTATTAAAAAAATAACAATTATAAATCAAATATATAATATAAAATATAAACAAAATATGAAATAACAATAAATATAAAGAGTAAGGGTAAGAGAGAAGCAAACTCAGTATGTTAACGAGGTTCGACCCCACTGCCTACGTTCTCGCCTCAAGCTACCCCTTAAGGATTCCCAAATTCACTATTCAACCTCCTTCAAGTGGAGATAGAAACCTATTACACCTTTGAACAACACCGCTACAAAGGATCCGTGTAGAACACCCTCTACACTTACAATCACCTTACACGTGGTGATTCAACTATTCCCCGTGTAGAATACTTTCTACACACACAAAGGTTATACACACCCTTTTTCTGATACAAGAGCTGATAGTGGGTAGGTTATCAGAAAACACTCCTCAATGAGTGAAATAAGAACAATACAGCGCAAACTATATCTCTCAAAATAAACAAGGATTAAGGCTCAATGCTTAGAGAATAGAGAATGAAAGCTTTGAATGAATGTTGTATGCTCTTGGTGTTGTGAATGTGAAGCTCTCAAATGATCTATTTATAGGCATATGAGACTTCATATTCAAATTTAAAAATATTCACATGTCAAAGACAACATCATTTACTTTTTCAAAAAATTCAAATAAAATATTCTTCTTTTTCAATTGTCAAAGACAACATCATTCACTTTTTCAAAAAAATCAAACCTAATCTTTTACTTTTGGCATATGACAAAATGAGCACATTTTCCTTTTCAAAAAATTTAAACCTAATCTTTTACTTTTTGCATATGACAAAATGAGCACACTTTACTTTTCAAATTTTTCAAACAAAATCATCTACCTTTTGTATAAGTTTAAAAAAGCATCAATCACTTTTGAAAATATTCAAATAAAACATGCACATGTGAAAGATGACAATCAATCATCTTTAATATTTTCAAAATTCAACCCTTTAATCAAGGCATGCACATGCAAAAGATGACAATCAATCATCTTTCAAAATTTTCAAATTTAATTTTCAAAAAATTTCATGCACATGTAGAAAATGTATTTTAATGCTTTATGATAAAATATTAATTTTGAACATTAATCCTAATTTCGAATTTTAAGAGATTTACAATATTACTCTATGACTTTAATGTGAACTTGTTTCCTTCTTGCTCATGCTTGGTTCTTTGATGTGCTTGATTCCATTGTGTGAACAACTTGAGCTTGAAACTCCTTTATTCTTTGAATTCATTTGTTATCATCAAAATCCATGTGTAGATTTATAATCATATGAAACTTGAAACCTTGGGTTCAACAATCACTCCCTTTTTGATGATGACAAATATTTGATAGAACTTGAAACCTGTATTAATACTTAAGCTCCCCCTGAAAATATGCGTTAGTTTTTCAAGCAAAAGTATAAATATAATTCCAAGCATATATAACAAGTTTAGCAATTTAAATAACGTTAATGTTCTAGTCTAAAACTTCTCCCCCTTTTGGCATCATTAAAAAGGATCGGCAGCAAGTAAATAGACCTGAAGAAAACGGTGCATTAGTAGACACTGTAGATAGTTAAAAAAATAAAAAATAAATAAATAAATTTCATCCGTCCGTGACCCGACAAGTGCGGCTGGAGATTTGAAAAAATTGCCTGATGTTGTTGACAAACGAGATTGAAGGCTCCGAGTTTCTAAAAATGTCATTTTCACCGATCAGAAAAAAAATACATTGCTCTTTGACTTGGATGATAGCTTGTCTTATTTTTTATGCTATCTCTATAAAATCAGTCCTGAAGTTCATCCAATCCGCATCAAGTTTTCTTCTCATCTCTATAACTCATCTGCATGCCTTCAACATTCTCGTTTTAAGCCTTCTATTCTTTTCTTAATGGCTCATTCTTCTAACATTTCTCTATATCCATCCATGAGGCATTCTACATCTCAACCTCATGTTCTTTCTGCAGCTACCATTGGTGTCATGTTGCAGCAAGAAAATAATAATCTGACTAATAAGTCAGATTCTGATGTTATTTATGACTTGGTGAGTCTTGGGATTCGCTACTCTTCCTCTATTGTGGCTTTTTCTCAGCGGCTACAAGCCAAAAATCACGAAGTTGAAAAGCTCAAAGAACAAATTGTTGTACTTCAACGAATTGTTCAAGAGTCTCACACAAGGGAAGGAATCATTCGGCAGAAGAATAAACAGTTGAAATCTTTATTAGATTCTTCATTCCACTTGCCGGTTCCCATGAATAAGAATGACATGATATTGTATGAAGAAAATGAGCATCTCAAACATGAGGCTAAGAATCTCAAGTTTATGTAAAAGTATTTAAAAAATCCATCTCTATTTTTATTGACTCTGGTCCATCTTTTAAGAGATATTCATAGCATGTATCATACATATTTCTCTTCTAATCATACATAATCTATCTTCTGGTAAAGGTTTTGTGAAATATCTACTAACTGATCGTGTGTGTTTGTGAACTCTAATATTATATCATCTTTTTGCACATGATCTCGAAGAAAATGATACCTTATTTCAATATGCTTAGTTCTAGAATGTTGTATTGGGTTCTTTGAAAGATTTATAGCACTTGTATTATCATATTTGATTGGAATGTGATTATACATGAGTTTAAAATCTTCAAGTTGTTGCTTCATGTAGAGAACTTGAGCACAACAACTACCCGCAGCAACATATTCTGCCTCAGCAGTAGATAGTGCAACAGAATTTTGTTTTTTACTAAACCAAGAAACTAGTGCATGACCTAAGAAATGACATGCTCCACTAGTGCTTTTTCGATCTATTTTACAGTTAGCATAATCTGCATCTGTGTAACTGATTAGATCGAAAGATGTGTGCTTAGGATACCATAACCCTGGGTTAATTGTACCACTAAGATATCTAAAAATGCGCTTAACTGTAATTAAATGTGATTCTTTTGGAGATGATTGAAAGCGTGCACATAAGCACACACTAAGCATAATATCTGGTCTACTAACTGTTAAATACAATAAGCTACCAATCATACCTCGATATATCTTCGAGTCAACTGGCTTACCGGATTCATCTTTATCAAGTTTAGTTGATGGGCTCATTGTTGTTCCAATTTCCTTAGCATTTTTCATCCCAAACTTCTTCAGTAATTCCTTAATATATTTTGATTGATTGATGAATGTCCCACTTTTTGCTTGCTTAATTTGTAATCCGAGAAAGAATGTAAGTTCTCCCATCATGTTTATCTCAAATTCTTCCTGTATAGTCTTAGCAAAAATTTGACACATATTTTCATTAGTAGCACCGAATATTATATCATCAACATAAATCTGAATCAAAAGAATATCATCATTTTCATATTTAATGAAAAGAGTTGTGTCGATTTTTCCTCTTGAAAAACCTTTTTCAATCAAGAAACCACTGAGTCTCTCGTACCAAGCTCTAGGAGCTTGTTTAAGTCCATATAATGCTTTTGTGAGTTTGAAAACATGATTTGGGGAAATATGATTTTCAAAACCTGGAGGTTGCTCAACATATACCTCTTCATTTATAAAACCATTTAAGAAAGCACTTTTAACATCCATTTGAAAAAGTTTGAAATCTTTATAACAAGCATATGCAAGTAGCATTCGAATAGATTCTAATCTTGCGACAGGTGCATATGTCTCATCATAATCGATTCCTTCTTCTTGATTAAAACATTGGGCTACAAGTCTAGCCTTATTTCTAGTAATGATTCCGGACTCATCTTTCTTGTTTCTAAAAACCCATTTTGTTCCAATAATAGTATGATTTTTGGGTCTAGGAACAAGTGTCCAAACATCATTTCTTTCAAATTGATTCAACTCTTCTTGCATAGCTAGAATCTAAGATTCATCAAGAAATGCGTCAACAATATTTTTGAGTTCAATTTGAGATAGAAAAGCAGTATGATTGCAAATATTTCTAAGAGATGATCAAGTACTTACACCTTGTGAAGGTTCTCCCAAAATTTGTTCTACTGGATGATCTTTCACAAATTTCCACTGTTTGGTTGCATCTTGTATTAAATTTTGATGATCTTTCCTGATGGCTCCATGTTGAACTTCTTCTATTGTTTTCTCTTTGTTGAGATTGAGACTTTCTGTGTTATTTATACCTTCTGTTTCTTCATCAATAAATTTTTGGAGAGTGGAGAATTAGATTCATCAAATACTACATGCATAGATTATTGTACAGTCAAAGTTTTTTTATTGAATACTCTATAAGCTTTACTATTAGTAGAATATCCGAGAAAGATACATTCATCAGATTTTGCATCAAACTTGCCTAAATTATCCCTGTCATTCAAAATAAAACATTTTCACCCAAATACATGAAAGTAACCAATGTTGGGCTTTTTCTCATTCCAAAGCTCATAGGGGGTTTTATTTAACTTAGACCTTAACATAACTCTATTTATAACATAACATACAGTACTTACCGCTTCGGCCCAAAAATAACTAGGCAAGTTGTTCTCATTGAGCATTGTTCTTGCCATCTCTTGAAGAGATCTATTTTTCCTCTCTACTACCCCATTTTGTTGAGGAGTTCGAGGAGCAGAAAAATTATGCACAAAACCGTTTTCATCACAAAATGTTTCAATATTTTTATTAACAAACTCTTTTCCCCTATCACTTCGGATACTTGAAATAGTATAGCCCTTTTCATTTTGAATTCTCTTGCATAACTTGGTAAAAGCATTATGTGCCTCATCTTTATGAGTAAGAAAGATGACTCAAGTATATCTAGAGAAATCATCAACAATAACAAATGCATAATATTTTCCTCCTAGACTTGCAACTCTATTTGGTCCAAAAAGATCCATGTGTATCAGTTGCAATGGTCTATTAGTGGAAATATGTTTCTTAGTTTTAAAAGAAGTTTTTGTTTGTTTACCAAATTGACATGCATCACAAATTTTGTCTTTAAGAAAATTTGTTTTTGGTAAACCTCTCACAAGATCATTTTTTGAAAGTTTGAAAATAAGTTCCATGTTGGCATGACCTAATCTTCTATACCATAACCAACTAGTTTCATTTTGAGTTGAAAAGCAAATAGCATCTTGTGAGGTAATTTCTTTAAAATCAATTGTATTAACATTATTGTTTCTAAAAGCAATAAAACAAATATTACAATCATGATCATTCAAAATAATACACTTATCCATTTTGAAAGTAACTGTAAATCCTTTATCACATAATTGACTTATGCTCAAAAGATTATGTTTTAGACCTTCAACAAGTAGAACATCTTCAATTATGAGAGAAGATTCATTACCAATTTTACCTATTCCCACGATCTTCCCTTTCGAATTGTCTCCAAATGTCACGTGTCCTTCTTCTTTAGATTTAAGATCAAAGAACTTAGTCTTGTCTCCCGTCATGTGTCTTGAACATCCACTATCTAAAAATCATTTGTTTTTACTTGTGGAAGACTTCATGCATACCTATAAAAACAATTAAAATGATTTTTCTTGGTACCCAAGTTCTTTGGGTAATTTATTTATTAGTATTAGAAGAAACAAGATTTTTAGGTACCCATATGGCCCTAATAGTCATTGTATGATTTCTTCTAATAGGACAAGTATGATAATTATGACCATTTCTATTACAAAAATTGCAAATAGCATGTGACATATATAAAAAAACTTGAATGATTATAATAATATCCTTTTTTGACAAAATTATTTTTATGAAAAGAATTTTGAATATTAGTTTTTGATGTAGAATGATTATCAAAGAAATTTTTATAAGGTTTGTATTTTTGTTTTGGCATATATCCCAAACCTGCCTTGTCAAAAACACATCTTTGACTACCAAGAAGTTTTTCAAAATTTCTTTTTCCATTCGTAAAGTTTTCAACAATATTTTCTAAATCGGTTTTCTTCTTATTTAATTCAAGATTTTCATCTTTCAAAATGATACTTTCTTTTCTTAAAATTTCAATTTCGTCTGTTAAAAAAGAATTTTTCTTTTTCAAAGCAGTATACTTGATACCCAATTTTTCAAATTCTTCATATACCTCTTCTAAAATATTTTGCAATTCTTCATATGAAGGATCTTCAATATTATCAAGATTTGTTACCTCAATGTCATATTTAGCCATAAGACAAAGATTTGCTGATTCTTCATTGCTTGCTTCACTATCTGAGCTACTTAAATCATCATCCCATGTAGCTTTCATTGCTTTCTTCCCTTGTTTCGATCTTTCTTTAGCAGAGGACAATCTGGTTTGATATAACCAGGTTTATTGCATTTATAACAAATTAAAGTGTCATTTTTACCTGAATTTTTATTGGAAAACTTTTTGAAGGATTTCCTCGGAGGAGTTCTATTTTTCTTCAAGAACCTCTGAATTCTTCTTGTTATCATTGCAACTTTTTCATCTTTATCTTCATTTTCCTCATCTTCATCACTTTCACTTTCATGAGGAACAGCTTTAAGTGCTAAGCTTTTCTTTGGCTTTCCTTCTTCTTCTCCTCTTTTCAATGTGTACTCATGGGTGATAAGTGACCCGATGAGTTCATTGACTTCGAGCTTCTTGAGGTCTCTAGCTTCAAGAATCGTTGTAACTTTTGATTCTCAACGTTTTGATAAAGAGTTGAGAATTTTTCTTACTATCTCCACCTTGGAATAAATTTTGCCAAGAGCTGTCAAGCTGTTTATGATGTTAGTAAAACGAGTGTGCATACTAGAAATTGATTCATGATCATTCATCTTAAACATTTCATATTCATGAGTAAGAATATAAATTTTTGATTCCTTGACTTGCGAAGTTCCTTCATAAGTTACTTCCAAGTTATCCCAAATTTCCTTTGCCGTAGCGCAATTCATTATTCTATTAAACTCATTTCCATTAAGAGCATTATATAATAAATTCATAGCATTTAAATTTAAAGTATAAAGTCTATCGTCTTCACGATCAAACTCTTCTTCTTCCTTTTTTACCTTTACTCCATCAACCACTTTTGTTGGAATATAAGGTCCATTTACAATACATTTCCAGATTTCTCTACCTTGAGCTTGAAGAAATATTCCCATTCTAACTTTCCAGAATGAGTAATTATCTCCACAAAAAAGTAGAGGCCGACTCTTAGATTGACCTTCACCAAATGAAGCTGCAATGTTAGCCATAAGATCTTAACTCAAAACATATTTAATCTTATAATAGAGCTCTTAGCTCTGATACCAATTGTTGCCCAGATGACTAACACAAGAGGGGGGTAAATTGATTTGTATTAAAAAAAATAACAATTATAAATCAAATATATAATATAAAATATAAACAAAATATGAAATAACAATAAATATAAAGAGTAAGGGTAAGAGAGAAGCAAACTCAGTATGTTAACGAAGTTCGGCCCCACTGTCTACGTCGTCGCCTCAAGCTACCCCTTGAGGATTCCCAAATTCATTATTCAACCTCCTTCAGGTGGAGATAGAAACCTATTACACCTTTGAACAATACCGCTACAAAAGATCCGTGTAGAACACCATCTACACTTGCAATCACCTTACACGTGGTGATTCAACTATTCCCCGTGTAGAATACTTTCTACACACACAAGGGTTATACACACCCTTTTTCTGATACAAGAGTTGATAGTGGGTAGGTTATCAGAAAACACTCCTCAATTAGTGAAATAAGAACAATACAGCGCAAACTATATCTCTCAAAATAAACAAGGATTAAGGCTCAATGCTTAGAGAATAGAGAATGAAAGCTTTGAATGAATGTTGTATGCTCTTGGTGTTGTGAATGTGAAACTCTTAAATGATCTATTTATAGGCATATGAGACTTCATATTCAAATTTAAAAAGATTCACATGTCAAAGACAACATCATTCACTTTTTCAAAAAATTCAAATAAAAGGTTCTTCTTTTTCAATTGTCAAAGACAACATCATTCACTTTTTCAAAAAAATCAAACCTAATCTTTTACTTTTGGCATATGACAAAATGAGCACATTTTCCTTTTCAAAAAATTCAAACCTAATCTTTTACTTTTTGCATATAACAAAATGAGCACACTTTACTTTTCAAATTTTTCAAACAAAATCATCTACCTTTTGTATAAGTCTAAAAAAGAATCAATCACTTTTGAAAATATTCAAATAAAACATGCACATGTGAAAGATGACAATCAATCATCTTTCAAAATTTTCAAATTTAATTTTTAAAAAAAATTCATGCACATGTGGAAAATGTATTTTAATGCTTTATGATAAAATATTAATTTGAACATTAATCCTAATTTCAAATTTTAAGAGATTTACAATATTACTCTATGACTTTAATGTGAACTTGTTTCCTTCTTGCTCATGCTTGGTTCTTTGATGTGCTTGATTTCATTATGTGAACAACTTGAGCTTGAAACTCTTTTATTCTTTGAATTCATTTGTTATCATCAAAATCCATGTGTAGATTTATAATCACATAAAACTTAAAATCTTAGGTTCAACACATACGTTAAACTCCATTTATCCTATCTTTTCTTTATTTGTTGTGGCATTCTACTAAAAGGAAATTACATCTTTCAATGCATCAATTTTTTCTTTTTTTATATATATTTATATCAACTTGTTTAAAACCTAGTGATTGAGCCCTTCTATTCATTATCTATGTATTATACATCATATATAATTTTTTATTTTATGTTTTATTTTGTTTTTTATTTTTTTTTATTCTTGCTAAATTAAATAAATTCTTCTACTCATCATTCATACATAACATATTTAGAAATAAAAAAAAAATCATATATGATGTGTGATATAGGAATAATGAATATAATTTTTCATGATGATTTCACTAAATTGTTTTCACTGAAAACAACTTTTACAACCAATTTTTCTGGTCGAAAAAAAGGATTTATATTACAATGCTTAAACACTCGCTTTTAATGGGTGGTGTTCATTTTCAAGAATGCAATCGTCTAGTGACGGACCCATGTTGTCCTTGTGAAAATATAAATTGCTTTTACATAATTATACAAATACAGAAAATGCTCTCTCTAAAAAATTTTATAATTTCCTTATAATCTTTAAAATTTTAATATATCTAAAAATATATCTTTCCAATTTTTTTTATAGTTGCAAATTTTTGTTTAATTTTTATATATTATCTATTTTCGAGAACGTGGCTTCTCCAAAATTAAAATTAAAACTAAGTTTAGGAAAAATAATAAATTTATTAATATGTATCCTAAAATTTTTTGTTATATAATATTGAGTTTCTTAATATAGAATCTAAAGTGAAAATACAAGATATATTATTTAAGGTCAATGATTTATAAGAAAAATAGTTTGTAATTATATTTTTATGATTTTTTAATCTCTTTTTAATTTACATAAGATAAATGATATTTGTAGTCTTAGGATGTGCAAATCCCCTCACTTCCTTTGAAAAAAATAAATAAATCTAAAACCTACATAAAAAAAATTATTTTTTAATGGTGGTCTCCACTTTTTTTTTTTTTTTAAATGGAGTGCCTAGAGCTTGCATACCCTAAAACTATATAGAACATTACTCTTTATATAAATGTGTCACATAGTAGAAAATTTAGTCCCCCCTTAACATAATTGCTGGTTTCGCCACTGCAACCATCCAAATGCAACTCATAGAACAATTTCTTGCTCTAGAAAATTTCAAGTACTTAGTATTTTTACAAGTATAATAAGAGGGCATTGCAAAAGAGAAAAGATGTAGTCTATTATGATACCACATATGATGTGCAAAAGGGGTGTTCATCCGGGTCAAATTTTTTTCCGGTCCAGTCTGAAAATTCAGAATTCGGGTGAATCCGGACGGTTTAGAAAAACCCGGATCTGGTTTTATAACCCGGTTATCTATAATCGGATTATACACCCGGTTTTTTTTTTCAAACTAAGATTAGTGACATTGTATTAGTTTAATTAGTTGTGATATATTATTATTTATTTCTTTTTTTTTTGTAAATTTATGTTTTGCATTGTGATGGAACAACAATATTACCTATTTTGTATTTTTTTTAAATTTTGTTTTTCAATTTATTTTTTAAAAACACTTTTTTAAAGTGTTTAAATTATTTAAATTTAAAAGAATCTAGGCAATTTGAACATGATATTAGTTTTTTTTTTTTAAGTGCTATAATTTTTTTTTTTTCCAAACCCGGATTGAATCTGGTTATAATCCGGATCCGGCTTTTATCCTAAAAAAGAAACAAACAATCTGGATAAAATCCGGATATCCGGATTGAATCCAGTTATCCGCTCGGATTGAGTCTGGATTCAATCCGGGTGTCGAGTTTAGAAATCCGGATCCAGTTTTGGTCGAAAATCGGGATCCGGATGCACACCCCTAATGCAATGATAAATATATGCGATCTCATATTGTTTACGAACGAGAATTTCTTACTTTTTATAACGTGGTTTTAACTTGGCTATAGTATATAATTGGTTGGTCTTTGTTTAGTATGGATCATGTGGTTCTAGCCTTTTTATAATGTGGTATTAGAGTTTATTTATGGTACTTGAGTTGTGTCACCTAGATGAATTGGCTAAACGAGAGTATCAAAAATATAAAGAAAATATTGTGATATCTTATTTTATAAAAATATGTGATATGCGAGATTTCATATTGTTTAGAAAAAAAAAAAAAAAAAAAAATTAGATCTTTATGGTCACAAGTTTTGATATTTGAGAACTAGCTTTAACTATCAATACTAATCATAAAAGGAGACATGGAACGAAGAGATTGATGCTCCAACATTATTTCCTTTTCAGATTTCTCAGAATGGACAAATCTCTTCCTCAATTGTTCGAAGAAATTATGATTGAGACAGCTCGATTGCAATCTACTTCTTTCAGTGTGTTGTTCCGTACATCCAAATCTTTAAGAAAAAACTTCCAAATTGTAAACTGACACGTAGATTATTACTTCGAACTGGACAAATCATGAGTTTGATAGAGGGGTTACTCTACAAGATTACTTTTATTGACTTAGATGAGATATGCTATTAAAGTTTTTATGTTAATTGGTGTAATGAGTCATTATATTTGTGATGTATTTTATATGTTAATAAATATGTATGAAAATAGATTTTTTTCTTTCATGACCTTCCGAGCTTATTCTAGACGTGGAAAGACAAAAGAACAGAGATTGACAAAGATTTTTTTTTAAGAAAATGATAGTATGTCTCTTTATTTTAATCACTCATATATTTATTTATTTTTATTTGATGACTAAGAAAGTAATTATTAGTATATTGATATATATATATTTTTTTATTTGTTAAAAATATTTAATAAATATGAAAAAGAATAAGGAGAAAAATAAAAAATGATGGTAGGGACATGCCCAGGTGACCCCTAGAAGTACCCATCTTTTTTTTCTTTTTTCTTTTCTTTTTTTTTTTAATTTTATTTTTTCGTGTATGAGCCCAAAGATAGAATCATCTTTTTTATTTTTTTTTTTTTTAATATGAGTTTTAAAAAATAAAACAATATACGAAAAATATAATATGTGACAAAAGTAATATTACATATAGTTATAAAATGTGCAAATACAGCATAATCTTTTGAAAAAAAATGAGGTTCACGATTAAAAAGTTAATTTTTTTTCCATGTGAGTCTAGTATTAATTTACTTTTTTCAAAAATATTACTTGGCATTTGTATAACTACGACTGCAAATATTATTTATATTATATCAAAGGTGGAGAAGAACAAAGTTTATTAAAAAAATAGATTTTTTTTTTTTTAAATCTAAACTATATAGAAAGGTGATAAACAAGATCTCCTGTAAATTACTCTTAACAAGTTCAATAGTTAACAAAAAGGGCAGCAGCATTTTGCCCAACCCCAAAGAATAGCATACAGAATATTCATTCATATAATAATAAACTACCAAAACCAGAAACAAAAAATCATCCAAGTTAAATAAAATGACATAATTAGGAAAATTATGAAAAAAAAAATACAGAAAAACTCATATGCCTACTGCAATATCGCCCAAGTCAAGCTGAGTAGCGATTTCCTCGAGCTGCTTCTTGACGCTCAAGTCGATGAACTTGGAGCCCGTGCTCCCGTACCTAACGGTGAATCCGGCCACCAAATTGGGGTCAATCAGTGTCTTGACCCTCACGTTCTTGGCCCCAGTCAGCTTCTGCACCTGCTTCGCAATCTGGGTCAAGTGCTGAGTCTCCAGCTGCACAACCGAGCTCACCACCGCCATCTCTGTGTTGGTCAGCTTGTTGTACACGATCTCGTACTCCTTCACGATTTCGTTGATCAGGTCGATCCGCCTGGCCTCGACCAGGATGTTGAGGAAGTTGTTCGTGTGGCGCTGGAGGCTCGACGAGCTCGAAATTTCGTCGAGCATCTGGCGCTTCTTCTCCGCATCGATGGTGGGGTTGATGAAGAAGTCGAACACCTGTTTTTCCGAGAAGATCTTCTCGATTTTCTCGACGTCTTCGTAGGTTTTTTCGAGGGTGTTGTTGGAATTCGCGAGGTCGACGAGGGCCACGGCGTAGCTACTGGAGGCTGCGGAAGCCATTCTGGCGCGGCCATTACCGGTAGCGACGGCAAGTTTCAGTTTGGTTCTGAGAGATGGGAATGCGGTGGAGAAGGAGAGGTTGTGGATTGATGTTCTTGGGATTCGGGCGGACGGTGGGGACTGGAGAGAAATGGGAGTGTGCTGGAGGGCGGCCATGGCTGGTTTGTGGTGGTGTGCTTTGGCCTTTGAGCCTTTGGCCGAGGCGATTGGTGGAGGTATAATGAAGGCTTTTGGTGTTGAAACGGACGGATGAGATTGGGAGGAGTAAGATGATCAACGGATGAAAAAGGATAAGATTATTATCTTATTTATTTGGAGCACCTTAGCCACTTATCTGCAAAAGATAAGGAATTGACACGTGGTTGCGTTTCTACTTGTCCTGGAAATTTTGATTCACGCAGAGCCTCACCTTCTTTCTTTTTAATTTTTTTTTTCCTTCCTCTTTTCTGGCCTAAGGAGTAGATAAGAGTCTGAAGAATTAATTAAGATAAATAAAAGAAAATATTTTACTCATTTCACAAAAATAAATTCAACTATTATAATTTAAGATAGTACGTTAAATTATAAATTTATTTTTATTATAAAATAGATTTAACAAATTTTAATTTTTATTATAAAATAGATTTAACAAATTTTATGAAATCACATCAATTTCTGGTTTTACTTTATGTAATCTTACATCTCTTTGTGTCTATAACAGTTCTTGAAATTCTCAATATATCCCTATAAAACCACAAAATTATCTATCAATTTTCTTAAAAAAATTGGTCAGATTTCAATCTTATGATTATTTAATTAATTAAATACTAAAAGTAAATAAACAAATTTGCATAACACAAAAATTGGTTACGAAAGAAAACCCTTTAAAGAACTCTTTAATTATTTGAAAATCAATTACAAGTAATTATCAATTACAAAACCTTTACAACTTAACTCTCTTACTTACACAGACAAACGACGTTTGTCTTCTACTGCAGTAGCAGTTAAAATCTCTGACGATTTTCAAAGATTGCATTTCCTCCTACAACTTCAGTGGCTAAAATTCAATCAATAATCTTCCAAATTTAGAACACAATCACACACGATGAGAGATAAAAAATGGAATGAAAATTCTTAAGTAAATTTTCTCTCACAAGCACTTGGAATATCCCTTCTATAATTCTTGGCTAAAAATTCCATAAAGAGTTATAAAACCGAATCCCATTAAATAGAAAGTCTGAAAAGAGTTCTAGTTGAAGTAAAACTCTGCTAACAGTTAGCAACAGTTGCAAAAATGTCTCCTGACGGATTTCTGACATTTTGCGATAACTCTATTATGCAATGAATGATTTATGTTTAGTTTATGTTTTGGATAAATATATATATCCTCATGGACTCAATTTTTACCTAAATGACTTATATAAATAACCTCTAAAACTTCTAGATAAAGTTAACGTTATTTAGAAAGAAATCGATAATTTTATTACATTTATCAAAAAATTAAAAATATAATGATAAAATATGCCTGATCATTTAGTTATTTAATTCTAACTAACTTTTGCATTTATAGTTCTTAAAAATAAATAAATCCAATTTGTTCTTTAACGTATGAGAAATATACGTTAAAAGGGATTAAGTATCTATAAATTGACGTGATTGGTATGATATATCAAATTATAAAATTATTTTTATTACAAAATAGATCTAACAAATCACGTTTGATGAATTTATTTTTGTGTAATTTATTTATTTCTGCAATAATTCTTTGAACGAATTGGTATTCAAGGCAATTGATGAATTGCCCATTTTAAATTCTCGTGGGATCCCTAATGATGTATATTCTAGGCACAAATATTAAACAATATATCTCACTGTATTCCAAAGTTATATCTAACATATTTAAAGTGAACATATGAGATCTATTTATTTGTTCGCTACAATCAATCTCGTTCATTCATTTACATTTTCAGGATACATGCAACCACTGAAAAATTTACTTAAAGCAATACTTCAAATCTTATAAAATTCTAGAATAAATTCTTAATGAAAGGGCTCTAAACGGCGTAGTTATATATTATACCCTAAAGGTACGTGCTCGGTGGACAGGTGAGTTGCTTGGTTTCACCTGTTGCTTGGTTTGGATACAGAAACAATTTTATGTTATTTTATTATTGTAATTTTTTTAAATTTTTACATAAAATATAATAAATAATTTAAAAGTTTTAAATAAAAAAATAATAATAATATTAAAAAATATTATTCTAACAATATTTTATTCAATTTTCAATTAAAACAATCTCATCTCACCATCCAAATTACAATTTAATCTTGCCATCTTTATCAATGTTTTTGCATCCATCTTTGCCAATGATATTTCAAGTTGAATCTTCTTGATAGCACAAATTAAAAGTTTTAAAAATTCTATGTGCAGTTATTTTTGTATACTCTTTATACATTAACATAATGTAATTGGCTACATTATTTTTTTTAATACAAAATAATTGATTTGACTAATTACATTAATAAAGTATACACATAACATATAAAAATAACTGTATGTATCAAAACTCTAAAAATTTTAAAGTAATTTGTCAAAATTCCCTTAATGGGAAAATATCAAGAATGGAATCTTTCTAGAATTGGATAAGGCCATGAACAGATATATGCGGTGTGCTTCCAACACAAATCCTATATATGAATTTGTGGTCATGTCCTTGGATCGAACACGAATCCTTTCTCATTGCCACCACCTAAAAATCAACCCCCAAGTTGGTGGAAAATGAAGTTTTTATTTTATTCCTTTCATTTCAACTTTTTCTTTCTTTTTCTTTTGGAGATATAATTATAGTGACCTTTAACATTCTAAGTTCGTTTCCTTTTCGTTTATATTTTCAAAAGCTAGACAAAGGATGCGTGTCTCAATTCAACTAATCAAACTCATCTAGATATGCATGCCAACAAACTAACAAAGTAGTCTGACCAAGGAAATATACATACATAACATATATGTGTATATACATGTATACAAAAATAGAAAAATTATAAATATGAGTCTACACACGACACACTATATTTTTATTTTATATTTTTATCAAATATTTGATATATAGATAATGAGTAGAATAATTTAATTAGTTTAATAAAAATAAATAAAAAAAAATTGAGCGTGTGGGATTATATCTAACAAATTTTATAAAAATAATGTTAAAAAATGAAAATTTTCAAATAAATGTGAAATATACATTACTTTTCATGAAATAGATTGCAGATTGCGTGACGAATGTGAACGAAGGACGCCCATTTTGGATTGCTGCTGATATATTAGAATTCAGTTTGTAAATACTAATTTGAAATTGCAAAGAAAATCATTCCTTTTTAGCTTTGTTTCCTAGCCCAAAATAAATAAATAAAATAAAGAAGAAGAAGAAGAATAAAGAAAGAAAGATGAGTGCAACTGTACAGGCCATTGATCCAGAAGTTCCCTTTCGGCGTGATGTATGGAAGGGGAAGGGGGCAGAACAAGTCTTTGTCTGACCGTAGCAAATGGGCAGTTGGAACAAACTCATAAATAATATTTAGTGCGACTTGCAAGCAAAGGGACATGCACCATATACATATCCATTCGATTAAGGTATTTTCAAATTTTTGTCCAACTTGAGTGAGCGAGATGACTCGTGTATGCGGGTTTAAAGTATTTAATGTTATTTATAAAAATATCTTGAAAAGTATTAAATGAATAATAAATATTTATAGAATTCAATTTTATGTATATACTATCTCTAACTTCAAACAGTTGGAAAAATTACTTGAGAAATATTTATCTCGAGTAATGATAGAATAATGCTACTTAAACCGAAGAAATAGACCGAGAGAGTAGACCGAAAGTGTAAATCTAGTTTAATTTATTTTTATTTTTTGTTTTATTTTCAACCATTTTTATTCATCTTTATTAAAAAATAAAAAAATATCAATTTATTAATAATCACTTTCTTAATCATTAAATAAAAATAAAAAAATACAAAATACTATCGGTCAAAATTCAGTCCATTTTTTCGATTTAAGAAGCATTTTCCTTAAGAATATATATATATATATATATATTATATGCGTGGCTTAACAGTTAACAGCCACATTGTTTTGTGTGTATTTTTTAACATATATATATTTTTTTACAATTTTAAATATTTTTTAAAAAATAAAAAATTTAAAATATTATTAAAAAATATTTATTTAATTATTAAGTAAAAAGTAATAAAAAAAAAAAAATACAACAATAACTCTCAGCGGGAGCCACCAACTAAAAGAGTAGCATTTTTCATTATATATGTCTTAATATTTATGTAGCAGCAAGCCATACTTGGATAAGGGAAAAAGAAACAAGTTAAGAAACTCAAAAATAAATAAATAAATCAAACGATGATTCAAAGAAAGCAAAAAAAAAGTAAAATCATAAAATAAGACAAATTTCAGAAGTTCATATATGCATAAAACTACAGCAAATACAAGTAATTTGAAAAATAAATTGATCACGCTGGCATACAATTTGAAAGAGTTTCAACTTTTCAACCCTTATCTTTTCTTCCAATTTATCAGAAAGTTTAAAGGGCAGATCTAGAGAAATAAATAAATCTTTTTTTAATTTTATTAAACTATTCAATTTCAATAAATATAAAAATTCTGCAGAAATTATTCCAAAAATACTCGAGTATAAAATTTCATGAGTATTTATTAGAGAGGGGAAATGATATTTGTAATAATAGGTTATGCAAGTACGGTATATTTCAAAAAAAAAGATTCATAATTAAAAAATTGACTTGCATATTTTTTTACTGTAAATATCAGTTCATTTTAAAAAAATGAATAAATATAAGATTTACAAGAAAAATTTAATTTTTAATAATAAATCTCATTATTTTTTAAAAGAAGTGCACATTACTTGTACTATCCATAACTATATATAATATTAATCATATTGATTCTTGGATATCATTCTTTTGTGACAACTTTGACTTCTACACAGTTAGACGCAAATATCGCCCTACTTCTGAGTTGTGGCGACAAAAGTCGCCTCAATAAGTCTACATGCACTAATCTTCCCTCGCCAAAAAAAAAATAAAATGGAGAGAAAATCTTGTGGCGAGACATATTGGTCATAATATATGTAAAGTTTGGATCCAAAATGTGTGGTCTCATTTTTTTTCTTTTCCCTTTTAAGAAGATGAGAATTAGGTTTGCGCCTCTAAATAAGAGGAGATTTGGATAATGAATCTTATGAAAGTTAAATAAAATATTATTAAAATATTAATTTTTAATATTATTATTATTTTAATTAAAAAAATTAATCAATTTATTATATTTTATATAAAAAAATTATAATAATTATCGGAGAGAAGCTGAGACCAATTCTCAAATCTAATCGGATCATGTCGATATTCTCCCTTATTCTGCATCGTAATGCATGTGAATATGTGACGATGTGTCGACCTTTGGGCAGAAAACGTCCTTTGGACCCAAAGAGAA
The DNA here is from genome assembly GCF_018687715.1 of Carya illinoinensis. Lineage (NCBI taxonomy): Eukaryota > Viridiplantae > Streptophyta > Magnoliopsida > Fagales > Juglandaceae > Carya > Carya illinoinensis. Next base: position 20,905,062 of record NC_056763.1, read on the forward strand.
AGTTCATCGAAATTTCCCCCAATTATACTCATTTTTCCCTCCGAGAGTGTACCCAAAAAGGACGGCCAAAAATTGGCTTATTCCACCGTATATGCACAAAGTGGGCTTCGTTCTCATATTTAATATATATATATATCATATCATATTTCAAGGGTAATAGTTTTTACAAAAATGTGGGTTACAGCATCATTAATCTTGAAGCTGGTGATAGACAATTATGACCAAAAACTCTCAACCAATGTGACATCATATTTATATTATTTTCAATAGTAAAAATTTTATTTACAATCATTTTTATATATTTATTTCACATTTTATTAAAGTGATTGGTCATATTATTTTTTTAATAAAAATAATTATTTTAACTAATCACATCAATAAAGTATGAAAGAATACGTAAAAATAATTATATGTAATAAAATTTTTTGTATAAAATAAGAAAGATAAGATTTTTCATTTATATATTATCATACGCAAATTGATATGGTACATTTTAACCAACTTTTAATTGAAATCCACATTGCTCTGTAATGAAATGTGATATGGTTGGAAAAAAAAAAAAAAAAAAAAAAAAAAAAACACCTTGCTTGGAGTTGTTCATTTTCAAGAGAAAGCCGGACTCAAATCAAATCCAAAAATTAAATAAAATTTGATAAATTAGCCGTAGTCCGTACTGTTTCTTATATTAAGATAGATAGAGACAAAATGGACCATAAGAACCACGAGAAGTTTTACTTTTGAGTAATTGGTGGATGACTTAAATATATGTTCACTGACTATGAATATCAGAGGAATAGCAGGATTTCCAACTTCTACCATATCATTTCCGACAAAATACACGTTCCTAACCCTTTATGTCCATTACCCATGTGTTGGTCTTTCCTTGCCATGCTTAAGTTGCACACTAATTAGTCTTTATCCTCTTATTCTACCCCCTAATCGAAAATAGATAAAACACATAGAATTAAATCATTCAACTAAATTAATTAACGTATTTGTTAGTTTATGTTTATAAAAACTCTTTTTGCTTAAAACGTTTTTCTCTCTCTCAAATGATCATTGAGTCTAATCACTAGATACGTGCTTGTTTACGAAGTGAAATGAAATGAAAATTTTATAAATAATAATAAGATAATTTATGAATAATTACGTATTAAAAAAAATTAAATAAAAATTATTATAAAATAAAAATATTGTTAGAATATAATTTAAAAAATTATAATAATTAATTTAAAAATTGTACATATAAATTATGTATAGAAAGAAAAAGTTACGAGATGAGGTTAAAAATTTTTGGAAATTGTGCGTTAAGTTCATATAATGAAAAATAAGTTCATTTAAAAAAAAATATATATATCGGAAGTCGGAAGAGGCAAAATCTGAACAGTACTAAAATTGTATCCATCTGTCTCCTAATGTACAGAAGAGAATATCAGGGAAATAAATGAAAAATATAAAAAAAATCAGATATCACCAATATTAATAATACCAAATTTAATTAATATTAATCATTCAATTTCCTCAACCTCCACCATTCCTCCAACACCATCGGCACCATTGTTGCCAGCAACCCCGACTTCGTCCAACAACCGCTCTATTGGCATGCATTCCGCCTTGTGTCGCAGCTTCCAATCAAGGGCTTGACACCCACGCGAGCAGTAATTCACCATGCCGCATACCGAGCACCGACGAAACTCGTGAGCTCTTGTCTCCGGTCGGCCGCACCCTCCGTGTGAGCACAGTCTGAGCCCCTTGCCCAGCTCACCCCTTTCCGATTCGAACCAGTCCCTCAAAAACCGGTTCACCGGGTGTGCCTCCGGGGCCGGTACGTTGCAACCGAAGTCGCTCAAAAGCCCTTCGCAACCCGAATCGCTAACGCACGGGGGGTTGTGATTGTGGTTGTGCTGCCTCCAAGCCGGAGACGAGAGGTAGCGTAGGACGGACGCAAGCTCGCGCGCGTTGGCTTGTACCAGGAACCGGCGTCCCTGGGCGATGTTTTGGCGGGCCCCGTAGCCGTCCTGGAAGCAATGCCCCAACTCGCGAAGGGCATCGACGTGACCGAGGAAAGCAGCTCGAGCGCACAGAGCCACTCCGGCTTGGAGGTTCTTGTCGCTCTTGGATCCTCCGCTGCCGTTGAACTGTATCACTGCGAGGGAGTACAGAGCCGGCGCGTGTGACCTAATCGCCGCCTTAGCCATGAGCGAAGCCCCGCTTCCTCGATTCTGTAAGCAATAAAATCGGATCTACAACAGACAGTAACAGAACAAGAAAAAGAAAAACAAGCAATCAGTAAGAAAATATATCTAAAAAACGAAATTTATTCTATTAACTAATAATTTGCAGTAACATCTCTAGTAGGCTACTGACCATTCCTAGAGTATAAGAGGCTTCGACGTTGCCGGCGTTGGCGCACAGTTTGAGAAAACGGTCGGCGGATTCGGACCAGTTCTGGGCTTTGATTGCAAACGCTTGTGCTCCGGCTTTGGATAAAACCAGAGGATGAAGACCTAAGCGTTTCAGTCTTTTGCATCTGTTCCAGAAATTATCCCCAAAAAAGTTAAAACAAAAGAGGAAAACCGAAGAGAAACAGACAGAGAAACAGAAGTTGGTATGATGCTTAAGCATACGTGATGAGAACGTTAATGAAATCGGAGGGGGAAGAAGCGGAGAAGCTGAGCTTGCAGAGGATGAAGACGAGGAGATCGTCCGGCAAGTCGTCGAAGAGATCGGACTTACCGGAGAGTGTGGTTGCCGGAGTTCGTGGCCTTTTCCTGAACATGGTTGGGGACTTGGGGGCTGAGGCTTTGAATAACCAAGGGAAGGAGGCGGTATTTGTATTTGAGTCTTGAGATGGGAGTTGCTTTGCGTTGTGTGCGTGCGTGTCTGAGAATAGGCAGCGTGGCGATTTTATATGGCACCAGAAAGATCGAGGAGAAAGAAATTAGAATGATACAACTCAGCCAAGGAGCGTCGTTTTGCACTAATCTGCTGCGGCCACCTTTTAGGTGCAATTTAAATATTGAATCGAGAGGTTTGAATTCAATTCAAAAAGTTAAAAAAAAATAGAATAAAATATTATTAAAATATTAATTTTTAATAAAAAATTTTATATATAGTAATTTTTATATATTTTACTAACATGATTAGTTACGTCATTATTTTTAATATAAAATAAATGTATTGATCAATTATATTAATAGAGTAAGTAATAAATACATAAAAGTAATTATATTTAGCATAACTTGTTATTATTATTTTAGAATTTAAAAAAATAAATTATTTATTATATTTTATGTAAGAATTTTAAAAAATTATAATAATGAAATAAGATAGAAATGAAACAGCTCTTGTATCCAAACATAACCTTAGTTTCAACAAAATTATTAACTTTTTCATGTTTTTTTTTTTAATTTTTTTTTAATTTTTTATATATTTTGTCTGAAAAATTGGGTTAATTTTTCTTGTTTCTTAAATTTCGATTCGTTTTCCATCTAATAGAATTTAACTTTTGCGTTTTTTTATTATAAAATTTAGATAATAAGTTGGTCAGAACAGATTCTAGCCATTTTTACCTATACTTTATAAGAATATATTAATGCAAGATATTTAGTAAGTGAATCCAATGAGATATTATTATTAATTCAAGTGGGAGGTAGATATTATATGGAATCATGATTTAATGTTGAAATCATTCATTATTCTTGAGATTTAAATCCCTTGCATACATTAAATTTATTTACACTATTAACATATCAAATGTAAAACGATATATATTTAAATATTTCGCATGAAAATTAATGATCTCTTCAAATTCTTGACTAAATGTCAAAATGTCAATGGAATATTTAGATATGAAATTGTTTTGAATTACTTTTGAATGGTAAAAATGAAATAATCTTTTAATAAAAATTTTGGTGCACTCATTTTTACATACTTTTAATACACTTCATTACTGTGATTAGCTGCATCACTTTTTTAATATAAAATAACTGTTTTGTTCAATTATATCAATAGGATGTGCAAAGAATTGTGACTATATGTAGTATAACTCATATTTTAATATAGAGACTATTAATTAGAGCATTGACAATGGGCTAGACTAGTCCACATTGGACTTTTGGCTATAATATGAACTTTTAACTAGACTAGTCTATATTAGACTAACTATCTTAAATTCTAAATAATAATATAATATTACATATTTTAATAATATTTGATAATTTTTTGATAATATTTTACAAATACATTTCATATATTAATTAATAACTTTATTAAAAAAATAAAATTATTATTTTGGAAATATTTTTTCATAGAATATTCAAGTTTTCACAATAAATATATCCCTACTATATTAGACAATTGTAAAAAATAGTAAACATTTTTACAATAAATATATCCCTGCGATATTAGAAAATTGTAAAAATAAAAAATAGAAATATCACAGCATGTGATTGTAAACGAGGGAATGAAACTTTTTATGTAATTTTAATCTTTGTACAAGAGGGAAACGTGAGTGTGAGTGTGGGATTTTAAAGATAAAATAATAAAATATGGTTTTAATCTTTGCACATAAGCTCGCAAGGTACGGTGAGAAGCTGAAATTTACTGTACATAAAATCTCATATTTTTTTATGTATGGCTAGTTCAATGCAGAGGGAAATAAGCTTCAACTTTAAAATTTTGGATTTGTATTGAGCAATGACGAGTCCATTACCAATGTTCTAAGAGCGTTAATATTGGTTTCATAAAAAATCAATGCATCTTCAAATTTTGATGAATTTATTTAAAATGAGCATGTACTAGATTTAATAAAGAGGTATTTGGAAAGATTTGAAGTACAGTATTTGTTGCTCTTTCTTCAAAATTGAAGGTCTACTATTTCACCTTTAAACTAATATTTTATTATAATTTTAATAGGCAATAGTTTTATTTTATTTTATTTTATTCTATATTAGTTGAGAATTAATTATTTAAGTACTAAATTAAATTATTAATATACATATGATTAGTGTAAAATTATTAGACATTTTTAAATAAAGATGGCGTAATACTCTGATATAAAATTAAAATTACTTATGCAAGTATTAATTTCATAATAATTACTTTATGAATCGTAATTTGATTATTTTTAATAATGGTATACTTATAATTATTTTAAATTAATTAATATAAAATAGATATAAAAAAGTGTGCTCATAAATTTCTCTTTAATTTCATTTTAATATATAGTTTGGTTTGGATCCCTCTCGTGGAGGATGTCACGGATGGCGAAGTAGGGGATTGGTCAAAAGCCACGCAGGGGGACCCATACATGCAAACAAACTCACGGACTTTCACTGCTTGGGATTGGACAAAAGAATGATGCCATCATTAAGCGCCGGATTTCTTTTTTTTTTTTTTCTTTTTTCTTTTAATCGGTGAAATCGATTTTCTTTCTATTTCATTGCGTGCTACATTTCAAATATAAAGCATGATTTTTATTTTTATTTTTTTGTAAATTTTTTGTGGGGGGATGACCATGTGATCACGCTTATATAGTCCACCAAATTGGTTTCAACTTTAAAGCGACAGCAACTCATGAATATATGTGCCTGAGCAACTTTGGATAAGGAAATCTACGTCTTAATTACATGGAATTGCATCCATTTTTGACCCACTAAATGCAATGATAATAAGCATGTTTGTTGACTGCCCGACTCATGTTTCATAGAGTGACGGAAACGACAAATTTCCAACCAAAATCAATGGTTACTTGCATGCAATTGGAGGATCAAGATGTGACGGCTATGATTATCTTTTACAAGAGATACTATAAAAAAAATTACTTATTTGTTTTCAGTTATTTTCTATTTATTATCTGTCAAAATAATATATTCTCTTAGTAAACAATTCGTCACAAATATTTATTATTTTTATAGTAACAATCGGACAAATCGCATTGAATAAGCAAAGATTGATATGATGTTATTAGCAACGGTTGTTTATTGATTGAATTGAGCCTCCCGGCCCTAGATTGATCAAGAAGATCATGATGGGTGTACGGATTTCAAACTTCATCATAATCAAGAAGTTAATAATATTAATTACAATATTAAATATATTTGTTTAAATAAAAGGAAGGCTTAAAGGGGGTTGCATTTGAATCTCCAACGCATGCACATGATTCCCACTAGCATATATGATATTGCACTTGCTTGCACGGATGGCTACTCTATGTACATAGTGTATCTGAATCATACACTTTGCAGATGGTTTAGACAAGGACCAAGGTAGGTGTTAATAATGGATCATGTGGCATGCCTTTCCTCCCCTTGTTTTGTTCATTTTTTATTATATTTGAATATTTTATAATGATCTCAAGGCATGCACGCATATGATATATATCATGTAGTAAAATGAGAGATCAAAGAGAGAATTGTGTAAATGAAGCTAAGCTAGCTAGATAGATATTTATCATGTTGTGGGGACGAAATGAAAACGAATTGTTTTTCTTTTTCATTTTTGGGAGGGGGGAGTGGTTCACCCTTTGAATTGGATATGTATTAGGGAAGGAATGTTTATAAGGTTTTGGATAAGGCCGTTTGAACTTTGAAGATATGGATGAGTTGGTGGAACACAAATCTTCATTTTCCAATCACGCCAAAAGGCTATGGAGATTAATTCTTTTGGTTTGGTAGGCATTACTTTCCATGTGCCACGACCCTCTTCTAAACATTTTAATCATTGCATGCCATTTTTATTTAATATTTTTTTTTCTCCTATATGCATGGCTTAAGTTTCTTGTTTTAGCCCTTTTCGTATTGTGTTTGAGTCTCTAAAAAGTAAGTAAAAGTTATTGAGGTGATGTCAATTGTTAGGGTGTGTTAATTATATTTGTAGTCGTGATTATGTAAGTATTTTTTTAAAAATAATTACGCGATATTTATGTACTCGATAATTATGCGTAGTAATATTTGTTTTAAAAATAAAAAAATATAGTGTGACGTCGAATGTCATAAAAAATTTTGAATATATTTTCCCTAGCTAACACAAATCAACGGTTCACAAAGATTAACCGGCCTACTAAATATTAGTTGAGTTTTAGCCAATAAGAAATCCTTTGCCAAATGCTTGGGTGTGTGGCTAAGAATGGATTTTTTTAACTATTAGAAATCTTACTACTATTCAATCATAAGGAATTATTAATTATGATATTAGTCTCAGTTGAGATTTATCATAAGAGAAATGGTTTAGTCATAAAGATATTTTATAAAAATAAACTCACAAATTGACATGATTTAATATGGTACGTTAGATTATAAAATTATTTTTATTGTAAATTAGATCTATGGTATTATATGAAATCATATTAATATATGAGTTTATTTTTTGTAAGATCTCTTTGTGGCTGTGACATTTCTCTTTAACAAATATATACTACAATACTCTCATCCTATTTTACCTTATTGCATGTGTTGATGTGACAGTATATATATCTATAAGTATAATATGACGTGTCGTATATAACATAACACTCTTAACAACTTAACAATATTTTTGTACGTAATTAAGTCAGTTTGTAATGCATTTAAAGCCTCGAAATTTATAGAAGTTTATTGATCGATCTATATATGCCTCAATCAACGGAGTGAATGTGGTATGGACTATGCACAATATTCATGATGTTTAATTGCGGCAAGAAAAATTGAAGTCAAGGCAATTAGAGTTACATCCCTTCCTTAAAGACTTCCCTTGCACGCAGCAGCCTATTTATGTATATATATGGGCTGCATAAGTCATGAATTAATTAACCCATCAACAAAATATTGTACGTGTGTATATATATATATATATATATATGATGCAAATGTGAAGGGAATTACTCCTTAGAAATTAATTACAAAAAAGAAGCCAAGGAAGAAAGATATTTGCTGCTTTAAGAACATACACTCTAGGTTCGGTTTGGATGTTGACTTGAGTTGAGATAAGTTAGGTTTTTTATTAATAATAGTAAGTTGAGATGATGAAGTGAGTTTTGTAAAGTCTACCTAAAGTGAGTTTAGATGTATTTAAATGTTAAAATAAATTTTAATGTATTTATAAGAAGTTAAAAAAGGTCGTGGGTCTTCCGTATAAAGAGGTTTTGAGTTGAGATAAATTTAATGATTTTTTAGAATGAGATATTTAAATATTAGATTTAATTTTAAAATTAGACTAAACTCCAAGTTTCAAATAGGGCCAAACCTCCTGTTCCAACAAAGTTGTATTTTAGTTTGAATTTTTTGCCAAGAAGTTTAGCTATCATGTTCAAATGTATGGTACACACCAAGAGCGCCCGACACCTATCAATGACTCATTTTTCTTATTGAATTATAGACGCACAATTATTTTGACCGTCTTTTACACAATCATGTTTAAAATAAGGGTACATTTTTCAAATGCATGGCAGGATTTTTATAAGGGTTTATCTATATATATATATATATATATATATATATATAAATATCCTTAATTTAAAATATGAATATCTGTGAAAATGGTTGTGTGTTGATCATATTCCTTGATTTGCATACATACAAATGCAACTATTTATTGATTCATGAGTTAATTTATGCCTTTCGCCAATTTCACCTTCCGAAGAAGTAATTATGAACAATAGGAATTTTTTTTTTTTAAATTTTAAATTTTAAATTTTAAATTTTTATATTTAAATCTCAGTGTGGTAGTTTGATATCAGTGTTTATTAATGTCACGCACTAGCACATAAATATGAATTTTATTACAATTAGCTATGATGTGTGACATATAGATGGCTGTACAAGATATATCATAGAAATGGCCATGATCATATATCATATATCATCAATACATAATTAAAAATAAGTTAAATCATTATAGAGATGCTTTTCTTCGGAGTACATGAGAATTCATAAGGGTTTGGTGGGCACCTAACTAGTCTAGTGTGTGTATGTGTGTGTGTATATATATATATATTTATGGATGGCTTTACAGCCACAGCTGGGAGCATCTGCTGGCTAGGTTCCAGTTAGTTGCTTTTGTATATATATATTTTTTAATACTTTTAAATATATTTAAAAAAAATTATAATATTGTTAAAAAATATTTACTTAATCATTAAGTAAAAATAATAATAAAAAAAATAAAAAAATCCCAACAATAGCTCCCAATAGGAGACACTAGTGGAAAGAGTAACACTTTCCTCTCTCTATTAACAATCATGCATACATATACATATATATGTGTATATATATATGTGTGTGTGTGTGTTTATATGATTGTGACTTTTTTGGTTGGATTATTAGGCAGCAAATAAAAAAAATCAGAAAATTAGAGCAAGAAGCTTGTTGAAGGAGTACTTGCTACCTTTAGAAGCTTGAAAATGACTGATGTAAATTATTGTAGTGATATTGATGAAATTCGCAACCCCTTGAGCTTACTTTAAATGATGGATATACCCCATGCTTTGAATAATTTTTATGGAACCAGAAAACTCATGATAATATAAAAATTAAACCCATTTCGAGCAAGAGAGACCACAAACATAAAGGAGGCTAGCTTGAGAAAGACCCGACCGGCTGAGCTCTTACCTCTCTCTCTCTCTAAAACCTCTCCCTTCTCTCTAAACTACAACAAACGTTTATCGGCTAGAGGGGGTGGGAGCTTCGGCTCCCTCCCTCCTCCCTCCATCTCCCCGCCTCCCTCCCCCTCCACCTTCTGGTTTTGTTTTTTTTCTGTTTTTTCGGCTGTATAAGGGGGAATCACAGATCTGGAAGCATCCGGCGACCACCGACCAAGATGCGCACCTCCATGGCGTAGCCCAGCCACCGATCTTCAAGACCACCGAATCCGGTGCCAATCGGAGTGGAGAGTGGCCCGCACGCGCGGGTTAAAGTTTCCCGTCGTTCCGGCGCGTGGTGCTCACGCGCCACCGGGAATCCCTCTGCCGATGCCACGAGCGGCGTTTCTGGGACCTGTGAGTCGGGGACTTCCAAGACTGGCAGTTGGTTCTCTCATAGAGTGGCGCGTGTGTTGCACGCGCTACAGTACTTACGGACTACACTGGTTTTTCGTGTACAGTGTTTTCCATATAGTTTCTTTTATTGTCTTTGTTTTCAATAAAAAAAATCCAAAAAATTAGTCCCCCCTCCGCTTAGCGGTGTTTGGTGGGGTTGGTACCCTATATCCCGCTTAGTCGGGTATAGGGATTTGGTAACTCTATCTTAGATAGAGTTGTGCTGTCTCTTAGACTTAGGTCTTTAGAGATTCGCAATCTGGACTAGACTATGTCAACCACATTAGTGTGTTGGGAAGCTATCAACCGTTGTAACTGACTTGTTTAAGTCAAATTTGTAAGTCCTCTTTAATGAATGGATGTGATCTGTTATTCAAAAAAAAAAGAGACCACAAACATAAATATCATGACCTTTTTATTTTTATTTTTATTAAGAGATCATAAATCTCGAACTTTTCATGTTAAAAAATTTCCTTTATCAATGGTTAATTTTACAAGCCCTATTTTGTAGAAATAAAATAAGCAAATCCTAATAGAAATAAAATTGGAGCAATGCTACGTACAGTCCCTATTTGAATATAGGTATAGACAACTTTATTTTTAAAGTTTTTTAAAATTACTAAAATATCCCTTATCAAATGATGTTTTCTCTCTTTTAATAAAAGGTCTGCACATACAGTTCCTACTTGAGGATTATAAATAAAATTTCTCATAAAATTTTTATGTTAAGTCCTTCTTGAACTAGTCTTAGGTGTTGTTTGGATAGTGAGATGAGATGAGATGCTTTTAGATGAAAGTTGAATAAAATATTATTAGAATCTTATTTTTTAATATTATTATTATTTTAAAATTTGAAAAAGTTGATTTGAGATTTGAAAAATGTGAATTATTTATTATATTTTATATGAGAATTTAAAAAAAAATTATAATGATAAGATAATATGAGATGTTTTCTTAATCCAATTAACAGCTCCTTAGTTGGGAGGCAGGGGTGGGACTCGAGCTTGAGGGAGGGGTTTGTTGTTCCTGAGAGATAGGATCAGAGTGAGCGGGAGGGCGATGGAAAATGGGATCCTTAATCCTCTACAGTGGAGGCTGCCGGTGGAGGGGAGAGCGGTGGAGGCAGCCGGAAGTTATTCTATATAAATATATATATATATATAGATATTGATATAGATATAGGTCTCTTAATAATATAAAGTGGTGCATGCGGCACGGACTTCTGGTGCTGAAGCAAGCAAGCATGCATGCATGCTGCAGTCAGTGCATCAATTCTTTATACAGTAAAAGCAGTGAGATGCATGCAGTACCAAAAACAGTGATACGCAGATGTTGAATAAACTGGCTGGTGGTGGAAGCTGAAAATTGACGGATAGCCTTTCCTTGGTCAGCTAAATTAAAGGTACTCAATTACATCCATTTACAGTGCCTTTGATTCCTTCCTGCAAAACCCATCGTCACTACTCTCATTCAAAAAACATAGCAATCCCATCTTTCACACACACTTGTTATGCTTTGTATTTTAAATAGTTGATGATTAATAAGTTTTTTGAATATTGCGATGATATGAGATTATTTTAGATGAAAATTAAATATTATATATTATTTTTTAATATTATTATTGTTTTGTGATTTAAAAAAATTAAATTATTTATTATATTTTATATAGAAATTTGAAAAAATTGTAATGATGAGATGAAATGAGTTGCAAGTATTTCTCAATCCAAACAACCTATGTTGTGTTTTTGGGAGCTTAGACCATCTCAAATTGCAGTTTATAAACAATTTAGTACTATTTACAAATAGTTAATTACTATTTATATATGATTTGAGATAGTGTTAAAATCCAAATATACCTTAAGTGACAAATAGGATAAGCCAATTAAAATGTGCCACATAAATGATATGAGAGATGATAAGACTTAAGTGACAAAGTAGAGTAAGTTTTTGAATCCAAGACTCCCCAATTAATAATAGATTAAATTATTTTTTTTTTCCAAAACTTAACCGAATAAAAAATAATTATGAACTCAATCATTTTAATTATATAAATTATATTCTCTCTCTCTCTCTCTCTCTCTCTCTCTCTATATATATATATATAATATACATTATGATTATATGGTAGAAGAATTTACGTAAAGATAGTTAAAGAAGCATTGACATAGACATTTAGGGTTGACAGATTGATATTACATATATATATATATATATATATATATTTATATATGATATGTGGAGGCTGTAACATTCTTCGTGCGTGGAATGGTGGGTGCATGGCGTATCAATCTCTTTTGATCTCTCTGAATTCAATATATATATGGAAAATTATATATACTATATTATCATCCTACTTACATTTTATTAAATAAAATATGACATATTTATTATAATTAAATGATCATATATTACATATTTTTTTTATCATCAAATGATGATAAATATGTCAACATCATATATACTAGGATACAAGTGAGATGATAGTATTGTATTAAAGTTTTGTTACATAGAGTCACTTTTGTGTATTTCTTACAAATTCTATTGATGTAATTAATCAAAGCAGTTATTTTATATTAAAAAAATGACGTAATTAATCACATTAATAAAATGCTTAAAATGTATACAAAAGTAACTATACATAAAGTCTTTATTCATGTATTATATATTGCAGAAGTTAGGACCTCTATTCGAGCAAGTTACACTTATATTATTTGTTTTGTTAATATCATCTGAATTATCTTTATTTAATTGTGAGTTCCACGTGATTTAATTTGTCGGTAATGAAAAGGAAGAAGATTAACTAACAATTAATCAGCCTTGCAAATTGCAATTAAATATGATGATTAATTCATTCTTTCTCCTCCGTTCAATCTAATATTGGCCAAATACAGAAAAATATAAAGACTATATTGGTTTTCTTCTCTCCTTTTATTTATTTACTTTTGCTTATCTTTCAAGTCTCATGTTAGACTTATGATAAAGAATTGAGTTTGTAAATTTTTAGAACATGATGGTTGAAATTACCAATATATTTTATATTAAATGGATAATATCTATTGCATATAAAGTTATGAAAATCTGATCAGATCGTGAAATATGGAAATGCAGCACTGTCATTTTAATATAAAATATAATAATATTTTTAAAAACAAGTGATTATGTAAACAGTTTGATGGTATTATACGATGTAGATCAGAACGAGAATATCAAATCATTTATAGTTTGAAAATAATTAATAATTAGTTTTACTTTAATGATATTGAAAGAAGAATCTCCAGTTACCAAGTTGTAGAGTCTGTATCAATAATAGAATAAATATCTAGTATCATAGATTTTCAAAGATAAATATCTAGTAAAATAGTTTTTTAAGCTATACATATCGTGTAGGAATGGGCATCCTTACAAATAGTAAAGATTCCTATTTGTTTATTCCTTCCTACTTGTTCTCCCTAGAGCGAGGGGAATTCTATTCTTTTACAGAGTAACGTTATATAGTGTGATACGTGGAAATATCGTACAGTTATTTTTAAAAAAAAAAGTAAGAAAAAATTAATTTTATTTTTATATGAATCTCATATTTTTTTTTAAGTGATTATATGAGACTTACATATTTACGATTAATAGTGATATTTCTATTTTTTATAATTTAGGATAACATTGAGAAATCCAATACAAATGGGCTGTTACAGTGCATAGATACTAAGATATAGAAAATGCTACTCTTACCGATGGTTTTGGTTTTTACTGCTGGTTTATACTGTTGTGACTTTTTTTATTTTATTATTATTGTTATTTTTTACTTAATGATTAAGTAAGTGTTTTTTAATAATATTATGAATTTTTTTATTTTTAAAAAAATATGTAAATGTGTTAAAAAAATATATGTAAAAAAATACAAAAAAAGTGGGAGCCTCAGCGGTTGGACTAGCGCCGCCCTTAAGATATAGGGCCCAAGAATAGAGCCCCATTTATGGTGGGCCCTAGCCTCGCAACTTTACCCAATGGCTGCGATCCTAGCCCATGATTCCTAGTCCAATACAAATGGGCTGTTACAGTGTATAGATATTAAGATGTGGGGCCCAATAGTAGAGCCCAATTTATGGTGAACACTAGCCTCCAAACTTTGCCCAAAAGCTGCGAGCCTAGCCCAGATATGAATCAATATATTGGGTCTTACAATATTTTAAAGCCCAAACTAACACGAAAAGAACGAAGCTCTGATTTTCTGTACAGCATTTCCGTTCCTTTTCAATTTGGCAATTTGCCAATTTCCACAACAAAAACTGCAAGCAAGGGGAACGAATCTAAGGGGGAAGCAGTCGCTGAGACATCTCACACGCAGAGGGGAGAGAGAGGGGGTGCAATGGAGGCAGAACTGAAAGAGTTGCTGCGTGATCTCGAATCTCTGAACCAATCGCTTCCCGATCCTTCGCATCATGCTTCAATTGCTAAGGTATTTCTATTTCATATACCTATACGCATATAGTTAGTTATATATTTCATTATTTATCTGTATGAGAATTGATGTATGAGAATTTGCGGACCTTCGCTTGAATTCTTGATATCATGTATTCACTTGGACCACTTGAATCGGGGCGAATTCGGACTCGCAGTGTAGTTTTGTTGGCGTAAAAATCTATGTTCTGATCGGTAATGACACCATTCGGATGCGCCGTGTAGCTTTACTGTAAAGTTTGTTTTAACTTAATAAAATGCAGAAATGATACCGCATTTTTTCTTTTTCTGTTTTTGGTGGAAATTATGCGACGGAAGAGTTCCAGCTAATGTTTTATGCATATTGGCTTTTGTTGGTAGGATAAATTACTGATGTATTTTTGGGCTTCCTTGGGGTTCAAAAAGATGGAAAATTGAAGTTTTTGCAACAATATGAATTATAATTAATCATATTGATTTTTTTTTTTTTGTGATATTCTGATTCATGGTCGTGACTTATGAGTTCTGTGAATGTGTTTTGTAGCTACGATTACGAGTAGAACATCTCACAAATCTAGAAAAGTCAGGACCTGTTCGGCGTTTGAAAGTCCAGGTAACCATAGTGTATCTCGAAAGTTTGTACCTCATTTTTGCGCTGTGCATACTCTTTCTGATAAAATCAGTGATTCACACATTTTCTTTTGATAAGTAAATCAGTGATTCACACATTAATTGCTGTGGTGGCAGGATATGAGTGCAGAGGTGGTGGATAGCAATCCTTATAGTAGGCTAATGGCACTTCAGAGGATGGGAATTGTGGAGAACTATGAAAGAATACGGGAGTTCTCGGTTGCCATAGTTGTCTGTATTTATCTTCTCCTTCAGTATTTCTTTAATTTCTATAGAATAGTAGCCTGTTGCAAAAGAATGCATTTTTGTTACCGCAAAGCACTCATCACTTCTGGTTGTGGCAATAGAATGAATTACTGGTTTCGTTTGCCTACTACTAGTAATGCCAGTGTGGTTGAATACTTAGTATGCCCCACTGGTTCATACTATTTGGAAGTTATACACTGTGATTTGCGGGCAGCTTTAGAGTAGCCATAGAAAACCGAAGTTCGGCTCAGAGAAAAGAAAGAAAGAAAAAGAAAATGAAATCCGTTTTAGTCAAGTTGTTTTTAGCCTTCTTCCACTATTTCCCCAACATATATATATATATATTTATTTGTAACATGTAATCAACGCACGTAGTATGGTGGTTCTGATTTTCTGATGTCTCATGAGGTCACAGGGAATTGGTGGTGTCGGAAGTGTTGCTGCTGAGATGTTGACAAGGTGTGGTATAGGTCGACTTTTGTTATATGATTATGACAGAGTGGAGTTAGCAAACATGAATAGGTTATTCTTTCGTCCAGAACAGGTATTCACATTATTCTCATTATTGATTCATACTTTAAGTTTTCACCATATATTTTCCTCGTTTTTGGATTGTATATGCTTCAAAAGTTAAGCATTGATGATTTTTAGATAATACCATATACTCTTTCTGCTTTATTGGATATTATATGCTTCAGACTTAAGTGTTATTTTTAGATAATAGCTTTTGAAATTTAGTGCCAATCTTTATTGTCAATGTCGTATGACTAAAAATAAAGATTTAATCGAATGTGATTCATATGAAAAAAATATTTTGAAAAATATTTATCGCTAAATAAAAAAGAAAATTAAAAAAAAAAAATCAATATGATCTTTTATAAATTATTAATTATGAAGATGAAAAAAACTTATATATTTATGGATTGCCATTACAAGTAAATAATAACAATCTTCCTAACTGTTTTGCAGACCATAAATAATTTTCTCTCTAGCATAAGAAAGTTCTTTTAGTGAAGGAATGCACAATCATGCTAATAATGGATGTAATTTGATTTGACTTTTCAGGTTGGTATGACAAAGACAGATGCTGCTGTCCAAACTCTCTCAGACATAAATCCTGATGTTGTGCTGGAGGTAAATGCTTTACGAAATTTTTGTGCCTTGTGATTTCGTTACATAGTGAGGTTTTTATTATCTTGGTTTCAATGTGTGTTTTTAGGAGTTATTCGCTGATATTTCTTTTTACCATTCCTAGTATTTTTCCAAGGGTTTTTTTTCCCTATTGAAAAATCCTTGCATGAACTTATGGATTTGAACTAATAGAGCCTCATAATGGAAGTTTTATCATGAACTCATGAATCTGAACTCATCTAAAGCCAGTGGGCCTTTTTTTTTTTTTTTTTTTTGATAAGTGTGGGCCTTGTTTAACCTGTTAAATTTGTAAAACCCTCTGATTTGAGGCTGTTTAATGTTTTTCCTTTGGCTAGATTTCCTAATCTAAATTCTCATAATCTGAGTATGTTGGAATTGCCATGCTTATACTGGATAAGTATACTGATGTATAAAACAATAAAACGAGATTTTGAATTTACCAGAGCTGTTATAATGAAGTGTTGAATTTGGCTTGGATAAGAGCTCCGAACTTGATAAGTTTTTTCACCAAAGAATTGCATCATAGGACTAGGTCAGATTTTCTATGGTTGCTCTGGTAGTTGATGCGGCTAAATCTCATTGACCTTGTTCTATATGTGCTTCCTTCACACTTATCAGTGCATCTTTTGTCTAGAGCTATACACTGAACATCACCACGGTGCAAGGTTTTGAAACGTTTATGTCAAGTTTGAAAAATAAGTCATTCTGCCCAAGGAAAGAAGGTAGTGGAGTGGATCTGGTCTTAAGCTGTGTAGATAATTATGAAGCTAGGATGGCTGTCAACCAGGTAATTTAACTTCAACAGTGGGTCTTTTATTGTTTGAAATACAAGGTCATACATCTCTCTCTCTCTCTCTCTCTCTCTCTCTCTCTCTCTCTCTCTCATTTCATATCTAATTTCATAAATGGTTGTACAGGCTTGCAATGAACTGAATCAGACGTGGATGGAGTCTGGCAAGTACCAGAGTTACTGTATTTTTATCTTTCATTAGTGGTCATCAGAACTGCCTAAAATTTTGAATTATATACTTATAAATATTTGTGAGAAAGATAATGTGAAAAACTTTGTTGTGGATACATCTTACACTTACATTTCAGTACTCTATGGCAGGCATTTTCCTGGGTAAAAATATTATATTCTAGTCATCAGCTCGTGCCATTCCATGTTTAGTGATGGTCAAGATCCATATCTAGATACTTACAGGTGTAAACTGTCAACTTATTACAAATACGGACAAGCATATGCCCACATCTATTAGATGTAAAACTTTGTGTCTAACAACATTGTTATTATTGAATATATAATTTCTAAGTTTAAGGTTTGGGCTTCTGCAAGTTTTATATATGTAGGTGTACATTGATGCACTTTACAGGAAATTTACTTGAAAACTTAAATTTGCATAGGTGTATCTGAGGACGCTGTTTCTGGTCATATTCAGCTGTTGATACCTGGCGAAAGTGCCTGTTTTGCATGTGCACCTCCTCTGGTATGAACTTTCATATATCCAAATTTGGATGACATTGCCTTCTTAATATACTATCTCTGATGCTGTTATGTAATTTATTTCAATTTAAATGTATTTTGATTTTTTTAAAAAGCTTTTTTTAAAAAAAAGAATTGGCGACTTTTACATCCAAGGGTTATATTTTTTTATTCTTCATGAACATCTTACTTTTCTAACTCTCAATCTGAAAAATCCATTATAAATGGAACATGAAACTTTAAAATAGAGTAATACTACATACAGTCGTGCAGTGCGTAAGTGCCGTGCAATCGTTTTGAAAAAGAGTAGGATCCACTATTAAATAATTATTATTATTTTTTTTCATGTGGGTCTTGTATTTACTCACTTTTTTCAAAGGGGTTGTAGGGCGCTTGGGAATTTTATGATTGCAAATATCATTTCTCTTTATTTTTTCCTTTCTGCTGTAGGTTGTGGCATCAGGAATAGATGAACGGACACTAAAGCGTGAAGGGGTTTGTGCTGCCTCTTTACCTACCACCATGGTATGAGTTCTCCGTAGTACTTGTAAAAAAAACAAAATAAGAAAAAGTTCTCGGTAGTGTTTTTTGCTGTGTACATTATTATCATTGTAACTGCTGCATTTCCATTATCGGCAAATTTATTTGGTTTTGTAGGGAGTTGTTGCTGGGCTTCTTGTCCAGAACACACTTAAATTCTTGCTTAAGTTTGGACATGTTTCCCCGTACTTGGTAACTCTTTGCATTCTCTCTTTCTCAATATATTTACTGACTAGCAGATTGCAAGGCTACTCTAGTTTACCTCCTTTTTTGTTTTAATGCCAACTGACATACTGATCTCACCTTGCATTTGCTTACTTGCAGGGATATAATTCTCTTAAAGACTTTTTCCCGACCATGGAAATGAAGCCGAACCCTCAGTGTTCAAATGCAGCTTGTCTAGAACGACAGGTAACATGCTTCGATTCAAGCCTTGGTTCACCAAAGTTCATTTACTGAAATATACACATCAGGTTACTTATTAACTACTGTGGTCGGAGTTATATATTTTGTTTGCAGAAGGAGTATTTCTTGGCTAAGCCAGCTAGGGATGCTGCACTCAAGGCAAAGATGGAAGCTGAAGACTTATCTGCCACAGAAGTCTCACTTCATGCTGACAACGAATGGAACATAAGGTGCTTCTCTTGAATTTAGCTTTCTTTTCTTTTAATTCTTGACCAAGAAATGTTCCACGGTGTTTGAGCCCCCCGAGTCACATGGTTTTTAGAGGAAAAGATCGATGCCTGATCTAACTTTCAACTCTTGATCCTGATTATTGTTGGCGTCAAAAGCATATCAATAGCTCCATAAGCTTGTATGAATTACATTACTTTGTTGAATCTTAGCTGTCAAGGTTAGTGATATCTTTTCTTTGTTTGAGTTTTCAGTGTTGTCGATGATAATGAGCTGGATAGCATGGGTGCAGCTAGTACTGGTAATTCATCATTTCATGCTTTAGCTTATTGAGATATCTTGCGGTCCATTTTTGCTTAATTTCTATTGCAAATGGTCCTTTTTCTTGTGGTGTTTAATTAAAGTAGGCGCTCCTTTCTTTTTATGGTTCTATTGACTGGTTGTTTGAGGGGCCATGTTGTGCGCTAGTGTCAGAAAAGCAGGCACCAAAATGGCATTGTTTCATGGATTCTGTGGATTTACATACCACTGAATGCCCAAAACACTTTCCACATTGGTCCCCTCGTTTGTTTTAAGGATTTTATCCCTCATGTGGGGAATTCAGTCCACTGCTGACAATCCACTAGTATTTGTCTGCTGACTTTTCATTTTGCGTTCATCCCTCTAGTTTGATTCTATTCGTTTGTTGGTTCATAGACATGAAAGAAAATAGGGGAGGGCTTGACAAAGACCTTTGTCCTAGAAATTGTAGCAGGGTTAAAATATTTTTCATGCTAAAGCATATGGGTGTTTGTTTGTCAATTATTTTCTCTGATGTTGCCTTTCCCTTCAGATGCTCTTCCAGAAGGTCTTGTCCGTGAGCTCCCAAGTGCAGACGAGCCTAAAAAACTTCCAGGTTCTGAACCACCACTTACTTCTATCGATGATCTAGAAGATCTTCGTAGGCAACTTGATTCTCTAAACTCTAATTGATGTCCACCAACAGTTCCTCCCTACACAGAAAGCTAATTCCTTTAGCAAGCCAATGATATCAATACCTCTATTCCAACAATAGCCTTCAGGGGCTATCAGGCAAAAAATGGTACTGAAACTCTTTACCATATTGTTGGAGAGCATGATTTGTGATTGTTAATTTATCATTCTTCCATAGAGTGGGGGAATGGGGGAGAAGGGCTCTTCAAACTTTTTATAATTTCATTCGTCTGTAGTAGTTTGGTATTTCCAGACCTTCAATTTAGAAGTCGCACATTAGAAGCCTTGGCTCAGGAACAACTATATATGCCCAAGCTATAGAGCACATTTAGACATCAAATTACGAGGCTTACATTTACACCGGCCATTGATGGTATTTTGTGAGATGCAATATAATATGCAATGCCTGAATCACTTAAATCTCTTGCTTCACAAAAATATATAGCTTCTGAGACACCTGCCTGCAAGAAAGACGAGTCAGATCTAGAAACCAGCTTGACTATGAGAAGTGGAAGCAGAAGGGAAAGAAGTAATTGCAGGAAGTTCAATATATCTCAATAATCAATGAACAAATATTATAATCTACAAGGCTAAATTAACAAGACGCCTCCATGCTTCATGCCACTGATAGATCGATACAAATTCCTTACCAAGTATGCCATTGCATGAAGTTATGACAAGTATCTGGCATTCAGCATTCAGGATAAAATGATAAGAAAAATAATTAATTTCTTGAAATGAAATTAATAAGCGAATTTGACCGACTAGAAATCGGAATTATACTTAGCCTTTGTGTTTGGAGAGATCTACGGGGGGCTATACGAGAAGAGAATTTATTGGGGATGACAATGTCCGGCAAGGGATTGGTTCTGGAAAAGTGCCTTTTTGGGTGGGGGAAGAAGCAGAGAGCGAGGGAGGGAGACAACCTCAAGCTCCCGAGAGGTCATGGAGTCCGAAGGGAATGTCAGAAGATCCGTGTGCATTGGGGGAATGGAATGGATGGGGAGGATCCTGAGAAATTTTTGTTTGTCTAACTAGGCTGCTGGGTAGAAAGTGTTGGGAAATGGACAATGAAATAATAAAATCAACAAAACGAGAAAGAAAATTGCAGCGTTGAAGTGGAGATGGCCGAGTTGGTCTAAGGCGCCAGATTAAGGTTCTGGTCCGAAAGGGCGTGGGTTCAAATCCCACTCTCCACAAATAGTTTTGCTACGTACAAAAACAGTCACGTACTAATCTGTGTACAAATATTGATTTATTTATACTTAAAATTTAAATTAATACTGTTTTTAATAAAATTTATTTTTTAACTAATCACATCACATTAGTACATAATTATGCTTGTAATTATATTTTTCCCTCCACAAATCCCTATTTTCTTTCATCAATCATATCTTTTAGAATATTTTTATAAAATAATATTATTTTTATAAGTTGTTTTTTTAAAATTTTTTTCTTAAAATAAATACTTAATCGAGATTAATATCTTTTACTGCCTAATCAAGTTTATGAAGAAATTTAAATTGAAATAAAAATTTTATATGTAATTATTTTTAGGTATATTTTTATATATTCTATTGATGTAATTGGTTATATATTAAAAAAATTAATATAATCAATTATATTAATAAAATATTTATAAAATACATAAAAATCACTGTACGTATCATTATTCAAATTGAAAACACCCCACCTAAAAATAACAAAAAAAAAAGTGGATGAAGAAACCAAGTCGGCTTCTTCATGGATGTAAAAGCACAAACAAATCTGATAAACTTTCGACCCACATGAAGTGAGAAGTAGAAAGGTCATGAAAAAAATATAAATATAAAAAATAAAGGAAAAAAAGGGGACCCACATTCCTGGTCAGCCTTACCAGTGTGCCCATCCCACGTGCCAGGCGTACCATGGGCTGCTCAATCAAAAAGCAAGAAGCTTTTTTTCTTCTTATTATTTAGTAGTATTATTAGGTACTTAGGGTCCGACAACCTAGGCCTACCATAAAGCTAAGGAAAAATATCCATTTAAACCAAAATTAAATTAAAAAAAATAAAAACAACCACAGCGCACGTGCGAATGTAATAATTATACACCCACACCCTCCTTTCATTCTCACACCCCAATGAGAAAAGAAAAAAAAAAGTCAAATAAATTTATATATATTTTAAAAAAAAAAAAGAAAAAGAAAAAGTGATACAATGCACAAGAACACAAAAAAGTTCACTCATGGCCTAATAACGTGATCCGTTTTCACTTTGGCTTTTCTATAACGGAATTTCCCCTCCTGTTCATATTTTCCAGCATCAATTACCAAACAATCCCCATACATTATTTTGTTTATTAATTGATTCATATTGTTTTCTTTCCTATGTAACAAATTAACAATCATATGTTAGTTTTCAATCCCATGGATGTTGTTGGATAAGGAAAGAGGGCACATTATATTAAGGGAATTGATTTATACAGTTTTAAAATATGTAAGTTTCACATATATATATTTTTTTAAATAAACAAATAAGAGACTTGTACGAAAAAAAAAATTATTTTTTAATAGAAGATTTTATATTTTAAAGAGAAATATATAAGACTTACACACCTTAAGATTATATCTAACATTATTTTCTCGTTAAAATACATGAATTTGTATTGCTAACTATTTGTATCAACTTTCAATGATGCCTTACTAAGGGCATTGGTATTGCTCTAGCCAAATGTGAGTGCCTAATCAAATTTTACCTAATTTTTACTAAAATGATTTGTATTGAAGTAGTCAAAACTTCAATGCTCCACTTTTGAGTTATCGTAAAGTCAAACTATTCTCCAAATTTGGAGTTCTATTGTTCATCTCTAAAACAATTTTTTAGTTTAAAAATATTCTCCAAGTTCTACTGTTCAGATCCCCTTTTCCTTATTATTATTTTTTTCCTCTTTCTTTAGTTGGAGTGTATTTGTTGGATACTTAGGTTGAGGAAAAAAATAATTGAGAAATAATAATTTTAAGTAAAAATTAAATTATTAATTAATATATAAAGTGTATTTACAAAGTATACAAAAAAAAAATTTATTAAAATACATAGTATTATATTATTTTTTTGACAATGAGATGTATAGTCCAATACAGATTAATATCTATAATGGTTTACTTGGAATAGCCAAAAATTAGGAGCTCCATATATGAGCTACAGTAAATCTAAACCTTTCTCTATCTTTGACTAGACACTGCTCATAGCAAAAATATATATTTTATTTCAAAATATTGCTATATTTAATTATTAATTAACAGTCAATAATGATATTAATTAACTGGTTTTGTACATGGTTATTAATATTACTATCTCTAATTAATTAGCATATGGTTAGTATAGTCATAAAATATGGAAAAAAAAATAAAAAAGTTATTAAGAAAATAATATTATATTAATATTTTGCCTAATATATGAAAAATCTGTGGGAAGCATGGGCATAGTAGTAACTTTGACAAGTTGAGCTTGTTTATATACGGCTACAAGTCTCTGCCACCCCCACACGTCCAAACTCCCTCACCATCGATCTCTTCCTCCCCAGTGATCATTTCCTCTGAACCTCACCCTTTTTTCTTTCAATGGAAGATCATGAAAATCAAAAGGAGTTGCAGCTACTCCCTTCTCCAAACTCCGTAGCTTCCTCATCACGCATGTCATCTCGGCCGTCGGATTCTTCAACTTCTCTAAGGTATCTATCAGCGGTGCCTGATCATCATAGTTCTTTCGAAGTCCCGGCACTAGACCTGCAGTTATCAATCAGTATGAGGCCAATCCAGCCACCTTCTGATTGTGTTCTAGCCGGACCAATCTGTGCTTCCTTATACGACGATGTCATGCCGGAGACAGCAGGCTGCGTTGAGGCGTTAAAATGGCAGGCGGCCGAACAGATTCGGCTGGCGGCGATAGAGAAGGCGCATGCGGAGAGAGTGAGGGAGATGACGAGGAGAGAAATGGAGTTGGCGCAGTCGGAGTTTGCGAGAGCAAGGCACATGTGGGAGAGAGCGAGGGAAGAGGTGGAAAAGGCAGAGAGAATGAAGGAGAGAGCAACGCGCCAGATAGCAGACTCTACTACTGCTGCTACGTGCATGGAGATCACTTGCCAATCTTGCAGGCAAAGGTTCCGGCCATAGTGCCCATCAATGATATAGATAGAATTTTAGTAGCACGTACCATTAATTCAAGGCTGATCAGTAAATTTGTTTTAAGCTTCAAGGTGGATTTGTATGTATGGAAAAATCAATCTGGGTTCTTGGGTTTCTTCAATGAATTTGCTTCAACAAAAAACTTCAAAAGCTAGCGATCAAAGCACATAATAAAAGCGGCAGGAGATGTATAACTTCGTCGCTGCCCTTTTTACTTTGTCATCGTGATCTGTATGTTGAATAATATCTACACGGCGATCTATGCCATATGGTCCTGCAGGGGTGAATGCATTCTCTCTCTCTCTCTCTCTCTCTCTCTCTCTTCACAAATTTTAAATTTTAAGTTTACACTTCAGAAAAAATTTGCTTCTATACACACACACATATATATATATATATATATATATAAGGTGGAAAAGTTTATTTATTCAGAGATCAAGCGAGTCCGACAAGTATTTCTCTGAGTCATAATTCTTCAGGGTAATGGTATTGGAATTTGGAAAAAATAAGCAAGAAAAAAAAGAAGCCATTTTCATCTCTGCATTTGATGGCACAGCTAAGATAATCTAAGAGCGTTTACTAGTTCGTGACCTGAGGACAGGATCAAAAAGCCGTCCGTACACCATATGTATGTAGTTGAAGCCATAACTTAAATGCCAAGATATACAGAAGTACCGCGCCCAGGTGGAGCAGAAACAGTGTACGGGTTTGGAGTCTTTCAAGACTACTTGATTGTTGTTCAAAAACTTAAATGAACTGCCTGGCTGCCATGGGTAATAATTAAGCTGACAAAGAGCTAGAGACCCTGGAGTGAATCAAATTTTATCAGAATATCTTGAGCACGAGAAGCTTGCATGGATGTATATCAGATTATGGAAAGTAGTATTTAAGTTTTCAAGAATATCTAGGTACTTGAAATTGCCATTGTTTATCAGAGTACTGTCATTTCCTGATTGCTATTCTGATATAACTATCCTATCTGCAGATCAAACAACAGTGATAATATAAGGGGTTGAAAAATATTAGCAGATTAAATATTTCATTGGATTGTTGAGAAACTGCATATAATATTATTTATAACTATATGCAGATCCAACATAGTTTTTTCAGCTCTTAATTTGATACTTTCATGGCTTGGGACATCACTGTGGAGGTATGGCAGCAGAACCTTTTTAAAGCAAACAGAAGGAAGAATTAGCCATTAAGAAGAAAATCATCAAATCCAAACATGAATAGCTTTTAAGATCAGTTGCTAAAAAAACACCAGGCATATATGCATCCTGGACTCAAACAGGGTTCTTAAAACCACTTAGTTTAGTATTCTCTTTTGGATAAAGAACTGCTTTTTAGTAAAACTTAATGCTACTGAACTGAGAACTCATGACACTGGCACAAACTGAGAACTCATGACACTGGCACAAACAAGTCAAACCCGATGCAAACTAGGGTCAGGTTGGGAACCTTGATGTTGATAGAAAGGCAAATGAATCAGAACAAAAAGGCGAGTAATTCAGCAAGAAGAAGACAGGATAGCTGTATCCACTTGTATTCGACTTCTTTAACTTTTGCTCATCAGAAACCGAACACCCACTACCCATGTCTGGGATCCAACACAAAAGAACCATTTTTGGATAGGATGGCTCTTAAAAAAGCATCAGCCACAGCAGTAAGCGCAGTGCTGATCCCTTTTCAAAGATGTCTCAAGGATGGCACATTAGCTTGATTTGTCAGCAACCTCCAAACATATTACTCAAATACAGTTAATCAGTAGTCAAGTGTGGCTCCAATAATGCACTTTGATTCTTTGATGAGGTCATGAAATAATCTAGTGGGGGCAAATGATCATAAAGTTTCTACACTAGGTTCTTCTGAAAAGTACACTCGGAAACAGCTTGTAAAGCATGGGATGGAGGTAAAAAAAGAAAAAAAGAAAAAAAAAAGGTGATTGTAATCTAATTAAATATTAATATCCTATCCTTGATTTGGTTTGCCAGAATCTTCTCAACTTCCCAACCTAAATGAGGATATAAAGACCCACTTAATCTTTCACCTCCTCACCATAGATATTTTCTTTTCTTTTCTTTCTTGCTTCTCACACATATATAACTTCAAAAAGGAGAAAATAGCTTTCTCGATACTTTTAAGTAATACACCTTTCGTAGCGTATGGTCAACCGTCAAGCTTGTGCTACAACACTTATTTTCACCTATTCTTTCAATCATCTTAACGGCTAGAGTTGGACGAAGATTTTATTTGACAATCAACGATAGTTTGAGTATTGTAAGATGCATGCTAGTTAGAGGTGAAAAATGTACTTTCACTTATTTTCAGACCACCCTCGATGCTCCTAGTTTTACCATGTTAGGACTTAGGACCACCCACCCTTCTTAATGCTCCTAGTTTTACCGAGACGAACCCTTTTATCTCTGGGTTTTGGTAAATGCAGTAGTCTTTCTCTTTACAGGGTACATAAAAAAGTATTAGCAATACTCATTAGATCCAAGCCTTGCTTATGCTTTTCCTTTTAGTAAAGAAAAACACACGAGGTATTGGATGTCCTTGCTAGCTTTAAAGTTAACTTTAGTAGGATCAAAATCTTCATAAAGATACGAGGATGACTACAATTTCTCAGAAAAATGAGTGTGAGTTGTCCTATTGGAAAACTAACTAGATCTGTATTTGATGGTCTCCATTCAGTTGGATGGCAGTGGCTGAAAGAATTTAACACCCTTTGGACTGAAGGTAAGTTAACAGAAAAATGCTCAGAAGTGAGCCCTAATGGACATACAACATCACCAGATCATAATCCAATTCATGATATTATGTACTCCGACATATGACCACTTCCATTATAGATACCTTTTCTTTTATCTTTTTATTGGGTTACAATCATAGAAATGAATGAAAGACCAATCAATTATTTCAGAAAGTTGATAGAGCAGAGTGAAGATGATCATGCTTCCCCCGTTATCAAAGGAGTCATAATGACATAACCTTAAAAAATGTCCTTTTTCACATTGTCCACATCCGATTGTCAAGTTATACAGTTTGTTCTAATTGAATTGCAAACAATTATATGTTTTTAGTAGGGTATCTACCTCTAGAACCAAATTATAATTGTAAACAAGTGTCAGTGTCTGGGACTGTTAGCACAGCAGACTTCTCTCATATTTACCTTTACTGTTATCAGTAAACAGATCTCTGTGAAATCCTCAGAGATGAGCAGTAGGGAACCACATCCATGCATCATGCATATGATAGTTAATTTCCTACAAATAATGCAGCACAAGCAGTTCATTTTGACACATACAAAGTTCTGTTTCTGTATTGCATTGGAGGTGAACATAGATGAACCAAGTTCTTTATAGCATTCTATACCAACTACCATAAAAAAATTATTGGTGTTTTGACTTCTTAATAATTGTAATCAACCCTACAACAAAAAATGCGTTGATACCCCCACTTGTAAATAGTAGAACTATTCAAATTGAATGCGGGAATCTAGTTCTCACCTAAAGGACAGTGCCAATCCTTTTCAATTGAAAGTCGAAAGTAACATTTTGACAGGAGTGAATAAGTGAGAGACTATTTAGCATCAAGAAAGGACAAAAAATGGTGGAGTTCATACTATCATGCAAAGATTCACAAAGTTCAGCTTTGATGATCTTTGGGTGATTGTTGAAAAGTAAGGGTAAAAATTTTCTGCAAGTAACAACTTTTTTGAATCATCAAGATCTTTTTTTTTGTAACAAGTCATTTCTAAATCAAACATGGGGAAAAAAGTCTGCTGACTTTTAAAGGTAGGAAAGTTCAGATCATGGTGGGACTAAACTCTTGCTGTCACACCATCTATCTGAGAATGGGATTCACTCCCCCCCATCACATTAGTAAGAGTGGGCTAACAGATCTTGTCTAGGTGCTTTATGATCTTTTAAAATTAAAAAAGCTAAAAGGATAGGGAGAAACATATAATAGAGTAGTTCATAATACAAGTTCATTATTTGCATTTTGACATTAACAGATAAAGGGAAGCAAGCTTTCTAGTCAAAAGAAAGTGAGGGTAAACAATGTTCTTAAAACACAAAAGTGGGAAGTGATGCATATGTTGCTATGTGTTTGTTCCCATTAGTTTCCTATATCTGAGAGGTGAACCAGTCATATCAATAGTGGCTGAGAATCTGAGATGATCGGGTTTCATCCCCCAAAAGAAAGCAACTCATAATTATTAAGTGCTAGTTGGGGCTAGTTAGGAATCTTTAAAGCATCTTTATAAATAAATGTTTCTCTCATTTTTACAGTTCTTGAAAAAAAAAAAATTATAAAATATGTTTTGTATTGGATTTTGTGAAACGAGTTCTGCTATATACAGTCACTTTTGCGTACTTTTTGTATAATTTACTAATGTGACTGGTCCAATCAGTTATTTTAATTTTAAAAAAATGATATAGTCAATTACATTAGTGGAATACGTAAAAGAATATGTAAAAATAATTGTATATAAAATTTTAATTTTTTAATTCTCAAGTTCATTGGATAATTTGTCATGCTATCCAAATAATGTATTGGGATGGTAAAAATATGCTATATTTGTAAGTGCACCGCATCCTGGATTTCCACCCAAAAATGGAATTTCGGGGGAATTGCAGGCCGTAACTTTTTTCTTTACATTACTCTTTATTTCCACATTCTACTTTTGGTTCTCTTTCCAATTATTATAACTTTTCTGGATTTGTCATTTTGTTATCTATATTGATTTTTTTTTTTTCAAATCATAAGGAAAATATGATCCCTTAATTCTCCTGTAAATATTTTACAAGGATTACATATTTGATTTTTAGTTTTTAAATCTTTTTTATTTAAATTATTCAGATTTTTATAATTATCATTTATACATTTTAATTTTTCAATTTATTAGTTCTATTATTTACATATTAAAAAAATTTAAACAATATATTATTTCAATTTTTGTTTAAAATATCTATTTATAAATCTTATTTTTTACCTACTTAACACAGTTATGAAAGTGTTTCACACCAGTTATTTTAAAAGTATTAATGATTTTTTTATAAGTATCATAATAAGTAGGTGAACAATGCTTTATGTATTTATAGGGCGTACAAGTCTTGCGTGCTCTATTTAAAAAAAAGAGCTTAATATTAAAAAATTAATTTTTTATTTTTATGTGCGACATAGATATGTTTATTTTTGTAAAAGGATTGTCTGAGATTTGCACACCTTATAATGGTAGTTATGGTACAAATCATTCAAGAAATGCTAGATATAATTACTTTTGTGTACAATTCATGCACTTCATTTATATGAATAGTTATTTTATATTAAAATAAAGTAACGCAACCAATCATATCAATAAAATACGCAAGAAGTATGTAAAAAAGATTGCATATAATTTTTTTTAAAAAAAATGTACGAGATTTGCATACCTTATAATAAAAATTACAGTACAAATCATTTATTTTTTGAAAGAGAGAGTGTTAATTTTGAATATTTTATAATGATAATCACGGTATATATTATTTTTTAAAAAAAAAAAGAATATGCGAGATTTATATAATAGTATCATTCAATATTTCAATCCATTCCATGTGTATTTTTTTTTTTTTTAAAGTAAATGAGAGGTGAAGGTGACTAGTGTAACTACTTTTATCTAGTTGTGATCATAAGAGTTCTATTATGCAATAGAACGTTCAATTTGAGCTATAATTACTGCTCAATTGGCGAGCACCACCAGCCCAACTCAAGCTGTCAACGGTTTCAACTTACGCCCAACGCCCAACCTCAACTCCTTACCTCGAAGCTATAGAATAACAACTCGTATCAACTGAGCCTACCGTATTGACGGTCCACGGGATGTGTATAATAATTCTTTTAAATGGATTTTGGTAACTTTTAAAAATTAGTTTGAATTGCCGGGAATGAGAGACAGGAGGAAAAATCGAAACTCGGCGGCCAAACAACGCTTCTGCAGTGGGAGAAGAGCGAATATGAGTTCTGCAAGGTGTGCAATCTCAACCACAAACAGGGCCAGCGCCACAAGTACTTCCCCAGCCACAAGAGCTCCTTCTCGGCCTTCCTCTCCTGGTTCTACTCCAAGCTCTCCAATGTCCGCTTTTTCCCTGAGAACCCGAGCCATCTCACTCCCGACCTAGCCTCTCGCAACCGCGTCTGGTGCGTTTTCTGTGACTCCGATATCGACAAGCTTGGTAGCTTATTCGCTTGGTAACCGCATTTTAGGTATCCTATTTTTGGATTGCCGTTTTTGAATTTCTGTTTGGTTACTGAGAGAAACGCTTGGGGAAAAGAAAAAAGGTCTTTGGAATTCTATGCCATATGGTTGTTTATTTTCCCCCATAATATAGCAACATTATAGTTAACCGTTGTATATAATCGAATTGTCTCAGTTTAGTGGCTCTTTTGTTTTCTTGAGGTTCTTTGAATAATGAAAATTTCTGAGAATTATATCATTTCTGTTATCATTGTATTTATTTTTAGAGCAACGAAACTGTAGAATGCGTTTAGAGTCTGCTTTTATGGACTTGTATTCTGTTAGCAGTTATAATGCAAGTAAGTGCCTTGTATCCTATTAGCAGTTATAATGCAAGTGGTAATCATCTAGCAAGTGAGGATCATCTGAAGAATTCGAAGCATTTCCTCTGGAAAAATGGGAGTTGGTCATTTTTTTAACACTTTCTTGGGGCCCTTAAATAAAACTCAGTATTACCTACCCGTCCTGGATATTTTAGGTTGTCCATTCTGTAGAATTGAACAAGAACATGATTTGAGAAAGAGTGAAAAACATTGTAATTGAAGGTAGCAGTAGCATCTGCTTAATTGACTTGTAGTGGAGGCCATCCTACGCTGATTTTATTTCCAAACTAAATTAATACTATTTCTACATTAGAGTAATATGATTCTTGTTTTCATGTGCACTAATTGATGGTTCTGTACCATTCACGTTTTAAAATGCTTGTTTTATTAATGAGTTAACATTGTTTCATGCTCCCCACACTTGTACTGACAATGGGGCTAGTCATTTGTTCCCTGTATTTGGAATATACTAAACTCTTAATGCTTGCAAAACCCAAAAAATCAGCATGCTATAGGGCCGAATGACTAAATAGTGATTGTTTATGCTCAGGTATCACTATGTTTGGCATGACTGCTTGTGTGTTTTTTATTTTATTTTTATTTTTATTTTTTCTCTCCTCTCTCTTTCAGTTCTTTTATTTTGAGGGTTCACTTATGTTTTGTAGTAACATCTCCGTAGTGAGAAGGTCAACTTTTCACTTCTTTCAAGGCCTACCTGTAGATATATTTTTTCCCTTGGTTTGTTCTTTTACATCATGGTCTATGACCGAACTTCATCTTCTTCTTCATACCACTTTTTTTTTGCATTTTCACATTGACATGCACTTACAAAACCTTCAAACATTTACTGTATACTGATATAGACGTACCCGGTGCATGAGGACAAAGTAATTGTAAAAGGAGGAAGCAATTTTCGTGATATTGATCTCTGACTACAATTTTGGTTTTTGTTTCTTATTATTTCTTTTCTCATGAAGCTGTTAGCTAGATTCCATATGAATTCATCATCTGAGTGGATGTGTTTGTAGGATTGAAGTTTTGAAATTGTATCAGTTAATGTCTCAAACAGAACTCTGGTTGGCTTTGTGCACACGGAGTTTGGTGGAGCGATGCTTTATTTGGAACATGCTGTCCTTTCCTCATATTGTGATTCCTTTTCTTTAGGTTTGCAAAATCTCAGTCAAATTTCTACATTGGCTGCTCAAGAGGTAATGTGCATTCTGAAGCTCCTCCTCAGTGGTTTGAAGCAACTGAAGAAATTCAGATCGCTGTTCAACTAAATTCTGCAGTTGGAAGCCTTATATTTCCCAATAAGTCAGGGAAGTCCAAAAAATTTAACCTGCAATGGGTTGGAGCTGCTTGGGCTGAAAAGAGAAAGATGGAGCTGGAGATGGAGAAGAGAGGAGAGATGTCAAGAGTGATTGCACATCCTAATGGCTTCCTAACTTTGGTAGAGTTTGGCAATCTGGTAGCCAGAAAGAATCTAGAAAATAATTTGAGATGGAGAATCACAAATATATCAAGCTTGAAAGTAAATTTGAGATGCCAGTTAAGATACAACCTCATGTCAGCAAGGGAATGGTGAGCCACATTCTCGGCATACCGCATTTTAGGTTCCTAAATTTTTTAGGCTAGTTCTTGTAAAGTTAGGTGATGAAATATCTTATTGTTTGATGTCATGGTACAGCGTTGCATTGAAAGGTAGTCCATGTTTTGCAAGTTTTCACCTTTCATATGAGTTATACTGGCACTCAGAATCAGAATTTTATCTAATATATGTCATTACCAGGAGGCTCTGTAATTGGCTCCACTGTCTTGCCAACACAGTATGAAAAAGGAAATAAAATGTGTTTTAAACTATAATGGGATATTTTTCTGCATTAAGGTCAGTTTATGGTAGTTGGTTCGAAAATACTGAACTCCACTGGACCTGGCATCTTACTCGTGATGGATGGAGTGCAATCATGGTAGGGTAATGGCTAAATCCAAAAATGCAGAACTTAAAATCTAGCTTTGTTTTATATTCTGGTTTGTGTATATACCTGTGTGTCCATCTTATTATGTAAGGCTGGATATGTGTGCTTAATAAATGCTTGTTGCATCTTGAATTCTTCAAGACTTTCATAGAGTTTGTTGCATGTAGTTTGAGTGATTTCATGCATGTGGCATAACAATAATGATAATGAAAAAAGTTCCCTATCCAAATTAACAATGAGAACAGTTATACCAGAGTTTTGGCTTTTATATATGGAGTTCCTAAGGCTTATACTTTTCTTTTCTTTGGCCACCCTTGCAGTGCAGTGAAGCGGATGAATAATCATTTCGGAGATAAGAATGCTTAATATTGTATTCCTGATGGTGATAATTTTAGAGAATCACTACGTATATGTCTCATTCACCTATGCACCATGTCGAGTTTTGGTTAGAGATTAAATGGAGCAATGATCTTGTAAGAAAGGTAGCAGAGTTGGTGCAAATGCAATTCAGCGCAAAATAGGTTACATGGTTACTAGGCTCTTGTACATAAAAAAAAAAAAATGCTATCAGTTGATATGTCCATTCAATGACTTTTTGGGCATTTAGTCTGTTGTGCCAGATGCATTCAATATATTGTTTTCTTCCCATGTTTCATATATCCTGTTCTGGTAGCATTAATGTTCCCATCGATAAAAATTGTATTTAATTGCTTTGTTCTTGGGTATTAACTGCTCCCTTGATTTCTGGAATCCAAAAAGCTCTCAGTAGTCCGAAATGTTACACATATTGCGTGTCCATCTTTGATATCGATGTGGTAGCATTTTGAGGCTGTTGTATATAACTTGGTATTTTAACCATCAGCTTGTGTTGCCTCTTATGCATCACAGTCCTAAAATTGCATGAATATTAGCCTTTGATTGGCATGCTCTAGGCCGGTACATGTGAAATTGCCATAGCATTGGGTTTCATACTTTTGCAATTGCACGTACATTTTTTTTTTTTTAAAAAGGCTCAGTAATAGAACGAGCTTGTTACTTTTTGCTCTATTCTTGGAGAAAAAGAATGATGTTACTCTATCACAACAGCTTTAGCAGTTCAAAACGTTGTAGAATTTAATTGACCTTTGATCCTGAAAACTCATAGTTTCCCTTTGGAAGAAACCAAGTTCTCCTCACATAGAAAACTCCATGAAAACCACCTTTCAATCATTCTATGGACGCCATGTATGACTACTTCTTTTGTGTTCCCAGATCTTGCTATCATACTAGCAGTATAGATTGTTTCCATCCTACCTGGTGCCTCTGGTGTATCTCCACTCGGTCCATCCACCAATGTCAAATCCCAATTATGCTGATATACTTCTTGTGGCAAAGTTGTCAATGCAAGCTGGCATTTTGATTCTTGAAGCAGTCCTTAGCTAGGTGCACAGGCTGACTTCTGCCTTGCATGCTTGAGCAGCTTGTAAGCATTGTTTACAGGTATCTGGTATTCAACCTTGTACGTTCGAGTGCTATTTGAATTTGCATTGATTTGTTTCCCGGCATCTGGTATTCATCCTCTAGAAAGATGGTGGTGCCACCTGCATTGATTTGTGACAGGTATAGATATTGGGGTACAAGCCCAAAAATTAGCATGTTGCAGGGAGCTTGGTGGGAAATAACATTTGCCAGGAGCAGAAATTCCTTTTCTGTGAGCATGATTGATCGCATTGGTTGAGGTTTTTGGTTGAGTTTTTGTGAAGCCCGGCGCATGTGCTGGAAGTTGGAACCTCGCTGCGTTTGGGAGAAAGGCAAGTGTGGCTGCAGATAAAGTCGGCGGTGGAGGGGAGCTGGACGAAGTTGTGACTCTGACTAAAATAAACCTGATGATGGAGAAGCTTGATGGTATCACGAGGAGGGCTGGCATAACTTTCTTTACGGCAGTTTTCAATTTCTTCTGTCCTCTGTAATATTTGTATTCTATTGGTAGATTGTGTTGTGCCTCAGGTGAGAGTGCAGGAGAAAACGGAACATAAGGAGTTACAAAATAACGGAAATGGTGCACATTTGGGGGCATTGTTTTGCGAGAAATACTTTTTGCAGTCAGCGTGCAGTCGTGGAAAAAAAAGTGAATTAATATGGGACCTACATGAAAAAAAAAAATTATTTTTATAACTTTTTTTTATTCATGTAGGTCCCCCTGAATATAAAATAATTTTTTTATAATTTTTTTTATTCATTCCGTACAGCCGATTGCACGCCGACTGTATCTAGCAAAGCCCTTCTTTTATTTGAATTCTCAGCTAATTGATGAGGTTAAGCCCTAGGGGTTAGCTCAAGTTGTAAAGACCTTAGTCTTGGTGATATGCTTCCTCCAAGGTCTAAAGCTCGAATCCTCGAGTACAAATAATCACTAGAGACCATCGGACTATGAGATTTATACTTATAGGAAACTTCTTGCTGAGAGCCTATGCATCCCAAGGTTACTTGGGATGCTATCTCGGACACCCGGTGCCAATAAAAAGAAAATTGTTGAGGCCAACTATTGTTGTTGCAATTTTATGTATGAGAAATAGAAACTGCCTGTTCCATTGGAAAAGGGAAGATCGGCGTTTCAATCATTTTAAAGAGATGGTGACTTGGATTTTGGAACTTCTAACAGATAGTTCACTTTCGTTTTTGTATATGGGTATCGTGTGGTTGGAACGTGTGAAATTGAGGAAGACTGGAGAGTAGTCGAAGGGCCGATTTTATAGGATCTTTTTTCTTTTTAAATAGGAGCCTTTCTGTTACCCATTTCGATCACCAGTGGAGATTTGTGTTCTAATTCACTTATTGAATAACCAAGATGTGGAAACCTGATTATGGGATAGAGAATACAATACACATACATAATTCGGGTTTATGCTTGAAGTTTGGAACAAGAAGATTCTAACGCACACATGTGCGGACTTTTGAACATGCTGCAAAAGGATGTGAAGATGTGAAAGAGACTTGATTGATAGGGAATTAATTAGATTCTAAATATTTTGCTTTGTGCGTGTATATCTCCGCGGTAACGTTGCCCCAACTCCTAATTTATACACAGCTACTTCTTCAAGAAAGCTTACCTTCTCTTTTGCATCCCTTCTATTTATCTCCACCTCTTGTCATTTCCCTAACCTATTAAATTAAGGGGACCATTCCCTCCCCCTTTTCATATTTTAAATAAATTTTACTTTCGTGGAATTGAATGAATGTTTTTTGTGCTCACGTAATACAAAAAAAAATTCTATTCATAATCCCTACACCATATAACATATATAATTTTTATTTTTTTTCTTAATAAATATGTGGTATAAGAATAATGAGTAAAAGAATAAATTAGTTTAACAAAAATAAAATAAAAAATAAAAACCAGTGTAGTACTTGATGTGTAAGATGATGCGTAGCAAAGCTCGATTGAAAAATGTGATGCCCTTCCCAAATCCTCATTTTTTATGGATGCAAACAAAGATGATAATAATATAATAAATGCTAATAGCCTTCATTCTATGTCTCTAAAAAATATCAACTGTATATGTAAAAATGATTAAAAACTACATTCCTCTAAAAATTACTGATCTGTTGGGTTCTTGCCACGCCAATTGCGGCTCTTTAACCATAGAGATGACCCTAGTAATGGAATCTATTGTATGTAGTGTCGAATATCAACTTTTTTAGCCATAAATTAGATAAGAAAGTTCACCGTTTTTAACTTGAGCAACGGCTTTTAGGATTGACTTGGGTTCTTGTTTACTTGATCCACGAAACTCATCTACTGGATCCCATTCCAACAGAAATTGAGTCTAACCAAATCCAAATGACCAGCATGTCCTCACAACGACTACTTGCATAAAACCAATTCATACTATCGTCCAGACCAACTGATGGAAGGAAATCAACATTTATCTTCATCATGACAACACGGACTATTGTCTTTTTTTTATATAAGTAAACAACACGGACTATTGTAATTTGTAAGCACGCTCCATGTTCCAAGTAAATGACAGAAAAAAAAAAAAGTTGACATTCTCTGACTTGGATTATGTTTTTGCATAACATCTTTGCATACCACCAACAACATTTGACAACATTATGAATGCAGACACAAAATCCAGAGTATACAGCACACATACAATTCAGCCTTTCTTGGGCATGGCTGCAAGCCTAGTATACATCCTTGCCATGGATTGGTACCCTCTAATATCGCCAGAACGCAAAAGGTTACCTGGCCAAACCAAAGTGATTGAATTAAAATCAGCACGATAAATGAGTGATAACTCAACCCAATAAACCACTTCTTCTTTAAGGCACCCATTGTTTAATAATTCACGCATTAACATGGAATGGGACAGTGCAAATGATGTGGTGCAACAAGTCTAACCTTTTATGTTAGTTGGCAAGAAAAGTTTGTACACTTTTTCTCTAGTTTTTTTTTTTTTCTATAAGAATTTTTATTTGGAATATAAAGCAGTCTCTCATTTAAAATAAACAATACAGGAAAAGCAATCATATCCCCCATTTCCATCTACCTGAAGTCTTGACATTCTAATGAAACAAGCATAACTTGTATCTTCTTTTTAATTTGAGTTTTGCTACATACAAGTACAGTCGCGCACTAATCTATGTACCAATACTGATTTATTCATACTTAAAATTTAAATTAACACTATTTTCAATAAAATCTACTTTTTGACCAATCACATCATATTGGTGCACAGATTAGTGCACAATTGTGCTTGCAACTATATTTTTCCTTTTAATTTTTATCTATCCGAAACAAGTTTTTTATCTATCTGAAACAAGTATACAGCTATAGGTGTTTTAACTTATTTATTTATTTACTTATTATTGGTCAGTAACTCACACATCTCCACAAGACTTTGACACACAACCTCACCACCACCCAATTCTTATTTTGGTCCCTGGAGAAAGGGGCTGTGAGGGGAACTGCCTTTTAATGAAGGCGGCCTTGGTCACTGGAATTTGTTATAAGAAAGTAGGTAATTTTCTCAGCAAAAATAAACCAAATGGAAACTAATTACATCACACATAAAAGAGTAATGTATCTACATTACTTCACATAAAAATTGCATACAAAAACACCCTCCAATCATGCATACCTTAATCACGTTTCAACATCCATAATTTTTCAGAGAATGACGAATAACAGTTGGACTGGGCTCTAAAAGGGGATTTGCTATACTGGAATATATTGGGTAGGAGTTCAATGGGACTTCCAAATCCAAAAAATCCAATTCAAAGAAGGAAGCAAGCAAGTACTGCTAATAAAATTTAACCATGCCCTTCATAAGAACCAGAAACACAACCTTCTCTCAGCCCCCTGATAAGTATTTTGAGATTTGATAGAAGTCCCAGAAAAAAATTACCATATCAGTGAGCAACTCAAGTTCATGTTCATACTCTCAAGCTCACCTTTCTTCTAATTAGTAATAAAATCAACTTTGTTGACCCACCCCCCAAATCCAAAATAATTGTAATAATAATGCACAAAATTATAGAAGATTACCTGAATCACAATTTAATGGGCTATCAGGTTCTGGGTGGGCCATCAAAGCAATAATAGCCCTACAAACAGATTGGAGTGTCCACGCAGGGCTCCATGCATTCTTCAAAATATCAAGGCAAATCTCTCCTGTCTGCAGAAAAAACATATTATTTTTTTTTATAAGTAATAATAAATTACAATTTTATTTTTCTTTGCAGGCTGTGGGATTCAAACCCACGCCCACTTATGTGCAGCAGATCTTAAGTCAGCAGAAAAAACGTATTATATACCATAAACAATGCTCAATGAATCGCGTTAGCAGCATTGAATTGAGCATTAGCGTTGACCATAACCCCTAGCCTTCCAAGCAAATGATGCCAGCTCGATTCCTTAAATTCTCAATTCATTTATTAAGTTGTGACACCTTTGGCTCAATGGAAGGTAGCTTCACTCAACTTCACCATTTAGTAGGCCAATTGTGATTCTATATATGCTCTAGTGAGTTCAACAGGATATAGTGAGCTCTATAACTCTTCCTTCACTATCAACTGAAGATAACTTGTTAAGCCGACCTTAACTGATGTTTTCTCAATTATTAGACAGGGATTATCCTCATATCACTCCAGCAATATTCCACGTCCCACATTTGCTCATCACCAAATTCATTCATTCAACATTGAAATCCTAAATTCGAGAACTAGCAAATGCTTTGTGGAATCACACTCAGTCTACTTTGAGTGGCTCAGGCAATTCCAAGAAGTGAGGTGGATTTTATTGCATAATAGAATTTTCAAATTACTGAAGAATTTTCTTCTTCTTTTTCTTCTAACGTTTAAATGTATCTATTGTATGCTCTTTGTTTACTTAGATGCCACCTCTTTATGAGATGGAAGAAAATTACATCTACATACAAAAAAATGTCCTAAATCTAGCAGAACTCAAAAGGCAGTAATTTGAAAACTTGTTGACATTGTGCTTCAAATTTTCCCCCAAATTTCCAGAAATTCAACAAATTTCAGAGAAAACAAGACATATCTTTGCTCATCACCTCTCCAGCACCTCACAAGCTGGAGAGGAATTGTGGGGACACCACAGATTGCGGCTGTATGAAAGATGGCTCCTCTTTGTATTCTTTGGTGTATTTGGAGTGAAAGAAATGATAGACTTTTTGAGGATCAGGAACGTTCCATAGAAGAGTTTAGGAGGTTTTTTTGGAAGACTTTATTTACGTGGGCCATCGCTCTAGAGCTTAATGGTCTCAGTTTCCAAGATTTCCTTGTATCAGTTACTAGATCCTAAATAGGTGTATTCACATGTATACCTCCAGTGTACCTGGAATATGCTTATTAATAAAATTTCTTATTACTTAAAAAAAAAAAAAAGTGCTTCAGCATTTTCTTGAAAACCCCTAAACCCCATTTCTGCCAGCTAACCACGTACACAACCTTAAAACCCTATTTTACTGTTGTCCCATGATCCATTCTACCTTTCGTCTTCCCCGTGATCATCATTACTTTGATGGTGGAAAGGAACCATATACAACATAGTATATGTGTACATGCTAGTGTCTTCATAGGTACTGATAGTAATTGTAGAAAGTATATATCATACAGAAGATCCGTACCTTAAAATGAACGTTTGGATGAAAAATTTTTGTTAAGAACCTCACTTGAGGAGGTTGCAAAGGATACTGCTCAGGAACAGCAAAAGCAAGCTGGAAGATGCCACCCTCATAGGGAGTCTCTGACGGGCCCTAAATAAGTCAAATCCATCAAGCAACAACAACAACCTAATTTACTTATAAAAAAAAAAAAAAAAAAAAAAAAAAAAAAAAAAAACCTAATTCATCATGTTTTCTTCATCAACAACTGAGCATACCTTGATAAGAGCAGTCCATTTGAATATGTTGGAATCATCACAAACTAATTGAATATCTGGATCAGCCATTTTTTCCCGCTGCACCTCTTTGTACTCCTTGAAAAGCCTTGCCCTAGATGCCTGCAGACAACAAACATGTACAATTGATATGCTACTCTAGACCTAAATCTCCTACATCTTCAAGGCTAGATAATGGAGGCCATATGTGTTCGTGCAAAATGAAGCGACATGGACCTCCTTGGAAAGAAATGTATAATATAATTACAAGAATTGATGCAAAAAGACAAAAGGAATAACAAGCAATAAACAACCCGGACCTGATATCAACGCCTATCTATAAAAAATAGAACGGTTACACATGCCTACTTAAAACAATGATAGTTATGGCTAACCTGCATTTTGCTTCTCCTGCCGATCAAATTTGTCGAGAGTGAAAACCTAACAGTAAACCAGTGACGAAACATAAGAAAAACAAATGAGATGGCAATTTCTAAACAAAATAAGGAGTTTTTGCTACTTGTTATAATGTGACAGGCAGTCAAGTTATGCACAAGAATCGTACCCTGAAAGCCGAAGACGAGTAGTGGATGAAAGCTACAGTGACAGACTCTAATTCGGTACTAGATAAGCCTGAAGGAGTCTATCATTGATGTTAGACGACATGGTTGTAAGAGCATTAGTGATGGATTACGCAAATCCAAAAAAACTGAAGAGTTTATTTAGCTAATAGAATATAAAAATATGCTGCATTGGATTATGCAAATGCAAAACAAGATGACTTCTAGCTACAGTAAATTAATGTTGTGGGTCATATTTGATTGATACTATAGCTCGACCAAATTGAATAAAAAAAATATTTTGGGGTCTGTGAACACTATCTCTTCCTCGATTTTTCCCTCTACCGAACTACACTTTTTTCCTTTCTTTCTCCCGTGTGTTTTCTCCATTGTCCTTCTACCCAAACTCCTCTCCATTTTCCTTTTACCGAAACTCCTCTTCTCTTCCTCTCCATTTTCCTGTCCTCTTGTCTTTCACACTTGGTAAGATTTCCTTTGCACGAAAATGAGAAAAAAAGAGAAAGTCTGAGTTTTAGACAGATCTGGGTTGCAGCAACATTCCTTTGTTGCAGCAGCTTGTGTTTCGTCGCACTAGCACCAATCGAAGCCCTCTGGTTTCAGGGGGCCGCCATCCTTCAACCACATCCTCCCTGAGTTTCGAATAAAAGGTAAGTACGTGACTATTTGTTTTATTGTGTATTGATTTCGAAATGGTTTGTGAGGATTTTATTGTGGATTGAGAGTTTAGGGTTTGTTATTAGGGATTTTCGATTTTAGGGGTTGTAAACTTCTTTAGGGACTTTCGAATTTGTACCTGCATCTTGAATCCAATAATGGTCTTGTGATTTTGGGGTTTTAATCTATAATCCATTCGGTCCTCAAACAGGGCAGGAAGCTATAAAACTTATAAAAAGGCAACCAAAACCTCAAGCCGTGCATTTAGGTTACATGCATCAGCTTCTGAGTTCTTCGACTTCAATAAACCTGGCATATATTGCTTATTCAGATATTTTGGGGTATTTGTTTTTTATTAGCAAGACTGGGCTTGTCTTTTTGTATTTTGTTATTAAAACAATTGAATATGGGATTCCCTATCTTTCATTGGAACTATCTGTGTTCTGCCATCATCATGTGATATTATGCAAATTATTACTTTGCATTAGCATAATCCATTGCCTAAATTGCATTTGCATTATCATGTGATATTATGTAAATTAGATAACAAATTTAGAAAACTTGCATTTGCATAACCATCCATCCATTTCCAGTTATATAAAAATTTAGAAGAACCAAAAAACAGCAAAAGGCGAAAAAATCTTGGATGCAGGAGTGTATGGGAGTACCCTTCAGATACAGATCTCGCAGAAAGGGAAAATATAGGAACCGAAAAGGGCATACCCACACGGCACCGCGAAGAGCAACGAAGAAAATGAACCAAGATATACCCAGCAGCGAATAGAAGTTTTTCTTCGGCACTTCACCTTCGAGATTCGTCTGACCGAATGGCCAAAACCGAGAATTGAAAACCCTAGTGTCCACTCTGTCAGGAACAGACCAAATGCAAATGGAAAATGATAGGGCCACCGCTGGTGGCTCCCGCTGGGGGCCACCGCTGGCCCTATTTTTTTTTTTTTTAATTTTTTCTTTTTCTTAATGATTAAGTAATTTTTTTATAATATTATTATAATTTTTTTATATTTTTTTAAAATGTTTAAAAGTATTAAAAAATAATTTAAAAAAAAAAATCAAAAAGGCAAAAAATTGTTTTTGCCTAACGGTGACTCCCAGCGGGAGCCACCAGCGGTGCCTGTAGCACCGTCCCAAATAAGCAAATCCAAAACCAACAATACCAGTCAACGAGGGGCAAAAACGTATATAGCCGATGAAACGGTGGTAAAAACGTACAAAATAGGAAATAGGGGAACGAAAACGGAAAGCAAAAAGGATCAGGCAAGGGCAGAAACGTATATATGCAATCAAAGAAGGGCAGAAACGTAAAAAAAGGAGACACCAAAGTTGAAAGTAGGACAAACAAGAGCTGAAACGTAAAGAAGTGTAGTTCTGCTGTTCTGCAGCCACCGAGACTTTCTCCCGAGGCTTAATCCCCACTGCCATGTAGAAAATGATACATCAACTGAGCACATGATCTCAGCGTGAACCTGGCCGCACTATTGCAACGGCCAAATCACACTTTACAAATGAAGAAAGAATTGCTTCGATGAACAGAATTTGCTGCTGCGTCTTCTTCTTCATCATTTGTTGCATTTCTCTCTCTCACGCTTCATTAATTCAGTATTCATCTGCTGCTTCTTTCTTTGTTTTTTATTTTTATTTTTATTTTTATTTTTTTTTGTAGTGTTTGGTCACCAGTCTTTATATCTTCAAAGACATGAAGCAACGTTCAAAGCACCAATCAGAGGCACCACTGTTACTATTTCTTGCTCTGTGCATTTTTTATGGGATTTTTGTTTCAAGCCTTTGGTTTTCTTGTAAACAAGACTAATGGAAAACTTGCAGAGAAGTAGTAGTGATGAAATTTGTTGTTTGGATTATGGTGGTGCCTATAGCTCTTCTGACCCAAAGTGATGCACAAATTGGTGCAGAAAATTTTGAAAAAATGACTTCAAGCCACTTTACGAACCATTAAATATTTTTCATTTATCATGGTGGAAATTACCAAATGGTGCAGAAAATTGAAGGAAAAGAAACCAAAGAGGAAATAACGACGGACTCACTTAACCCTGCAACTGCATTGGTCTCACATGCAACCAAACAAAAGCTGGAGCACAAAACAACTCAGCAAATTCAAGTTGACCTAAAGCCTTCAAATATAGAGAAAATTGATTAATTGAAGTTGCTAGAGAGAGAGAAGAGAGAAAAGGGTCGAGATCTTGGACCGGCGGTCGAGAGAGAGAGAGAGAGAGAGAGAGAGAGAGAGAGAGGGCTAGGGTTCGACAGAGAGAGCTTCGTGAATGTGGGAAGGAGAGAGAGAGGGGGTGGGTTTCGACAGAGAAGCTTCCGTATTGATCTAGGCAATTTTTTTTTTCCTTTGCAATGCGGTCTACTATTGGGAAGATTTGGGCTCTACTTGGCAGGCTATCGTTGGTTGCCATTGTATGGAGAAAAACATAGACAAGATATTCTCTTTTTCCAAACTAACCATTTCGAAGGAAATGCTAAAAAAACAGAGCATTGTTTATAATAATATTTTCCTGTAAACCAAATGGGAAATAAGAAAGTAGCTAGTTTCAAACTTGAAAATGTGAAGATGGAAACAAGCAAGAGGAAGCAAGGCGCTCCATGCGGTGGTTCTCTGACAAACAGAGCATGAGAGAGGGAGCTCTGTTCTTGGGATTAGTATGAGTCACGGCATTTAAACTACATTTCCTCCAAACGGAGATCGACACACGCACGCCCAATATCCTCCCTTTCCTTCCATTCGGCATTGGCATCTCCACCGCGCGCAGACATGCATTCGATTTGAGAACCAACTTTCTAAATCCAATCCAAACAGCAATTCATGCAAAACTGATCAAGACCCTTTAGAAATAAAAAATGAAAAGGAAGAACACGAACCGCAAACTTATGCTTTCTTGCTGGAAGATTGTAATGGACAAAAAATGGACCCCCTTACCAATGACTCACAAAGCTCCAAGAAGTAGAGAGAGAGAGTTGGAAGAGAGAGAGAATGTATTGATTGAATTATTCAAGTAGTATTCCTTTCCTTACATTATGTTTGTAGGAAAATGATAGAGTCAGTAGTCATTTATTATTCTTTATATATATATATATATATATATATTTTTATTTTACTTAATAGTTATGGTTAAGGAAGTGACTATTAGTAAAATTATATATTTTTTAAATTTTTTCTTAATGGCTAAGGATGTTAAAAAAATACTTAAAAGAAAATGATAAAAAAAAAAAATTCCTACTACCTTATAAGTAGTAAATAAGTAGCAACAAGATAGTAACTCTATCATTACCCATATTTTTATATAGTTGCTCATTAACTCATACGACATCGTTTTACACATCTCCTTATTCACTGTAATTATTCACT
The DNA here is from genome assembly GCF_018687715.1 of Carya illinoinensis. Lineage (NCBI taxonomy): Eukaryota > Viridiplantae > Streptophyta > Magnoliopsida > Fagales > Juglandaceae > Carya > Carya illinoinensis. Next base: position 20,949,918 of record NC_056763.1, read on the forward strand.
AAATTATACGTCATCATTTATTAATACACCTTAACCTCAAAATGACATCACACATACAACACACATGACAAGCCATATTTATACAATCTTCAACTAACAAAATTGTCAATTCATTCCAAATCCTATTGCGGCACATGAGGCCATCAACACTTCACTCACTTTGAACCATTACATATCTCTCCCCTTTAAATAACCTTGTCCACAAGGTGAGGAAATTTCTGCCTAAGCCCCCAATAGGATTCCCAAGTGGCTTGTTCAACATCACCTCATTGCCATTGAACCAAAACTTCAACCATGGCCCTGTTGTTTACTTTTCTATTGCGTCGCTACAAAATGACCTGAGGCTCAAGTGTAATCTCACATTGAGCATCTACTCAAGGTAATGTTGATAGAGGAGAAATATGTTATCTAACCTTCTTCTTCAAACAAGAAGCATGAAACACAAGATGCAACTGTGACTGTGGAGGCAACTCAAGCCTATAAGCCACTTGTCCAATCTTCTCTAATATCTGAAAAAGGACCAAGAAATCTGGGTGATAACTTCTTATTCCTTCTCACTTCTAAAGACCTTTGTCTATAAGGCGGAAGCTTTAAACAGACCTAATCCCCTACTGCAAATACCCTTTCAATATGCTATTTATCAAACTGAAACTTCGTTCTTTCTTGTACTAGTACCAAATTGCTCTTTAATGTATCTACAATCTGTTCTCAAGTCTTCAATAGTTGTTCCACAGCCTAATTAGGTGAGAGACTTGAAATATATGCTTGAAGAAAAGTGGGTGATACTCCATGAACTGCCTCATATGGAGTTAGCTTAGTATAAGCATGGAAAGTGGTATTATACCACCACTCAGCCAAGGTCAACTATTTAGACCACTACCTTGGTTTGTCACCAGAAAAACATCTTAAAAAATGCTCCAAGCATTTGTTTACAGCTTCAGTTTGACCATCAATTTGAAGATGGTATGCTAAATAATAGGACAGATTCACACCCTGAAACTTAAAGGTCTCCGTCCAAAAAGAACTGGTGAAAGTAGAACCTCTATCAGATGCAACACTTTAGGCATGCGATGTAGCTTAAAAACATGATCTAAGAATACTGAAGCCACTTTAGCTACTGTAAAAGGATGCTTCAAATGTAAGAAATGAGCACACTTCGAAAATTTGTCAACAACTGCCATAATGACTGAATAGCCCTTAGACATAGGAAATCCCTTCACAAAATCCATAGATATATCTGTCCAAACTTTTTGAGGAATTGGCAAAAGCTAAAGCAACCCAACTGGGTGAACATTTTCAACTTTATTCTTTTGACAAATCTCACACTCCTTTATAAATTTCTTGATCTTAGTTTTCATACCAAGCCAATAGAAGTAAGATCTTCCTCTATGTAATGGTTTGTGAAAACTTGAGTGACCTACACTACTGCTTGCATGAACAAAATGCAATATTCTGACTTTCAACTTTGCACAATCAGGAATATAAAGTCTTCCTTTCTTGAACAAAACACCACCTTTAACAGAAAATGTTGTGCCTGTTGAAGGTTTCTGTTGTAAAACAGCAAATTGCTACTGCACTACGTGATCTTCAACATAGGCCCTTTTAATTTATTCTAGACAAGTGGGATTTGGAACATATATGGCTAGCATAGTTTCACCACCCCCATCCTGATCTCTTCTGGAGAAGACGTCTGCCACCTTGTTCTCCACTCCTTTATTATATTCAACAATGAAGTCATATCCCAGCAGCTTTGACAACCATTTCTGCTGAGTAGGTATTCCAATCTTTTGTTCTAGCAAGTACGTAGCTATGGTGGTCATTTCTAACAATGAAGGAACCTCCCAACAAATAAGGCTTTCATTTCTTGATTGCCAAGACCAAAGCCAAAAATTCCTTATCGTAGGTTGATAGTTGCAGATTCTTGCCCTGCAAAGCTTGGCTTAAAAAGCCAAAGGTCTTTGCTTCTACATCAACACAGCCCCAACAGCACTAGCACACACATCACATTTAATTATAAATACTTTAGAAAAAAATCAGGTAAGGATAAAACAATAGGCTTTGTTACAGTTTATTTGAGTTTATCAAACACCTTAGTTGCCTCCTCAGACCACTCAAAAGCGTCATTCTTTAACAAAGATGTCAATGGTGCAGCTATGATGACATAATCTCTAATAAAATTTTTGTAATAGCCAGTCCCTCAGAAAACCCCTCAATGCCTTAACAGATTTAGGAAGTGGCAATTTGATCATTGAGTCCAACTTTTTCTAATATGCCTTGACCCACTCCTTAGAAATGAGATTTGCCAATACTCAATCTCAAGTCAAGCAAAATGACACTTAGATATCTTTGCATAAATGTGGTGGCTTTGTAAAGTGTTCAAAACGGTAGCTAGATACTTCAAATGAGACTGCAAATCTCTACTATAAACTAGTATGTTATCAAAGAAAACAATGACAAATTTTCTCAAAAAAGACCTGAAGACATCATTTATAAGGCCTTGAAATGTGGATGGTGCATTAGTGAGTCCAAAAGGCATTACAAGGAATTCATAATGACCCTCATGTATTCGAAATGCTATTTTTGAAATGTCATCCTCCCGCATTCTAATTGACGATAGCCTGACCTCAAATCAAGCTTAGAAAAAACAGTTGCTCTAAAAAGTTTATCAAGTAATTTATCCACCACTGGTATAAGGTACTTATCTTTGATTGTAGCTTCATTAAGTACCTTATAATTTATGCAAATTCTCCAAGAATCATCCAATTTTCTCACCAAGAGAACAGGTGAAGAAAATGGAGACTGGCTTGGTCTAATGACACCAGACTACAATAATTATTTAACTATTTTCTCAATTTCCGTCTTTTGGTAATATGGATACCTATATGGCCTCACACTCACTGGTGTTGAATCTTTCTTCAAAAGTATTTGATGGTCATGAGATCTTTGTGGAGGTAAACCTCTTGGTTCATCAAAAACCTTCTGAAATCTGTCCAATAGATTCAAGATATCCCGAGGTACATCATGCAACATCTCTTGAGACTGAACTGAAACTATCTGTAAAAATAAATCTTTGTGCTCCATTGAAAAGAGTTCATCAACCTCAACATCATCAACTAGGTTGCTAGTAGTGGACGCTAATGCTTTTAAACATGTCAAAACTCCCTTATAAGTAAACTGCATATGCAGCTTGCCAAAATCCCAAATGATAGGGCCTAGTGACAACAACCATTGTACTCCCAATACTACATCACAATCCCCTAAATTTAAAGTAAGTATATCAGGTACAAAGGTTGTACCTTGTATATGTAGGGCCACATCACTACATTTCCCATCAGTACCCACCATATCCTCATTTGCAATTTTGACCTGCATAAGAATAGACTTCCTCACTAACGGTCCACACTTGATTACCACTGTAGTATCCACAAAATTATGGGTGCCGCCTGTGTCTATCAAAGTAGTGACTCTTCTTTTCTTAATCTAGCCAAGAACTCTCATAGTATTTGGACTTGGTGTTTCCACCAATGCTTGGACTAAAATTGAGGTAGCTCCAATAATATCTTGCAACTGCTTATGCTTATCTTCTTGTGACTGATCAGTTTTCTTTTTAGATTCCCATGACACCATTTGGGGCAAATACATGCCCTCCAAAACATATAATCTTGGTTTCAAGCACTTATGTCCTTGATGCCATTTTTCCTCACAAACAAAGACCACTTTTTCTTCTATCTTGCATTTGAGCTTATGAAATTCTTTGATAAGGTACCTTAGGAACAATCTGCCCTTTAGGAGGAGTTCCTAAAATAGAAGAAGCTTGCCCTTATCTTTGTACACTAGCTCGTGCATCATAAGAGCTAGTCTTCCAAGCCTTTCTTGTGCTCCAAATATTTTGTTATTGAATCTTGGCCAAACCAAACGCATCATTGAAGTTCTTGGACATCTTTGCAGTAAACCTTACTTCTTTCAAGCCACTTATAAAGCAACTAAGCTTGTTCTTCTCAAAAACCCCCTTGAGTCTATTAGAAATTAACTCAAATTATGTCTTTTAAGATGTTACAGTACCAAGTTGCTTCAACCTTGTGAGAGCCTTCATTGGATCATCATAAAGAGATAATCCAAATCTTACTTGCAATGCTTGAGTAAAATCATCTCAAGAACGGAAAAGTCCCGCTTCACTGGAATTTTGGAACCAAACCAATGCTTCTTCCTCCATGTGAAAAGTAGCAAAAAAGATCATTTGTCTTGGTGGCACTTGATAATAGAAAGTATTGGTTAGCTTTATACACCCAAGCCATAAGATTTCTACCAGAAAATCTTGGAAACACTATCTTTATGCCTTTAAAGATTCCTCTATCAACTTGCTCACGATAATGCACTTCATCACTTCTTTCATGCAGTTCATATTGCCCTCAAGATTTTTGCCCATATCTTCATGACCCATTGATCCATTCACTGATATTCTTGAAATCTACTATTTAACTTCTACAAACCTTTTATCTTGATTCTCTTTGTCGATTTTTGCAGTTTCATGTTGTTGGAACCAAAACAGCAATCGTATCTTCAAGTTACTTTTGTTGTCATTCTTGTTACTGCCTAAGGTGATTCAAAGAATCCACCACTTATGCATAGGATCACGTCCCTTCAGCCATGACTACTAATATCAACTATCATGGACCCCTTACCAATGACTTGTAAAGCTTCAAGAAGTGTAGAGAGAGAGAGAGAGAGAGAGAGAGAGAGAGAGAGAGAGAGAGAGAATGTATTGATTGAATTCTTCATGTAGTATTCTTTTCCTTTCATTCTGTTTTTATAGTTACTCATTAACTATACGGCATCATTTTACACATCACCTTATACACTGTAGTTTTTCACTAACTAAACGGCATCATTCTATTAATACACCTTGAACTCAAAACGACATCACACATACAACACACACGACAGGCCATATTTATACAATCCTCAACTAACAAAATTGCCAATTCATTCCAAATCCCGCTCCTGCACAAGAGGCCATCAACACTTCACTCACTTTGAACCATTACAATGCATTGAGACACAGAGGGATAGAATTGGAGAGGAAAGATATCAAAAAATAGTATTCATTTCTAGATAGGCTCTTTTGAGAAATGATTCGTATATGTCTTAAATAGATAAGTTATGCATAAATTTTTATAAAAAAGTTAATCTCATCTTAAAAAAGTATAAAAAAAATTATTTTATATTAGTAAAACTCAAAGTTTTATAAAACTAAATTATATGAAACTTGTCTATTTAGAATTTGTAAATTGCATTATTAAGCTCTATTATAATAGAAATACATATAATATAATATCATTATAATTAATTATATGACTTACCTCAGCATTCTGCATTGAGAGTGATAGACTTATAAAATATATTATAAAATATTTATGAGATATTTTAGTATAGGAAATGATTTATATGTCTCAATCTTGCGCAAATATTTTATTAAAAAAAATGATAAATTTAAAATTTTTATAAAAAAAATCAATCTTTTAATATTAAACCTCACCTACTTTTAAAAAGAGAACGTAAGATTTGCAAATTCGATTTATTTTATGTGTCTATTTTTTATTTATTGTAGTTTTCAAACAAAGACTATGGATTTATATTTTAAAACAATTGTCTCAATATATACCATTTTGAGAAAATTATAACCTTTATCTATTTAATTATTTTTCTCCATCTTTATGTCCCTTAAGTTATTTCATGTATGCCCACAAATTGACATCTCAATCTAAGGCGATTTTAGAGTAAAATTAAGGAGTTACCACTTACCATATCATTTCTCAAATTTATATATATATATATATATATATATTTTTATTAAATTAATTGTAGAATGAATTATAAAATTATAAAGAAATGTAGTTATTGATTGTAGTTATTAATTAAGATAATTGTTTTAATGCTATTGTTGTCGAGACTGACTGACTTGGGACTGTCAAGTCATTCTTGGCCTTTCTCGTGAACTCAACGAGGACAGAAACAAGAAAACAAAGCCATACATACCTCTTGATCCTCAAAACTCATGACACATCAAACTACACTGCTAAAAGAGAAGATTCTGTAAAGATACAGCAAATAAATGTTCATATATATATATATATATATGGCCAGAGTTCTGAAATATAGGCTTTCACAATAGAAATATTGTTGGAAAATTTGGTAAAGCGCACGGCTTAGATTGTTTCAGCTCTTAGACCTATCTCCCTTCTTAATGACAAAGGATGCAGTTATATAATGCCAGCTTTTGTTATTAAAATATATATAATAAATGTAGGTAACATGAAATCAATTTTCATTACTAACCTTATTTCTCTTCTCTAAAACCCAACTCCTGGAGAATAATTTCCAAAATGTAAGATCCCACAAAATTACTATTGCAAAATCTAACTCAAAATGTCTAAATCCACCGTTCATCTGAAACCCCACAGGTTTCTGTATGACCTCAATCCTGATTAAGTTTTTACACGATCAAGCATAATGATAATAATGGCGAGATGGCAATCTATTTGTACTTTGCGCGGGTTTGGCTAATGATATAACCCAATTATATTGAGATGTGTGAGCTAGATTTATAAAAAGAAATTACGTACGATAATTGGTATGATTTGACCAGATAATTAACGTATATTGTCAAGTCACATAAGTTTAAATTTATTATTATTTTATATCAACCTTATATTCATCTGTGTCGAAATTAGATTCAAGCTTTTCCCCAGGCCTCTCTATCTCTCTCTTTAGATGTTTGGATTTTACCAAGACATAACTTGTTCAAATAATTGGTTGACAACCACAAGAGGTGATAGTAAAATACCAACTTGTTACAGCTACAAAATGTAAATTTGGTGACTTAGAGCCTAATGGTATATGACCTGATTCTCCAAATAAACCAAATAAAAAACCTGGACTCGAAACCCTCCAACTATTAAAAAAAAATGTAAATGTAATGGCCTATAACTCTGGTCAAAGAGGGAGCCTTTCTCCTCAAGTCCCTATTTCTTGATGAATTGGGGGATTGCAAAATTTTCTTTTTGGGCAAAATACGCTTTCCACCCTCCGACTATTAAATATTCTACATTTTGAATCCAGAAAGACTAAAATTGACACATTGCACCTAATACTAAAATTGATACAATGCACCCCCCGCTGCTATGAAGATCTGACTGTAATACTTGTAAAAATTGTGCAATTTTACAAAAACTAGTGGCTTAATGGTGATAATAACACTCGAGGGTCAAATATATTCATCCCTTTAGTTTTTATGCTTGAGAACTAGTGGCTAAGAGAAAGAGAACAGCAATTAGTCTAAAAAGGGGCAAACAAATCCACTACAAACGGTGCAAAAAGAAAACAAAGGGTTCCTTTTTTTTAAAAAACCAAAAAGAAAACAAAGAGTCAAAATATCATTGTCTACTCGAGTATGACATACAATATCGAAAGGGAGCCTAATTGGAAGCTACATGCTAAACATGATGTTGCATTGCACCAGTCTGCCTTCCACCTCCATCAATTCAGTGATTCAAATGGCCTGCATTTGTTAATGAACACAAAGACAGTTCTTGTATTAACATTAGACCAAGGGTTTACAATGAATTATAGAAAACCATAACAACAATAGTGATGAAACCACAGAATGCTTTTAGAAAGCAGACACAATTTCCAAAATAGTCATTTACCACATCATATTCATGCAACTAATTAACCATTCAAAAATGAAACAAACAAAAACGTTCAGATTAAAGATTGTGTTTTGAATTTAATAGGTAAAAATTGACAAAAAAAGAAGAAGGGATTTACAATTAACCTGATGAGCTCTTATATATAATTATTTCTGATCAATAGCTTACATAATGTTTCATCACAAAAAAATTGAACTTTCAACCTACACCAAGAAATATAACTGATTTCTAAAAGTACTAACACCTAAAATAGTGAGGCTGAGACTAAAAATTGAGAGAGAACCGTTAACCAAAAGACTATATCAACGAGATAAGAAGACCATATTAGAAATCATTTCAAATAAATGCAGTACAATAAAAAATAGCAAAGAGCTCATCGACATCTACTTACTAATGCAAAAGGCCCGAACAGAGTTTGACAAAAACAATGATTTGAGACAAGCTTTTTAAGAAATTTTTGAATGGATTTTATACTGCTAATGGTGTGGGTTACTACGGTTTTCCTTATATACGAATGAGGCCTCAAACATCATATTCAGGGCGGAACCAGAATGTTTAATATGGGGAGGCCAAACTATAAAAATAAAAAATAAAAAAAAAAAATTGAGGGAGGCAAAGTTAATTTATATGGAATTTCCCTTATTAAAAAAAAATACTCAACAAATTTAATTTTATTATATTTCTGAACTTTTTTTTGTTTTTTTTTTTTTGGGGGGGGGGGGGGGGGGGGGGAATTCTGCCCCTGATTTCAGATACTACCTTAATCCAGAAGATTAAGCCCCTAAATTTAAATAAAATGCTTTCTAATAACTTTGGTTAAAATGCCATATCAACCACTTGCTCTTGTCAAATCTACCCAATGCATGAGGCTTAACTATAGACGCTCACATGTGTATTCCGACGACAAGTCTAGCTCCCGATCTGCATCGTGGGATTAAGCAATTTTGTTTGGTCACAGAATTTCTTGCATTTACTGAATCACCCAAATATGTAATTGATTTGATCAAAGAATTAAATGCAGCCAGTTAGCCACCATCTAGCATATGAAGCATTTGCAATTAAGGAGGAAACAAGATGAATAGTTAACGAAGCGGATTGAATGAGGATATCCATTTAAAGATTCGAAGATGGTTTTAATATGATTTTTAATCGTAAAACAAAACGAAAAAAAGAAAAATAGAGCGAGCGAAAATTTGACAAACAACCATCTAAAACCCTGAACACATTATTGGGAAAAAAACAGAGAGAAATTAGAATGCATATATCGAAATCAAATTATTACCTAACCAGAACCAACGATGATATTGTTGATAGGAATGAAGATCAGCTTCACGAAGAAACCGACAAATCCCATCACAACGAAACCGATCGCCGTACGGAACGCCACCTTCGTGAATTCTAAAACGCCAAACAAGTAAGACCGTAAATTCAGAACCCGATCAATCACACAGATCTCAACGAAATCACAAAAATTTATATTCGTGTATGTGCATACCTTTGCGATCAGGCTTGTGACAGCGCTTGACGAGTCGGACGCTGTCCTTGGCGAAGTCTCTGAGAGGATCGACGACTGAATCTACGGCGTCCATCGCTCGGATACAATGGAAGAGACGCAAAGCCTAGATCTGAAATTTAAAGAAACAGTACGAACTTTGGGCGTGTATACAGTCTATATACTGGTCAAAAACGGAAGCAAAGTTTTGTCTCAGGACGAGAGTGCCCTTAAACAACTAGGGCTTGGACGATCGTGTCCTCTACATCTAACGACACACGCAGAACGGTAGGACTGGGATATGCGATCGAAATTTTGAGTAGCGTGTACGGATATAATTAATTTAGAGCGTTTCGATTGAAGTTGATGAGAATTCATCTCATTTTATTTTATTTAATTATTATAATTTTTTTAAATTTATATATATAATATATTAAATAATTCAATTTTAAAATTTTAAAAATAATATTATAATAATATTTTATTCAACTTTTAACTTTCATCTCAATTCACTATCAAATCTTCTCGCCTTATATTTTAATTTTTACAAAAATTGTATAGGCACTATTATTATAAGATTTTTAAATATAAAATATTTTTATATTTTTATTTTGACATAATTTGATTTAAAATAATAATATTTAAGTGAAGAATAGTGTAAAAGTTGTGAAATATGTTTTTAAAAAAAAGAAAATTCTATACTTCATATTACTATATCACATTCATTATTTATTACCATTTGATAATCTTTTATTAGATTTTTTTTATCAACAATGATAAATATTCTACTTCTTATATAATGAAATAAGAATCTGGCATATAACATGACTCTTAAAGAAATAATGAGGATGATAAACCACAAGGATAATGCTAGGGGACTGAAATGGTGCAAAGGCCCTTGCATTGTACCGATAGTGTAAATGTACTTTTATATTTTTTTTTCCTTTTAAACATTTTTTTAATATCTTTATATATTTCAAAAAAAATTTAAAAAATATCAATTTACTAATAATTTATTTCTTAACGATTAAGAAAAAACAGTTAAGTATCAATCAAAATGAGGACACTTTCCTCTAACCACAATATATAGTCAAATAATCATTTTAAAGTATAAATTCGTGGGTAGTTATAGGGTTATTATCCTATTTTAAAAAGAATAATAAATAAGTAGTAAAATGATAGTAGCTCTATCATTTTTTCAAATTCATATAATTTAGATTTTACTCGAATAATTACAGAATAATTGTCAACAAGGACTGAAGAAGATATGGTTTGGAAACCAAGGGGCTGGTTTCCTCAACAAGAGTAATTCTTTCAAACCATTTTTTTTGTTTTTAGTAAAATTTGGATTACCTTATAGAGCTTATCTTGTTCAAGTTTTCAGACGAAAGGGTTCTTGTTGCAGCTAATTTTCCCTTCATCATGATTCTAATGAGTTATTCGGTTTTACTAAAAATTGTAACACCCAAATAAAGAGAAATAATTTGTATAAATTTTAAATAGATAAATTTCATACAAGTTATTATAAAAATATATACCCCACTTTAAAAAAATCTAAAAAAGTTATTTTGTATTAATAGGACTTACTTTTTTACAAAAGATTTATATAGACTGAATTTATTTGAGATTTATATCTAACGTTACTCTTCAAATAAATGTAACTAAAGATTGAGGAGATTTATATTTAATTGTGTTTAGATGAAAGAATTGAACTTTGGTTTGATCCCCAAAATAGACTTCCATTGTCACAAAATTCCTTAGAATCATGCAACGACAGCCACACCCTTTCGTCTATTTAGCAAATGTATTCATAATACACACAAATATATAATGGATAGATAAATGATATTTGCAGTCGTGATTGTGCAAGCGACGTGCAGTCGCTTTGAAAAAAATGAATTAATATAAAACTCACATAAAAAAAAAAACTAACTTTTTAATCGTGGATCCCATTCTTTTTCAAAGCGTTTACGCAGTGTTTGCAATTCTACGACTGTATGTAGCATTGCTATAATAGATATGTTACTCAAATAAACAAGGGACAGCCAACATGCCGGAGCACACGTAGTTTGTCGTTTGTTAGTCTCCAAGGACTAGGGGGATAATGTTTCAAAATTGAGAAATCAAATTTCTAATTATAAGATGTGTAAACTCTGCTTAATTTTTTTGAATATTCTGACAATAGATCTTAAACTCACATAAAAAAATTATTTTTTTAATAATATACTCTTTTTTTTTTTTTTTAAGAAAGTGAACGATGCGTGCCTAGAGTTTACCTTAAGACCATATACAACATTACTATTCAAAATTATAGTCGAAGTTGAGTAAATCAAGAAGAATGAATTATCAACACGAAACAGCCAGTATCATTCAAATAAGCAAGTTTCTTTCTATTCAATAAAGATTATTACTTATAAAAAAATCATTCAAATAAGCAACATGAGGATCATTAAACTGGGGACTGCACAGTAGTAGTATTAAAATAGTTAAAGTCACAGCAGCATATTTGATCAACTGCATCGGATCAAGTTAAAATTATAGCAAGTCTCTAAAGGCGTCCATAAAGAATAACAGCTGACAACAAGTGCATCTTATAATTTAGAAGCAATCTAAAGAATAACAGCTGACAACAAGTGCATCTTATAATTTAGAAGCAATCAAAAATTCCAAGTAGCATCAGCTACACCCTGACACCTTTCCATTGCGCCACTGCTGCCACACCGCACATCTTCGAAACAAGTTACTTTTTAACTACATGGAACAACTGCGCCACAGCACATCTTCAACCAAGCTACTTTAACTGCACAGATTAATAGAAAGGAAAGTTGGTATCAGAACTTCTTCGTTATAATTTTGAACAAACAAGCTATAATTAGGTAAAATATATATTCTTTTCAGGCAGGAATTAATTCATGCGACTGATGCAGGAATACAAGTTCAATTTAAAGCATAAACAGTCCTAGGAAAAAAAATTTCAAGGATTACAAATTAAAGATAATTATCAGGTAATGTGATCTTCTCATTCGAAAGTCATCCCCTTCAAAAAGTAGTATGCAATGTGAATTACTCATACAACAAACGAAATCTAGTTGAGCACAAAACATTATCTCTGGATTTAGGAGGAAAAAATTCAAAACAACAGAGGGGGAGGGGGTGTATGTCAGAACTGGCATGAAGTTCCAGAAACACAATATATATATATATATAAATATTCATAATAACTACACCGTTTTAGAGGTGGACTCTTATGGTAATTAAAATTTGAATACATTAAATTGGAGACAACACCAACAACAATAAGGGACAACATTAAGTACACATAAAACACTGCTAACAGCAGCAATGAAACACGAGAACAACATCTGAGACTTTTTCTTCTTACATTCAGAGAAATCTCACTAGATTAACCATCAAAATTTAAAAAAGCCACATCTCTTTCTCCATTTCTAATGCGAAAGTTATATGTTGAAATATGTATGAGTTGGTGATTTAGATACAATTATAAATATTCATTCACAATCTTCTGTTATTCACAATCTTTACTCAAAAAGTAAAGACTGCAGTATATTCACAATCTTCTTTCACAAATATACCGCAATTGAAATGGTTGAGCAAAGCCTTTTTTTACTTTTTTCCGATAAAGTGGGTTGCACAGTGCAGTAAAAGTCAAGCTCATTCCTCAAATTACCAATTTTCACATACAAGCTTATAAACACTCTCTACTAGGCTTATGATGATATGGCTACTAAGCCCTATGTCGATTTGTCCATTACCTCTATTTTTAATAACGAAATTACATATTGAAAATCGAATATTCCGTCTGTAAGAGTTAGCAGAACCACAATGGGATAACTTTATTACAAAGTGATTGTTGGACCAATGTCAACATAGGTTAGACATTGGGTGTATCATCTAATAAATAATAATAAAAACTTTCATTTTCCATCATAATTGGACAGTACTTCAAACTACATAATCTATTCTAAATTAATACAAATATTGATCTATATTCCCCAGCCCAAGCAACTATAGGATCCATTTTTTATTTTTGATGACCAAAATTGATACATTTCTTGGGCGCGAATGGTAGCATAGTTGCTTTAGTCACCTTCCTTTTACGTATTATCAAATCAGTCAAATACTTCCCTTCTCATGCATCATAGAGTAATTTCCTTTTTTTTTTTTTTTTTTTCAATAGGTAAATGATAATATTAATACGAATAGGCATAGCCCAAGTAAACAAGAAGTTATACAAGAGATAAAATCTATCTAATTTGCTAAAGAAGACATAAGAAAGTCGTGCATATTTCGGCCATTAAAATCTACAGCAATGGCCCAAAGAAATAGAGAGGTGAAAAAAAGAGAGCGAAGCTCCACTAGTGTCCACTCCTTATCTTCGAAAATCCGCTCGTTATGCTCTCACCATATGCACCACATAATACATATATGAACCATTTTCCACACAGCTTTGATCTGTGAAAGTCCGTCCGGCATCCCCCAACTGGCCAATAACTCAACCACCATAGCAAGTATCACCCAGTTTAACCCGATTCTGCTGAACACTTCACACCACAAGGCTCTAGCTGTCTTAAAATGTAACAACAGATGATCCACTATCTCGCTGGCTTTCTTACACATACAACACCAGTATGCAATAATTACCCGGTGGTTTCGCAGATTATCAGTATTAGAATCTTACCCAGGGCCTCCATGATGATAACAAAGATAAGTAGCGACAAAGGATCTCCTTGTCTTAAACCTCAGGAGCTACCGAAAAAACCCTCCGCGCTGCCATTGATTAGAACTAAAAATCTTGTCGTTGAGATACACCACGGGATCCACATACACCATTTCTCCCCAAAGCCACATCTCTACAATAGATAAAGGAGGAAGTTCTAGTTTACATGATCATATGCCTTTTCCTTATCTAGCTTGCAAATAACCCCTGCAATACCAGATTTTAATCTACTATCCAGACATTCATTAGCTATTAACACAGAATTTAGAATTTGATGACCCCTTGCAAAGGCATTTTGAGGCTTTGAAGTCATCTTTCCTAAGACCTCCCCTAGTCTATTAGCAAACACCTTGGAAAGGATTTCATAAATCCCGTTAATTAGGTTAATGGGCCTAAAGCCCTTCACTTCTGAAGCCCTAGTTTTCTTCGGAATAAGAACAATAAAAGTAGCATTCAGGCTTTTCTTGAATTTCTCAACGTAAAAACATTCCTGGAACACATTCATGATGTCCTCTTTCACAACCTCCCAACACGTTTGAAAGAACCCCATCGAAAAGCCATCCAATCCTGGTGCTTTATCTTTCTCCATTTTCCTAACCACTTGATATACCTCATCTTCTTCAAAAGCTCTTTCTAACCATGACTTTGATTGTGGTTCAATAGAATCAAAACCAAGACCATCCACTGTTGGCCTCCATCCCTCTCGTTCTGAAAGAGATTTTCAAAAATACTCACAACATGTTCACGGATCACCAGAGCCTTTATCCAGTCTCTACCATTGATTTTCATCATCTCAATGGTATTATTTCTCCTATGTGAGTTAGCCACACTATGGAAAAATTTTGTACTTCGGTCCCCTTCTTTCAACCAAAGGGCTCTTGACTTCTGACACCAGGAGATCTCTTCTAATGATAATATCCTTTCCAGCTCTGAAACCAACTCTGGCTTACGTGAAAATTCCTCTGGGGTGAGGACTCTATCTTCGGCGATCCTTTCAAAGTTATGTATCTCCTCCATCATGGTTTTCTTTTGTTCCCCTACATCTCCAAAAATTTTAGAATTCCAAAGCTTTAAATCATTCTTTAAAGCTTTTAGTTTACCTACAAGAATATAAAAGGGAGTACCATGCAACTGAAAAGATGACCTCCAAAGCCTTACCCTTTCCACGAAGCCTTCACTTTTAAGACACATGTTTTCAAACTTAAAAGAACGCCGACCACCTTGAATAACGCCTCCATCCAATAAAAAAATGGTCTGAGCATAGGCGTGGTAATCTCTTTTGACATACCTCCGGATAATGACATTCCCAATCCAATGATATTAGGAATCTATCCAACTAAGATCATGTTTGGTTGTTGGACCAGGTGAAAGGGCCACCTATAAGTGAGAGATCCACTAGGTTCAAGTCAAAAATGCAATCTGAGAACTCAGTCATGGCTGGGCTTAGGCGATTGTCTCCCAATCTTTCACTTGGGAATCTTATGATGTTAAAATCACTGCCTATGCAACAAAGAAGGTCCCACTAGCTCCATATTCCAACAAGTTCTTCCCATAGATGCAATCTGATGTTATCAACATTTGGCCCATAAATACCTGCAAAAGCCCACAAAAAATTGTCTTCTACCATCTTAAAGGAAATGGCCACTGAATATTCCCCTACAAACTCCTCCATTTTCTCCACCATCCTTTTATCCCACATCACAAGAATACCACCCGAGACCCCATTCAAAGCTAGATAAACCCAATCTACATACGGGCAATTCCACACTTCTCACTAATTTTCTGGTCACCAATTTCAACTTAGTTTCTTATAAACAAACAATATCCGCCCTCCAATCTGGAAGTAAATTTTTTATGCGGAGGTGCTTATTTGATCTCATTCAGCCCTCGAACATTCCATGACACAATTTTTGGCTTCATAAAGAAACAACAGTACCCTTCCCTTTGGATCTATCATGACTTGAGCTCCCCTCGTTCAGAGACTAATCAAGTCTCTTGAGCTCTCTCTATTTCTTGGATCCATTTTTCTTAGTTTGCGCATGACCCACCTCTATGGTCGTGAGAAGCGCCATGAATTGTTCTTCGTACCCCACACACTTCATTCCCACAACATGCTGGATATCCTTTACCTTTTTGAACACCCAATCCGACATCTCAAATTCATTGGGTAATAAACAATTCAACGGATAAGGGTTCCTGTCACCAACATCAATGTCATCCCCAAACAAACTATTACTTCCCCATTTGATCACAATACCCACGTTGTTCTCCATCTCAACATAAACCACTTGAGTATCAGGAACCATACTAGTATCTGTGAGCCGTTGCAACAGCCCCTCATATCTGTCCTCCCCAATTTCCAAGTCCTCTCATCCCCCCACCTTCCGACATTAACAACAGATGATCAACCGATGCAATGGGGGCCTCCACCTGGCAAGGCGTTGGTTCCCTGCCCATTATCGGTGTGTTCTATGTAAGGAAATCAGAGAGAAGCTCAACCGATGCGATGGGGGCCTCCACCTAGGAAGGAGAAGGTTCCTTACTCATTATCAGTCTAGTCTGTGCGTAAAAATCAGGTAGAACGAGAAAAGTTGCAGGTTGCCTACTTTTCTGCATCGCGCAACGGCAGTATCTACTCCACCACGGTCGCCAGCGTTGTCTATTCCACCTGAGTTAGGATCACCGTTGGAATCAGTGCTTCCAAGACATTCTTCGACAAGGCAAGACCATTTGCCGTTAAACTGGTACTTGGGTCCCCTTTTTTGGATTCTAAACTTGTTATTATGTCCAATGGGCTGGGGAGGGCCCATATTATGAGCTTTGAAGGAGCCCGTTGGATGCGGAATGAAGGTGCCCAATGTGCCCACGGGATTAGGCTTACCAAAACTGGGCTCATGCCCATCAAACGACAGCCTAACTTCAGCTTCCCCATTCAAGCCCATGAAAGGCCCCTCTCTTTCCTTATTAAGTAATCTACTTTACTTTGCAAGTCACCCAGCTGAGCCTTAGTTTCCATAAGGAGCTTCAACGTCTCCCCTTCTGCCACGCCACCTTCTTGTCTGCTTCCACCACCCTGACACTTTGCTGGACGCCTCTCTCTGTCAGACGTATGTCCCGTATCCGGACCTCTGTGTCCTTGCATGCCTTCATTTTCAAACCAAGACACAAGGGGCTGCTCCACCATCAATACCTCCCAATAGGAAAGAGGCTATGGCTGAGCCGTGGCCAACGTCCTCTTCACGCCTCTTTTGCTATGGATGTTTCTCTTGTCAACAAAATACTCCCGCAACACCTCTCCCAGTATCCTCCAGCCACTACCCTCTTCCCCTGGAACGAAGATAAAATTCCTCCTCCCTCCACCACTAAATTCCACCACCGCCATATTATGGCCTCTCTCATTCGAGCACCGTTGTGCAATAAAGCTTCGGTTACCTTCCCTTATTGTAGTGTAAAAATCCTTTTTTTCTATCTTTGAGCACAAATCCATGGCCTTAGCCAGCCATTATACCGAAGCAGGTCCCAGTATCACCTTAGCCACCACCTTCCAAGTCCTCTCTGTAATAACCAAGCCGCCCCCCTCTCGCTAGTGTAAAGTGTTTAGAATCTATAACTAAGTCCTTAATGAGATTCATATTGTGCATGACAACCCAAAACACAACCATGCAAAACGCCGCTAACCGCACAAAATCAGTGGAGAGATTGAGTGATTGCTACCATCGTTGAGTGTAAAAAAACATACGCAAAGAACAGTACGGAGAGAAAAAGGAGAGAGAGAAAAAAGGAGTGATAGAATCCAACACTTAAGAGTAATTTCCCTTATTCTATCATGATCCTCCTTTCTTTCCATTTGTGCATCCATTCAAGTCCCACACATAATGATAACCAATCGTAAATACCATAATCCACCAGAGATATGGGGTTGAAAAGCCACCCCAAAGTAATGAGATGCAGTTCTTTAAAAATCACAGTTAGAACTTTCAATCAGAACTCAGAAGTGTTTGATTTGATTCAGGGCTGGAAGGAGGAAGACTGCATGCCATTCCTTTACTGGATTGTCTTACCCACAAGATCTTCTTTTTCAAGATAGTCTGCTGAGCAAACTAATCTTCACTTGTGCAATTTCAAATATTCAATAACAGTTGTTCATTCCCTTATAGATCAAAGATGGGCATAAAGAAGGGATGGCATCTCTCTCCTTTCTTTCAGGTGGGGGGCAAGGAGAGAGAGAGAATAAGCTGCAGTGGTACCTCAGGCTAATTGGGCAAGTGGAAACCCTCTATACAATGCACACAACACAAAACAGATTGTCCAAAGTAGAATGATCACCCCGTCTTTATAATCTTCAGAGCAGATCGATTACTTTCAAAAACATTTGATCGGGAAAAAAAAAAATTGCGAACAAAAAATTAAACGATTTTATGACCCAGAATCATAAAACCATTACAGACCTTATATACCCATGTTGAGAAAACCTACAAACAAAATAGCTATCACTCACCAACATAGCACCGAATTCCAAAACCATCCAGCTACATTAATATGTGGGAGGCCAATGCTTGGAATGCTAGACACCATCAACAGGCAATTTTTTATTTATTTATTTTTTATCTTTTACCCCGTGAACAGGCAATCAAAACATGAAATTTCCAACGCCAAAAAACGAACTCACTTAATACTCAAATCATATACTAGAAATCCCCATAACAAATAAAATCCACAAACATAACACTTGAGAGAAACAAAAGTAACATTTGAGAGAAACTGCGAGGGAAAAAAAAGAGTAACCACACCAAAATACGTACCTTTGGCCGTCAAGATTGCCCTGCCCCGTGCTCCCTCCGCTCCCATACGACCCATCGTCGGTAGCGTGGCCCTGCCACACGGACTGCCATGCGTTTGAGGGGGGTTGCACGTATACCCCAGAAGGGTCCATTGCCCCCGCGGGCCGACCAATCATCATCCCCCCGTGGGGCCCACCCGCCGGCTGCCCCATCGGAGGGTAGTAGTACGGGACCCCACTGGCTGGAGCCCCCACGATCCCGCCCAGGCCGGCGGCCTCGTCCTTAATCTCGTCCCTCGGCACGATATCCACCAGGAAGTCGAATATGTCGGTCCTTGTGATCGCCGCCGCGATGTCGTTCTTCTGTAAGGTTCTTCTTTTATTCTCCTCGGCATGGAGCCAGGACCGAATGGTGAGCTCGAGGATGAAGAGCTCGCATGCCTTAGCGAACAAGATGGGAGCCTCGGCGGAGATCATGCGCACGTCCTCGTCGGCCTTCATGATCTTCTTGATACGGGCAAGAGGGAGCTGGTGGTTCTTGAAGTCGTTAACCTGCTCGATTTCCTGGCGCTGGTAGGACCAGAACACCTGGAGTTGCTGCTGCTGCTGTTGGAGGAGGTGGTGGAATGGAGCCGCTGGAGGAGGGGTGGGTTGGGGAGGGTAAGAGGAGGACTGGGCTGCCTGGTTGTTGTTCTCCATTGATTGATGGGTAGGAGGGGGGGATTTGTGGGTTTGATGGAAAGGTGCTTGATGATGGGTCTGTAAGAAATGCTGCCAAATGGGGGACTCTCTGCGTGTGCAAGTGCGTGTGTTTTTCTGGATGAATGATGATGGGTGGGTGGGATTTGAGTGATGAAGAGGGAATGTGGGGTGGGGATTTTGAGGGTTGTGGAGAAAGGGATTGGATAAGGTACAACATACTCTTAAAAAACATATATATTATTAATTTTAAAAAAAAAAAGCTTCGAATAATTATTATGTGCATTTATACTCTTTCAGCCATTAAATTAAGAGAATTTTATTATCATTTGAATTATTCCATATATACTTACTATCTATAGCTTTTGCACCACTTAATTGGGTTTGAAATTTCTACCATAAAGAGTCTTGTATAACAAAAAATTTTGTCACAGAAGAGTTTATAAAAATTAAAATAATGTCTGTCATAAAAAAATTTATGTGTGGAGAAGTCCCTTATAGATACGTAATTTAGCTTGTAATCTAAGTTTTTTTCTGTATTTATCTATTACAAATATAATTTCAAATTTCATGAATGAAATAAAGTCTATTTTTTATTAAAAAAATTATATATATATATTTAAAAAAAAAAAAAAAAAGCCTATGCAACCCTTAAATTTGTAGAGGACATTTTGGGTCGAACCCAAAGATTTGTCCGACACATAACTTTAATTGTTTACACTTAAATTTCGGTCGGAATCCTAACGTCCAGGAAATTTCGAAGTATAAAGTTAAAAAATTAATTTTTTGTACAGATTTTATATTTATTTATTTTTTTAAAATAATTATACGATATTTACATACTCATAATTATAATTATTATTTCTCATATTTAATATTAAAGAAATATTACCACCTAAATCTTTGATTAATTTGATACTTCTACTTTTTTTTTAAAAAAAAAATTGATACTTTTACTGTAGAAATCTTTGATTGTAAAACCCAATCTAAAAAGGGCAAATAAGAGAGGTAGCAACAACGTATACGTCAACTATCTAGTCAGTCAAACCTTTGAAAGTATAAGCATCTAGCTAAAAAAATAAATATATAAATAAAGTATCCAACATCATATCAAACATAAAGTCTTACAAATTTTATAAAAATAAATTTATAAATTAATATAATTTATATATATAATAAATATATTTTATAAATAAAAATAATTTTATAATTTAATATATCATATCAAATCATATTAATATATAATAATATTTTTTTATTCTATAATAATTTATGGCTAAGAGCAGTTATTACTTTATCAATAATTTATTACTTTTTTCTATTATTGGAAAAAAAATATTGGAAAGCATATTTCCTTCTAAGCTATGTTCTCCGTCTCTTTTTCTTGTCATACGGTCTTTTCTTGAAGCATTTTTCTAGTGCATTTTCCACAATTTTCACAAAAAAAGAGATTCTAGGAAGCTTCTGGCTACTTTTCTTAGGCCTAGTTTGAATGTCTAGATGAGATACAAATTATTTTATAAGAAATGTACTTCATCTTTTATTTTCTATACAAATGATTGAAAACAAAATCTTATCTCATTTTCGGTTGATAATACAGTAACGATACATTATCACTACAGTAACGCTAACTACTACATTTTTAATATATAAAATTATCTATTAAAATTTCTTATTTTATTTTAAGATATAATTAGAAAATTATATTTCAAATTTTATAAAATATAGTATAATAAATAGGTCATAATATAATAATATAAAAATATATTATGGAAAAGTCAAAATATTTATGAGTTTTTAAATTAATAATATATATTACTTATTTTTAATATATTCATAACATTTTCCACCCAATAATTAAAAATACTGTTCAATAATTAGTGGGACCCACCACTTTACCAAATTTCTAAAAAGTTAAAACTATTTCATCTCATCTTACTATCTAAACATACATTTTTTTACAAACTATCACATCTCATATTAACTCAAAAATCTCATTATTATTTCAAATATTTCATCTCATTTTAATTATATAACCAAACGAGACCCAAAACTCTATCTTTTTTATGTGGTCTCTAAGGCCTACATCCCTAAGATATGGAAGAGAAAATTCACTACAGAGATATATAAAATGCAAACTTCCATTTATCTCTATCTTTGTTAGAGGGAGTGGAGGAAAAGAAGAAGCAAGATCAGAAGAAGTGAAGTGTAGAAGGAAACCCTCTCTAAATGTCATAGGCCTCTTTTGTTGTGTACTTTTAATTGTCTAGATGTCTTTTACTTTATTAATAGATGTGGATGTTTTTATTTATGTATGTTTTGTTTCATTACATCTTTTATAAGATTTATTAAATTATGTTATGCATATAATATATATGCATTACAATAAGTTCTAATTATGTGAAAGCTGAGAAAAATAAATTAATAAATAATAAGAGCGATTCTAATATAATAGAGGCCACTAGGTAACCAAATGTACCCATTCTCTCTATTAGGTATTTATTTTTAGAGATGAGAAAGTTGAGATTGAAATTAAAAATTAAATAATATATTATTTTAATATTAAAATTTAAAAAAATTAAATTATTTATTTTATTTTATATGATAATTTAAAAAAATTATAATGATTAAAATCTGATGAAAATATTTTAAAAATGTGTGTTCTTCCTGGTTTGTCCTCACTCGTATACTTTACTAAGACCCCGGTTTCTGATTGTCCTGAAAAAGTGTCCATCCTGTTCTGCACTGCAAATTGCATGAAATATAAATGGTGGTGAGTGTGGAATCCAGCAAGTGGAAAACTTCTTTGGTGATGCGAAAAGTGCAATCCAAGTAGCTTCCGCCACACAGAAGAGAAAAGCACTTGATTTGTACAGGAAACAAACAGGAAGAAACCCACACATCAGATGATGTCAAAACCTCATGTTTCAGCTTTTCAGCAATCACTATCAAAAGGGTACCATCATGCTACTAGTAAGGTTACGTTTAGTCGCATGAAATTCTTATTTTAATCATAAAATGTTTATCTTATTATTATAATTTTTTTATATTTTTATATAAAATATAATAAATAATTTAATTTTTTAAAATCTTAAAACAATAATAATATTAAAACATAATATTTAAATCTTTCATCTAAAATTCAAAACTCTCATTTCAAAATTTTTAAATGGTCAAATCGAACTTAAATCATCATTTATTTTAAAAGTTTAAATTGATAAGAAAATATAAATTTTATTATTTAATTAATATATTAACATTCTTCCTTATATGTGGATCCGACTTTGTCTTAATGAGTGCACTTAATATATAAAGGATAGTGCTACGGCCATCGCTGGGCCTCGCTAGGTTAAAATTTTTTTTTTCTATTTTTGTGTTTTTTTTTTCACATCATTTTTTTAATATTTTCAAATATTTAAAAAATATAAAAAATTTACAATAATATTATATAATTTTTACTTAATCACAAAGAAAAAAAAAAAGAGAGCGGTAGCATTTTCCATATATAAAATATTTTATTGAATGAGATAAAGTACAGAGTTTGAGTTTAAACTTAAAATCTCTACTCTGATATTATATTAAATTATCACTTATTATAAAAATTTAAATTAATAAAAAGATGTAAATTTTATTATTTAATTAATATCGTAACTCTACGTATCGAGACAGAAAGATGTTGCATGGAATTCCAACTTTAATTCTCAAGCAAAAATGGAAGTAAGTTGTAACTATGTCCAAAAAAAAAAAAAAAAAACTCAGCAGATGGAATTTCAATCATCTTTGATATAAATATAACGACAAAAAAGAGACCAAAAAAAAAAAAGAAAAGGAAAAAACACCTGGTTGTTTCAGAGAAGGTGCGGTTGCAGGAATAGTATTAGAGTAATTCTATACATTAATCACTATTCATGCTATACACGACACACTTATAAATTTTTATAGGGTGTAAGGATGTTTTTTATAAGATATATAGATATTTTTTATAAGGTATGTGGTATGCAGTGATAAATAGTGGCTGCTCCTAATATTTTCTCATAGTATTATGGAGTCTCCAACAACTTCTCGCTCACAATGACACTCTTGCGACTCGAATTCATGACCTACACTTCTCGGACTTTGCGCTCCCAATCTACCTAAAATTAATTGATCATGAGTAATGTTATATATAATCGTGAAGTATATAAATGCCGCACAATCGCTTAAAAAAAATGTGATCCACGATTAAAAAATTAATTAATTTTTTTATGTGAGTCCCGTATTAGTTCATTTTTTTTTAAATATTACGTGATACTTGTACAACTATAACTGAAAATATCATTTCTCATTAGTCATTGAGGAAGATGGTAACGTTCAAGTGTTTTATCATTTATGGCATTCAACATCACATCCGGTAAGCATTTTTTAGAGCAGTCGCAGAGAATAGTACCAACGAGCACAACCAACAAGTTTATCTATAAGAATAATATTATTTATAATTATTTTTATATATTTTTTTATGTAATTTATTAATGTAGTTAACTGCATTATTTTTTTTTAATACATAATCAATATTCATATTAGTAGAATGTATAAAAAAATACGTAAAAATAACTGTATATAAAATTTTTATATCAATAAATATGCAATTATGGTATACAAATTTGAGCAGCTGTAAATACTTGATCCTTTTGAAGGGTGTGAAAATGAAAATGTAAAAATCCGAATGCAAAGTCATGTAATAGTGGCCTTCGAAGTTTCAAATTGTTCTTACTTTGGATGCTTCCATACCGAGGTAGGTTTGGATAGTAAAATTAGAATTTTTTGTTTTAGATGAAAGTTTAAAATAATATTTTTTAAAATTATTATTTTTGTAAGATTTGAAAATGTTGAATTATTTATTATGTTTTGTATAAAAATTTTAAAAAGTTGTAATGATGATATTAGAATTTTATATCTCATTCCACTTGCCAAACTTGTCAGTTTCATTTCAAATTTCATACACGTCTAGACTTTGTTCTTTATTCTTTGACAACCTTAAAGATGTCTATTTCATTCATCTTGAACTTTATATTTCCCTTTTTTTGCATGTTTTATGGAATGCATGTCACAAAATTTGAGATTCAGGTCAATCTGATCGCATGTTTAATGATATGGTATTTGTGTCCCTGGTGTTGAACTCGAATAATGCTATACATCACACTACTATCTTATTTGCATCCTACTATTTATGATGTGGTGCATTTATCATCATTTGATGATAAAAAAACATATAATAAATAATCATTTAATTATGATAAATGTATCACATCTTATTTAGTAGGATAATAATATAATATATAGAATTTTTCTTTATATAAACCCCAAAGAGTGAATCTCACCATGAAAAACTGTAATTTTTTTTAGTGAGACCTTAATTTTTACAAAAGATCTGCACGAAAGTTATCAATTTGGAGCTTGTACCTATCACTCTGCTTGGAATATACTCAACGTAGGACTTAATTTTCCAATTATTATGCAAAACTTGCTGAGAGATAATCCAACACTGGCTGAACAAAATAACAGGTGCGGACTTCTTAGTTGTAAAAAATACTCATGAGAACAAAACCAGAGCCATAAATTGATGACTTTCTGTCTTAAGGTCTTATCCGATGGGTCATATTCTTTGCTGTGAATCTCTGTTTATTCAATGAACCTTTACTGCCCAATTAAGCCTTTAGTTTAACCTATCACTAGACTTGAGCTTTCAAGTGATCATTTTGATTCTGGCTGTTGGCTGCTTCTTGATTTGTTGAACTTTAACGATTTGCATTCTGCAGTTGATTTCTTATGCAGAGAGTCACTACTTTTTTGTTTTTGTTTTTCTTTCTAATTTATCATTAAATAATAATGGCTTCTAAATATTGGCTTGTCAATTGTGCTTTTCACTGTATTCCATTTCAACCTTAGCTGATGGAGTTTTCTGGCAATGGACAGTGTTGAGGAGCATGTTTTAAGGGATTTCAATTACCGTGTAATTGATGAGGGTGACTCTGAAGCTAGAACTCCTCTCATCATGATCTGCCGACAGACCTTCTGATGTGAATTATAAAGTTACAAAGATTGCTGCAGCCTTTCATAATTGAGACATTAGAATAGAATCATCTCTTGATTCAAGCAAACAGAGATTGATTCTACACTGGTGCTGAATGGTTGTATTTTATATTATTATTATTTTTTTCTTTCTTTCCTGTATTTTGTATTACTTGTTTAATAGGAAAGGGTTTTATCCTTTCCTATTATATCTGAAATGTATTTTATCTTTCATCTTTTATCCAAACGGTTGGAAATAAAACCTTATTTCATTTTCAATTGATATTATAGTAAAGCTATAGTATCAATATAATAACGCTAATTACTACATTTTTAATATATATAATTATCTATTAAAATTTTTTATTTTATTTTAAGATATAATTAGAAAAATATATTTCAAACTTTATAAAATATAGTATAATAAATAGGTCATAATATAATAATATAAAAATATATTATGAAAAAGTCAAAATATTTATGAGTTTTTAAATTAATAATATATATTACTTAGTTTTAATATATTCATAATACTTTTCATCTAATAATTAAAAATTAATATTAAAATTTTAAAAAGATTAAATTATTTATTTTATTTTATATGATAATTTTAAAAAATTATAATAATTAAGATGGGATAAAATATTTTTAAAAGTGTATGTTGCTCCTTGTTTGTCCTCACTCGTATACTTATTAAGTTAAGACCCCGGTTTCTGATTGTCCTGAAAAAGTGTCCATCCTGTTCTTCACTGCAAATTGCATGAAATATAAATGGTGGTGAGTGTGGAATCCAGCTAGTGGAAAACTTCTTCGGTGATGCGAAAAGTGCAATCCAAGTAGCTTCTGCCACACAGAAAAGAAAAGCACTTGATTTGTACAGGAAACAAACAGGAAGAAACCCACACGTCAGATGATGTCAAAACCTCATGTTTCAGCTTTTCAGCAATCACTATCAAAAGGGTACCATCATGCTCCTAGTAAGACTACGTTTAGTCGCATGAAATTTTTATTTTAATTACAAAATTTTTATCTTATTATTATAATTTTTTTATATTTTTATATAAAATATAATAAATAATTTAATTTTTTTTAATTTTTTTAAATCTTAAAAATATAATAATATTAAAATATAATATTTTAATCTTTTATCTAAAACTCAAAATTTTTAAGTAGTCAAATTGAACCTAAATTATTATTTATCTTAAAAGTTTAAGGTGATAAGAAAATATAAAATTTATTATTTAATTAATATATTAACACTCTTTCTCGTATGTACATCAGACTCTATCTCAATGAGTAAACTCAATATATGAAATATTTTATTAAATAAAATAGAGTGTAAAGTTAGAGTTTAAATTTAAAATATCTATTTTGATATTATATTAAGTCATTACTTGTTTTAAAATTTTAAATTAATAAAAAAATATAAATTTTATTATTTAATTAATATCATAACATAACACTACATATCGAGACTGAAAGATGTTGCATGGAATTCGAACTTTAATTCCTAAGAAAAAATGGAAGTAAGTTGTAACTATGTCCAAAATAAAAAAACTCAGCGGATGGAATTTCAGTCATCTTTGATATAAATATAACGACCAAAAAAAATAAAAGAACCTAGCGGGTTCAGAGCAGTTGTAGTTGCAGGAATGGTATTATGGAGTCTCCAACAACTTCTCGCTCACAACGACACTTGCGACTCGAATTCATGACCTACACTTCTCGGACTTTGCGCTGCCAATCTACCTAAAATCAATTGGTCGTTGAGGCAGATAGATACATCCACGTGTTTTATCATTTATGGCATTCAATATCACATCCGGTAAGAATTTTTTAGAGCAGTCGCAGAGAATAGTACTAACGAGCACACCCAACAAGGTTATCAATAAATATGCAGTTCTGGTATACAAATTTGAGCAGCAGCAAATACTTCGATCCTTTTGAAGGGTGTGAAAATGAAAAGAGTTTTTGTTATATATAAATATAGTTATGTATTAATTTATATATTAATAATAATTTATTTATCTTTAAAATTTAAATTAATATTATTTTTAATAAAATTTATTTTTTGACTAATCATATCATATTAGTGTACAGATTAGTACACAATTATGCTTGTAATTATATTTTTTTAAATAAAAATGTAATATTGGCTTTTGAAGTTCCAAATTGTTCTTACTTTGGATGCTTCCTAAGTCGAGATAAGTTTGGATAATGAGATTAGAATTTTTTGGATGATAGTTTAAATTAATATTTTTTAATATTAATATTTTTTTAAGATTTGAAAATATTGAATTATTTATTATATTTATATAAAAATTTTAAAATATTATAATGATGATATGAGAATTTTGTATCTCATCTCACTTGTCAAACATGCCAGGCAGTTTCATTTCAGATTTCATACACATCTAGACCTTGTTCTTTATTCGTTGACAACCTTAAAGATGTCTATTTCATTCATCTTGCACTTTATATTTCCCTTTTTTTTTGCATGTTTAATGGAATGCATGTCACAAAATTTGAGATTCAGGTCAATCTGATCGAAGCTAAGGAATATCCTCTAACATTTATGTGTTTATATGGTCTCCGTGTCCCTGGTGTTGAAGTCTGTAATAAGTTGAGATTCCTCTCCGTTAAAAAATAAAAAATAAAACAATATTATTTGGAAGAAAAATGATTTGTACAAACTCTAAAGACAAGTCACGCGTAAACTTTTGTAAAAAAGTGGATTCTACCCTAATTTTTTTAGCGGAACTCACATTTTTACAAAAGGCCTACACAAAATTTGTCTATTTGGGAGTTGTACCTAGCATTACTGTTTGGAATATACTCAATGTAGAACTCAATTTTCCAATTATTATGCAAAACTTGCTGAGAGATAATCCAACACTGGCTGAACAAAATAACAGGTGCGGACTTCTCAGTTGTAAAAAATACTCATGAGAACAAAACCAGAGCCATAAATTGATGATTTTCTGTTTTAATGTCTTATCCGTGCCTCTTCCTTTTTTCTGTTAATTGACATTAACGATGGGTCATATTCTTTGCTGTGAATCTCTGTTTATTCAATGAACTTTTACTGCCCAATTAAGCCTCTAGTTTAACCTATCACAAGACTTGGAGCTTTCAAGTGATCATTTTGATTCTAGCTATTGGCTGCTTCTTGATTTGTTGAACTTTATCGATTTGCATTCTGCATTTGATTTCTTATGCAGAGAGTCACTACTTTTTCGTTTTTATTTTTCTTTCTAATTTATCATTAAATAATAATGGCTTCTCGTATTGGCTTGTCAATTGTGCTTTTCACTGTAAGCTAAGTGCGGGTGCATTTTTTTGCAGAGAACATGACAAGTGAACAAAAACAAAAATACTTGAGTCTGTGACATCGCATATTTGATCAATATTGGGCTCTTGAAAGTAGTCTGCTGTGATGATTTATATGATTGTCTGTTCACTGCATGAACTTCAACCCATTCAAGAGCTTGCTGAATTCCATTTCAACCTTAGCTGATGGAGTTTTCTGGCAATGGACAGTGTTGAGGAGCATGTTTTAAGGGATTTCAGTTACCGTGTAATTGATGAGGGTGACTCTGAAGCTAGAACTCCTCTCATCATGATCTGCCGACAGACCTTCTGATGTGAATTATAAAGTTACAAAGATAGCTGCAGCCTTTCATAATTGATACATTAGAATAGAATCATCTCTTGATTCAAGCAAATAGAGATTGATTCTACACTGGTGCTGAATGGTTGTATTTTGTATTACTTGTTTAATAGGAAAGGGTCTATCCTTTGGAAGCCAACTAAGGGATGGAGACCCAAAATGACTAAATACAATAACCAAATTGAATTTAACAATACCCTTATAGATGGTATTTATGAGGTTAGTTCAACATGCAAGAACTAGACGATTAAACACCTTGGAGATTTGATATATTTGGTAGTAAGGCCTACCTTTTTTACATAATAACAAAGTGCAGCTACAATATCCTTGGACCTTATAAGCTTTCATGCTAAATACCAAGATACTGTTGTCTCCCTCCATTTCATTCTTTTGTAAAGTTTCCCATTTTATATCAACGATATGGTTATAAAATGATAGGAAAAGAAATGGAGAACATAAGTTCATCGTAGTTCTTTCTTTTCCATTTTTTCCTTCGGAAAATGCTCTTCCCCAAGCTGATTAGGGAAGTGTTTTCAATATGACAATAACAAGTGCTTCATACAAGGCAGGAAGTCTCAACTCTTTCATCAAGAAAAATAAAAAAGGAAAAATTCCTACGAACAAAATATACATGATCGACAATGTAACAACTCTACAGCCATAAACTTTGTTTGCGGATGTCGAACTGTAGGTCTTACTTTATCCATCAAGTGAAACCACCATTGATCAAGAAACCTAAAATAGACGCCCATATATTCCACTTCTATACAAAGTCATAAACTGCATTGCTGCCATCATATACTTAGGAAATGAGCAGTAGAAGGACATGACATTAAGAATAATATTTAGTTGACTGAATAAGGATAAACATGGTCCAAAAGCAATTGCTATTTTGTATTGATCGCATGAAGTGATATTAATCCATGGCATCAAAACTTGGAGCATACCAGCCCAACAGATCCTTGATTTTCTTCATTCTTTCTTCTTGTCCCTTTGAATCCCCAAATGCTGTTGTGAAGGGGTACACGTATGTTACTTTAGTGGCCATAGACCTATATGCAACCACATCTCCTTTCACCAAGAACTCAAGCACATCCCGATCAAACCCTCCGTCAACCTCAGCTTGTAAATATTGACCTGTGTTCAGCCAAATTATCATTAGAGCATCATACAAGAGAAAATAAACAACAAGAGAAAAAATAAAACACACCAATACAGAAAATAAAGAACCCCCGCCCCCCCCTCTTCCTCCTCCTCCAAACCCCCCTTTCCCCACTGAAATACTCTTGATGGTTTTATATTGTAGGAGGAATGAGTTATAAAACTAGAATAGAAAAGGCTTAGCATATACAGGAAGAAATTTATCTTATCCCGTCTAATGTCGACGGCCCATGGTTTGAGTGTGATTGATACTATTCATACCGTTTCAAGCACATACCCACCTCCAATGTCTGTCAGTTTGAGTTCATTTAGAAATAAGATAGAAAACGCCTAAACTGTTGAAAGAAATCCTCCTCTCATTCCCATATGAGGGCACCTGCTTTAGATATTATGTTATATCTATTATTTATAACACTTGCCATCAACTTTCTTGGTTCATGGCATTCGTCCAAACTCATGTAAAAACAGGAATGAGAAAAGCCAGAACTGGTTCATAATATCTATACCCCTCCCTTTTTTTATGCCTCACTTTCAATATCATCAATTTGTTCCAAGTGAAATATTTGAGCTCAGTCTAGTTACCATTTGGTGTATCTTCCACAACCTGAATTTTCGCATTTTTCTGTGTTTTCAGGATTGCTTCTTGCAATTTCTGCAAAAGATTAGGAACAAATAAAGTTTCACGTCAAGCACACTTAAACTGAAAAGGCAAAACAATGTAAGCAAATGGTGTTCAACCAAGCAAGTATCGTTTAACGCCACTTTGGATATTCAATCGAAATGCCTACAGTGAGCGCATACACACACACACAGATATCCTCAGGACCTGAACTGCATTGTCGGTAGAATTTTCAGGAATTCTCCATGGGAATGCAAATGATGATGATTTCGGGTTTGTTGATACACAACCTGGATTTGTTGACGGGCAAGGTCTAATTTTCCTACAAGAACACAGCATCTCGTAAAATTCTGGACTTCAAACCAGCAAAAATAGAGATGTGACAAATCTGATGATTGCACAGAAAGATAATCGTAATTGTGTAGAGAAAATGAAAACAAGTTAAAAGCCATTCTCAATTTGTATTGCAGTGCATTGATCGAAAAGCTTGGATTAGTTATAAATGTTAAAGCGACAAAATCTTAACCATTAGTTAAAGATAATGAGCAAGATTTTAACTTCACAAAGCCTATGTATATCCTGACCCATGAGTACGTTAGGCACATATATGTGGAGTGCTGTAATGAAATGAAGAGCCAAACTCGTTGCTAATGAATTCACCAACATGGGACGGAGCAAACATTCTATGTCATGCTCAGATTGAGCGTGAACCATGAACGTTGGGCACATTTGGTTGCATATGCCAAAAAAAAAAAAAAAAGAGCACAAAACCCATTAACGAAAAACGAATTCAACACATACCCATTTTCGAGTCCAGTCTGCAAGTTCTTGGATTGGGAGAAGGGAGTGGTGGGAGAGAGTAGGGAGGACTGAGAGTTGAGTGAAGGGATTGCCAAAGAAGGTAATGGGGAGCTCAAGGTTGCAGCAAGAGCCAAAGAGAGTAGCTTAGATAGGAGTAAGGGTTTTGGATTTGGAATTTGGAAAGTAGCTTCTGGGATTTGAAGGCAAAGCGAGGTCTTGATGGCCGAGGGCTTGGAGGTCGGAAAAAGTGGAGGGAGCAGATGACCAATCAAACTCATGTTTGGTCCAGTCTGTTTATCCTTTCCGAACCAGGCATCCATCTCTGTTTTATGTTCTACGGAAACGCTGCCGTTTAATAGTATTTTGCCAAATAAACGAGCTCTTGTGCTCTTTTTGTAACCATGAAAACTTTATTTATAAGTGGCCGGGCATCAATAACACAATAAAGTATTTGATTTTAAATTTTAGAATTTAAATTTTACAAATCAAGTTTTGATATATACATAGTCCTGTAAACAAAAAAAAACTGTTTTTATAACAATGAGAAATGATTACAAATTTTGTTACACTCCAAGTCTTCGCCATTAACAGGGGTTAGCAGGGCACTACCAGAGAGGGGAGGACTTAGGTTTCGAGGGAGGAAGTGAACTAAAGAAGTTGAACTGACGACTTGGGACATGTTTAAGGATAGAGATGAGATGAGAATTTTGAGATTTTTGTGAATAGTGTTAAAATCTGTGGGTTTGATTTTAAAAAAAGTTTATAGGTCCTATATAACTGTGTTTGTATGTAAAATTGAGATGAAAATTTTCATCTTTGGGATAAGAGAAGGATTGTCATGGCCCCACCACTCTTTTGATCCCGAGGCCTCGTGCGATTTCTATACTTTCCCTTTCCCTTCTCCCTCCCTCCCTGTCTTCGCTACAACGTCTTCACCAAAGTTATGAACCCTTATTTGGGTTTTCAATGATGCCTAGGTTAGGGCCAAACGTAGGTCAGTTTCATGAGCAACACTGTTTCTATAAGATGTGTTTCTGTGAAGAGTTTAGGGTGCATGACTCACACACACAGAGCGTCAATCTTTCCCTCCAGAGAAGCGATCCCCCCAGTTTAGTGAAGAAGACTAGTCGTTGAGATGAGATTTATGCTTAAGGAATGGAGGGTTTTCGGGTTTGGGGAGTACAGGTTTGAGAAAAAGCAAGGGAATGAGAATTTATGAAAGAGTGAAGGGAAAGTTGGGGAAAGAGAAGGCAGTTCTGATGAGGAGACAATTCATAATTGTACAATACTGTTGCCGGTCATGTCGATGAACATTGTTAAAATATTTTTGAATGCAGATATCTCATCTCAGTTGGGAAATGAATGATCATTTGGTAAAAGTATCTCATTTCAGTTTTGAAATAGTTTGAGATTTCCATATCTCATCTCGGAGGCCAAACCTGCCCTTAACCTAAACTGAAGTACATGGCTAGTTGAGGAACTGGTCGTGGGCGTACGGTCAGTGGGCTCCTTTTGTTGTGTTTTCATATAGTTTAGTAAGAATAAAGGGTAAGCCTTTTTATTAATTGCTGTAAGGGCTTAGGCCCATAGTAAGTTTAAGTCTGTGTCATGTAGACCCATTATTCCGTATCTGTTATCTTACTAAGTACTTAGCATGGTAACTCTTTCTTTGCTTGGTTGAGTTTGTTACCGTCTGAGCATATAGCTCCAGTGTAGTGGGAATTCTCTCCTTTTGCAAAATCACTACAAAAAAAATTTCTCTCTCTTGATTCTATGGAGGTGCTCGCCCTCGAAGTGAGATCTAAATATTCCTCCCTTCCACAGCCATGTAACAAATTGGCATCAGAGCCAATCATCCTTGGCAGCACTCCACCACCACCATGGCTGAGGGGGCTCGTATAAAATCGTTGTAGGAAGGGTTGAGTGGGCTGAAGAAATCCACTGAGTCTTAGTTGAAAACATTAGAAACATAAGTTTTAAGAAACTCACCATGAATTTTTCTGTGCAAGGGCAAATGGTCACATTGTAAGGCTTGATTTCTTCATAGTTACTAGAAGACATGCACAAAATTAAACAAGTTAGAGAGGAGGGATGTGATTTTGCAAATGATCAACAAGGAAGATGATATCTATAAGAAGGTTTATATAGAGGCTATCAAGGTAATGCTGAAACAATACAGTGTGTTCCAGGAACCCAAAGGGCCTCCCCCCATTAGAGCCCAGGATCATGCTATTAATTTGCTACCAAGGGCCAAACTTGTGTTTGTAAGGCCATACATGTACGGTGTACCCATTTTTGCAAGAAGAAGAGATAGAAAAAACAGTGAAGAGCTGTTGGGTTCTGATGTAATAAAACCTAACCAAAGTCTATATTCCTCTTCATTTTTACTAGTGAGGAAAACATATGGGTCATGGCGCATGTGTGTGGACTACAGGGCCTTAAACTAAGTCACAATGAAAGAATGGTAGAAGAGTTGCTTGATGAATTAAGTGGGGCAAAACTATTTTCTAAGCTGGATCTCAGATCTGGCTACCATTATATCAGAGTTAATCCTGAGGATGTGCACAAAATGACATTTTCACATTTATGAATGCCATTATGAGTTTTTAGTCATGCCCTTTGGGCTAACTAATGCCTCGTCTACCTTCTAAGGCCTGATGAATGGGGTCTTTAAACTTATTTGAGGAAGTTTGTAGTGATATTTTTTGGTGACATCCGAATCTACAACAAGGGTTAAGAGGAGCACTTGGAAGTTTGGAACACCTGAGGCTTACTCTGGTCCCTGGACATGCTAAGAAGGCACAAGCTCTTTGCTAAAAAGTCAAAATGTAAGTTTGGGTGTTTAGAGGTGGGTTAATTGGGCCACATTATTTCTGGCCAGGGAGTTAAAGCAGACCTTGAAAAGTTGAGAGAAATGGTAGACGGGCTCAAGCCTAAAACCCTTAAGGCCTTAAAGGGTGTCCTAGGGCTAATGAGTTACTACAGGAGGTTTATCAAGAACTATGGGGTTATTGCAACTGCTCTTTTTACACTAACTAAAAATAATAATTTTCAATGGAATGAGGAGGCTGACTTGGCTTTTATAGAGTTGAAGAAGGTAATGACCCAACCCCCGGTGCTAACATTACCAGATTTTTTAAATGCCTTTATAGTGGAGTGCAATGCCTCAAGTAAGGGAGTTGGGGCAGTTTTGATCCAGTAGGGTAGGCTAGTGTCTTTTTTTAGTCAATCATTGAAGGACGAGGCTCTTTTGTTGTCGACCTATTAGAAGGATCTATATGCTTTAATTATAGCTATCTAGAAATGGAGGCCCTATTTACTAGGCAAATATTTTTTTGGTCAAGATTGACCACCATAACCTAAAGTACCTCTTAGATTAGAAGATTGGAACCCCTATGCAACAAAAGTGGCTAAGCAAGCTGCTAGGATATGATTTCATTGTAGAATACAAGAAGGGGCCCGATAATAAGGTAGCTAATGTCCTGTCTAGAGTTGGGGATGAAGATGAGATTTTCCTAACTATAATTTCAATTTCTTCCCAAGATTGGTTAGAGGAGATCAAAAAGGGGTATGAAAGGGACCCAGAACTGCAGAATCTCATGACGAGGTGTATCAAGGGGGAGCTGCCCTCACAATACTTAATAAGGGATGGTGTATTGTTCTATAAAGGCAGGGTCTATATTGCGAGATCTCTTGAGCTCAAGGCTAAGCTACTGAATTTCTTGCATGACAGCACATGGGAAGGGGGGGAGGGGACATTCAGGAGGAGATTGAACTATCCAAAGGGCCCAAGATGATTTTTATTGGCAAGGTATGAAATCTGTGGTGAGAGCCTACATAAGAAACTGTGAAGTATGCCAAAAATAGACATCAAACCATACCTTTCCCAGTGGGTTATTACAGGCCCTACCCATTCCCCCCAAGCCATGTACCCATATCACTATGGACTTCATTAAGGGGTTGCCTCACTCAAATGGGTTCAATACTTTGTGAATGGTTGTAGACAAGATGATTAAATACAATCATTTCATAGCTCTGGGGCACCCCTACACTGCTAAGTCAGTAGCTCAATTGTTTATCAAGCTGTGTTTAAGTCGCATGGTCTGCCCCAGTCCATTGTCTCCAATCGGGACAACACTTTCACTAGTGTATTATGGAGGCAACACTTTCACTAGTGTATTATGGAGGCAACTCATCAAGGCCCAAAGTGTACATTTGGAATTTAGCACTGAATACCATCTATAGACTGATAGGCAGTTTAAGGCAATAAACAAGTGCTTAGAGCAAAGTTTTGAATACCATTCTGGTGACCGTTTTGGTTAAAGCATTGGAACAAAATATTTATGTATCAGTATCGTTTTGGAATTGCCTATATATAGATAAATTAATTATATATGTATAAATTATATTTCAAAATAACATCAATGTAAGTCTTAAAAAGTTAAAACACATAAATAATCTCCAGATGTGAGAATTTGAGTGATTTTTTTTTTTAAGAAAAAAAAACAACTAGGATTTTTACATTAATTACAAAAATACCACAACCAGCAGGTATTGACCAAAATGGATGGTATTTGACCTGATACAAAACATCTACCACCCCGCTACCCTTTTTTTTTTTTGGCAAGGTAAATCCGGTCGATATAGTACGGTATTCAAAATTTTGGCTTAGTCCTACCTATGATGCTTTGTAGGCGACAGACGTAAGGATTGGATGAAATGTGTACCTCTAGCTGAATGGTAGTATGATACCACCCAATACTCAACAACAAAACTTACCCACTCTGAAGGATTATACAGCTATCCTCCACCTAAATTGACATCCTACATACCAGGAACTACAAGGGCTGTAGAGGTGGATGCATGACTCAGATCTAGATATCACATTACACAATTACTCTATCACAATCTTTAACAAGGCACAAGAAAGAATGACCAGAAGTTTTAGCCTTACAGAAAAACCTCGGTGACCCAACGACAAGAGCTAAAGCTAGCTCTGCGGCACTATAGGTTGTTTTTGGTAGAGCAACACATCAATGAGGTGGCTTATTGATTGAAGTTGCCTCTAACACCATAAATCTACCCTATGTTCCATATCTCCCAACTCAAGAAGAGGTTGGGAGAGGGGAGGGTCTCAGTGTCAATGTTACCCACAATGAGCTCATAGGGAATCTTGCAATCAGATCCATAAGAGATCTTGGGTAGAAGGATGTAGCCTCTCAACAATCGACCAATTACTGAGCTGTTGGTATGATGGCAACAGTAAGGAAAGGAAGATGCGACATGGGAGAACTACTACAAGCTTAAAAACATCTTTCCACACTTTGTGGGTAAGGTGTTTTAAAATGAGGGTATTGTTACACTCTAACTCTTTGTCGTCAATAGGGGTTACCGGGGCCTCACTAGGGAGGGGATGACTTAGGGTTTGGGGGAGGAAGTGAACTGAAGACTTAACCTAAACTGAAGGACTTGGCTAGTTGAGAAAGTGGTTGTGGGCTTACGGGCCAGTGGGCTCTTGGGCTCATTTTGTTGAATTCTCATATGGTTTAGTAAGAATAAAGGGTGGGCCTTTTCATTTACTATAAGGGCTTAGGCCTATCGTAAGTCTGAGTTTGTGTCATGTAGACCTATCATTGGGTGTATATTATTTTACTAAGTACTTAGCATAGTAACTCTTTTTTTATTTAGTCAAGTTTGTTACAGTTTGAGCATATAGCTCCAAAGTAGTGGGAATTCTTCCCTTATGCAGAATCAATGCAACAAATTTCTCTCTCTTGTTTCTTTTGAAGATGCTCACCCTTAAAGTAAGATCTGAATATTCCACCCTTCCATAGCTTTGTAACAAATTTTGAGAAATGAATTTTAGTAGGGCATGAACCCAAATATGTTGACCCACAGCTCCACTCTTCCCTTTACTATTAAATAAATAAATAAATATTAATTAAACTATAGATTGATCAATTCTCTTTCTCTCGCTAGAAATATCCATATGCTATCTCAATTATAAAGCATTATTATTTTATGTCATATTAACAAGTAAAATGATAAATAATTCTTCTACATACAATCGGCTTGCGTAAGTAGTGGGGAGTCGCCGATGCCACATCGTTTTAAAAAAAAAAAAACCTGTTGACAATGCCTCCAACGAGAGTAGGCCTTTTCGTAATTGAATCAAAATGAAGGTACGTGTTAGTGCGCAACTGGCCATGGTAACTACTGAAACTAAAGAAAACAATAATAAAAAAAAAAAGAATCCTGCTAGGGACAATTGGGAGTTGCAGTCACGAGGTAGTCGTCCAATAAAATAAGCCACGTCAGCCGAATTTTTATAAATTAAAAAATAAAAAAAATAAAAGAAATGTATAGAGCTCTTCTTCTTTGTGCTCTCTTGTGGGTCTTCGTTATTAACAGTGGAAAAAAAATGTGACGTTTTCTCTTATTGTATATTGCAAAAGTGGCAGTGATTGTAGTTGGCATGGCCGGCTTACTCGCTGCTTGCAAGCTTAAAAGAGAAGGCCACCAGGTCGTCGGTCTTCGAGAAAAGCAGTAGGCTCAGTGGCACCTGGGTCTATGACCCACATGTAGAAACCGACCCATTGGGTCTTGACCCATCTCGCATAGCAGTATTTACAGCTTGCTCCAGGTCAACCTTTTGAGGTAGCTCATGGGTTTCTTGGATTACCCATTTCTGAAAAAACAAGGTGGGGACCCAAGGCAGCTCAAGGGTTTCTCGTGAATCATTTCTCTACAAGAGACAAGAGCAATGTAGTATCATAGCTGCGGTGCCTGACAATTACAGAAGAACAAAGTAGTGTCGTAGCTATGCGGCGCCTGACAACTACAGAAGACCTATAAAAATCATGCGCATCAGAGTTGTCTGGTCTAAAACAGAGGGACACCGATTTAAAAAAAAAAAAAAACAGAGAGAGAGAGGATAACAGCTTAATTTTGATGAATTTTCTACTAACTTTGGTATTTACAAGAACACTTAAAGTATATCGCCTATGTTTTTCTAAAGAAGAGTTTCGAAAGATTATTTACTTGAAATTTTAAGTTTGGAGAGTGTGTCGATACAACTTGGCCAACCTTGTGGAAAGAAGTATAATATAATTGTTGATTAAAATAAGAGAGTTAAGGAATGCCATAATCTCAAAGGTAAATATATACGGGATAGACACCAGATTGGTAAGCAACACATATTCTTTAACTTGTTATTTCTTACTTATTTCGATTTCGAGGACGAAATCTTTTTTTTAGGAGGGGAGGCTGTAACAGCCCGCCAGAAATTCAATTGTGAAATTTCTATTAACTTTAGGAACCTCGTGAAAACCCCATAAGTTTTCACAAATCCATTAATCGTATAGGTTTTTGTCTAACTACATAGTTAGTGTTATTATTTACTATGGTATCAGAAGTGTGTTTTTGATTATTAGAGATAGTTAGAAGTGTCAAAATGTATTATGGTTTGTGCCATTAGACTCGGAGGGTTATTTAAAGTCTTATGGCGCAATAACATTTTTTCATATTTTCGGACAAAACGTCTGTTCAAAACTGTAGATATTATTGGATAAAAAGAAATATCTTGAGGTAATTTTCATGAATATTATTGGGTAAAAATATTTTGAGTTGATTTTTATAGATATTATTAGATAAAAATATCTTAAGTTGATTTTTTTAGATACTATTGGATAGAATATTATGAGATAATCTTTTATAGATATTTTGGGTAGGAGAAAATTACACTCAACTCTTAACTCCAGCCTCATCTCTTCCATATCTCATCCATAAGTATCTCCAGCCACCTCTCCCCACGAAATTATCTTCATTTACACTTTTCATTGAAAGAATATCAAACACTCTCTCTCAGACAGCTTTTAGGAGGTCTTTTACACACCCATTTCGAAGCTTTTGTAAGTGTTTTATCATAAAGTCTCCTTCATATAAGTTGTTCCTTTTTTAGTCTAGTTTACATGGATATCTTATTTGCCCCATTTGAAGATCATTTGGTCAGTTAAATATTGTGTAAACTATAAAAAGGTCATTCTGGGAGATAAACTGGAGAATATGTTCTAGTTTGGAGTTTTTGACCAAGTTAATGGATAGATATTGGTCCGAAATTTTTATAGAGTATTGTTAACATGTATATGTGACTATTGGTTGAGGATTTTTTCATGATTAAAGGTTTTGATGAAAGATTTTCTTAGATTTAGAAACTTAGAAACTGGAAGAAGAAAAACAGTTTCTGTTTTGAGAAAGTTTAACTCTTTGGTGGTCTAAACCTATTCTAATGACTTTAATAATTTTATTGGAGGATCCTAAGTATCTTATATACATGTTATATTATTATTTTGAATATATTTGATGTTAATTTCAAAGATATGAAATTTTATGCAAAGAGATATTCAAATAAGCCAAAGTGTGGATATTCTTGGCTAAATTTATGTTTTGGTTAATTTCTAACCATGTGATCTTGAATTAGAAGTTTATATATGTTTTAGGACATCTTTTTAAACCATGTGATGGTTTGGTTTGAAGATCATATATTTATAAGTCATAGATCAAGAGATTTATCAAAACTAGTTGAGGAAAAAGTTTCTGTTTTTGGACTAAGTGTAAAACCAAAAAACTCCAAATGTTATTTTGTGATTTTGGTGACTTTAGTTCGATGATTTAAAGCATGGTTGATGTTAGGATGATATTATGAATATGTTAGAAGTAAGATTTGATTTTTGAAATTCTTGAAGATGTTTTGATTTAAGGTCAAAACTTGTGATTCAAGTGCTTGGATCTTTTTACAAAAAAAGTTTGGTGTTAATTATTAGCTTTTTCTAAATGGATGTTTTAAGTATGGTTTTGAACTTATGATTGGAAGATGTTTGTTGCAAAATTTTGGTTTAAGCATGAGTTTTGAAGTTAGAAGGAATTGCAACAAAAATAAAGGGAAATGGCCTATGGATGTTTCGGCCATAGTGTGTTCTTCATAGTTGTGTTTTGTTTTAAATTTTTCTGAGTTGATATTTAACTTTAGGACAAAATTTACATGAGGAATGTAAATTTTGGAAACTTTTGGAGTTAGTATGCAAAATCCTTAAGTTATGGGTAAAACGGTCATTTTTCCACATGTAGAGAGTAAAATGAAAATTTTAGTCTTTAAGTTAGTATTTTCCATATTTCAAATTATTAGTGATTTAGTTCTAACTTTTAGAATCACTAAAGATTTTCATATAACAAAAACTCTCCTCTTGGTTCTCTGTGAAGAGCGCGAAGGTGGAGCTTGAGTCTCGGTTGGTGCGAAGGAGATTCTCATAGCTTGCTTGCAGGCTGGAGAGTGGTGATGGAAGATCTGAAAGAGCAGTGGAAGAAGTTGAGTCTGACGGAGGAGGAAACAGAGGCTATCGATCTGGATTCGGGACAATCGGCGAAGGCTCTCGAGGAAGGGGATCGAAGCTTGGTAGGGAAGCTGATTTCTGAAAGGAGAATCAGTAAGGTTGTAATCCAAGCTACGCTGCAGAAGATTTGGCAAACGGAGGGATCATTCGTGTTCCGTGAGATCGAGTCCAACCTATTTGTCATCACATTCGAAAATCAGAAGGATAAGGTAAGAGTGATGGAAGGTAAGCCGTGGTTATTTGATAATCATTTACTTGTGCTGAAATTGTTTGATGGATTTATTCCGCCTCAATCAATGGAGTTTGGTTTTGAAGATTTGTGGATTCAATTTTTCAATTTGCCGTTGGCTTGTATGACGGCAGAGGTTGGGAATAGGATTGGCTCATCGATTGGTGTGGTGAAAGATGTTGATGTAGGGGAAAATGGAGTTGGTTGGGGAAAATTTCTGAGAGTTAAAATTGAGATTGATTTGAAGAAGAAGGTGGCACGGGGAAGGACAGCAATGGTGATGGGAAACAAGATCTGGATTCCAATGAAATATGAGAAACTCCCGAAATTGTGTTTCAATTGTGGTGTGATATGTCATGGGGTAGATGGATGTAAGGGTTGGATGGAGGGTTCAATGCGTGGGAAGGGAATGGGGATGCAATATGGCTCTTGGCTCAGGGCAACCTATAGCCCGAGACGCCATCTAAATGGTAGACAAGGGAGTTATGGTGGGGGCAGTAGGTATGGGGATGATGGGGAGGGTGTGACTGAAAATGAGGGTGGGGAAGAAAAAGGGAGGGGGTGGGAGGTTAGATTAGATGGTTGTAGGGGAAAGGGGGAGTCTGATGGTGAAGGAGAGGATGTGAATTGTGCATATCAAGAGGTGAGATTGGAGGGGGGGTCTAATGGTGTGAAGTTGGATAAGGGAGAAATGGATAGGGTCTTAGTCAATGCTAAGATGATGTTTGAGGAAAAGGTTGAGAGAAGGGAGGGGGTGGAAACCAAGGTTAATATTGAAAATCAGTGTGAGATAAGTGATCATGTGGAGAGTAACAGCTGTTTGAATGAAGCTATGAGGGATGTGCTAGTGAGGGAGACTAGAGGTAGATGGAAGAGGAGGGCTAGAGTTGCTGGGGATCATGATGCTGTTAACCAAAAGAGTGCCTGCAAACGCTCTTTTGGTGCTGTTTCAAACATATTGGGGGATGATGGATTGTATAAGAAGGGAAGAAAATCAGATGAGGTGGAGGAGGGGGCTATTTTCTTATCAATGGCGGTGGCTGAGATCCAGCCCCGCCAATCACCATGAAAATCCTAAGTTGGAACTGTCGGGGGCTTGGGAACCCCCGGACAGTTCAAGCCCTTCACCTACTGGTGAAGAATAAGAGACCCGAGGTAGTGTTCCTTATGGAAACAAAACTTGTAGCCAAAAATTTTGAAGGGATTAAAAAGAGGATGGGTTGGGATGGCTGTTTTGTAGTAGAAGCAGTGGGATGTAAAGGTGGTTTGGCACTGTTATGGAGAAAGGAGGTGAGCCTGGAAATTCTTAATTTCTCACAGCACCATATTAGTGCTTATATTGATGGGGAGATCAAGTGGTTAATGACAGGGTTCTATGGCCATCCTGAAATGAGTAGGAGAAGGGAAACATGGAGCTTGATGTCATTGCTCAGACCCTCAGAGCATATGGCATGGTGTTTGATAGGTGACTTCAATGAAGTGGTCTGTCAAGGGGAGAAATGGGGAGGGAGGCCTCGGCCTGAAGGGCAAATGAATGATTTCAGACAAGCTCTGGAAGTTAATTCTGTTTTTGATCTTGGATGGAAGGGGTGTAGATTTACATGGAGCAATAGGCATGAAGATAACACGTTTACAAAGGAAAGGCTTGATAGAGCTGTAGCTAATTGTAGATGGACATATTTTTTTAGAAATCATGAGGTGGAGGTGTTAACTACTCCACAATCAGATCATAAAGCTCTTCTTTTGAGTATGGAAAAAGGATGCACGGAAAGAAGGAGGGGCAAAAGAATCTTTAGATTTGAGGCTAAATGGGCTATGGAGGAAGAGGGGGGAGAGATTATTAAAGGGGTGTGGTCAAGAAGGCTTGGTGGGCATGGTTGTTTAAGGGGGGTCCAGAATAAATTGTATAACTGCAGAAGGGAATTGGTGGTATGGAGCAGGCAAAAAGGGAAAAGTGAAGAGACCCTTATTAAGGAAAAAACAGAAAGGCTAAAGGTTGAACAAGATAAAGAAGGCCCTCATAATGTAGTGATGGTTAAAAGGCTGCAGAAAGAGTTGGGACTTCTTTTAGAGCAAGAAGATATGAAGTGGAAGCAAAGGGCGAAAAGGAATTGGTACCAGTGGGGGGATAAAAATACAAAATTCTTTCACTCTTGTGCTAGCCAAAGAAGAAAGAAAAATTGGGTGAAAGGTATCTTGAATATGGATGGAAGGATGGTGACTGAGCAGCAGGAAATTGAGCAGGTTTTTAAAAGCCATTTTCAGCAGCTGTTTGAATCATCGGGGCCAAATTTGGATGATATAAATGAATGTTTGAGCAATGTGGTGCCAAGGGTTACTAATGACATGAATGAGGTGCTGGAAAAGGAGTTCACTAGAGGGGAAATTGAGGTAGCATTAAAACAGATGGCTCCTCTAAAGTCTCCTGGACCCGATGGGTATGGTGCTTGTTTTTTTCAAGCATATTGGCACATTGTGGGTGATGAGGTAAGTAAGGCTATACTGGATTTTTTGAATGGTAATGGG
Source organism: Carya illinoinensis (assembly GCF_018687715.1). Classification (NCBI taxonomy): domain Eukaryota; kingdom Viridiplantae; phylum Streptophyta; class Magnoliopsida; order Fagales; family Juglandaceae; genus Carya; species Carya illinoinensis. The sequence goes on from NC_056763.1 coordinate 20,993,779, forward strand.
GGCTTAAATGGCACCATCAACCATACGTATATAGCTCTTATTCCAAAAGTAAAGGACCCATTGAAAGCTAGTGAGTTTAGACCCATTAGTCTTTGCAATGTGGTCTACAAGCTGGCCTCAAAAGTAATGGCAAATAGGCTGAAGAAGTTGCTTCCATCTCTGATTTCCAGCAATCAGAGTGCCTTCATTCCTGGGAGGCTTATAACAGATAATGTCATGATTGCTTATGAGGCTCTCCATACAATGAAAACAAGACAAAAAGGAAGGGTGGGGAGTATGGCTCTCAAATTGGATATGGCTAAAGCATACGATAGGATTGAATGGAAGTTTTTGGAAGAAATGATGAGGAGATTGGGGTTCGGGGAGAGATGGATAGGGCTTATCATGCAGTGTTTGAATTCAGTTTCTTATTCAATCTTGTTGAATGGTCAGCCGGGTGGAGTTTTTAAGCCAACTCGTGGGATTAGACAAGGGGATCCTATCTCTCCTTATTTGTTCATTTTGTGTGCTGAAGGACTTAGTTCCTTAATTAATGTGGCTGAAAGGTCAAAAAGAATAAGGGGTGTAGCAGTGGCCAGAGGTGGAACAAGGGTTAGTCACCTGCTCTTTGCGGATGATTGTGTGATTTTTGGGAGAGCTCTTATGGCAGAATGGCAGAGGATTCATAGGCTGTTGGAGTTGTACGGGAAGGCATCAGGACAGCTGCTCAATTTACAGAAAACCACTATCTTTTTCAGCTCAAATACACCTACTGCAGTAAGAAGACAAATTCAAAGGGAAGCAGGGGTCCCTGTGTGTGGGAATTATGAGAAATATCTAGGTCTACCTGCCATGATAGGTAGATCTAGGTATAACACTTTCAGAGAAGTAAAGGAAAGGGTATGGGCAAGGCTGAATAATTGGAAGAACCTGTTTCTTTCACAAGCAGGGAAAGAAATTCTGTTGAAAGCAGTGATCCAGGCTATTCCGACATACTCAATGAGTGTGTTTATGTTGCCTAGAAGAATTTGTAAAGAGATCTCTACACTCATGGCCAGATTTTGGTGGGGGCATAAAGAGAAAGATAACAAGATTCAATGGAGAAGCTGGGACAAGTTGGGGGATTCAAAAAGGGATGGGGGGTTAGGCTTCAGGGATCTTGAATGTTTCAACCAAGCAATGCTTGCTAAGCAATGCTGGAGAATGCTCACCTCCCCTTCTTTGATGGTTGCCAAGATTATGAAGGAGAAATATTTTAGAGGGGCTGAGTTAAATGATGCCAAGCTTGGAAATAATCCCTCATACATATGGAGGAGCTTGTGGTCTGCCATTGAGCTTGTCAAAGAGGGGACTTTTTGGAGGGTTGGAAATGGAAGGAAAATCAGCATATGGCAACATAAATGGCTCCCATGCCCGAGTTCATACAAGGTACAATCTCCTCAAACTTCTTTACCATTAGATGCTAAGGTGTGCTTGCTAATTGATGTTGAGAATGGTTGTTGGAAGAGAGATTTGATTTCTGAATCTTTCAATGAGATGGATGCAGAACAGATTAGTAAGTTACCAATTAGTAGAGTGGGTGTGGAAGATAAGATGGTGTGGGGACCAGCAAAAAATGGCAGATTTTCTGTCAAATCTGCTTATTTTCTTGGGAAGGAAAAAATTAGGAGGAATAGGGGGGAAGGTTCAGGGAAAGATAAGGTGGAGGAAATGTGGAAGCAAATATGGAACTTAAATGTGCAAGGTGCTGTGAAGTTGTTTTTGTGGAGAGTGGGTCAAGAACTATTACCTACTAAGGAAAATCTACATAGAAGGAAAGTATCTGATTCTAACATGTGTCCTATTTGTGAGAGGAGGGTGGAAACAGCTGTACATATGATATGGGGATGTTCTGCAGCTGCGGATGTATGGGGGATGGATGAAAGTCCTGTCAGGAAATGGTGCAATGCGGAATGGGGTTTTGCAGAATTATGGGCTTCTATGGTTCAGAAATTAAGAATAGAGGATGTGGAGCTAATGGCTTATACCATGAGGAGATTATGGTTGAGAAGGAACTTATTGGTGTTTGAAAACAAGTTTGATGCTCCAGAAAATGTTTTCAAAGCTGCTAAACTGGCAATGTCAGAATTCAAGGAAGCAAACTTGATTAAGCAGAGATGCTTGGGTGCTAGAGCCGTGAGAAGAGGGGTGGTTAGATGGGAAAAGCCTGAGGTGGGAATGATTAAAGTTAACTGGGACGCTGCAGTTGATGCCAATAATGGAAGAATTGGATTGGGGGCTGTTGTGAGGGATGATCAAGGGGAAATCCTGGCTTGTCTATGCTCGGGTGTTGAGAGTCAAGTGGGGGCCTGTGCTGCTGAAGCCATGGCAGCTAGAAGAGCTGCTCTGTTGTGTATAGAACTGGGGCTGAGCAGAGTAATTCTGGAGGGGGATTCACAGGTTGTTGTGAAGGACCTGAGCAGTGATGAGGAGATTCTAACAGATTATGGGGTGTTCATAGAAGATGCAAAGAAGTTACTTAAAGAAAGGCCGGATTGGTCTATAAAATTTGTGTATAGAGATGCTAACAAAGTAGCACATATACTTGCAAAACTAGCTTTGTCTAGTATAGAAGAAAGAGTGTGGATAGAGGAGGGTCCTAGGCAAATTACAAATACTGTGCTTAGTGAGAAATACTGTATTGATTGAACTTTGTTTCCAGTTACTTCAATAAAGATTCATTGTTATACTCAAAAAAAAAACTTTTAGAATTACTAATTACAGTTCCTCGTGATCGCACTTGAAGTTTTATAAGAAACGCGGAGATCGAGGTAAGTTAGCTTTTAACTTACTAGCAGTCTACTGTGTATGTGTACTAAGTAAAGGAACTACAGTGTATGTATGTATGTTATCATATATGTCATGCCATGCCAAGTTATCACGTAATTATCTATTATACAGAATTTATTCTGTCATCAATTTTTATCTGTTACATAATATATTCTGTCATGTATTACTGTACATTACAAGTATGTCATGTTAAATATGTTGTCTATTATATGTTATGCCATGTTACGAAATATTTCTATCTCAAGTTGGTCATGTATTTCAAGTTATGTTCAAATCACGTTATGTTACGTTAGGGCTTCAGTCATTTCGTATTCCAGTCACGTTTCATCTTGATTACTTATGTATGGGGTCACAGCAATTGTGACGCATATACTACATGAGACACAACAATTGTGTCACGTAGAATACATGGGGCCACAACAACTGTGGAGTATGTATTTAAGCAGTTAAAGAATAAATTTCCGTATAATACATGAGGCCACAACAACTGTGGAGTATGTATTTACACGTAGAATACATGGGGCCACAACAACTGCGGAGTATGTATTTTTCATGTTAAGTCAAGTTTGTGTAGAATACATGGGGCCACAACAACTGTGGAGTATGTATTTACACGTAGAATACATGGGGCCACAACAACTGTGGAGTATGTATTTTTCATGTTAAGTCAAGTTTGTGTAGAATACATGGGGCCACAACAACTGTGGAGTATGTATTTACACGTAGAATACATGAGGCCACAACAACTGTGGAGTATGTATTTTTCATGTTAAGTCAAGTTTCAGATCAAGTTCATGTCAAGTCAAGTTCAGTTCAGTTCATATTTCAATTTAAGTTATGTCAATTATGCTATGTTGTACGCCAAGTTATGCTTTAATTACTTATGAATTTGATTATGCATTTATGCTTTTACTATCATGCATGCATCATTAGCTTGTGTGGAAGTTTTTTGTTAACTTACTGAGATTTGTAATCAAATCTCACTTTGGTAGTCCCAACTACCATTCCCCCCGAATGGTAGATCTTGTTACAGGACCTAAAGGAGAATCAGGAGCTGATCAACTAGACACAGTTGACTAAGCGACGGTGCGACGTCAATGTTAATATAGTAGTTAACGTAAATTACTACTTGTATAATGAAGTTGAATCTTTAGTATTTTTTGGATCATAACCATTTTGGACTAGTGTTGTGATATACTCAATGGGTCTTTATGTATGAAGTATGTTTTAAGCAATTGGGATATTTTCAATTTGGTGCATAGTATTGCTAAAGAAAAAAATTATCCGCTGCGAATATTGCATAATGTTAGATGCATGTTAGGAACATTGCATCTTATATGTCATGAACGGGGGCAGGTAACCTTGTGTTGCATGTCTCGACGCTTCAAATGTCCGTCCGATCCCAAACGAAATTTGGGGACGTCACAGCTGCGGTACCTGGAAGAGTTCGCCCTAGATTTCTTGTTGGTTGAGTAGATACAATTCGAGCGTGAAGTGGTCTGGGTTGAACGAGTTAATAGAATGAGTCACAAGCGCGAAGACGAGAGAGGGAAGAATGAAAGAAATCGAGGTGTAAAATATAAGGGAAGAAAGAAAGAAATTGAAGTGTAAAATGCAAATGCAAATTTGAATTGAAACGAAACCGTTTCATTCATGCCACATTGGCATCGACTACACGGCGACTACCCCCTGTGCTTGCAAAAAGCATTTTCCTAAAAAAATATAAGAAAGGCAAGAACAAAGCTTAATTGCCTCTCTCTCTCTCTCTCTCTCTCTCTCTCTCTCTCTCTCTCTCTCTCTCTCTCTCTCTCTCTCTCTCTCTCTATGCATTGAGACTTCAGATAAAATGCAAAAGCGATGGCTTCGTGATAGGGAGCCCTTGCTATTTACACATTCCTGTCTACCAATCTCGCTTTCCTTCTTCTTCTTCTTCTTCTCAATCCAATTTCTTCTATTCTTGCACAAGAAATGCAGGGACCAAGAGAAAGAATGTTGCTCCAATGGCTTCTATGCAATGTGAGGATCCAAACGACGGCGTCCGCTGTAAGAAAATAGCCATTTTGTTTGTGGGTATTTCAAATTTTCCTTTCTTGCAACTCACGACTAGAGCTCTTGAACGTGTGGGAACAAGTAAGTTGGAAATCGACTCTTTGAACTTTCAGAGATTTAAAACAGTAGCTTGTGGCCGATGGCAAATCATAAATGATTAGTTGAAAACAGAGGCTTCAGTTTGAGTAATGGTAATTTGCAATCCCCTCAAAATCTCTTATGCTACTCTTTCTCTAAATACATCCAATGATATACAAAACTCCCTTCCAAATTTTATGCTTCGAGGGAGGGAGGCGCTTCGAGTGGACTTCGGTTTCGAGGGAGAGAGGAATGGAAACACAAAGAGAGATGGAAACTGAGGGAGGAGAGTTCGTGTTAGACAAAACGGTGTGTTTCAATTTTTTTCCACATCACCTGGTGCTTACCCTAGGCAATTGTATCTAGACTTTTTGAATGACTAATAAACAATATAAAGTGGAATGACACAAATATTTGTATGTTATAAAAAAAAAATACTATTTATTTGCTTGAAATAGAGATATACTTATTCCAATTTCAAATATATGAAAATTGTTGCAATGGTTAATTATTAATTTTCAAAAGATAGGATCTCATAATTAATTAAGCTTAATTTTTACACTATTTATAACTTACATGAAAATATTTAATTTAAAAAATTTAAATAACACAATATATTAATTTTAAAAAGGACATATTAGACAAATCTTAAATAGACAAAAGCGGAGAATGTTATGAATAAATTTTCATTTATTTTAGACAAACGATATAGTATTTTAAAAAAAAAATTAAAACTGATATGATTTTTAAATAGAAAATGCTAGTATGTATTATGAACTTGTCTCCTTATTTTAACCGCTTATTTTTTAATTTAATAATTAAGAAAATAAAATATTAGTGTAATGGTGTATTTTTTATTTTTTTTAAATATTTAAAAAATGTGAAAAAAAAATAAAGATAAAAAGTAATATTTAACCAATGGGTCACCGATGTTCTAGCGGCAGAGTAGCATTAACCTTTTTAAATTTATTTTATGATAAAAATAATTTTATAATTAAATGTAATAACTCAAATCATATTGTAAAATAAAAAAGAGAATGAGAGAGAGACCAAGAGAGAGGTGTTCTTGTTATTAATTATGAACTTTAGAAAAATCCTCATACATACATATATTATATATATATGGATATAAAAATTTTAATTGAAGATTAAGATTTGATTAATTATAACGACTAAATATGATCATACAATACTAATTAATTATAAATTAATTTTATTTTTTGATTTACCTTATTGGAATTTTTTTTCCTAACACATTTCTCTTCGTTTTATGACACATGACGAACTCAAACATATAAATTGCAAGCACTGAGATTGTACGAGGATGAGACTACCGTACATCGGTATCCCGAAACTTCCGGTTCCTGATAATTTTTAGATCGACAGTCACCGATGTTTCATATTTTTGTGAAGAGCAATGATATGTATAATTATGAAATTACAAACGTCATATAATTATTTAAAAAAAAATAAAATTTATAATTAAAAAATTAATTTTTTTTATATAAATTTCGTATTAATTTTTTTTTTTTTTAAATACTCATAACCACAAATATCATTTCTCACATCTGTGTTTGGGCGCCAAGAAAACGTAGGGAAAATAGTAATATTTCTCACAAAATAAACAACCTGCCTTCGATTATGCTCTCGAAACATTCTATCCAATCCAACTGAATCAGAAAAACTTCCTGATTCAGAAAATGGAACAGAAGATCTCGTCCCCGTTAACGAGCGCGAAGACCACGCAAGAGCTGGCAATTGAAGGCCAGAAGCATCTAGAAAAAACGATAGAGTCAGCCTTCCAGATCCTTTCCTCCATGAACGACGAGCTCTGTAACCCCGCCTTGTGGTCCACCACTACTTCTACTTCTTTACCATCTGCGACTGCCATCACTACTAATACGACCCCAATTGCCAATGGCCCTTCTTCTCTATCCTCGAACGGTGTTGCCAATGGCGACGCCGCCGCTTCCGACACGCATCCCGCTGAGAGTGTTGGTGGTACTGGAGGAGCGCTCGAGGAAGCTCGGTTTCGGTATAAGAACTCTGTGAACTCACTTCGTGCAGTTATCGCCGCAATCCCTAGCTCTCAGAAGGTAAATAAAGTCGAAACCCTAGCTCCTTTTTGGCTATTTTGGTTTTTTCTTTTTTCTTTTTTTTTTTCTTTTTTTTTTGGTGCGTGTGGTGTGGTGAGAATCGGTTTATAAATTTTGTTGTCGTGCCCTTTTTTTTTTGTGGGAAATTTTGATAAAAGTTTAATTTGGAGTAATATATCGGGGATTTATGAAAAAAATTTGGTGCTTGATTTTTTTAATTAAAAGGGCGCGGTTAGTATTGAAGACAATCGTGTGGTATGTGCATAATTTGCGAGATCTTAGAGAAATTAAGAACATTGTTTTTGGAGTTGTGATGGTGGGTTGTTTGTTGATTATCCAAGAGCTTGGGTCTCAGATTTTATTTCAGTTGACGAAGAAGAAAACATCCCTAGTGGTAGAAAATTATAGACTGGATTCTACTCTCTTTCCTTTTTTGTGTTGTTGTTGTTGTTGCGGGGGTCTGGGCCCAAATGGACTGGATTCTACTTTGAAAAATGGAGTAGTTCTAAATGTATTGAGAAGTTGTGCTTTGTGTTATTCCTTTGTAATCTAATTGTTTTGACTAATGAGATAGTTTTTTGTTTTTTGAATAATGAGATAGTGCAAAGTAAAAGCAACCATTGTTATATTGTTAGTGTCTATTGCAAAGGGAATTGTATTTCCACCGGTGGTTCTGTTTCTTGGTAACTGAAACTGATATTTCTATTCAGTGAGAGTTTTGGCTGCAATAGAGATGAGAGATGTAGACTTTGCTTTGTGTTGTAACCTGTTATTTGAGCTAACTCAAATTTTCTTGTGCCTAAAGTAGGCAAAGTCATTTGAAATGGGTTCAACTCCAAGTGGCCTGGAATCCCTAGAAGATCAGACTGAAATTCAGAAGTTAGAAGAGCGAGCCTCTAGTCTAAGAAAGGTGATTTTGATTGAGTTGCACATTTGTATTGGTGAATATTAGAATGGTGGTAGGAAATATATTCTGGAGTTGGGATGGTGGGTTGGATGTATGCTTCAACCATGAGTATTAGTAGGCAACTAGCATCTCATTGCAATGGGTCTATAATTTTGCTGCATTTATTTGACCTTATAAGAGCTCATATTTTCTTAACCTGTCTTTACATTACAATTTGAACTCCTGTGTTTCTAAATGTAGGAACTTGCAAACAAGAACATGTATCTCAAGCTTCTCATAGATCAGCTACGAGATCTTATTACTGACATTTCTACATGGCAAAGTCCTTGTTCTGTATGAAGCTCTGGATATATATGGTCCTCTTGAGTAACCATGGCTGAGAATAGAGACTCTGGCCCATATTTTTGCATGAGGTGATGATACTTCTGTCCCGACTTTCTTCGTTGTTCTGTTAAACTTCACCATATATTCATTTTAGAAGACTAGTAGTTAAGAGGAGAGTGATCAGGACATGGAGGGGTAAAAATTATTTTACAAATTTTGGATGAAAAATAGAGTAGTGTAGTCCCGAAGGAACATGTTTTATATCCTGATACATTTAACATTATGGATAAAGTGTTTGTTGAAAAGGATTTTTGGTATGACTAACCTAGTTTGCTCATGTTAGTCATTCCTGTGATGAGTCTCTTCATGTGATTTATTTCAGCCATATCTTGATGTGTTATTTGATGTATATGCTTCAGAAGTTTGAGACATTAGGTCTACATATTGAGGATTGATCTTTTACTCAAGAAAGCTCTTTGAGTTTCTCTTATATCTTAGAGAAGCTTGTAGAAAGGGGGCTTCTTCGAATATCACTGAAAGAAAAGGAGAGCCTTCTTAGCTTTAGTTGAGGGGTGAGCAAGTCGTGCTGGACGAAGTGTAAATTTTTAGTTCTGTTCTTAATCTTATTGTAGGGTTGTCTGAATGTGAGAAGTCCAAGTTCAACAGTAGTAAAGTTTATGCTTTTACACGAAAATTTATAAATTGTAAACGCAAATAATCAAAATTATGGGATGATGTGACTCAACAAGAGTAAATCTACTACTTCGAAATCAGGTAAGTTGTATATAAGTTGGGCTTGCATCCAGTGAAAAGTTGATTCAGTATCGTTCATTCATTTGTTCAATAGAAAATAGTTGATAAGCCAAACTATTAATAGATATGTTGAGGCACACTGATCTTGTTAAATATATATACGCCTTCCATAGAAAGTTAGCTCCGACGTCCAAACAGAAACTGAACCAATGCACGCGTCTGACTTGTTATATGGATAATATTTTTTTATATAGGCGTCCTTAAGCACCTTTTATCTTGTAGTAGGAATAGCCTCATTTCATGCCAAAACACCTCTTGTTCGAAGCTATGAAGTGCCAAAAGGAATCAGGTTTTACCACGAGGAAGTTGGCAGGCAGTAGCAGCAGGACCATCAAAATGGAACCCTGATACTCACGGTTTTTTTACACGGAATGGAAAACATAGATAATGAACAGTGTATAAATTTGCTCCCTTGTTTTTCATTCCGTGCAAAAATCCCGTGGCTTAATCGTTATGCATAGAAGTTTGAGTATTTCAGCTTTTAACATGCTTTAGCATGTTAGAATCCATGGCTGGCTGCTGTAAGGTGCAAAGCAATGTCTTAGGAATACCATATAAGGAAAGAAACATAGAGGCTTTTCACATCTCTTTCCCTGCTTCAGCACTACTGCTAGTCTTGCTTGCTAACTACCGGACAAGTCAAATAAATAGACAGCAATAATTGATGACCCCTCTGTATTCCTTCCCCTTGCATTCAAGTCCCATCTAATTTTTGGAGCCATAAACATTCGAACAGAAATTGCTGCATCTGTTTGTATTTTCAATTTTTTTACACGCAAGAGTTGCTGAATCCATATTATCATCATCATTTTCCATGACTATGATTGGCTAATCTCTTTAGTGCACTAATAGTGGTAAACTTTGAGTAAAATTTAATTAGAAAATTCACTTTTACAAATTTTATCTAGCCGTTTTTTACAACAAACTCAACAAATATTTCACTATTTTATTAAAATATTAATTTTTAACTTTTCATTATTTTAATTCTAATTGTTGTAGCATTAAAATTTTTCACTCTACCATACTGAAATTCTGGAAAGTAACACGCAGACAGAAGTATAAGAATTATCAATGATCTTGCAGACATCAAAATCCAATAAAAACAAATTTTCATTACTCCATAAAAATCAAATTCTGTAAAGGAATCTGAAGATGTTGCGTAGCCCAGGAACAAGGAAGAAGACCAAAGCAAGCACGAAACGAATGAGGAAATTAGCAATCAATCTCCTTTACAGGTTGTTTTGATAGCATCGATAACCACTTGAAGCAAATCAGACAACAATTGTAGCCAAATCACAATAGAAAGTACCACTTCCCCTTGTTTTTTCAAGGCATTCCACTTCTGACAAAAACCAATACGAATGGTGGTCACTTTCTGAGATATATTTAACCAAAGAAAGGACACTGACATATATAATTGAGTAAAACGGGATGATAACTTTGGAGAATTTTTTATTTATTAATTATGAATGGAGGATCTGGTGGTGAGAGATGATCTCATATCTACAATGGTAGATTCATCTGCCCCTAACATGATGGCTTCTTTGCTTGCTCTTATGAACCTTGCAACAGCACCTTCCACATACTCATGTGCTTCTTTCACATCCATTTTGCTGCTCATTTCATCTGGGAAGCTGCTCAAGAAGTGGTCGCCATTAAGAACGGCTGCTAGTTGAACTATCTCACTTTGAAACTCGGATAACTTACTATCTTCCTTTGCTTCTGTGGTCCTTAAAGGTGTCACATCTGGCAGAGTCTCTGCAAACAGATGCATGTTAGGCTAAGGTTTCTTCTAGTACTAGCTCGTGCATATTTAAAAACAAGAAAATTGTTATTAATCATTTTTGGTGTACCGTCAAATGATTGGCGAATAAGTGAAAAATAAGAAAAAGTTTTTTGAATTGGCTTTGAATGTAGGATAGGTACCCGGGCAATCGGTTCTAGGAGACGTTAATTCCCCAACAACCTGCTCAAATGTCCCAGCCCATGCATCCCTATAAGTCAAGAAGTTAGAGGAGAGGTTGAACATCTTCTTTATGGTTGCAGGGATTGAAGAGTGCTCGAACTCGGAGTTTGGAGTAGGCCCTTTTGAGGCACTTATTACTGTGAAAACAGATGCAGATCAGCATAATAAAAGATGAAAGCGAAAGAACAAAGCATTTAAAACTTAAGTTTGAAGCTTCAAAACCTTTACCCTAAGATATGCACCAAGACAGTAGTTACTCTTAAGAAAACTACTAATAACAACCAGTTCACTTGTAACTAGCTTCCTAAACTCGATTGCCAACTTGCCAAATAAATTGACTTCAAAGTTCTCAAAGTTCAAAACTTCAAACCCATATTACCACACTCCTCAATCTATCCCCACTCAAACAACAGAAGCGTGACAGAGGACACTTAAAAAATAATCCAACTTCAATCTCAGAAATTTCCCAGGAGATTCAAATACCAAACACAATTCTATGCAAATCATCAGAGCAATCTCTAACATCCACACAAAACAGCTAACTAAAAGAGGGGTTAAAACATGAAAATTTGAGCTCACCTGTCCCTTTCTTGATCCAAGGAGAGACCATAATTGTCGGCACACGAACGCCAAGCCTATCGAACTTGAAGAAATATGGAGCAGGACCTGTGTTCCCATCTGGGTTAGGAACATCATTATAAGGAGTCTTGACATGATCATAGAACCCACCATGCTCGTCATAGGTAATCACAAATAGAGTCTCATTCCACTGAGGACTTGCTCTCAATGTCTCATAAACCTCCTTAACTAATTTTTGCCCATTAGCCACATCATGAGAAGGGTGATCATCATTTGCAGGCATTTCCAGTATATCGAAATACCTTGGCTCGATTACTGTTAAGCTTGGAAGCTTTCCCTTTAGAGCATCTTTCTTGAACTTCGAATCAAAGAGGTGGAACTTGAATATGTACTTCAACTTCCTCAAATTTCTGTAAAAGAAAGTTGTGGGCATGCTTTGGAAGTAAATCCCAAAGTTCATACCATTCTCATGAAGTGAGTCAAATATGGTTTTTTGTGGATACCCGAAAGCCAATTTATTCTTAATGTGGCTTGTGGAACCATGAGAAGTTGCAGAATACACAAACAGCCTATTGGGTTGAGTCGGGCCAGGAATTGCAGAGAACCACCTATCAAAGACAGCAAATTCACGAACCAAAGCCGCGTAGACCGGCACAGATTCAGGTCTAAAGCCTTTCATGACAGTTTCGGAGAGGTTTGGGGACACTGAGAGTGCTTGTTCCACAAAACCAGTCATGGAAGGAATAGAGCCAGAGCCAAAAACCTGCTGCGCCACTGCTTCGAAGGTGTGCTCAGGATCCGGATCCACGAACTCAGCGTCGTCCGAGAAGCAAATGGAGTCTGGGTTTGTCTGGTTGGTGGATACTGGATTGCATTCTTCTCCTGTGACTCCATTGATTAATGGGTTAATGGCTTTTTTCATCCATCCGAGCATGTGGTCAAAGGACCTGTTCTCCATAACCAAAACCACTATGGTTTTGATGGGTTGCTGGGGAGGTGGGACTGCTGAGACAAAATGGGTGAGTGGGAAAACCCATGACAGAGTGAGAAATAGCAGGAAAATAGAGCCGAATGAAGGCGGACCTGATGGCCGGGTTTTGGAACCTCCCATGCTCTCTGAAATATGCTAGTTTTGGCAAAATGGGTTTCTTCGTTTCGCTCTCTCTCTCTCTCTCTCTGAATAATGCGCTAGAAACAGTATGTGGAGGAGAAGTTCATCAGATTTTTTTTGAAGTAAAGAGATATAGAGTTACAGTAGTGCATTTCGAGTACAGAGCAACCAGTAGAGGAAAAAGAAGCTTCTAGCTTTTGCGCCTTTCCAATCTTTATATAGATGGTGCTTTTGCAAAAGAGGAGCAACGTCAAAGGAAAGGTGAAATGTCATAAATTAGTTAGTTATGCAAAACATCTCACATTAAAATTAATATTAAAAAATTATATTTATTTATTTTTATAAAAATAAAAATAAAAAACTATATTAAAAATTATATTATAATAATATTTTATTTAATTTTTTTTAAAAAAAATTATCTCATTTAATCTAATATGTATAACTAAACGGAACTGCGACTTGTTCTGGTGACTTTTCCGAGTTGAAGTCGAATGCTCTCTGGTGCATACTCGCTGTAGTTTGAGAAAGCATACGGCCCATGGTTTGAGTTAAAACAAGATGGTCGTCCCTTGTGGAGACAGTCCGGTATAAATGAAATCGATCATATAATTTGATTATTATTTTAATTTAATTTTCAGAATTATCAAATTAAATGATTTTATATTCATAATTATCACGTTAAGAGATTTAATTTTTACAATAATTAATATATTTATTTTATTTCATCTCCATATATTTTGACTTATACTTTATATTCAATCGCAATTAAGAATAACAAAAATATAGCCTCTGTGTTTGCTAATCTCCTAGTGACCTAGTTACCATAGTTTCAATGCTTTCTTATTTTAGGCTTGTAATAAGAATTCTGTTACGTATAATCATTTTTACATAATTTTTATACATTTCACTGATTTAACATAATTTAACATTTATTTTATATTTAAAAAAAGAAAAATATAGTTACAAGTACAATTATGTACTAATCTATGCAATAATTTGATGTGATTAATCAAAAAATAAATTTTATTGAAAATAGTGTTAATTTAAATTTTAAATATGAATGAATCAGTATTAGTATGCAGATTAGTACACGACTTTGTTTGTATGTAGCAAAATTCTTAAAAAAATTATGTAAATAATCACATCAATAGAATATATAAAGAGTACGTAAAAGTGACTATTAAATTAAAATTTAGAATGAAGTGACATTAGCGCCAATTGGTGCATGAGACGTTTTAATTGGCAGCATCCATCAATACAAGAAGGAAAAAAACACTTAATATTAAATCTGGGTGAGAAGGTGTTAAATGCAAAAATAAATATTGGCAGACAAAATATGGTAATGTGGTCACATGATGACATGTTGTACTTCAAACAAGACAATTGGTCACAAGCAAGCCTCATAAATTATGAACCATTTAAGGCAACCTTTCAAATAAATAAATAAAAATATTATATAGGAAAAATATACCGATTGGCACAAACATTTTTAATATTGTTTTTCTTCTTAAATAATGGGAGGTTTATATGCTACGGAGATTTTCTGAATTTTGTAAAAATATTTATGAAAACTAAGGTTGTAAAAAGTTTTATGAAAATTATTGGACTCAATTTTTTTAATAGTAATGTTACGTACAGTCGTAAAACGCGTAAGTATTTTAAAAAAGAGTGATGTATATTATTAAAAATTAATTTTTTTCATATAATTCTCGTATTTATTTATTTTTTTAAAAATAATTGTACGGTATTTAGACATTTACGACTGTAACTATCATTTTTCTTTTTTTTTTAAATGACTTTTTCTTTTTTTCGCCATCATCTCTTTTTTCTAATTAAAAGAAAATTGTTTGGGAGATGGGATTTTGAGCTTTTGGTGTATTTGAAAATATTGAAAAAATTATTTTCTGTAAATGTTATATTTTGAGGAATGAAAACATCTTAAATTCTGAATGTTTGGGTAGAAAGTATTGCACGTGAAGCCTCTCAAAATATCTTTGAATTTTGGTGCCATTTGAGATTTGGTAGATAAGTCATGGACAGAACAGTTGTTTACTTCTTTAGAAGATTGAGACCAATAAAATAAAATAAAATAAATCTAATTAATTTATTAATAAATAAATAAATAAAATGTGAATATGGAAGTGTTGAGGATAAATTATTAAAAAATAATATTTGTAATGGTAGAATGTACAAGTTTCATTATATTTTAAAAAGATAATAAATTTAAAATTTATATTAAAATAATTATTTTTATTTATTAATTTATGGACCGAACTTTATTTTTATATATATTTAATAAAAGAGTTTTATTATATATAAATACAGTCACATATTAATCTATATATCAATATTAATTTATTCATACTTAATATTTAAATTAATATTATTTTTAATAAAATTTATTTTTTAATCAATTATATTATATTAATTTATAAATTACTACATGTAATTATATTTTTCCATAACAAAAAGGAGAATTCTGCTCAAACTTTGTCAACCTTTTTAGGACAAGGGAATAATGACTGCCGAGATATTGCGTGTTGGGTGGCTTTATAAAATCAATTTATTTCCGACCACAAAGGTCAAAGAATGCTTGCGTGCTTACGTGGAATTGATGAACGAGGCCACGTGGGTCTACGCGCCGACAATTTTTTTTAATAAAATATATTTTAAAAGTTCGCAAATATATGCCAATTTTAATATAAAAAACATTTCTTAAAGATAAAAAAGAAAAATTAGTGTCTAAAAATTGTAATCGATGCTCAAACTATGTTTAGGTATTGAGAGTATTTCAA
Source organism: Carya illinoinensis (assembly GCF_018687715.1). NCBI lineage: Eukaryota > Viridiplantae > Streptophyta > Magnoliopsida > Fagales > Juglandaceae > Carya > Carya illinoinensis. The sequence continues at coordinate 21,009,305 of NC_056763.1, forward strand.
CATTTTTTAATATATTTTATTATTTATTATTTTTTTATTATTTTTTATCTATTTTTTTATTATTATTTACAACATATATCAACACTTCTCAACACTCAAACCCAACATGAAACTAGGTCCCGTTTGGATATTGAACTGAGTTAAATTTTTTATAAATAGTAATGAATTGAAATTGTTAAGTGAGTTTTGTGAAATCCACTTAAGATAAATTTAAATATGTTTAAATGATAAGATAAGTTTAAATAAATTTATAAAAAATTGAAAAAAATTATAAATCCCTTATGTAAAGAAGTATTGAGTTAAAAAAATTGTACATTCTAGAAGTGTACAAAAACCAATGCCATCGGCTGCCACCGACGGGAACCGACCGGTTGTGTCAGGAACCAGGCGGAACCGCCTGTGAACCGGTCGACGGACGGTAAATATTCTTCAGAACCGACCTATGTCCGTTTGGCAGCGGTTTGGCCTTGGTTCAAACCACTGAACTGGCCAACGTAATAAGTTATATATTTTTTTATTTATACGTTACTTAAACGACACCGTTTCACGGCGTCACTTAACATCTAAAGTTCAAAAATAAAATTAAATGAAATGGCGCCAGTGCCGTTTCACTCTAGGGTTTTAACTCTTCGATTCTTCTTCAGTTCTTCTCACTTCTCTTCATCTCTATGCCGCTCTCTCTCTCTCTCTCTCTCTCTTTCTCTCTCTCTCTCTCTCAAATCGCACCTCTTGGCGTCGTTGATTCGGTGGTTTTTTTTTTTTTTTTTTTTTTTTTTTTCGGTGGTGATTTTTTTGGTTGTGGTGGTGACTTTGGTGATTGTTTTTTCGATGGTTGTTTTTTTGGTTGTGGAGGAGAAGATCAATAAGAAAACGTACATTTTTTTTCTTCTTCACGGTGTTGAACTGGAACATTCCAAGGTAAGAAGTAGCCTCCATCGCCACCATAGACGTCAACGAATCAATCGAAGTGATGTCGAGACCGATTTAGACGGTTTTCTCCCCTTTCAACGGCTGGTTTTTGTCGAGATTTACGGGATTTATGATATATCGGTTTGGTTTCAGTTTGGGTCCAAAACTGAAACCGAATAGTTGATTTTCACCTCTAGTACATTCTATGTGTAAAAATTTTTTGAGTTAAATCGAATTTAATTATTTGAAAATTAGATATTTAAATATTAAATTTAATTTAAAATTAAACTAAACTGAAATTTAAATTTCAAACAGCTTATCCGCCATTATTAGAACCCGAAAGAGAGGAAACATGAAAATCTCTATGCTACATAATTTCAAAAAGTTTTTCTCTTGGTAAGCCATGTTATTTTCTTATTATTTAAATTAAATTAATATAAATCATAAGAGTAATTTGACATGTCATAATATAAAGTTTTGTCTTATTCAACATTACGCATCTTTTATTGCCACTTCATTATCCGTGTCCTGTTCTTTTCATCCGTTACTGCTTTGTTTATTATCATTATTTTATCATCTTTTATCCATAATATTATGTCTTATTCCATTAAAATTAATAATGTCAGAAGATCATGGTTAAATACCTTCACAAAAATTAAGTTATTAACAAAAATAAAATTAAAAAATTAACAATGTGGCAACTAGTTTATTAGAATACACGGTACCAGAAAATTGATTTTCCTTGAATGTGGTAATTTTAAAAAAATAAAAAAATAAAAATTAATGTATGAAGCACGATGCAAATCAGCCTTGGGAGCAAATCAGCTCTGAAAGTGTTGTTTGAAATCAGGTCCCGGATCTTCTCAAGTATGCTAATACACCTAAACCAGCTACAACTGCAGCTCCTGCTGCAACAGCACTATATGCAGATGCCCATGCATCTTCATCGGCATAATAATCCAAACCTCCTGAACTGGTAGCTCTCCGACGACCTCGTGTTCCCGAGTAGTCTAAATGCAATCTCAAACCCTGCAAAGTTTCTCTTTTTGAGTTGCTATGAGAAAACAACAGTCCTTTTCCCATTTAAAAAAATGTTTCTCTTAAGCTTGGAATGAACAATTGTATCACAAAGAGAAGGCATAATCTTTTAGGGTATCCATGTTTTAATCTTTATTCTAATGTTCTGAGGAAAAAGTCTAAAGTACCAATAGACAGATCAGTTGTACCTTCCAACCAGCTGACTTTGCATGGTCCACAGCAGCAGCAAGATCATTATCTGATGCTAGGACAACTTTATCATGGTCTTCATCTTCATACTAAAGAGCGTGGCTATCATTAGCTTAATATCTCCAGATAAGGAACAACCAAGAATTGAACCAAATGAAGAGAACAAATGATGATCTTAAAATATACCAGAATCTGGGGCAGGTGGTTGGGATCAATGTCATCTCCCACCCTCTGAAGGATTGCAGCTATAAGATCTGCCAAACCCTGGACATCTGAAGTCAAGCAGCACAAGAAATACCCAATCAACCATCAAACGTGAGTGCATTGCTATATTAGATGCCAGGGCTGTACCATAAAGCCTAATCCATAGTTCCAAAGAATGCATACAACCAGTGAGCTTTTCTAGACTACCATAATCTAGCCGGTGTAGTTTACAAAATTTTTTATCACAAAATAAATAGATACAGTAGTGGACTGCTAGACACCTAGATGGACCAAGCAAGGAGCCACTTATTTAAGCAAGACACCTAGATGGACCAAGCGGTTGCAGTAATCGAACAAGGAGCTCAATTTGCAACTACGGGTTGGACGTCTAATTATCCAGGCATTAATGATGGTGTCTTGTACCTGAACCTATCACATCGATGGATTATAAATGTAATACTATTTATTAGCAATACCAATAAAAATAAATGGAAAAAAAAAAACTAAATACGTGGCACAAAGGAAAATGGAATACCACAAACTATGGCCAATTGAGGGGTGCCTTATGTTAAGAGAAGAATAAGCAGCATACCACAAGTGAACCTATGCATTCTTCCCTTCTTGTCTTGGATTTTAAAAGAAAATGTATTTTGCAGGTTCGATGAGGGAAAGGGAAGTGATCTCTCTGTCTCTGTTACCTCTGAAGCCAATATCAAGGAACCTTCACTGAGACATCACAAGTACATGTAAGTACATTTTAGTCTCCATGTCAGAATGTATTATTATAGTATCACCATTGCATAAAAATAACCTTGGTGTATCCTCCTCATCACCATGGTGACTTGAGGCCATGGCGGAATCCCAGAACTTTTGCATCATAGTGCTTGTGGCTTCATTACTTATGCCAGCAGTACTTCCGACCTAGCAAATGAAGGAAAGGATGAAGCCATGTCTTCTACGTCCAAAAAGAATAAAACACATCCATATGCTTTTTCAAAATGAAAATCTCCATTGCAGAAATTTGGTATCTAGTCTGGCCATGTAATTTTCTACAGGAGACTACTAATTTATATCTTCTGTATGCATGGTAAAAAAATAAAGTAAACTTGTTTCGAAACAATGCAAAGAATTATGTATGCTCATGGAACATCATCAAGAAGATGAAAAAAGAAAAAGCAAAGACAAGGATGGGAGAGGGAGGGCGGTGTTTTAATTTTTTTTAAAATTTTTTTATTGTAAGCAAGGTGGTGTTTTATTTATTGCTACTTTATGAGTTTCTGAAGCACCTAAGCTAAAATTAGATAGCTTATTAAAGAACAGGTGCATGAAGGTGAGAAATCAGATGAGAAAAATCATGTTTGTGAAGGTGAGAGCAATAAAAGTAAACACTTTGGACCCATAAACTATGAGGTAATTTACACTTTAAACTACAAAAATATCAAAACTATTCTTAAGCTATTATAAATGGCAAATAGAGCCATCCATTCTGACCCTTACGATGGCTAGAAAAAGGCGATTAGCACAATCTAGACTGTCAGATCTTAACGAAGGGTGTTGTTTGATGGTTGAAGGTAGTTAGAGGGTACAATACGTCAGTTATGGCAGATAAGGGTGCAAAGTGTAAAACATCTTGTAGTGTAGGGGTGAAAAGTGTTCTCATCCAGGAAATTTTCATGAATTATGAGAATCTATAAGCAAAGCATGTCATCTATAGTGGGACAGAGTATTTGGCTATTTTCTATTTTCTTGTTATGCACATGTAGAATTCCTAAAGAACTTTATACTTCGAATCAACCACCAAGCATGCAGAAGTGGAGTACTCCCTTGTTTCTCATGCAACATAGTCAAGAAATCAAACACTAAAGACAATGAATTCCAGGTTTAGGATAAACATGAAAAGGCATGGTATAAGCACCTAGTCAGGCATCCTAGTAAACCCTATACAGTTAGATACGGGGGAACATCTGTATACAGTTAGATATGGGAGAAAATCTGTGAAGTTTTGATGTAAGAGGATTATATTGAAACCTATTTTACTATCAAGGCATTGAATTAAGAAAAAGAAAGAACAAAGTGAACAGATGTTTCCTTCAACAAGACTTGCACTTTTTGAAGTTAAATCAATAACGAAATAGAAACTGACAACTGATTCATGAGTGCTACTAGAGAATAGGTTCTCTTGGAATATACTGAAATGTAACTGGGCAGGGGATCCTATAAAATTCATGTGAGATTAATATTAACCACGTGAATAGAACATCATTAAAGATAAATAGTACCAGAAAGGTACTGGCTTCACTTACAGTGGCTACAGCAGCATGAGTGATATGTATTACATCCACGACAGCAACTACATTTCCATCTGTATTTGACAATCAAAACTTATCAGAAACTACAATGAATTATTACAACATTTTTGCTCTTAACTTCAATCAGCTTATTACCTCTATCTAGTACAGGAAGGTGCAAAAACTTTCCATCATGCATACTATGCAGTGCATCAACAATTGGTGTGTCTACCGTTGCACATTCTGGATTCAGTGTCATGACCTGTAAATCAAATCATGAGCACGTGCATCAACAATCAATTTATTTTATTAATTACACAAACAAAATTGAGGTGTCCTATGCAGTAACTGATATTCCAACCAAAATTATCTACAGGAAGTTCTTTTTCTTCGTCCTCAGAGAGTGGCCCAAACATATTCCCCAGATGAAAAATAAAATACCTTCTCTACTAAAGTGGACTCTGGATGAAGATTTTCTGCTATTACCCGCATCAAGATATCCTTTGAACTGTCAAGAACAAAATGCAAAAATTATGAACATAAATGATAAAAACAACGAAGTGAATCATAGCAGTAAAAATTAACAGCTCTCCTAAAAGAATATAAAAATGATGAGCAATATGAATTTTCCTTTTGGGGTTGATGGCTACTCAAGAGTGAAGTGCAGCTATCAATAAGAGACTTACGTAAGAATTCCCTGTGGTTTGTTATCAATCGTCACAACTGCACAGCTTAATCGAAATTCAAGCATCTTCTTTGTTGCCACTAAAACTGTTTCTGTTGGGGAAACCGTTACAATCCTGAAAGATGTCACTACTTTTTAATCAATGCATCACTAATCATTTAGCAAGAGGTAGATGCAATTTGCGTCCAAAAAGGATGCTTTTGACTAATAGCATTCGATTTGATGGGGTCAAATAACTCATATAATACTGCTACCAAATATCCATCTAGTATACCATATCAAAAATTACAAAAAGATATATTACCTACTTTGAATTCTCCGGAATGATTGTAGACACAGAAGGCTTAAACATCCGCTCCCTCAATGTTTCAATTAAGGTATCGGGACCTGCAGAACCAAAACGGCATCGTCGAACACTTTTCTTTCTCTGGACACAAACCTAAATAGATATCACACAACCATATAAATAATAGGGTATTCTAAATAAATCTGCCAACCAGAAACTGATGTCCCCCAATGTTTTTCGACACCCTCAACAGCTGCAGCAATAGCCTTTCCCTTTTCAGCTGCCCTTTCCAAACGAGCAATGGCATCATATAAACACTTTGCGATATCAAGTAAGGCCATGACCTCCCCATTCTCCACTACTGGCAAATGTCTGAATTTTCCTGTGCAGACAGACATCATAACCATGTTCAGAGAACAAGATATAAGACATTGTTTTTTCATGTAAAAGAAAAAGAAAACATTGGATGGGCCTCTAGGATTCCTATTAACCTTGCACCATCTTTTGGAGGGCTTCAACAGCAAGCGTGTCAGAGAGAACAAAAGTTGGGTTTCTTGTCATAACTTGGGAAACAGGTGTCTCCTCCAGATTAACCTCACAGGCAATAACCCTAGTTGTTATATCCTTCAACCACAAAATGAATGGTTACATGAAACATACCACTAGAATTTTTAAAATCCTGGTAAATGTAGCATTGAAGACAATATCTATCTTGTAAATTCGGCCAGACAACGAATTCAAATAATACCTTGTCCGTAAGGATTCCACAAAGTAATGCCTTGGAGTCAGTTAGCAACAAAGCATCAACTCTACGAGCAGCCATGCGATGGCAAGCCTCAAGAATAGTTGTATTTTCAGGAATTGTTAGTGCCTTTGAGAGCCGCAGCCGTTTTACAGTACGCTCTCCAGTCAGTCCCCTGTTCAAGATACAAGTATACATGGAAATTTCATTAGAGTTTCATTTTACAAAAAGATAACTTGAGCTAGCCTATTAGCCTTCTGCCTTTTCAGAACCGATTGTAAGTTGGTATGTAAATGTATCATTGTCTCATGATAAAGTTCCAAAGGCACCTACTTGACACGTGAATGCTTATACTTCAGTATGTTTAGAACAAATGATTGAACACATAATATCAAACAAATAAAAAGCATTGGTCCATCAAGCCTTTGGCAACCCTAATATATTATATTCGTTAGAAAGTAAAATCTCTATACAACCAACAACCCTTCAACAGGGGTTTGCCCCCAACCCAAAGAAAGAAAACTGTTAAAAGAGCCGAGAACCTATGATTGGCAACTCACATCTTCAGATATTTGCAGAAAATTTAAAAAGAGGAGGAATAAGACATGCTCGGCCATTAATTTTAATTCCGATACACTCTCTGGTATGCCTCTTAAACCCTTGCATCCCCATCGAAATAGCTATAAGATACCCTCGTAACTTAAACTCAGAAAAATGATTGTTCTCAAAGTAACAACCGACAGCCAATGAAAATCTCAAATGCTGTGCGTGGCCAGTTAAGATAAAAATATAGAAATCAGTTTAACGTCTCCTAAGAGAATAGTGGTTAAGAAGTGGCACATCCAATGTACAATTCACATATAGGGAAAATGTCATTGCAGAGAGGATTCCGTAATAGATAACTATTAAAATTTTGATAGTATAGATAACTATTAAAATTAAATCACAACTTATCAATCAATTCACCGCGAAATTGAAAAAAAAATTTCAGACACTCCATTCAGTAAGTAATCATAGGTAAAGTAATAGGAACTTGAAGCAGGTTGCGATTGAAAATCCTTTCATAAAGTTTCATTCTTTTTTCAATTCTCACAACTCATTACAATCAAACCAGAGAATATGCACAAAATAACTAACAATGAAGATAAAGCAAAACTCAATGGGTACCAAATTTTCTCGAGACATCAAAAGGTAAAATCTCAAGCGACGAAGACTTTCTGCGAATGTAATACGTTTAGAAAACGACATATAGCGGACTCGTACATACTTGGACCGCGAAAGTGATAGAGACTTTCTCGCAGAATCAGGGCCTCCATTCTCCGAGGTTTTCTTCTTCTTTGTAAATGATAGACTTCTTCTTGAAGAACTTCCTTGACTCGCCATCTTCACCGACAAATCAACTCAATCTCCTCCACCTTTTGCTTCAATTTAAAAAAAACCACCATCAGTCTTGCGAAAAGATGGAAAGAAAACATCTAACGACCCAATTTGTTTGCTGGAAAAATCGAAAAGAAAATGATATCTTAAAAAATAAAAAAATAAAATCATTTCCGGTTTTGTCGGGTCTGAGGATCGCTCAGGTGACTTTTATTTTTACTTTCTAAGTTTCCGACCCAAAAAGTTAGAAGTATGGGTAAGGAAACAAGAAACAAGAACAGAATGTACGAGTTCCAAATCTACCTCGGGGTGGTATCTTTGATTTTCCCACCGTTTTTCCTAGCAACAATCGGAGGTTAAAGTCAAAATTTCAAAATTTACCGCAAAACAAAGTAAATTCACCGAAGCTAGAATCCTCCCCAGCAAGCTATCAGAATCGGCGATATCAAAGAAATTTGCAATAGTATGAATCACAGGCTCACAGCTGAATCACGACAACAGAAGTTGCAAATCCGACGATCCGAGAAACCCGAGTTGTTTTTTTCCCTTCTCCTCGGGAAATTGTAACCAGCGCGGCCGGGGAATAGTATCTGGAAATTTGCGTATTCCGGGAAATGCAACGACCGGCTACAGCGAGATGGAGGGAGAGAGAGACGGACGCCCCATAAATTGGAGGAAAAGTTCAATAAGCTGTGGAAGAAGGGACGATACGATTGCACGTAAGAGATAGCTCCCATTTCAAGGGAACTTTTTTTGTGAACGTTGTGATTTTAGAACATTGGACAGCCTGATATGATATTTTTACAACTGAGCTATCCCATGCAAACATCATTTCTCTTGAATTTATGTTTAGTATTTTCTTAAATAAACATAATTTTTTTTAACTGACTTTAAAATAAAATTAAAAAAAATTATTTTATATAGATTTGATAATTTGGAATTATGGATCCTATAATTACAAGAGAAGTGCTATAAATATAAAAATAATTTAAAAAATATTAATTTATGAGTTTATTTTTATATAATTGATTCATAGTTAAAGTATTTTTCTAATTGCAATAATTTTAATTATACGACATGGAATTACTATTTTATTGGTATTGTAGGTAATAATTAATCGTCTCTAAAACATGTATAAAATTTCTGTCTTGAAGATGAAAGAGAGAGAGAACAAAAGATGTAAAATTAGGCATGAATTATGAAAAATTATGTATAAAAAATTGTTGTGGCATTTCACATAGTTATCTTTCAAAAGAGAGTAGGGTCCCTTGCTTTGAGCAGGTTGAGTTTCTTAGAAAGAAATATGTGATTATATAAGCAGCCTTAGGCCCTTAAGGCTTAGTGTCGTGCATGGCTTCTGCAGTCTACAAAGAGAGCCCATTTTTTGGTTTGTAAGAAATTTAAAGATCAAGATTTTAAACCTAAAAATGGTCTATGAAGATTTTAGATATTGATATCTAAAGGCAAAATAGAAGATGGGTTTGATAAATCCAAAATTATGGGGTTTTTGTTTTAATATTTAAATTTATGATGTTCAGGATTCAAATTTCTTTTCGATGATGATAAGGAAATGAATAATTTTTTGAAAAAAAAAATCGAAGGTCCTAATTAGAACAAGAGTCTCCCTCTATATAACACAAATATGATATTTCAAGTATGACTAAAAATATAGAATTTCACAAAATGACACATTAATCCTTACAAGAAATTATATTTGTAGTCATAGAATATGTAAATACTGTTTATATTTTTTTTAAATAAATAAATATAAAATCTATATATAAAAAAAAAATTAATTTTTTAACAATAGATCCTATTTTTTTCTTTTGAATCAAAGAAACTTCGTATTCATTCATTGGTAACTACATCATTACATTGTTTTTCCTTTTTTATACAATCAGAAATACAAATTGGAACATCTTCCATCCATATTAATTCAATATCTAATTGTAATGCTTCCTTAGCTAGCCTGTGTGTTACTTCATTTGCTTCTCTGTGAACAAATTGAACCTTCCACCCTTGCTATAATTGAAGCATTTTTTTAGCATCTTAGATCACATTGCCATATAAAGGAAAATCAGAGCTTTCTTCATTAACAACCTTTACAATTAACTAGGCATCATCATCAAAATTGACTCTGTCAAAGTCAGGGTCTCTACATAGTTTCAAAGCTCTCCACAATGTCAAACTTTCTGCAATAGCTGGATTTGGTACATTTGATTTTGATCACAACATACAGTCAGAGCTTCCCATTTCTCATCCCTTATAACAATAGATCTTATTGGGTCCAAGGTTGAGAGAGGAAAAAAAAAAGGATTGAAGTGAACAAGTTGGGAAGAGGAAGAGCAAAGGCCCCTCCAAAAAGCTATTGTAATGAGAGCCATTCATTTCTTGTCATCATCGTTTTTCTTTAATCGATGGACTTGAATCCCTCGTCTCATAATCTCCTAAGCAAGCAAGCTATAGGTTGAGATACTAGTAGGGAGATTTTGTGTCACTCTTCAATCTTACTCAAATGGGTCCCATGGCCATATATTGTCTCCACATGTTCTCTATTTAGCCTCTTAAGTTATGATTTTGCTTGTGAAGTAAATGAATCTATGCTAATGTTGGCCACAACTTTTCTCTTATAAAATAATTTATGCCTTAATCTCAATCTCTTATTCTCCTAATCCTTTGTGGTGACTGAGAGTTAGAAGAATCTACCCATTTCCTTCTTATTATTTTTCTTAAAATAAATGTTTTATAGAATTTTCGAGTATTATCAATCGAAATGTTCAATCTCACACACTCAAGACACGTTTAGTTTGCAAAATAAACATTCTTGTTTCTAAAGGAATAGGAATATCTATTTTCACAAATAAAAATGCTCATTTTTTTTTACTTTTATTTAGTGATGAAACATAAATGTTTAATTAGAGTTGGAATAAACTTCTATAACATATAAGTACCACATTAAAAGAAAATAAAAAATATGTTTGAAAATAATTAAAAGAAATGGTGGGCCCACAACCCGCTCAGCCATCCCTTAGCCAGCTTGGGCCACCATCAATCCACTCTTGTGGCCATAGCATTCTCACTGGATTATGCAAATGCAAATCCAATGAGAAATTTGGATAATAGGACTTGAAAATACTTTATATTGGATTATCTAATTTTAAAATTTTTGACTTTTAACTACAGTAAAATTAAGGTTTACAACCAAATTTAATTGTTATTATTTCATATCCAAATAAATAGAAAATAATATCTTTATACACTCTCTCTCTTCTCTCTATTTTCTCATCATTCTCATTCTTTCTTCTACATTATTTCTTCATATTATTTAATAAAAAATAATAATGTATTTTCATATAAGCTCTTAATTTAGAAAAAAAATTAATAGAAAAGAATTTTTAAAAAAATTATTAAATTTATAATATTTTATTATTATTTTGACTAATAAATAGATAATCTAATATGAAAATAAATTTTGAATAAAATAACTAAATGTAAAATTATTTCATATTATGCAAATTACATATTTACATTTAAATAATCTAATGAGAATGCTCTTACAAAGTTACAGCAAGCCATTTCAAATGGTCACAGGGGACCCGGATGGCACCCAACCTCATGGCTCGGAGTACTGCCAGTACATCTTCAAAATTTAAAAGAATGGTTAATCTTAAAATCGGTCCATCTTTTTACTTCAAATATCAACCCTCCAATGGGTGACCTCCGCATAGGCTCCTCACTTTATCTATCATGTGCACCCATCGCAGGACATCACACACTCACCCTCTCCGAGTCTCCATTCTCTCCCATGGAACCTAGATGGAAAACAAACCCCTCCCGGTGGGAACGCTTGGGTTTGCACATGGGTCTGCAAGTGAACTTTCATTGTGTACAAGGCTTAAACAGAAGAAGGAGAAGACTGATTTGAAGTAAGAACGTGGAAGACTAGCCTAGGATTGAAGAACGAGATTGGCGATAAAGATGGTCGACGGAGCAGATGATGGGCGGCGGAGATGATTGGCTACTGTGGCAGGAGAAGATGAAAGGACTGAGAACAAGGAACTTGAGGGTCTGGGGTAGATGAATTATCTAGTGTAATGCACTCTATTAGTTTTATGTGAAATAAGTGATGTGTCAAAACTTAATTGAGGGTTGTTTATAGGTGAATAGCAGATGGATCGCTCCAAAGCGGTTCTGTTAAAAGAATATAGATGAAATGAATTTTTTTGAAATAGTCAAATAGTGAAAACCTTAAATATGAGTTACAATATTTTCAAAAGTAATATTTTATTTCAAAATATCTTACCAACTGCTCCGTAACATTTCTCACGTTTTTCATCTTTAAAAGTGATATATTCAAACAAAAAAAAAAAAATCTAAACATAAGCTAATACATCATACACCACATTTTTTATTTTTTATTTTTTTATCAAATTTTTAGAATATAGATAATAAATAAAAGAATTCAATTAATTTAAGAAAAATAAATCTAAAAAAAAATTAAAAATTTTTTAAAAAATGTAACGTGTGGTGTATGAGACGATGAATAGTAAAACTCATTCAAAAGTGATATTTATTCAAAAATATCAAACCCACGTTTTTCACAATAATTTAAATAAAAATTAAATTACTAATTAACATGTGGTTAGTGTAGTTGTAAAATATAAAAAAAATAAAAATATTATTGTTAAAAAAATAATTTTATATTTGTAGAAGGATTTTTCTTAAGCTTTAGGGTCCAGAAACCAGGTAAACCCTGGTCCAAGGAGGTCCTTTGAGCCTAAAAATAAAGGAATAGTAGATGCTTGGGTCCTTGTCGTGCCACCTGACCCCAAATAAGTGAGATTGACAAATGACCCGTACAGAACAGAAAAATCATAATCCTCTAACAACAAGCAAAGAGGAGAGGGGCAACCTAACGCATCACGCCTTCGATAATTAGACAAGACTGAGACCACACCACATTAAATGGGTATAGATAGAAAATAACAGAGAACACGCTACCACGAGCACATGACATGAATCTTTGATCCCAAACGCAAATATAAAAATGGCTTACAGACACCAAAATGTTAGATTCTCTATACTCTTTCTACAACGTTTCTGTGACGCCCCCAAATTCCGTTTGGGATCGGACGGATATTTGAAGCGTCGAGACATGCAACACAAGGTTACCTGCCCCCGTTTATGACATATAAGATGCAATAATCCTAACATGCATCTAACATTATGCAATATTCGCAACGGATAATTTTTTTCTTTAGCAATACTATGCACCAAACTGAAAATATCCCAATACTTAAAACATACTTCATACATAAAGATCCATTGAATAACTAAGATCACAGCACTATTCCAAAATAGTTATGATCCAATAGTACTGGAGATGCAACTCCATCGTACAAGTAGTAATTTAACTACTATATTAACATTAACGACGCACCGTCGTTCAATCGACTGTGTCTAGTTGGTCAGCTCCTGATCCTCCTTCAGGTCCTGTAACAAGATCTACCATTCGGGGGGAATGGTAGTTGGGACTACCAAAGTGAGATTTGATTACAAATCTCAACAAGTTAACAAAAAACTTCCATACAAACTAATAATACATGTATGACAGTAAAAGCATAAATGCATAATCAAATTCATAAGTAATTAAAGCATAACTTAGCGTACAACATAGCATAATTGACATAGCTTAAATTGAATCATGAACTGAACTTGACTTGACATGAACTTGATCTGAAACTTGACTTAGCATGAACTTGCTCTGAAACTTGAATTAACATGAAAAATACATACTCCACAGTCGTTGTGGCCCCATGTATTCTACGTGTAAATACATACTCCACAGTTGTTGTGGCCCCATGTATTCTACACAAACTTGACTTAACATTAAAAATACATACTCCACAGTTGTTGTGGCCCCATGTATTTGACGCATCATAATTGTAGTTAAATACATACTCCACAGTTGTTGTGGCCCCATGTATTCTACACAAACTTGACTTAACATTAAAAATACATACTCCACAGTTGTTGTGGCCCCATGTATTCTACACAAACTTGACTTAACATGAAAAAATACATACTCCACAGTTGTTGTGGCCCCATGTATTTTACGCATCACAATTGTAGTTAAATACATACTCCACAGTTGTTGTGGCACCATGTATTCTACATATCATAATGTACTCAAGATGAAATGTGACTGGAATACGAAAGGACTGAAGTCCTGACGTAACATAACGTGACTTGAACATAACTTAGAATACATGACCAACTTGAGATAGAAACATTTCGTAACATGGCATAACATATAATAGATAACATATTTAACATGACATACTTGCAACAGTGAATATTACATGACTTGACTTGCATGTAATAGATGACATACTTAGCATGACGTACTTATCATGTACAGTAATACATAACAGAATATATTATGTAACAGATAAAAATTGATGACAGAATAAATTCTGTATAATAGACAATTAAGTGATAACTTGGCATGGCATGACATATATGATAACACACATACATACACTGTAGTTCCTTTACTTAGCACACATACACAATAGACTGCTAGTAAGTTAAAAGCTAACTTACCTCGATCTCTGCGTTTCTTATAAAACTTCAAGTGCGATCACGAGGAACTGTAATTAGTGATTCTAAAAGTTAGAACTAAATCACTAATAATTTGAAATATGGAAAATACTAACTTAAAGAGTAAAATTTTCATTTTACTCTCTACATGTGGGAAAATGACCGTTTTACCCATAACTTAAGGATTTTGTATACTAATTCCAAAAATTTCCAAAATTTACATTCCTCATGTAAATTTTGTTCTAAACTTAAATATCAACTCAGAAAAATTTAAAACAAAACACAACTATGGAAAACACACTATGGCCGAAACATCCATAGGCCATTTCCCTTGATTTTTGTTGCAATTCCTTCCAACTTCAAAACTCATGCTTAAACCAAAATTTTGCAACAAACATCTTCCAATTCTAAGTTCAAAACCATACTTAAAACATCCATTTAGAAAAAGCTAATAATTAACACCAAACTTTTTTGTAAAAAGATCCAAGCACTTGAATCACAAGTTTTGACCTTAAATCAAAACATCTCCAAGAATTTCAAAAATCAAATCTTACTTCTAACATATTAATAATATCATCCTAACATCAACCATGCTTTAAATCATCGAACTAAAGTCACCAAAATCACAAAATAACATTTGGAGTTTTTGGTTTTACACTTAGTCCAAAAACATAAACTTTTTCCTCAACTAGTTTTGATAAATCTCTTGATCTATGACTTATAATTATATGATCTTCAAACCAAACCATCACATGGTTTAAAAAGATGTCCTAAAACATATATAAGCTTCTAATTCAAGATCACATGGTTAGAAATTAACCAAAACATAAATTTAGCCAAGAATATCCACACTTTGGCTT
The DNA here is from genome assembly GCF_018687715.1 of Carya illinoinensis. Classification (NCBI taxonomy): domain Eukaryota; kingdom Viridiplantae; phylum Streptophyta; class Magnoliopsida; order Fagales; family Juglandaceae; genus Carya; species Carya illinoinensis. The sequence goes on from NC_056763.1 coordinate 21,024,486, forward strand.
ATTTGAATATCTCTTTGCATAAAATTTCATATCTTTGAAACTAATATCAAATATCTTCAAAATAATAATATAACATGTATATAAGATACTTAGTATCCTCCAATAAAATTATTAAAGTCATTAGAATAGGTTTAGACCACCAAAGAGTTAAACTTTCTCAAAACAGAAACTGTTTTTCCTCTTCCAGTTTCTAAGTTTCTAAATCTAAGAAAATATTTCATCAAAACCTTTAATCATGCAAAAATCCTCAACCAATAGTCATATATACATGTTAACAATACTCCATAAAAATTTCGAACCAATATCTATCCATTAGCTTGGTCAAAAACTCCAAACTATAACTTACTCTCCAGATTCACGCCCAGAATGACCTTTCCATGGTTAAAAATACTTTTGACTGACCAAATGACCATGGAATGATACAAAAAATACATCTACGGAAACTAGACTCAAAGAGGAACAACTTATATGAAGGAGATTTTATGATAAAACACTTACAAAAGCTTTGAAATGGGTGTGTAAAAGAACTCCTAAAAGCTGTCCGAGAGAGAGTGTTTGGTATTCTTTCAATGGAAAGCATAAATGAAGATAATTTCGTGGGGAGGGGTGGCTGGAGATACTTGTGGATAAGATATGGAAGAGATGAGGCTGGAGTGAGAGTTAAGTGTAGGACTCTCTTACCCGAAGTGAGAGTTAAGTGTAGGACTCTCTTACCGGAGTGAGAGTGGAGTGTAGGACTCTCTTACCTAATAATATCTACAAAAATCAACTCAAAATATTTTTACCCAATAATATCCACGAAATTAGTTTAAAATATTTTCTAAATGTGGAGTAGACTTGGAAGAGTAAGGTGGTTAAAATCTTTTCATGTGTATTTTAAATCTATGTTCTTAAGATATTTTCCAAATGTGTATTTTGCTTAGGTGTCATGATCTCACACCTTGATTTCCTTCACAATTCCATCTAATGGTTTCTCTTTGTGCTAAGTATCTAATACTATTTGTTATGTGTGGTTAAGATCTTGCCAAGTATCCAAATAAAATTTCGCTAACCTAATTTGGACATTTCACACTGTGATTTTGAAAACACTGCGTTTAGTACGTTTACCGAGATTACTATTCACTCCAAAAATAAACGTAATAAACTTAGTACTGAAAAATCCTAAATATTCAATTAAGCCTAGTGGTGTAGACTATAATGTATTCTGACACTTTTAACTACCTCAAATAATTAAAATCGCATTTCTGGCACCATAGTGAGTGATAACACTAACTATGTTGACAGGCTAAAACCTATGCGATTAGTCGATTCGTGTAAACTTACGGAATTTTCACGAGGTTCTTAAGGTCAAAAGAAATTCCACAATTGAATTTCTAGCGGGTTGTTACAATTTCCCCTAAGAAACATCACTAACTTAGGTATAGGAGGGTTCCCCGGCCACCACCAAAGCCACTATTCCTGAGGCTTTCTTTGTGTTTTCAGACTCCAAATTTGAAGACTCAAGCTGCTAAGGACCCGACCCTAAAGCGTACAAAATATGATGTTAACAATATTATTATTTTTATTAATCCAATGTGAGGTTATGGTTTGAATGATTTTGAATTTATAAAAAGCATGTACTTTTAGCTCATTGTCATCGGCGTATCCATATGCAAATGCAATACCACATGATTTAGATATTGCATTTGCCATTCAAGAAAAAATCTTATATTGGAATATACATCTTTAAGCTAAAATAATAATAAAAATATTATTTATTATTATTAATAATTATTTTTCCTAAAATTATTATTTTTATATATTTTGCAATTAAACCCACTATATAAGATCTAAATATATACACCAATTGTATCGAAGGTGAATGGTAAATATGTAAATATATATATAAATATACACAAAAATAAAAGATGAAGGGTGAATACAAGATCAGTAAATAGCCAGTGATACTGCTCATAGTAAGTTAAATATCTGCACATGACTAATTCAATGCAGTATAAAAAATATATTTATTATGTAAATATGTGTCCGCATAACATACACCATAGCCAATGCTTAGGTTGGCTTGATTCACCTCCATGATCACCATGACGGTAACTTGCATTGAGCACGTGGATGTCATTGTCCTAGGCCACCCTTCATGGCTACATTAATGGCGGTGTGACTATCACCATGGATTCACGTGGCCATTCATATATAATACTTGGACCTAAATTTGAATTGAATCGAATCTAATATTAAATTAAATCTAAAGAGTATTAATAATGTTTAGTCATTGTGATGTCTAAAATTTAGATAAAAATAGATATTTTGGTTAAAGCCAAAGCGATCAAAGAGACTAATCTATATTGGACTATTTATCTAAAAATTAAAATAATAATATAATATTATATATTTTAATAATAATATTTTTAATATTTTTTTTTATATTTTACAAATACACTCCAAATATGAATTAAGGATTTAATTTTTATTGAAAATTATTGTTTCACAAATATTTTTTTTCTTTAACCTAATTATTCAACATAATATTTTTGGAATAAAATATTATTTTAGAGATGAATAGTGATTGGCCAAATTTATAAAAAGATATGAAAATACTGAAATCATAAAATTTTGACTACTTCAATGCAAATTACTTTTATTCAAGTTAGCCAAAATTTAACAAGGTACCGAAATTTGACTAGGTAGAATTTGTAATCTTTTTCAATTTAATACATTTTTATATACAAAATCTATAATTATTTTTAATTTTTTATAAATATATTTAAATTTATTTTAATATCTAAACACATTTAAATTTATCTTAAATTAGTTATATTAAACTCATTCAATTATTTAAATTTATTATTTATAAAAAATTTAATTCAACCCAACTAAACACAACTCTGCGCGCCCCTTGGAAAAAATATGTGCAAAGCGGCCTTAATTATTCTAAAAAATAACCGAGAAATTTAAATAAGAGTACAACTAGAGCCATTGCTGGTGGCTCCCAGCAGCTCCACCACTAGGCAAAAAAAAGTTTTTTTTTTTTTTTTAAAATTATTTTTTAATATTTTAAAAAAATATAAAAAATTTAAAATAATATTAATTTTTTTAATCATTAAAAAAGACCAGCGGTGCCAAAGTATTACTTTTTTAACTGATAACTCTCATTTACATTAAAAAAAAATATAATTACAAATATAATTATACACTAATCTATATATTAATTAATATTTATACACGTACTACTATACGATTTTACTTATATATAAGAAAATCCTTGCATTAACGCGGTGTCAAACAGTCAAAACACTCAAAACTTTTTACATGGGTGATGGGTCAACCAAACCGAAGAGGAGAAGCTTAACCATGGTTGATTGATGATCAAGATGTGACACCCCAACAAGAACCCCAATTTAATAATTTATCCCATGCTTTATCCCAAGAGGATCGCAGCCGTTGAAAGGCTAAGCACCCGAAACCAAGGCGTTGACACGTTTAACCATACGCACTTCGTTCATACGTTACGAGAAGCATCACGTAAATGCTCGTCTTTTTGTGTCCCCGGCCCCCGCCTATCTAGACAAACGCATTGCTCTTTCTCACATCTTGTCGCACCACCCCTCACTTTCCTACGGTATTTCTGCTTTCCTCTCCCTCTCTGATCTCTCTCTCTGTGTGCAAAAGTTTCTGTGTCTCTGCAACTTTGAAGGAGGTTAAATCATGGCGGACTGGGGGCCAGTGTTGATAGCAGTGCTGTTGTTCGTGCTGTTGAGTCCGGGATTGTTGTTTCAGATACCGGCGAAAGGAAGGGTGGTGGAGTTTGGGAACATGCAGACAAGTGGTGCTTCTATTTTGGTCCATGCCATCATTTACTTTGGCGTCATCACCATCCTCCTTATTGCCATTGGGGTCCACATCTATACTGGTTAATCTTAATAAACTTCATTCCCTCATTTTCTGGTTTTGTTTATCATAGATCTGTTGGTTTTGGTTTCCATCTTTCTCTGATCTCTCTCTCTGTCTCTCTTTTCCTGTTTGGATCAAGGATAGCTGGCTTTGATTCTTCTTGCTTTGTAATGAATATATAGATATGAGGATGTGGAATCATGACAGTACTGTTGAAAAAAAAAATGCCTTTCATGTCTCGGATTTGCAACTTATGAATATGATGGTATTGGTACTGATTAAGATGGTATTTGTATCAATAATGTAGATGAATATGAATATGAAGATGGTGCACAATCAGTTGTATTTGATTTTGCCTTTTTCCCCCTGGCTTTTTTTATTTTCGTCCAATGATAGGGTGGGAAATTGACACTTTTTGAAGTGATAAAGGGGCTTTTGGACGCCATGCTTTCTTGGTTGGTAAAGGCAAATAGTAAGCAATAATGCCAGATATTTCCTTAGTTTTTTCAAAAAAACATTGTTGTGAAGGCATCCATCCGTGGCATTATCAGTGTGAATGGGGATTTTCTTTTTCTCATGGACTAAAAGTAAACGTGGTCCCTTTGGATTGACTTAATTGGAAGGGTATTGGATTGGTGGTAGGATGGTCGATGATGTCTTTGCGTTTGAGGTTCAAATTTACTTTTGTTTTCCCTAGAAGACATGTTGCGTTTGAACTTGACCAACATTTCTCATCTCTTCATGAAAGTTAATGAAAATTGAAGGGCTTAACCTTGTGATGGAGATGTGTGAGTGGCTCTACAGCCTCACGTGGGGATCCCAACTTCAAAAACATTTTTTTTTTTTTAAATTTATCTTTTTCATGTATTTTTTTTAATGATTTTAAATATTTTTTAAATAAAAAATTTACAACATCATTATAAAATATTTCCTTCATCATTAAGAAAAACAAAAAAAAAAATAAACCACCGTCGGGATCCCCAGAAAAACCCATGTGTGGCTTTAGCATTTCTGGACGAAGAATTTGGAGCCTACAACGTTCAAAAGTTGATTTGGACCTTAGATTAATGGGATTAGGTGGGTCTATCCTATTTTACTTGCATTGGTATCCAATGCTTTCATGTGGATTTTGATTCCACAGTGGGGTTTGCATTTTCGCCTTATAAGAAGAAAGTATGTACATATAAGGAAAATAAATTCTACCAGTTTTTATATAAATTAATTCAATTTAATTTATTCTTTTTAGCCAAAGTTGATGTTTGGACTCTTATCTTCTCATTGTCTTGTCAATGAGAAATGATATTTGTGGTTATAGAGTGTAAATTTTGCATAATTTTTTAAAAAGAAAGTTGATAAATTTGGAAAAAAAAAAAAAAAAAAAAAGGAGGCCAGTGATCAGGCTTGAGATCAACATGATCATGAACGTACGTCATTCATTGCAGCACGATTAATTCAACAGGGTCTACGAAATAATGTCGAAAAAGTTTAAAGGATCAGTTCAACATGAAGTAGAAGGATGAACTCCTTGCCATGTTAAAATAGAAAAGTTGCCATCATGTATTTCTACCTTCCATAAAGACTGATCATCGATCGTACGTCGAACGATATTACAAGTTAAATTCATTGTGGGATACTGAACAGAACCCTAATTTTTATATCGATCAATAATTAGAGAGATGCTGTGCTGCATAGAAACCATGCATTTATATGGATATAATTAACAGTACGTAGAATATTCAAGCAGTAGCTCTTTCAAGCCGATCGGAAACGCGCTTGAACACAGGAGATGTACCTCTCAGCCCTGGCATCAATGCTTTCATGATCACTGGTACTGCTGCATAGGATATCTACATGGTGATATGAATGATCAGCTTCAAATAAAGCAGCAGAAGCATGAGATGGGCTGTGTTTCATGTTGCAAATTACAGAATACAGCGATGATGATGGAACTGGTGCTGCTTGATACAAGGATGCAACCCTTGTCTTGCCTAATTTGCTGCTGAATCGTTCTTGCTTGTGACTGCTTGACGCCATTTTCTCGATTTCTTTAATAATACTAAGGTTTTGCCTTGCTGGTTTACTGAGATGGTATGTGAATGTCTGTGTCTAATTCCTGATCTATATATATAGCAATTCCTGCATGCATGCCTAGTTCTTCAGAAGTATGGGGATAAGAACAGACTCTGCACTGACTGTACTTCATGAAATATCTTTGTAGAAAGATCCTTTCCAGATAAGCATTTTACATATCCGATCCTTAGCATAATTGTGGGATAGCTTTGTAAAGTAAAAGGATAGATATGTTGAGAAATCAAATCCCATGCAATGGATCAGTAACTTGGAGGGATATGGGTCAGCACTCAATAGTCAGCAGTCCTATAGATTAAGATATATATATATTCAAAAGTTGATCTCCTTTTTTAGTACTGAAAGCTAGCTCTGAAATGATATGTGCATGAAAGATGCGATGCTTCCATATCTCGAAACATTTAGATCAGATTCCAGTGCATACTGCTTCTGAATCCAAAAAGTTAGGAGTCTCTGATATGATTTTTGATTATATTCGTTGCTGTAAACATGTTTTTGTCGTACGGGAACACAAATTAATCTTGGCATTTGGCAGGACAATGTTGGGTGCATGCAGTAATATCCAGAAGGGATATAACCATAAAGAGATTTTACAAAAATAAATTTATGAATTAATATAATTTTATATAATATATTAGATCTATTTTACAATAAAAAATAACTTTACAATCTAATGTATGTAATCATACGTATTACATTAAGTCACGTTAATTTATAAATTTACTTTTGTGTAAACTCTTTATAGCTAAAGCATTTCTCAATAGGAAAATAATTTATGTAGGCTTAGGGCTTGTAAACCTCACGTAATTCTTTTGAAAAAAAATATAAAAAACCCTATTATATATGTAAAGGTAAAAAAACCTTGACATTTACGTATAGTTCATTTTTTTTAAAAAGAATTACCCGAAATTTGCACTTGATAAGTTTTTCTGTTAAATATTCAAAGGCTGGTTTGAGATAAGATGAGATGAGATGAGATAATTTTAGATAAAAGATAATAGTTGAATAAAATATAGTTATTATTATTTTGAAAATTGAAAAAGTTGAATTGTTTATTATATTTTACATGAGAATTCAAGAAAATTATAATGATGAGATGAGATGAGATGAAATACTTTTCGAATCTAAACGGGCCGGGCTATATGATATGTGTCAGTACTAGGCCTCCAAATCCAATCATATAATTTACTTATACATTTCAATTATCTAATCAAGCATGCTTTTAGCTTCTTGAATGGGTTTTATACATAATAATATTCCATGTTTATTTAGAGCTAGAGTCCATGACACGGACCAAATCATCTAAAGAAATAGTAGAATATAACGAGCACAGATAATTTCAATGTCTTCTTCAATCATCCTTCTGCCAAGAATCTGGAATACTAAAAAAAAAAAAGGACAAAAAAGAAAAAGAAAAAAGAGAAAAGCAAGAATCCATTATGTGCGCAAATTGTGGTACCCTATGTTAATAAAGTGTACACAACTTGCAAATCAATTGCTCTCTCAAGTTGCTTCTAAAGGGTATATATAGACAAATTATGTTCACTTTATTATCTTAAAAGAATCAAGAAAATTAATAATGTTTCACTTTTCATTATTGTGGACAGCATTGTTTACAAAACTTTTGGAATCAACCCTTCCTAGAATTTCTTCTTTCTTATTTTTGGGTCATGAGCTCCTATAAGAATTTTTGGAGATTCATGTATTTTTTAAATACACTTATTATATCTATAATCGGTTGTTATTTTCATATTAAAATCAAATTTATACATTTTTTTTTTATCAATCTATATACTAACAAAATATATAGAAGAAATATCCTAAAGAGTCATTCTAATATATAACTCGATGCAAAAAGCCAGTTTCCAGTTTCCTCTTGTTTCTAGCTTTTCTTGCGAGGAGGAAGTACTCATTCATTTTCGGTGGAAGGCTTTATTTGCTTAGGGCAAGCTAGTTGGTATATTTTCACATACGTTCTGCTACAAGTTTGAATCAGTTGGGTACAAGATGGAAGAGGACTTAGCTAAGCTATGGAACAAATTGTCTCTTACTAAGGAAGAAAGGTATGAACTTGTTATAACAGAGCAAGATGTACAAGTAACAACTGAAAAAAGAAAATTATGCTTAGTGAGAAAATTTATTGCTGACAAAAGGGTAAACCGTGATGCTTTTAAGAGCACTATGATGAAATGGAAAGCCACGACAAGTATTAGAATTTTTGACGTAGGGGAAAACTTATTCCTGTTTGAATTTAAATCTGATAAAGATATGTGTAAGGTGTGGGAGGGCCAGCCGTGGATGTTTGATATGAACCTCTTATGCTTAAAGATGTTTGATGGTCTTACTCCACCAGCAGAGTTATCCTTTACTCATACTAACTTATGGGTACAATTTTATAATTTACCATTTGGGTGCATGAATAAGAAGGTTGGAACTCGTATAGGAAATTCTATTGGAAGAGTTACACAAGTTGACTCTAATGGTAATGGTAATTTTTGGGGGAGATTTATAAGAGTTTTGATTGAAGTTGATCTTATGAAACCAATAGCAAGAGGAAAAATGATGGATTTGTTTGGCCAACTTACGTTTGTGCAGTTTAAATGTAAAAGGCTACCTCGTTTGTGCTTTAAGTATGGTGTTATTAAATATGCTAAAGGTGGTTGTGTAGGACATAGTAGTTTGGAGTCAACTGGGATGGCCAAAACAAAACAATATGGATCATGGTTAAGGGCTTCTAGCTCTGGTCCAAATTTTGAATTTGCTCACAACTTAGGTAATTAGATTATAAGAATGAACCAACCGTGGACTGGAAAGCCAGTTACCAATGATAGTTGTTCAAACAAATCTGATTCAATAGAGAAGTTTAGAGCTATGAGGCATGACACAATAGGGGAAGAAACCGATAAAGTCTTTTCCAAGGAGGTGATGATTCTGGAAGGAAATGAAAGAGCAGAAGTTAATATTTTGAATGCACAATCTATTTTGCCATAGGAAACTCAATATGTATATTTGGATAAACCAAAATTTGCCGCTACTACAACTTTGGTTACTACTTATATATGTGCTAAGACTGATCTGGATGATGAGGGGAACAACCAAAATAGTCTTCAAGGAACTTCAGGAGCAAGCTTAACTAAATGGAAAAGAAGAGCAAGGGGAGAGACCAATACAACTGTGCAGAGGCCAACTAACTCTTATTCTATCAGAAAGAAAAAATCAGAAGGTCAAAGCAATCTCTCTAATAAGGAGGACAAAACCAGAGACAATGGGGTAAAAAAGATCTTCGTGATCCCCCACACATGTATAGATGGAGGCTGTTAATTAGCCCCACCGGAAAAAATGAGGCTTTTAAGCTGAAATTGCATAGGGCTTGGCAACCATCGGATAGTTCGAAATATTAACTTTATGGTTAAGGTTAAAAAACCTAGCATTTTGTTTCTTATGGAGGCTAAAATGCATAAGAGCAACCTTGAAGGAATAAAACAAAGTTTGGGTTTTAGTTATTTGTTTTGTGTCGAGGCTGTTGGCAAAAGTGGTGGATTAGCTTTATTGTAGAATAAAGATGTTAACCTTAATATAAGTACCTATTCTCAAAGACATATTAATTCTTGGGTTGAATGCACAAACTCAACTTGGATGCTCATATGTTTTTATGGTAATTCAAAAACAGAAAAAAGATATGAGGGATGGAACATATTGAGACACCTCAAGAATCAGAAACCCAAAATGTAGCTTTGCTTAGGAGACTTTAATGAAATCTTATTTCATAGTAAGAAACATGAAGGGGCTCAAAGAGATGAAAAACAAATGGAATCATTTCGAACTGTGTTGAAAGATTACTATCTCAGTGATTTGGGATTTTCAAAAGGCAAATTTATTTAGTCCAACAATATGAAAGATCATACATTCACTAAGGAAAGATCAGATCGAGCCGTAGCCACACCAGATTGGTGTGAAGATTTTTTTTTGAGGGGGGGCGGGAGATGTTCAAATTTTAGCTTCCTCCACATTTGATCATTGCCTAATTCTACTGTTAATGGGAAGATGGAATCAAGATCCTAAAGATATCAGACCCTTATGTAGATATGAAGCTAGTTGGTCAACTTTTCAAGAATGTGGAAATGTTATTAAATAGATATGACATCAACCAGGGGCTACAAATAAGGGTTTGACAATATTTAAACATAAACTTGATTATTGCATGAAAGAGTTAAAAACTGAAGCAATATGAAAAAATATGATTCAGAAAGAATATTGCAGATGGAAACAAAGAAATTGGAAGATACACAACAATCAATGACTGCTGATTCAGTGGAGGAAGTAAAAAAGGTAAAAATGATCATTGATAACATTCCAGAAAGAGAGCATCTGAAATGAAAACAAAGAGCTAAGTTGACATGGCTTCAACAAGGAGACATAAATACAAAATATTATCACCTTTGTTCAAGCCAACACAAGAAGAGGAATATAATTACTAGGATTATGGACGAGAATGGGTTAATATTTATGTTCCTAGTGACATAGGAAAGGCTTTTACTCAATACTACGAAAGTTTGTTTGCAACATCTGAACCTAAAAATATAGAGGCTTCTCTTGATGCTCTTGATTAAAAGTTTACTAAAGAAATGAATCACAACCTTCTAAAGCCTTTCGCAAAAGCTGAGGTTTATAATGCTGTTTTTCAAATGGGTCCATGCAAGGCTTTTGGTCCTTGTGGATATGGGGTATATTTTTATCAAGACTATTAGCCTATTGTGGGAGATGAGGCATGTGGGGTTGTTCTCTCTCTTTTGAATTAAAACGATAGTATTGAAGATATTAACTTTACATACTTGGGTCATGATTCTAAAGATCAACAATCCTGTGAAGAATACTGATTGTAGACCTATAAGTTTGTGCAATGTTATTTACAAAATTATCACAAAGATGCTGGCCAACAGATTGAAGTTGATACTCCCTTAAGTTATTTCACATAATCAGTGTGCCTTCGTCCCTGGACATTGAATTACTGGTAACAATTTAGCAGCTTATGAGATCTTTCACACAATGAATACACAGTTACATGGACAAAAGGGTTATATGGCTCTAAAATTGGATATGAGTAAGGCATATGATAGAATAAAATAGAATTTCCTCAAAGTTGTCATGCTCAAGCTGGGTTTTCATTCCAGATGGACTGGGTTAATATTAAAATGTATTACATCTTCATCTTTCTCTCTTTTACTAAATGGTATTCCTCAAGAAATATTCCAGCCAACAAGAGTTCTGAGACAAGACTGCCCATTATCACATTTTTTGTTTATCATTTGTGCTGAAGTGTTGACTGCACAACTTTATAATGCAGAAAAATAGGGTCTCATTTCATGTATTCCACTAGCAAGAGGTGAGTTAAGAATGAACCATCTATTTTTTGTTGATGATAGCCTATTATTTTGCCAAGAAAATATGCATTAGTGGGCATGGTTAAACAACATTTTGGGGACCTATGAGGAAGCTTTAAGACAAAAACTAGGAGAAAACCTCATTATTTTTCAGCAAGAACACTAAGCAACAAACAAGGCATTATATCATGCAAGTTGCTGGTGTACGAGCTTCTTCAAATCTGGAAAAATATCTTGGCCTTCCATCTCTTATTGGTAGATAAAAAGTATCACATTTTCAAGGAATTATTGAAAAGGTGAATCAGAGGATTGAAAATTGAAAAATTAAATTTCTCTCACAGGCTGGGAAAGAAATCATGATCAAGGCTGTTCTCCAAGTCATTCCTACATATACCATAAGCATCTTTTTACTGCCAAAGGGTGCAAAAATCTTAACAGTATAAAGTCAAATTTTTGGTGGATATCTCAAGATAACAACTCCAAACTACAATGGAAAAGCTGGAAATATATAAGTTATGGCAAAACAGATGGTGGTCTTAGTTTTAGGGATTTAGTGAGTTTCAACTCAGCTCTACAAGCCAAACAAGTTTGAAGGATGCTCACCAATCCAAATTCTTTGATTGCCAGAATCTACAAAGCCAAATACTTTCCTTACAATTCCATTCTTCAAGCTCAATTAGGGTCAAGACCTTCTTAGTACACTTGGAAAAGTATCAGGTCAGCTATTGATATTATTAAAAAGGGTCTAATATGGCGTGTTGGGAATGGGAAAAAGATACATATATGGTAAGAAAATGGATACCAAGAGCAAGACAACAGATCTTTACATCATAGAAATTCATGCCAACTTTTGAAGTTGTGGTAGACTTAATAGATCAACAAACATGATGGTGAAACATAAATCTACTAAAAGAGATCTTTATTGAGGAAGATATATTGGAAATCTTTAAGTTACCTGTTAGTGTAACATTTGTTGAGGATAAAATGATATGGAAGGCTACTCCTAATGGCTGTTTCTCTGTAAAAAGTACTTACCATCTACACAAACACCAATAGCAAGACAACAAGGGGGAATCTTCAGTAAAAGGTATTCATAGTGAGCTTGGAAAGAAATATGGATGATGAATACAACCCATGTTGTTAAAGTGTTTATTTGGCGTTCATGTTCAGATGCTTTGCCTATTAAAATAAACTTATACAAGAGGAAAATTGTTAAAGATTTTGTGTGTCCCATATGTATGAAAATAGATGAAACTCCTAGCCATTTTCTATGGATATGTCCATCTACACAAGATGTTTGGATGCTAAGCAGCAGGAAAATCTTAAAAGCCTCTACCACAAAGTTGATCATTAGGAAATAGCTCCGTTTGCAGAAATAACAAGGAACTTATGGTTTAGGAGAAATAAATTGGTATTCAAAGGTACCTTTTTGCATCCTTCTACCCTTTTCAATAGAGCTAGACAGGCATAAGAAAATTTTCAAGAAGCAAACAAATAATCAAATGAAACAGTATCATCTTATTCAAATCAACAATTGGTTATACAATAGGAAACTCCACCATCAAATTGGCTTAAACTAAATTGGGATGTTGCGCTAATAAGATTGGTGTTGAAATAGCGATAAGGGATCAGCACATGATGTTTGGATGCTAAGCATCAGGAAAATCCAAAAAGCCTTTATCACAGAGTTGATCATAAGGAAATAGCTTCGCTTGCAGAAATAGCAAGGAACTTATGGTTTAGGAGAAATAAACTGGTATTCGAAGGTACTTTTTTGCATCCCTCTACCCTTTTTAATAGAGCTAGACAGGCATATAAAGATTTCCTAGAAGCAAACAAATAGTCAAATGAAATAGTATCTTCTTATTCAAATCAACAGATGGTTATACAATGGGAAACTCCACCAACAAATTAGGTTAAACTAAATTAGAATGTTGCTGTAGACCTGAAGCTAATAAGATTGGTGTTAGAATAGTGATAAGGGATCAAGAAGGGGAAGTAATTTCTACTTTAATGCAGCCACTAAAATTTTGTACACATCCTATAGTAGCAGAAGCAAGAGGACTAATTTCAGCTACTTTCTTTTGTAAGGAACTTGGTTTATAAAATGTATGTAATGTTTGAATGTGACTTTAATCAGGTTGTTAATGCTATCTTAAATCAAGGCAAGCAAAATGAGAAGTTTGGATGCTTATTGCATGAAGGACGTTCACAACATACTTGCTGATACAAGATGGAAAATAAAACATGTCAAAAGGCAAGCTAATACTGTAGCAGATACACTAGCAAAAGAAGCTATTGTGCTTTGTAATGAGATAATAGACATTAACAATGTTAATCTTTGTATCCAGTCCCTTGTAATGGCTGAAAGCCAATTGTTATGTTTCATGGAATGAAAGTATATCAGTTATAAAAAAAGTTTTAATTCGATAAAAAAATAAAAGAAAATTAAATTTTTAATAAAATTATAAAATTTTAATTTTAATTTAATATTTAAACTGTGTACGAATAAGTATGATATATTTCTCTAGGAAAAATTTAGTAACAAGTATAACTCTGCACTAATATGTGTACTAATTTAATATGATTGATCAAAAAGTAAATTTTATTAAAAATAATGTTAATTTAAATTTTAAATATAAAAAAATTAATATTAATAAATAGATTAATATGTGACTTTATTTATACATAACGAAACTCATTTCTCTAACTATTCTTTGCGCAAACTTGTAATTACCAAAAAAATGTAATCGTTGGAATTGGGCCAAAAAATAGGGCCGCCAAACTTCAAACAAAACCCATCTGCTGGCCCAAAGCAACTACTTTCTCCCAGTCCACCCACTCGGACTCGTATCAGTCTCCACTGCAATTTTCAGCTACCTCCAAGGCTCCAAGTCGAAGCGAAACCATGGCAGCGGCTCTAGCTCGAGTCTCGAGGAAAGCCCTGCGCGCAACCCACGCCAATCTCCTTATACAGCGTACCCTCGCCACCGCTGCGGAAGCAGCATCGCCATCACCATCGGCGGCACCGAATAGGATCACGGAGTCGCCAGATCGCGTGTGGTGGGACTACAGAGGGCAGAGGAAGATAATACCGCTTGGTCAGTGGCTCCCGAAGGTCGCCGTTGATGCCTACGTGGCACCGAACGTGGTTCTGGCCGGCCAGGTTACCGTCTATGATGGAGCCTCCGTTTGGGCTGGCTCCGTCCTCCGCGGTGATCTCAACAAGATTACTGTTGGATTCTGCTCCAATATCCAGGAACGCTGCGTCCTTCACGCCGCCTGGTCCTCTCCAACAGGTTCCAGTCCATTCTCTTTGGCTCTGTTGTTTGGTAGCTGAGAAATTGTTGAGGGAAAAAGTGCATCTTTCTTGGTTAAGGCGTGTACTTTTGTCTTGAATTCTTAGGTTGAGGATGTATGTTTGTTGGGATTTAAGGATTTTGTTGACGGGTCGTAGCATAAAGTTTGTGAATTTACTGAATCTGTCAAGCTGAGGATTAGGTCCAATGCGGTTTACTATTTCATACCTTTGTCGACAATGTAACTTTAACTGGAATTTATAGTAGCACAGCTTCCTGGACTCGTATTAGAAACGGCCGATTGTTAACTGGTTGGAAAAGAAAAGAAAAAATGGAAATTTTTTTTTGTCTAATTCATGATTGTTGGCCTAAAGTAGATGAATAGAGAAAAGAAAGAATGTTTTACATTGAATTTTGAGGTCAAGGATGTATAATTCTTGAGTTCTGTCAGAGTGTAAATTTGTGGATTAAGTGAGCGTGTTGTTCCAACGTTGTTTAAAATTTCATAGCTTCTCTGACAATTGAGTTAGGGTTTATATTGTCATGTTGAAAGACTGAAACTTTCTGTTGAAGTAATGAGATGCTGGTTAGTAATATATGGGTCACTTTTTGCTGTGAGTGGTATGTAGGGCTATCTCTAAAGGGGTGTGTATTTTGTTAAACATACGCACTGGAACATTTGTTGATCCGTGTGATAATTTTTATTGTCTCTTTCTCTTAGCCTCTCAGAGGTTTGTAATCAATGCCAGGACCTATTGGGCTCATTCTTTTTATTTTTTTATTTTTTATATGTCATTCTTTGGAAATTAGATGGATATATTGGTTGGTTGTTGGTGTTAAAACATATTTGATGTTGACAATGTTTCTTCACGATTCTTACAGATCGTGGACAGTTTTCTTTGGATGCTTTTGCATATGTGATAGATTAGATCATTAATTGGTGTTGTTTTCATTAAGTCAGTCGATTACCTTAGCTTTTTGAAAGATCTGTAACACCCAAAAGAAGGTTTCCATTACCATTAGAGTAGGGCAGGATGTGAAAAAAAGGGATATGAATGATGAATGATAAATTGGAACAGAAGCAGGTGCTGTTTCTTTGAAAGTCGATTGATTACCTTAGATTACTGAAAGTCTCTGGCACCCAAAATAATTGTTGCTTAATGGATGGGATGTGAATTATGCATAGTAGATTAGAGCATTGGTATGCACAATTTCTGTCAAAGTGTGTTGATTACCTTCATTACTGAAAGATCTCTAACACCAAGAGTCTCTCTCTCTCTCTCTCTCTCACACACACACACACACACACACACACACACACACACACACACATTTATGCTCCCACTCACCTTCATGGAGTGGCCAATTCTTCACTATTAGCCAAGTATGTAGGTAATATATCTCGCCACTAGAACTCAATTCAATTTGGGCTTTCTATTTCCCAAAAAAATCATGTGTTTGAGGGCTTGATTGGTACCTGTACTTGATATGATCTGTGCTAGACCCATCGGTGAGTCCTGGAGTTGACTCATGGTTGTGTCGTGGTTTAGTTTTCTTGATGCACATCACAATCATGGAACTATTAAAGTTCTCCATTGTGTTTGCTGTTGTTTTATCCTTAGTCATCAACTTGCCCTGGAGCTGGCACTCGTAGCTGATTCTCTCACTTTTATACGTACTAAAGTCAACTTCTTAAGTTTCGAAAGTTTATTACTCGTATTCTCCTTACCTATCAAAAAAAAAATTACTCGTATTCTCCTAATTTGAGACTGCCTTTGGTTAGATTCTTCTTTATCGACAGGAAACAATCATCACGCAACTCATAAACAACTATAAACTTGATGAAGGTGTCATTTGATCCTAGGTCCCAACAGGAATTATTAGCAGCCTAGCTGGTAGGTTAATACTTATCCAAAAAATAAATGAAAAAGGCTGGTTTCTTCAGTTGATCCAATCAGGTGTCCCCCCCCCCCCCCCCCGGCGGGGCAAGTGAAAAGTTCTGCAGGCCCCCTTTTTTTAATATGCCATTGTTAAATAATGAGAATATTGTCAAATTCTGCTGGTAATATGAGTTATTTTGTGCGCCATTGTTTTCCTGGGACTGATTTTTTTATTAACATGTATAGCACCTTTTCTTATTGGAGGTAGAATTGGGAGGAAATAGTAAATCCCTTATCACAGACCTGCCAAATATCTTCATAACATGTGAAACTGTTTCTCATGTATCAGGCTTGCCAGCGGAGACATCTGTTGACAGATATGTGACCGTTGGTGCATACAGTCTTCTGCGATCCTGCACAATTGAACCAGAGTGCATTATTGGGCAGCACTCCATTCTTATGGAAGGTTCCTTGGTGGAAACCCACTCTATCCTTGAAGCTGGGTCTGTGGTTCCCCCAGGGAGAAGAATTCCAACTGGTGAACTTTGGGCAGGAAATCCGGCAAGATTTGTCAGGAATCTGACCCATGAAGAGACCTTAGAAATCCCTAAACTTGCCGTTGCAATTAACGATCTGAGCAAAGAACATTCCTCGGAGTTCCTTCCATACTCTACTGTTTATTTGGAGGTTGAGAAGTTGAAGAAGTCTTTGGGGATATCCATTTGATCATGTTTGTTGTCATTTTTTCATGCATCGAATTTTTGAAGTTTCCCTGTGACGAAAATAAGCAGGTCCAAGACATGAAACAAGCTTTTAAATTCCCTGTGTATTTGGCTTTGCTAGCTGTTTAAAGAGTTGTTTGGAAGTCTGATTCCAAAGATGTTACATCAGTGATTGAAGTCACTTATTAAGAAATTTTTTGTTTATGCCTTTTCCCTAATCTCTTTAAGCTCGTTATGAATTCATCACTCGGCCTGCTGGCCATTTTCTGGCATGATTGATGGCATTCCTTACCAAGTTCTTTGTTTTTATGGAGCACATTCAGATTCAAGATCAATATTACCAAATTCTTTACCTTATTAACTCAAACAGGACATAAATCATAACTGAGAACTATTTAACTTTTTCAATAGATGATTGCAGTAAAGACAAACAGGTCTCCCGTGTGGGGTTTGAGACCAAATAAAATCAAATGCAGATTTTATTTAAACTTAAAAGTATTCAACCAAACTTTGTTATAACGTTTGTAAATCTAGGTGGTTCTTTGGCAGTTGATCACTTGGCAAATCTTCACAGGCAAAACGGCTGAGATTCTACTACTCTAGGGTCAAACCTAATTTCATTTTCACAGTCATGTACCTTCATTTTCTCTATTAAACCATGAGCTATATGGTGGAGAGGATGGGACAAGAGATTAGGTATGTGTTTATGGGTTGGCAGATTGTTCTTTGTGCATTAGTGGAGAGAATGGACGGACCATTAAGAATCCTCCCCCACCCATAAAATCTAGCAATAATTGTAATATAATTTTAGCAATTTGCACCATATTAGGTGTTAATTATATAATATTAAACCCTTTTCAATAACCCTATCTCTTGGTATGACACCACCAACAAGAGTAGTCATTGTATTTGATTAGGATCAAAATGCTTGGGACAATTTAGAGGCAAGGAAATAGGGCCCTATTATTTCTAAGTTACTATTTTTGTTAGAATTTATACTGCTGTCACTGTTATTTTATTACCAATGGTCCACCCCACCAAACATGATGTGGACAATGCCATCATCCAGATTCCAACCTTTAAGCATCACTTTCAGGATGAACTAAAAGAGTTCTGCATCATGAACTAACATTTCATAATAGAAATGAATGAATTGTTTTGTTATCTAATGAATTGTTTTGTTATCTCTTCATTCATTTAAAAGCTGGTACCTCTTCATTCATTTAAAAGCTGGAGGGCCCCATGGAAAATGTGGTCAGAAATCCATAATGTGTGAAATTACTAAATTTTGATGGTCTAGAATATGGGCCAGTTCATGCCTTCATGATCAGTTGGAAGTTCTACCTCTCAATGTTCTAGTGCATTTTGTAACTAAGACAAATATACCATACTTATATATATGCATTTAATTTCGATTTGTTTCAATTAGTGTTATGCCTAAATATAATAGAAAATGATTTGCACACGTTCTTGCCTAAGGGTCTCAAGTACGAGAGTTGACATATTGAGTGAGTCATACATCATTTATTGCTACTCGTGTAAATTTTTAAGACATCATTGTAAGTTCAATAAATTTTGCAGACCCCATTCATGTGTCTATCTTTCTCTTCATCTGAGACCCGCAAATTCGAGTAAAAACTTGTGGAGGGATCTTGATTCAAATGTCAATCAATATTGTTGATGTAAAGATATCTTCTCAAAGATATCTTCTCTCTCTCTCTCTCTCTCCTTTTTTTTTTATTGTTTTTACTTTGATTTTAAAAGTTGGAGTGCATAGATGATGACATGCATAGGGTTATAATATAGTTAATTATAACATACTAGTATTGAGGATGATGGCAATTATGCATGAGAAAAGAAATTATGCAGTAATTTTAAACCACTAGAAACACTTCTAGACTTGAAAAGGAACCTTCTTTGAATGTCATCAACCACTATATATGTCTTGTAGAAGACGTAATGGGGAAACATCTCCTATCAATTGAATCTTTTGTAATTAAACCAAAGATTATGACGGCTCGCCCATCCAAATTTTATTGCTAATCCATTCATCTATTTCTCCCACTTTCTTCTTCTTTCTTTTTCTGGCCCCAGTTTGCTGTCATGGGTATATTGCAACAGGCATGAATTCGAACATGGAGGAGTTTCAAATGATCGGAAACATGATAGAGATCATGAACATGTTGTTTGTTTCATCATTCATCAGTACTCATCTTCTTGACCAGGTAAGTAAGGAGAAAACACATGGGGATGTTGGAACGGCTCAATCAAATCAAATCTCCCAAATAAGGGTTTTGGGTCCTTTAATCTGATTGAGCCGTGCCAATATCATCCTTTGCTTTACCATGCCCCTTAAGAATGACTTACACACACACGTACACACACACAAATACATACATACATCCAAGCATGCATGCATGTGTGTGTCTGATCTCTAGGAAAAGCTAGCTTATGCTAATTCTTTTAGATCAAAGCAGAAGGATCAAGGTCCCAGAATTAAGCATTCCCAAATACCTTTTTCAGTCTCTGAAAACTATACTCTGTGAAAGTAGTGCATATAGTTCCAGTTCCAGCAGTATATGTGTCTCTCATTTTTAATATCCTTCATTTTCAAAGTCATTCTTCCTTTAACGAAGCTGCTTCAGAACAACTGTCACATTTTTTGAGTTTTTTCCCTCATTTTTTCTTTTCTTTCTATAGTGTGTAGAAAACTAGAATTATAATCCATATCGTATATACATACTACATGGGGGGAATGCAGTCAACTGCAAAGTGCATCCTCTAGCACCATTTCCCCTTTTCTGGTGTGCTTCTAACCTATTCAGAGAAGGATAAATACATAACTTTCTTACAACTCGGTGTTAAATGGAAGACGATAATGTTTTGAAATTCAAATCGAAAGGAGAAGTCAAAATTCATATAATTATTCTTTCACTTTGTCTTTCTCTGAGTGAGAAAGAGAGATATTAAGGGCGGCTCATGCTGTCACAAGGTCAAGATACTGAATTCCGAAAATAAGACTTGATAGGTAGGGCGGTTTGAGATCCAACTCAATTTGATCGGATAGTGGGGCGATGGGGCCATGCTGTCAAGGAGTTGATGCTCCTTTCTTACCATAAAACTTTGTGTTTAATTCACTGTGCACTTTGAGACCTAAGAAAACTGATTACCTTATTGGCAACTTCAAGTTGCTATACTTATTTTATTTGCAACTTTTAAGGCTCCATTTGGATGTTGAGTTAAGTTGAGATGCGTTAAATTTTTTTTATGAATAGTAGTGAGTTGAGAGGGTAGAGTGGATTTTGTGGGGTTCACCCAAGATGAATTTAGATGTGTTTAGATGTTAAGATGAATTTAGAGATATTTATGAGAAGTTGAAAAAAGTTGTGGGTCCCACATATAAAAATGTATTAAGTTGAAAAAGGTTATGGGTCCTACATGTAAAGGGGTTTTGAATTGAGATGGGTTTAGTAATTTGAGAGTTGGGTGTTTGGATGTTAGACTCAACTTAAAATTAGACTGAACTGAATTGATTTAAGTTGAATCTAACAACCAAACGGGATAAGGGTTCAATTATCACATGATTGGAAAAACTCAGCTTCATCATGATCAATTAGACTTACATATATATCTCTAGGACGACTCCCAAGCGCTCTGCTCAGTCCGAAGAAAGGAAGCGTTCTCCGTCCAGTAACTAGTCAACCAGCCATAACCGCTCCGCCCATGCGGGTGGAGCTTCGACTCCTTCCCCCCTCCACCTGTCTAGCCTCCTCAGGCTGTGTTTATACAGTCTTTTTTTGTGGTTTTTTCAAGCTTTTGCCAATAGCATAATGGTGTTCTGATTTACTGCTCGTCGGACTTCGAAGACCAACACGCGCCCTACCTCTGGACTCCCCAGCCGCCAATCTGTTGGAAGGTAGGAGATTTTTGCCAATTAGTGTGGCACGTTCTTCTCATGCACTTTTGTCTATGCGCGTGAAACCCAAGAGCGGCCGTGAAAGGGCGAGTCCCCTGCTGCCACGCGTAGCTCCATTTGGTTTAGCGGCCCTGGTTCTTTTAGAACTGGTTACCTTTTCTCTACATAGGGTGGCGCATATACCTCACGCGCCACCACCTCCGGTCATGGTCTTTCGTCGGTGTATTGGCACATCATTTAGTTGCTACATCCCTATATTTTCATTTTTCCTAACCAAATATCAAGATGAAGTGGTCGTGAAAATCTCCTTCAGTCGGACCGGATCAACAAAAAACAACACATCTTTCTCAACTACTACAACTTTACGTTATAGTTTAAAAACCGCTTTAACCAGCATCCCCTTTAGTGGGTTGGGTGGGAGCCAAGTTTTTGGCTCTGAAATCCTTTTTTTTTTTTTGTTTCGTTACTTTTGTTTGTTTTGGGATGATTGTTGGAGACTCCCACCCCTTTGAAATTTTGTATCCTGTAACCGCTTAGTTTGATATATAAAATATCACTTGCTTAAAAAATAAAGACTTAAATATATATATATATATATATATATATAAATATATTTTGCAGTAATGACAAATTGCAAATGAAAACATATACTTAAAAAAAATGAAATAAATATGAAATCTACATATAAAGAAGTTGTTGTAGACACTTTTGAGCAACGAGGGTGCTGTTCTCTTGTGGTGGCAAAAAGAGGTACAATTACACTGGTTAATATTCTTATTCTTACACCAACTTATTGGCCCGCATAAATTAATAGAAAAGAACAAAAGCAACGATATACGTACACCTATTTTTATAACCTTTTATACAACCACATTTTAAAATAAGAGTATTTATGTAAAGATGTTACTTTTATAAGTTACTTTACAAAAATGCCCCCTAATTTAAAATATAGTTGTATAAAATATTGTAAAAAGAAATGTATGTCTATCATTTTCCAAAAGGGAAACAAAACGGATCATTTGAGCTAATGAGTAAATATATTAAATTGATAAAAACAAACAAAAATTTGACAGAAGAAAGCATCAAGAGAGGTTGCTAATCAAATTGCTGAGTTCACATTAAAATAGGTTTGGAAGTAAGATGAAATTCAAAATTCTTATTTCATCATTATAATTTTTTTTTTAAATTTTTACACAAAATATAATACACAATTAAACTTTTTCAAATTCTAAAACAATAATAATGTTAAAAAATAATATTTTATTCAATTTTTAACTTTTATCTCAAACTGAAAATTCTCATCTTAACATCCAAACCTTTGTATTCATCAAGAATTAATCAATACCTAATTTGTCTTGTATAACATACTTAAAACAGGGCCGTCTTGTTAAGGACCCTAGTCTTGTCCCTAACACTAAGGACCATGGGCTTGCCTTGGTGAGGATGATGATTGAGTGACCTTACCAACTTGCTTGGCCTTCCACAAAGGGTTGGTGTTTGGGTGATGAAATGATGAAGATGATGATGATGTAGTAGTCGGGTAATCTAAATGATGATTTGGTGCGTTTGATGCAATGTGAAATGACTTGATAGTTGCCCTTGATATTGGCGCCACTTGGATGATGCTTAGGGTGGGTATGGTGAAGTGTAATTAGGGTTTTGGGTGGTGGCTAAAGGGGATTACGAAATTGGAAAGTGATGGATTAGGGTTGGAGTGTATGATAGATTGCTCCTTGACTTTAGGGATTTGTTAAGGTAAGACGGGGAAGGTAAGATTTGGATTTGGTAAGAGGATGAGGTTGGATGGTGTTTAAATGAGTCTAGGGTTGTTCCTAGAATTTAGGGATTTGGAGATGATAGGATTTGAATATGGCAAGCGGATGAGGATCTTTGGTAGGATTTGAAAAGATGGAAATGATTGAGGGATAATTCCTAAGTTGTACGAATCTATCAAGGAAAGATAGGGTTTATGTTTTGGCAAGTGGAGAGGGTCTTGGTCGACTTGAGTAATTCTAGGAATTGAGTGAGTTTAGGGATTGGATTTCCTAAAATGTTGGAATTGGAATTTGAGTTTAAATTTGGAAAAGTGGTTGGCCGAAGATGGATAAAGGGATAGGATGGGATTTGGAAGATGAGATGAGAATTCCTAAAAGGTAGGAATTTCCTTGTGGGAATCTAGGTGGTTTCGGCTAGGGTTTGTGAGACTAGATGAAGGGTGGCTAGAGTTGCCAACTAAGGCAAGATGTTTATGGAATGATGGGAAGAATTTATGAAAATTGGCAAACACTTTAGTGGTCGAGAATGAGGGTATGGAAAGATCAAATGAGCAATTGAATAATGAACACCAAGAGCAAAATGATGAACGCTCGAGAACAAAATAAAATACTTAAGAACTTGAATGAACAAAAGATAACAAATCAACTAATGATTAACAGATTGCACAATAGTTGAAATAAACCTCATGAATTGATAACTTGATTAAAAATAAGGATAACAACAACTTGGATTCAAGAATTGCACCAAGTTGCAAGATCAAGATAAATTAATCACATCTATTCACGAATTGCAAGGTATGATCCCCTCTTTGAGATTTACGAATTGCAACTAAAAAGCCTAAGTGCCTAGCATCGATTGTTAATCTCCTAAACAAAATAATCATCCTTTAGGTAATTTGCCAAACGATGTAAATGCAAAGACTAAGGGTCATATTTATAAAAATTACAACTTGAAAACCCTCAATAGGTCTATTGAAAAATAACTAATTAAATTAAAATAAATAATAAGTAATAACATAGTTGGCATGGGCCAAGTTGACCTATGGCATGCATGAACCCATGGGTGGGCTAGGTTGACCCTTCTCTTTATGGGATCCTACCATTCCCCATCTCTTCAAGAACATCCTTTACCTCAAGAATTAAATTTGAAAATGTCCATACCCTTTCATTATTCTCTTCCTTAGCCATCTCCATAGAAAATCAATATGTCTCTCATTTGCCCAACTTTTCTAACATTGAGACCTCACCCGACTTGGCCTCCTTGGATGCTAAAGTTACCCATATATTTTTCTTGGATCCTAACTTGAATTCCATGATCCTTTTGTTGTAGTCAAGCACTACCCGTCCAAGGCCATTGAGCCATGGATTGCTCAATACAACATCAAGCTCTACCAAAGGAAGTATATGTAAATCTACCACTACTCGCACTCCTTGCACATTCATTTTTACTTCTTTCACTAGCCCTTCACATTTCATCTTGTCCCCACTAGCCATCTTTACCTCAAATGGCTCTATAGCAATCGGATTCAACCCAACCTTGGCAACAAAGGTGGAGTTGATGAAGTTGTGTGTGTAGCCACTGTCTACCAACAAAGGGATTTTAATTGTTCCTATCCATGCCATTACCCTCATGGAGGTATGTTTTTGGGTCCCCATCAAGGTATTAAGGGACAACTCGACTTCATCATAATTTTTATTCACTTTAGTCTCCTCTTGGCTGTACCTTGGCTAGAGGATTCCACAAAATAACCATCATCCTCTTCCTCGCTTTTCTCATCAACCAACATGTACACTTGTCCCGATATATATTTGTGCCCTATACCCCATTTTTCTCCACACTTAAAACAAATGCCTTTTTTTATACTATATTAGATCTCTTCTCTTGAAAGCTGCTTTACTTCAAGTGGCTTAAATTTAGAAGCACTCCCAATTTCCTCATTGCCTTTTAAAGGAACATTGGTTTGCAAGGGTGTAGTAACCGTACTCTCTATTTCTTTTGATTGATGTCTCTCCATATTAGTGCCCTCTTCTAGGATTTCTGCCATTCTTATATCTTCTTGAATCTTAGAGGGTTGCTTCAACTTAATTTCCTTGGCTATCCAAGACTTCAACCCATTCACAAACGTGCCCACATGGGCCTCCTTGGACCACCCTCTCACAAGAGTTTGTAATTGCCTAAACTCTTCAATGTAACTATGCACTTTGCCTTCTTAACTCAATTTGGCAAGTTGTCCATAGTGATTAATGGTAGGGGATGATCCAAATTGCATGCGGAACTCTTTTTCAATCTTCTCATTTCCTGCTCATATTGGTCCCGGATCCACTTCCACCACTTACCTGCTTTTCCCTCCAAATAAAAACATGCCGTCAACACCCTCTCATGTCTAGGCACCTCATACACATAGAAGTAGTGGTCAACCTTGTCAAACCATTCATATGGATCTCCCCTATTAAATCTGAAAAAATCCACCTTTGGCCTCTTAGGTCCTCAATCATAAGCCCGGTTTTCCCTTTTATCTTCGTAGTGGTCAACGTCATATCCTCTCTCATGATGGTCTTTTCTTCTCTCATAATGGCCTCCACAGCCATAAGGCCTCTCATAACCATGCTCATGCTCAAACCTGCCCTCAAAAAATTCTTCTCTTGGTGGCCTCTCAAGCCTTACATCTTGATACTCTTTTCTCACACTATGAGTTCTAGAGGGTTGGTCAACATTGTGGATCCATCTCTTAACAACAACTTGATTGTTTTTAATTCTATCACCCATTCTAAACTCATTTTGTGGTAGCTCACATAAAGAGTCCATGACACTTGTCTTGGCCCCATCCATAAGGACCTCGTGCTCTTGCCTATTCGGATTTGGTGGTGGTCTTTGCACATTAGTTTCCACCATTTTCCACTCAAGCCTCTCAAGGCTTGCATTAGTCTCCCTCTTTAAGGTCTCAATGTCCCTTCTACTCTCCTCAACCGTACGGTTGGTAGCATTTAAGGACATTGTAAATTCGGCCAAGGTAGTCTTAACCTCATTGATGAGGTTATCAAGCCTTAAGCCTAGCCTTTCTATGGCCTCTATGAGTTCCTGGTTGGAATCACCTTGTTCCTTCTCTTGAACCACACGACTCATGGCTAACAATTTGGTGGGTAGGGCTTGCTCTTAGTTCACAAATCCAACCTTGGATCCCCCACCTTCAAAGGTGGTCGACCCTCTTGCACACAAGGTCCAACCTTGGATCTTCCACCAACTTGTGTGGTTGATCCTTACAATCACACTACTCCATTCTCCTCCGCAACTCCCAAACTTCATGCAATCAACAATTCAATCAACAAAAATTTTAGGATCCACGATGCTTTCTCCCAATCAATTCACAAAGTTTGGGTTAATGTGCCGTTTACTTCTTTAGAGAAATCTAAGCATCTCCAAATCGCCAAGCAAGGTAGCTCTCTCAATGAAAGTACCAATTAATGTTAGGGACATAGTCTTGTCCCTAACACTAAGGACCGCGAGCTTGCCTTGGTGAGGATGATGATCGAGTGACATTGCCAACTTGCTTGGCCTTCCACAAAGGGTGATGAAATGAAGAAAATGATGATGATGTAGTAGTCGGGTAATCTAAATGATGATTTGGTGCGCTTGATGCCATGTGGAATGACTTGACGGTTGCCCTTGATGTTGGCACCACTTGAATGATGCTTAGGGTGGGTATGGTAAAGTGTAGCTAGGGTTTTGGGTGGTAGTTAAGGGGGATTACGAAATTGAAAAGTGATGGATTAGGGTTGGGTGTAGGATAGATTGCTCATTGACTTTAGGGATTGACTAAGGTAAGATGTGGAAGGTAGGATTTGGATATGGTAAGAGGATGAGGTTGGATGGTGTTTGAATAAGTCTAGGGTTGTTCCTAAAATTTAGGGATTTGAAGATGATAGGATTTGAATATGGTAAAAGGATGAGGATCTTTGGTAGGATTTGAAAAGATGGATATAATTGAGAGAGAATACCTAAGTTGTAGGAATCTATCAAGGAAAGATTGGGTTTCGGTTTTGGCAAGTGGAGAGTGTCTTGGTCGATTTGAGTAATTCTAGGAATTGAGTGAGTTTAGGGATTTGATTTCCTAAAATGTTGGGATTGAAATTTGAGTTTAAATTTGGGAAAGTGGTTAGCCAAAGATGGAGATGAAGAGATAGGATGAGATTTGGAAGATGAGATGAGGATTCCTAAAATGTAGGAATTACCTTATGGGAATCTAGGTGGTTTCAGCTAGGGTTTGTGAGACTAGATAAATGGTGGATAGAGTTGCCAACTAAGGCAAGAGGTGTATGAAATAATGGAAAGAATTTATGGAAATTGGCAAAAACTTTAGTGGTCGAGAATGAGGGTATGGAAGGATCAAATGAGCAATGGAATAATGAACACCAAGAACAAAATGATGAACACTCGAGAACAAAGTGAAATACTTAAGAACTTGAATGAACAAAAAATAACAAATCAACTAATAATTCACGGATTATACAATAGTTGAAATAAACCTCATGAATTGATAACTTGATAAAAATAAGGATAACAACAACTTGAATTCACAAATTACACAAAGTTGCAAGATCAAAATAAATGAATCATACATATTCACGAATTGCAATGTGTGATCCCCTTTTTGGGATTCACAAATTGTGCCCAAAAAGTCCAAGTGCCTAACACCGATTGTTGATCTCCTAAACAAAATAATCCTCCTATAGGAAATTTGCCGAAAGATATAAATGCAAAAACTAAGGGTCCTATTTATAAGGATTATAACTTGAAAACCCTCAATAGGTCCCTTGAAAAATAACTAATTAAATTAAAATTAATAATAAGCAATAACATAGTTTACAGGGGCCAAATTGATCTATGGCATGCATGAGCCCATGGGTGGGCTAGGCTGACCCTTCTCTTCATGGGGTCCTACCACATCTTCTATCCATACCCGTTCTTCATTAACATCATAAGCAAATTTTGCTAAAAAATGAGCTATCTTATTCCCTTCCCTATATGTATGTTGAATTGTCCAACTAGGTTTTTAACAAAGATTTCCTTTAATGTCTTCGACTAACTGCCCATGCCATTCACGGTCGTCTTCCATAATGTTTACTTCCTTGACAATTCCTAAAGAATCCTTTTCAAAGACTGCCTTTTTCACATTAAGCTTTGCACACAGCTATAGGGCCTTTTATAAAGTAGTGCTCTCAAATATAACAAATAAATTAATATGATCTTTTGACATATAAAGTGAGACTTGCACATCCCCTTCTTCATCTCTGATGACCACACCTACCCCCATTCTTTTATTATTTGAGTTAAAAGCAGCATCTCAATTCACCTTCACAAATATCTCCATAGGAGCTTTCTATCGGATCATGTTCATCTCTACTATATTGGCCTTTAAGCTCTTACTTATATTACTCTGGACTTGTTGATATTCTATAACTCTGGTTCTAGCCTGGTTAAAGAGCACTCTAGGACTAATAAATTTCTCAAAAATGTATCTATTTCTTCTCAGCCAAGTTTTTCTCATAACAATAGATACCAATTCTAAATCTTCATTTGAAATTTTTTCTACCATCTTCAACCAAACTGTATTCACATCCACTTCATTCAATTTCCACTTCTACATAAGGCTCTCCTTCTCTGCCCACACATTTATAGCAGCTGAGCAATTTCAGAGTGCATAACATATTGTCTCTTCCTCCCTTACACATATAGGACAATAAGGAGTATCAACCACTCTCTTTTGATACAGATTCCTTCTAGTTGGTAGGAAATTATTGAGTGCTTTCCATAAGAAGGTTTTGACCACCCTTGGAACATTCAAGTTCCACAAAATTTTCCACCCTTCTTTAAACTTCCCCCCATCCGAGGATTCCCCTTTAACCTTCTTTTTCCTGCTCAACTCAAGATGATAGACACCTTTAACATTGAACATGCAATTCTTAGTATAGGCCCAAATTCTTTAATCATTTAAATTTGTTTGACTGAGTGGGATACTGCAAACTGCTTCAGCTCCTCATTGAAAGATTCCTTCACCATTTCAAAATTCCACCTTCCACTATTCATATCAATCAATTCCACCACTCTGACATTAGCACTGAAATTTTTTACTGGAGATTAGATTCTATGAGAGGATTGACTTGGAAGCTATTTATCTTCCTATATTTTAATATTGAGCTCGTTTCCCACCCTCCAAACAAGCTCCTCCTTTAATATATCTAAAGATATCCACAAGCTTCTCAAAATCATTGAAGGGCCATTACCCAGTTTTGCATCAAGGACATTAGTGTGCTTAAAATACTTATTTTTTAGAATCATTGCAGTAATAGAATTGGGCTTGGTCAAAACTATCCAACATTGCTTTGCTAGAAGAGCTATACTAAGCTCTTTAGCTTTCTAAAATCCAAACCCCCAACAGCTTTTGCATACCCTATCTTCTACCAACTGGTCCACTATATTTTTTTTTTGTCATTATTTCTGTGCCTCCACCAAAATCTATCCATTACACCTTATATCTCCTTGCATAACCTCTTTGGTAATTTGAAAACACTTATATGGTATGTGGGCATAGATTGAATAATAGCTTTGAGTAGAATCTCTTTACCAGCAAGGGATAAAAACTGAATTTTTCAATTGTTAATCTTGTGCCAAATTCTATCTTTAATCCCTTTAAATGTGTTATAACGAGACCTTCCCACCATTGTAGATAATCCCAGATACTTATCACAATTGCTTTGCACCCTTGTTCCTAAGTCTTGCACTATCTGATTCTTGTCAGCACTTTTAGAACTTGAGCTGAACATAATAGTTGTCTTTTGTAAATTCAGACATTGTCTTGAAGCTTGTTCATATACTTTCAAGATATGCCTTATTTTTTTTCTATTCACTCTAACTTACTTTCTCAAAAATTATACAATCATCAGCAAACAGGAGGTGTGTCACTTTAACCCCACCCCTTACAACTACAACAACTCTTATCTCTCCTTTTACCTCCACCATATTTACTAAGCTACTCAATCTTTTAGCACACAAAAGAAATAGATAAGGGATAAGGAATCCCCTTGTCTTAATTCTCTTGAAGGACATATATCCTCAGCAAGCCTCCCATTTACCAACACAGCATATGTAACTAAAGCTATGCAATCCATAACCAACTTTATCTACCTAACTCCAAACCCATCTTCTCCATTACTGCTTCTAGGTAAGCCCATTCAACTCTATCATAGGCTTTTGAAATGTTTAGCTACAATGCCATACTCCTCACTCGACTCTTGAACCTTGTTTTCACTCTACTCTTGAACCTTGTTTTCACTCTACTCTTGAACCTTGTTTTCATTGAGTGCAAAGCCTCATAAGTTGCTATTACATTGTTTGAGATCGGCCTCCCTATTATATAAACACTCTAGTTATTTGGGATAATGTCATTTAACACTAGCTTGAGTCTGATTGCAAAGAGTCTTGGTCAATATAACAGTCTGTTAGAAATTCAATAGTGGGATTTCTATAGGTTTTAGGAATTTAGTGAAAACTCCATAAGTTTTTATAAATCGATCAATTGCGTAGGTTTTAATCTGCCAGCATAGTCAATGTTACCACTCACTATGGTGTTAGAAGTACGATTTTATTTATTTAAGATAATTAGAAGTGTCAGGATGCAATATGATCTATGCCAATAGACTCGATTATTTAGGACTTTATGGCGCAATAAACTCATTTTTAATTTTTGGATGAAACACTTGTTCGAAAACGCGTTTTGTTTATTTCGAGGTATTTCGAAATTGAATTTTGATAAATGAATTACATAGTTAGGTTAACGTGTATGTTTAGGATTTTATAGTACAAAGTTTGTTTTTGCTTTTCCTGGTGTGAATAGTAATCTCAATAATAGCATCTAGTGCAGTGTTTTCAAAATCATAGCGTGAAATATCTATATGAGGTTAGAGAAGTTTTAATTAGACACTTGAGAAGATATTAGCTATAATTGATGAATAATATTGGACACTTGGCACCATGAGATGGAAATGTGAAAGAAATCAAGGTGTGAGGTCATGCCACTTAAGTAAAATCCTATTGCATCCAACCATCTAAATTGTTTCAAACCAAATAGGGTTTCAACCCTAAATAGTTGAAATCTAATTAAAATCTCAAAAACTTAGCTGAATTCGAAACCCTAAATAGTTACCCCAAACCCCAAACTTGATTTCAAAACTCTATTGGATTTGATTTCTAATATTGTGTTTAATCACTTGATTAATCACTTTTACATGCTATTAATTTCTTAAATTCATGTTATGACATCATTATTTAACCCTTTAAATCTTGAAAATTTGATTGGACCATAAAAAATTGTATTTGGACTTGATAGCATCTTAAACTCTAACTAAACCCTCTTTAAGCCCAAAATGAAGTCCACTTGTTTAAAACCCACAAATTTTGGCCATCTTGGCAAAACTTCTTGAGGAAGTTTCTACCCATTTAATGCTAACCATCCATTGCTCATGACAGTCCCAAAGTTGTGTATGATGTGAAGGCCAAAGGCCACATCACCATCACCCTTCTCTTGGAAGTTTCGTTGGCTGAAAACTACTCACTATTTACACCTTTTTGTGACCTAATCACCATCCATCAAGGTGTCTCTCAAGCCCATACTTCACTTCTCAGAAGTTTATTAGGCGTAAAAGTCATCCTTTCACTCACTTCATCCTTTTTCATTTCTGTTCTTGAAAAGAACACTTAGAAGCTCTCTTGGATAGGTTTTGAAATCTTTTTGCATGCCATTTTGGAAACATTCGTAAGTATTTTTACACAATGATTCCTTCATAAAAATTGTTCTTCTTTGAGTCTGGTTTCTATAGGTATATTTTTTGTTTGACTTCATTGTCATTTGATTATAAGTTGTTTTAACCATGAAGAGGTCATTTTGGGCAATAAACTGGATGGTATGTTATATTTTGAAATTTTTGACCAAACTAATGGATATATCTTGGTCAAAATTTTTATGGACTGTTTTAAACATGTTTATATGAATATTTTTTAATTATTAGTTAATTGATAAAAGCTTTTGATGAAAACTTTCTCAAATCTAGAAACCTAGAAACTTGAAGGAGAAAAACAATTTCTACTTTAAGAAAATTAGGATATTTTATAGTTTAATCTTTTATAGTTTTTGTTTTACTTGATGATCTTAAGCTTTTTATTTACATGTTAGGATGTTGGTTCGAAGGTTTTAGCTGTTGATTTCTGAAGATATGATTTTAATGCAAGAGAATATTCAGTTAGATTAAAAGTTTGACGATTTCAGTTAGATCCATGTTTTGGTTTGTTTTTAGTCATGTGATTTTAAGCTTAATAATTGGATCTAATTTAGGACATTTTTAAATCATATGATTTTTTGGTTTGAAGATTTTATCATGGTATGTCTCGGATCAAGTATTTGATCAAATCAAAGTTGAGAATAAATTCAATTTTTAAAAGTGTAGGAGCTTAGTACTTCCAGTGAGATTTTGTGATTTTTGGTAACTTTTATGCGTTGATTCAAAGCATGATAATTCTTGGATTGTGTTATGAACATGTTAGAGGAAAGTTTAAAATTTTTGAAAGTTCTTGAAGATGTTTTGAAAAAGATCAAGACCTTGAAATTCAAAGGTTTATATTTTAGTTAAAAAATTTGAATCATTTTACTAAAAAGTTTTGTAATTACGTGAAGTAGATTTTGGTTGGATATTTTAAGAATATTTTTAATCTTAAGATAGGAGGATATTTGTTACAATATTTAAATTTGATCATGAATTATGAAATAAATTTCAACAAAAATAAGAGATATGGCATTTGGAAGTTTCAGCCCTATGATTTTAATCATAGTTGTGTTTGATTTTAATTTTTCTAAGTTAATATTTAAGTTTAGGACAAAATTTACATGATTAATGTAAATTTTGATATTTTTGGAGCTAAAATATGAAATTCTTAAGTTATGTGTAAAATGATTATTTTTTCACATGTAGTGATAAAATGACAATTTTACTCTAAGTTAGCATTTTTCGTTCTACTAAGTTATTAGTTATAAAATTTCTAACTTTTAGAATTCATATTTATAGTTTCTCGTGTTTCGTGCTTAATTTCTTGTAACACGACAATCACTATAAGTTAGTTTTTAATTTACTGTCAAATTACTATGTAAGAACTACCATTTATGTTGGTAAGTAAACTACTATTTATGAACGTATTATCATATATGACATGCTAATGTATTCTATTATGCATGTTATATTCTGTCACGACATATTTTTTGTCACATAATATATTCTATCATGCAATATTTATCTGTTATACAATATACTTATCACGTAATGTTATTTATTACATGTTATGTCATGTCATATAATATTATCTATTACACGTTATGTCATATAATATAGTGTTATTTGTTACATATTATGTCATGTCACTAAATATTTATCTGTTGCATGTTGTGCCATATCATGAAACATTTGTTTGTTACATGTTATGTGATGTGATGAAATGTTTGTCTGTTTCATGTTATGTCATGTCATTCATCTCATGTAAATATCATGTTATCTTACGCCAGGTCATCTATTCTTTCACTTCATGTCATATCATGTCTCGAGTACAGAGTGTTTTGCAAACAATATTTTCATCTCAGTCAAGTCAATTTCAAGTTTCAGTTTCATGCATTATTAATTCACGTTCAATTTGAATTCTTGTTATCAGTTAATTATACTACCATCAAGGAATATATGATCTTCCTGGTATTACGATCAAGACATATGTACTGCCCGATACTACTGTGAATGAATATAATCTGTCATAGATATAAAAATAATACTCATAGTGAAGGTGTAGGAGCTACCTAAGTAATCCCATTTTCTTAATTAGAATGCATAATTTCAGTTACACGAGCTAGCATTTCAAGTTCAGTTCAGTTAAGTTCATATTCAACTTAACTTTAGTTCACCTTTAGTTCGAATTCAATTCATGTTCAGTTTCATGTCCATCTTTATGTCGTGTTTAGTTCATGTCAGTTCAAGTCATGTTAGTACACGTTTTGTTAAATGTCAAGTCACGTCAAACTTATTTATGATCATATATACATTAATATTTTTACTGCCATGCATATATATTTAAACTGTTAGTTTAAGTTATTTGTTAACTTACTAAGATTTATAATCAAATCTCATTTGGTAGTTCCAACTACTATTTGTCCCTGAATGGTAGACAATGTGTCAGGATTTGGAGAACCCACACATGAGAGATTGGACGAGGTCGAATAGAATGTGTAGCAGATAAAGAGTTAATAGAGCCTAACCCCCATTTTCTGGACATCAATTTAAATATCATGGTTGAGCTATGTGAATGGCTTAGCGAATTAGTACAATAGTTTTTATTCCCAGATTATGGTTATGGAGCGCTACATCCAATACTCTTTATGTTACGAACCTATTGGACTAATACTGTAACATTTTGGATACTTGCTATCATGTGAATTTTATGAAACATATTTATGTTTTGGGATATATTATTTTTAGTACATATTATTGTTGAAAGAAAAAAAAATTATCTGCTGTGAATATTACATATTGTTAGATACATGTTAGATACATTGCATCCTTAATTATCAAAGAAAATAATATCTCATATAAACAATATAAACACATTAAAATGGATAATTTTTTCAGTATTTACTACATTTATCAAGAAATTGACATTTTTTTTTAAATTTTTTCATAGCCTTTAGTAGCCAGGAAAAATATGTGGGGATGTTGAGAGTCGATACTGTTTGTACTTAATCTGAAAATAGCTCAAGTTTGAAGCTGTTGGTGGAGCTAACATGACATTGATATGAAAATTTCTGCATTGGATTATACTTGGCATACAACATCCTTTATAGTTTATTTTTACCTTGCAATTGGTAACATATTTTCCATCACAGTAAAGAAGCACTTCGACAATGGATAGTGATGATCGGTCAATGGATCCTTGGTCAACGGATGACGATAGTATAAGACGACACTAATGGATAAGTGGTCAATTCTTACTTACCCATGAGTTCTAGTAGTTCAGACTTCAAGCATAAGACGTATTCGATCATCATGCTTATTCGACTTGTGTGTGGCGAAATGTGCATTAATCTTGGAATGCCCAAATACATTATTATCTTGCATGTCCATTAATATGTTTACGAAATTTTAAATCGTAATCTAACAAATTGTAAATATTTATTTCGATTAGAGGTAGACACATTTTGGGCATTATGCTCGACCTTGCGTGGACAAATATTTTTGGCGGATTCTAGACGTGAGGTCAATGTAAAATGTAAATGCAAAAGTTGGTTAGGATTAGATGACTTATTGATAAGGTTTATCTTATTATATTTGTAATTTTTGGATGAATATAAAATAATTATTGACTTTATCTTTAAACAATATTAAGTTTATCTAAGAGTCTTAAAAATTGTTTAGATAAGCCATTTAAGTAAAATTTGAGTTTATAAGGATCTGCATTTATCCATAATAGAAGCTAAACAGAAATTAGTCACTGCAGTGAAAAGTTATCGAAAAATGTTACTAATTTGTCAGGAGATGTTCTCGTGACAGATATTATCTGTTAGCAAAATCCTACTTTAACTGGAACTCTTTCTAGATTGTCTATTTAAGAGATCATATTGGTTAGGAGTTGTAGAGATTCAGATATACATATTTTCTAGAGTATTTTCTAGTGCATATTTTGGTGAGAAAATTCCTTAGAGAAATTTCATATATTTATTTCTCATTGAGTATGATCGTGCTTCAATTATGAATGATCGTTAATTGGATTTCAACTATTGGAGTTTTAGGAGGAAAATCAATATTTGAAAATCGCCAGAGATTCTGACTGTTATTGCGGTAGAAGACAAATGAGTCATTTGTCTGGACAAGTAAGAGAGTCAAATTACAAAGGTTTTGTAATTGATTTTAAAATAATAAGTTTGACTTTCTTGAATTTGGCTATCCCATAGGGTTTTACCTTTAAAGAGTTCATTAAAGAGTTTCCCTTTGTAACTAATCGCTGTGTTATGCAAGTTTACTTATTTTCTTTAAGTATTTGATTCGTTTAATAATCATAATATTGAGATCTAACCAATTTGTTCAAAAAAATTGGTAGACAATTTTGTAGTTTTACAAGGGTACCTAGGAAATTTCATAAAGAAAGAAGTATTCATGTTTTGTATTTTGGTGGAACATGCACAAAGGCAACGCATTGTCGAGGACAAGTTTCAGCATAACAGTGAAACCATTAATCGCCATATGCGTGCAGTCATAAATGCAGTATGTGAGCTTGGGAGACATATTATTAGGCCAACATACATAGGTGAATCTCATTCCTATATTGTGGGCAACTCTCAGAATATGCCATGGTTTGAGGTAAGCAACACATTTTTGTTTTTTATACTTTCATGTTATTGATTTGTATGTGTATGAAACAAATAAAGGGTTAAAAAAAGTCGTGGCATTTGATTGACATTTTGTGGTGTTGCAAGAGTGCATTGGGGCGATAGACGGAACGATGATTGATGCTATTGTACCAATTACTTAAGGCATTCCGAAACAGGAAATGACAAGTTGCACAAAATGTATTATGTGTATGTGACTTCAACATGAAGTTCACATTTGTGTACAAGGGATGAGAGGGTATATCTCATGATGCCTGTGTCTTAATTAATGCGTTGACTCAGTCCAATATTCATTTTCCAATGCCGCCCCCCAGTAAACTTCCAACCAGAATAATATTTTTTTTTTACATACAAAATTTTTTTAAAATGTAGAATAGTGTTTATTACATTGCCTCTTTACATTGTTGTTTTGCAGCCAAATATGTATAGGTTGCTATTACCTTGTGGATTCAGAATTTTCACTTTCTCTTGGATATATGTCACCATACCCAAGAGAAATGTATCATAAAAGTGACTAGCATAGTCAGTGTATATTCAGTGGATATCGAGATTATTTTAATTATTGGCATTCTTTACTGCGTATTATTATTGAGCGCACAATTGGTGTGATGAAAAAAGGGTTCAGAATTTTAAGTTTAATGCTTGCTTACTCTGTTGGGAGCAAGGACACATCATCATAGCTTGTTGTACGTTGCATAATTTCATTAGAATGACAACGCCATAGGACTGGTTGTTCACAGACGCAGATAGAATGTGGATCTGCCGTAACTAGTCAACTGGGCAAGGGAGGAAGCATCATCATCCCACCAACCAGACACAACAAGTACATTAGCCCAATCCATGGGTGCAATTAGGGATAATATTGCATTATTGATGTGGGCAACTAGGGGTGACAATTGAACATTAGTTATTAAAAAATTTATGTAATAGTGTAGTTTGTATTGGAGGTAGATAATTTTGTTTGTGGAATATGCACTTCGTAAGATTGCACCTAGTACAATGTATTTGATATTTTTGTGACTATTGTTCAATTATGCAATTTGAAGTTTTATTAGGAAATTCGAAACTAATTTATTTGGGAAAAAAAATCTACAACACTTTAATATATATAATTATCTATTACAATAATCAAAATTATTCTAATTTATAATTAGAATAAAAAATTCCGAATTTCCTATATATAGAAAAATAAATAGGTCATAATAACATTCTAATTTATAATTAAAAAAATCCGAATTTCCTATATTTTAAAACAATAAATAGGTCATAATTAGGCTAATATATTTTAAAAGATATATATATATATTTTGGATTATACAGTAATTTGGGCCATTTTGAAATTTAAACAGAATATTTATACATTATTTTTTAATTACTCAGCAATATTACTTTTTTTTATTAATATATTCATTATTATATAATCAATAATTATTAAATCATTGGTGGGACCCACAATTTTATCAAATTCCAAAAGGTTAAACTATCTCATTTCATCTTACTATCAAAACATATATTTTTTTATAAGCTATCTTTTATCATCTTAACTCATCTCATCTCATCTCATCTCATTACTATTCAAAACATTTCATCTCATCTGAACTATGTAATCAAATGAGGCCTAAAAGTGCGATCTAGTACAAGTGGGTGTAAAGTATAGTTTGGTGAGTCTCTTAAATGGCAAATTCTTAGTGACCGGTGTAGAAAGGGTGAAATCACTTGACTGGTTGTGAGCTTTTCCCTTTATCATAATTCTTTCCATGCTTTTGGGTCATTGAAGCGTTTTTCTTTACCACACGTGAATTAGCTAATGGTTAATAGAAAAGTTTATTTATAAACCTTATTTTTTACATATCCAGTACACTACTGATGTGGAAACTTTCGACATTAATTATGTTAAAAAATTATTGATGTTTTTATTTTTTTTTAAATTATAATAAATTCTACTATAAGTGGTGTATTAACACACTAGATTTTGTACATCAAAATCTAATAGTTAAACAGTTTACCTTTAATTAAAAACCCCATACTTTTCCTCCATATCCGAAGGTGAAAGGGGAGAGCCAACCCATTTATGGGCAATAAACGAGTTCATCAGACGTCAAATTGTTCCTAACAAATATTGTCATGCAAGTCCTCAGTTTCTTTCATTGAAATTATTAGTTCATCCTTGTTCTCATTCTTTTTTTTGTCTGTCTGCTCAAAAGTGGAAGTTTTTCTACATTTCTAAGAAACTATCCATGGCATAATGTCATCACATAGTTTTCCATTCTATGAAGTTGTAAGGGATAAAATATCCAAAGCCCAGGCAGTCTGTGCCAAGCCCACCAAATAGCTATTATTAGAGGACAAAGGAAGAGATAAAAAGGGAAGATAATGAGGGGATAAGGAAAATGAGGGTGTTAGGATAAAATGATGGAAAAGTAAGGGAGAAAGTAGAAAGGAGGAAAGGGTATCAGACAAGTAAAGAAAATAGTGATCATGCCTATCATTGCAAATAGGCACGCGAAAAGAGGGATAAGATAAAAGGGGATAGCCAGACGGCTAAAGGGCCTTCTTCTTCAGTAGCTTTTTCAACCTTACGAAAAGAGCTACAGCGAGAACATCTTCTCTAGTAAATAGATTTCCGACTTCCATTGAACAATGAGAAATGACAGATTATGAGAAGCTGTAAGCTACTCATGTTATAGTGGATTTCCCCTCTGAAAATACCCGTGAACGTAGGCAATATGCCGAACTATGTAAATTCATATGTTCCTCACTCTTTATTTTCTTTTCTCTGCCATGAATGTACGTACCAACATTATACAATTGCACTAAATCATTACCGGGGACTCCAAACCACATCGATCGAGACCCGAATCATCATAGCAGGCCGATAATGACTCATTATCCATTTTTGGCCTATTGTTCGATTTTTTATGCTTTTAACAGAAATGATTAGCTTTTGATGCTTTCTTTGGCCAAAAAGACTTTCGAATTCTCTTTGCTTTGTCTGAGCACCTGGCATCCTCATTTACCAATTATTCACTTTGTTTGTACCTTGCACACAATTTAAACTAGCTTGAACACGAACTTGGGTTCAGAAAGGCTACAACAGTGGGTATTGGAATGAGGAAAAAGATTAGCACAGAATCAGAAAAGCATCAGAAAGGAATACACAGCTTGCTTTGAATGTGATGTTGGAATTGTATGCCACTATGAAGGGCTAGAAATGAGTTAAATGGTGCTTTCGGGGATGAAGGTGTGATGAAGAACATGCTAAAAAGAGAAGAAACATATCTTAATATTC
Organism: Carya illinoinensis; assembly: GCF_018687715.1. NCBI lineage: Eukaryota > Viridiplantae > Streptophyta > Magnoliopsida > Fagales > Juglandaceae > Carya > Carya illinoinensis. The sequence continues at coordinate 21,064,193 of NC_056763.1, forward strand.
CGCAGTTTTTATGCCTAAATAGTGTGGCTCAGATCAGAACACAACATATTGGCTTTTTCTTTTTACGTTCTTCTTTCTTGTTTAAGCCATTTTTATTACTAGGTAAATGAGCTACAGTATAGGACATATCAAGAAAGTTGAGCTTTTTGTACCAGCAACTGTTTTGAAGCAACTGTTTTGAATCAACATTGTGGATGATGTTTATATGATAGCATACAGGTTTTTCCATATCATAGCACTGCTTTGAATTCTTGTTAGCAGATTAATATTTTATATAGGAAAAATCTATTCATCATCTTTTTTATCACCATCCTCTCAACATTCCTTAATGTAGTACTAGATGATAGATCTACAAGTAAAACTTAATAAATAGCCTCTAATGTTTAATACCACATAATGAGATGATGAAAGGATGATGATAAAAAGAATGATGAGTAGCATTACTCTTTTATATAAGGAAACTCAAAAGTCAAAATCTCATGTTACATGGGATTAGGGAGCTATAGAATTATACAACTAACAGGATTTGATCAAATATGTTGCCGACATGGGCGAGTAAACATGGAACTTTAAAAAGGGGAAAAACAAAACAAAGGAAGCTTGAACTTTCCACACAATCAGCTCAGCATCAAAACGCAGAGCCATGGTATTTACTCACATAAACATAAGGATAGTATAATTACTTTCACGGATCAAAGGAATTTAATAAACAAACATCTAACATTTAGAGAGAAGAGACCTGCAATTGATCGACCACAAAAGCATCCAGAATCATATTGCAAGAAGGTAAAATCAGAATAATGTCTTTACTCCCAATTGAAGGGAAATGTTTGAGGGGTTTCATTCACTTGTGATTCCTCAGATCCCATGTGAAACCTTCCACGGCAATGAACCTTACTGTCACTGCCACTGGACATCAGAACTGAATTCATGGGGTCTAAGCTGTTTCCATGTAAACTTGAGCCTAGGGGCTGCACCAGGGAGACTGAGTTAGGATGCACTTCGCGGTTCAAAGCAAGCCCAGATGATTGTGCCTGAGGTGATGACAGAAGAGAGAGAGCACAATCTGAATCATGGACTTGTGTCGTTAGCCTGTCACCAAACATTTTGCTCCTAGCCCCACCACTTTCTGATAAAGCAATAGTCTTCAGAAGTGGCTGGCAGACAGGAGCTTCAAGGGATGAATGGTGGTTTAGCAAGGTGCTGCCACCCTGCAAGAAAGACATTTGCTTCCCTCCAAGATGATTGGTGCTGTAAGTACTGGGGGAGGATCCAAGAAAATGTTTTTCTTTATCTAGTAGCCATAATTGTTGCTGCTGGTTTTGAAGTCTGGCATCTGCTGCAGTATTGAGAACTCCAGCCCAGGCTGGGCTCACCATGGTGGTGGAGGGATATACATGTGAACTGGAGAATGGTATCAACTGGATGCCTGAAAAAAAATTAAAGAAAAAAGAAAAGAATAAATATATTTACTGAGATAAGTTTATATTGTTAAGATCATCTACAGTCTTTTGGTGCTCTTCTCAACATTACTATAGTATAGGTTCCTGATAGACTGTAAACCACCGGTCAAAATCAGTTTGGGATTAGAACTACCTTCGTTTGTAAGCTGAACTTGAAGCAACTTTGAAGAGGAACCAACTATAAAAACAAAGTTAAATGCTAAATATCCATGTGCATTTCATGGTCATGCTGGATTGAATAAATTCCTGAATATTTGCAGTTAAAATGATTTCCAAAATGGGGGAACTTTTTGCCTTTAGAAGTAGCTTAAAAGAGCTACTGTGCAGTTTGAAAATCATATTAATAATCATAATTTCTCTACCAAGAAAAGGAAAACAATAGCTGTCTTAGCAGAGATTGAAATAGGCCCTTAGACATAACTGTAGTGGCCACTAGCTCATCAACTTACCATCAGTAAGCACTCAGCTGAGTGGATGTTCAACACAAACAGTTCTAGAGGATTTTTTTTCCCCCCCCTTCATAAGAGTTCTAGAGGAAAATATTAGTCCCAAAAGCTTAATTGTGTATGTATGTGCGTGCATACCGGCACACATCCCTACTTCAGTGCTGACAATGGGTTCAATCATCTATTGTCAAAGCTAACCTTGGTAATTGGACAAGAAGTTGCCAGATCGAGACAGGGGTTCTGGCTGAGGCTTTCTCCGCCTTCGATTGTGTCCATCAAGACGTTTTCTACAGCTTCTCTTTCCCTCATCGAATTCCTCCAGCGAATGGAACCTATGAAAAGAGTGGTGGAAGCTCAGGAACTAGGCTTGCAAGGAGTAATTAAGCAGTCTAGAAGGTTTCTATGCATAATAACTTAAGAAATGAAGCATCATTGAGATATCGTCTAAAATTTATATTTATCACATTTGCATGAGAGGAACATTGTCAGGAAGAATCCAGGCTAGTCATCTGCAAAGATCTTATGAAAATTTTGATAGGAAGTTTCTGGTTTCTCATTAATTTCAGCTTCCTTTGTCATTGCCTCTACTTTTGAGCATATAAAATTGAATAATAATTTATGCTAGAGGATGACCTTTTGTTAGATGAGCCATCTATAGGCATGATAGATAAAGAGCCTTAAAGAGAAGTCACAGCTTCCATATAATACGAAGGTTTTAAGGCCATGTGAGAGTGCTCATAGACATAGAATATGGAAAATATATATATATATATATAAATAAATTCAACTCCTCAGTGGTTAACTCTTTTACATGATATAGATATATTTTTCTTTAAGTTAGCAATCTCCATATACTACTCTACTCTTTATCAAGCACTTATATGCAGAAAGGATGCTTCTGTCCAATTCTTGTTGCTTAAGATACACCTCTCAAAGAAAGTAACACCAGATATCCCTGATGGCAAGAGACCGCAAGGTGCAGTTCCGATGCTTTTTTTAATAAGCCTCAAGTAACTGGTCGAAGTTCTTAGATAAGTTCAGATGCTTTTAATTAGCAAACACTCTAGATCTGAATGATAGACAAGGACAAAAAAAGCTACCATAAAAGGAAGAATACCCAATTGGCAAAAAGCAGATTATAACTCATTAGCCAAAGGAATACACATTCCTAAAACAGAATTCAATTAATCAACTGCACAGCTGATGTGACTTACACAAGCTGGAACCACATATACCATCACTCGTATAGTACCTGCTGCACTGCTGGCAGAACCGTTGCTTATGGCCACAAATGGTTACTTGCGGAGTCTTCGAATGGAGCTCACAGACCTTGTGGCGCCTATGGTAGTCCCTACAATTATTGAGGTCTGAAGTGCACCCATCAACTAGGCATGACACTGGCTGATTACCATTGTTAGCTGCTCTTGCTCTCTTTGATGACCCAGAAGCTGGAGATGATATTTTTGAGACTTCGGGCTCCTTCCATTTATTCAGTAGCTCGTTGGCCGAATTACCCAACTGACCAAGCTTCAAATCTACTGAAAACTCCACTTTACTGGTCCTGTGACCACCAAAGCTACTTGACCCGCCTACCGTTTGTGTGTTGGGAAATGTTTCTTGTTCTAGTTCTGTCAAACCCCAAGGTGCTTTCAAGTGCCAGTCCATACAAACTCTCACTTCTAGATTTCTTCTACTTCTCCGCACACCTGATCTCCCCAACCTTTAAAGCTTCTGTTTCCACTATGAAATTGAGTCAGCCTTGTGAAGAAATTATTACACAACAGCATCAAATCGAAACAAAAGCAACAAGTCAAGAATTGCAAATCAGTTGTGAAATAAGCATTGTTTTAGGAACCCAAAGAATCGAAAAATATGACAAAAATGAATTTGCATACATCTTTATGGGGTAGCTTGAACTTGTGTCAAATTTCAAACAAAGCAACAGTAGAAAGTAACAAATAAAATCTAAAACAACTATAAATAGAGCCGCAAAACTAGAAGTGCAAAAGGTATCTTTGAAACTTCACCATTTTTTGCTGAAATAAAAGGCCAAAAAAATAGTTTAATACAAGAAACTATATCAGAAACGGAGAGTTTCGTTTTAATTAAAAAAAACGAAAAATTGCAAACAAGGGTAAGAACTAGAATAAAGAAACAAGAGAAAGAAGACAGAGAATACTTACAGACAATCACAGCAAAAGAAGAAGAGTTAGCTCTTTCCAGCCACTCATTCACTGACAAGGATTGCAGCATTTACAATCAATGAAGTAGCTAGTACAAGCTGAGGCTGTGCATATTAAGCAGAATAGCTCAGTAGTGAGGAAGTATCAAGTATGTGAGGAGCTCCAATGGGGGGAAGGGGAGGGGGGGGGACCAAGAGGAGCTTAAGATTTGTTGGGTTTTCTAAGTTAACTTTATAGCTTTTTTAGTATTTTCTTTTTCTATTCTCCAAACTTAGGGTTTGTTTCTACAATGGGTTGAGAAGAGAAGGCCAATGGGGGACTGCCTGCCTACCCAGTTGGTTGCTTTCAACTTTTGTGAGCCAGGAGAAGGAAAGTACAAGAGCTTGATGCTTAAGATAAAGCATGTGACATTGTGTTTCACATTTCATGTCATGTCTCTTTTTTTTTTTTTTTTTCTTTTTCTATTTCTCTGAATAAAAACATTTTTATCATATTAAATATATTATCTATGTAAAATTTTTTCAAGTTCTTAATTCTTGAGCACAATATCTTTTTAATAAAATATTATTTACCAATTTATAATTATTAAAAAGGAATCTTGCGGCTTGCCTCAAAGACTTTTGGTGGAGAGTGGAGAGCGAGGCCAAGCCTACCCTAATCATTATTTCTGCAGGGCCCCATACTGTACGCTGATTATTTTGTTTGCTTCCCTTGATGCCAACGGATAGCTGCTTGGGACTGTTTCAGCTGATTGTTTTGAACTCGTATCCACGTGGCACCAACTTATGTGATAAAAGTAGTCGATAAATTGGGCCATTTATGTTCCAACATGCTCATGGCTCACGTCATATTTTATTGGCCTCTACCTCGTATCATGTGTTATTTGAAACAAAAATTTTATGTGAAATTATTTTTATAAATTTTTTTTATATATTTTAATAATATAATTAATTATGTATTAAAAAAATAATAATTTAATTAATCATATTAATAAAATATGTAAAAAATATGTAAAAATAATTGTATATAATATTACTCTATTTGAAATTATGATTCACATGCTCAAAATTTTTATTCAAATTTTAAAATAGAGAAGATATGAGAGATGGATTATGTAGTTTATCTGATTATAAATTTATTTTTATTATAAAATAAATTTAATAAATCAGATAAAATCAAGTCAATTTGTAAAATTATTTTCATTCATATTCTTATTCAGATCATAACTCACGATATATTATCGAGTTTATGGCTCATATATATGAAAATCATTTGGTACATGACTTGGTGTTAGGCATATCTCCATGTAATGTTTGGCCCATGACGTGTTATCATGCTTTACCGTTGATGTCATGTTTTCTAGGACTCATAAGCCAAGCTAAACTATTGGCATTTCTTTAGCATGGTTGTGTTTGTCTTGAAAGGTGAAAAATGAAAGAGATTCATTCACATTATAATTATTATTTGAATATGCTTAGACTCGATTTGCATGCTCGGCTTCAATTGATTCAGGGATAAAGCATGCGTACTATAAGGTCATCTTCAGGAGAATTTGAATCCCAACTGCCTAAATCGCTAGATGATGGGGCATACTTTCCCGATCGCCATCATACTATGTTCATAATATGAACATCTTTTTGAAACTTTCAATAGAATGTCATATGCATCTACACTATTGGTTGCTTTAAATTACTCTTTCTATGGTTAAGGTTAATATTGATGGTCTTTTACTATTAAAGAGCTGTTGTAGGACTAAAGGACTGTCAAGGAGGCAAAGAAGCAGCTTATTCTTTTTAGGAACAATTCACTTACTTCCATGTCCTATTGGTATGTTAAAAGTCTCGTCTTGATCTTTCTCGCAAGAAGATGCAGGCACAAAAATATAGTCATGCAAAAGAACCTTTGGACCATGCGTGCATGTCATTCTCTTTTTTCTTCTTTCCCTAAATCGTGGGACTAGGGATGAAAAAAAAAAAAAAAAAAACACTTTTGATTTGGTTCCATTTTTACGTTCTAAAAATCGGTTTAAACCATACTTTTTTTTTTATATATATATTATATGCTAACTTTGATACAAAATTTTAATTTTGAACACAAATATTAATATCAAATTATTAATATTAGTCGAAGCGAAAAAACTGAATTGAATCAGACTGAACTCAAAAAATCAAAAATTTTAGTTTTGGTGATAAATCGATCTATATCAACTTTTAAATTTTTCAAACCGGTGTATATCGGTTTAATTCTAAAATATGTTTAAAATCAAACCGAACCGGACTAGTTACACCCATATGTGGGACAATAATTTGTGGGCTCCAATAATTAAGATTAACAGATTATTTGAGAGGAAAAAGTTATTTCTTTTAAATAATTTATGATTATCTATTTTTTCTCTATACTGTTTAAAGAGTTTTTAAAATTAGAGGAATAGATTTGAGATGGTAAGAGAAAATTTTTTATAAAAAAATATATTTGTAGAAACTTTTCAAATTAAAGGAACTTTTCTAATTTGGGGGACATAATATAACTTAACGTTAGTTAAAAAAATGACGGAAAATTTAACAATATACCTATAATTATTTTAAATCAATTAATTTTATTTTATTATTTTATAATTTTTAATTTTACACAACTACCCTTCGTTTCAAGTAGAGTGAGAAAATAATTATAGACCAATTATAAATTTATTATTATAAAAACTCCCAAAGCTTTACGTCATCATCTTCATTGCAATACTTGAATGGATAATTGGGCTGGATTTAATCAGCCCAATATTCTTGTTTTTATAATTTGCAAAAAAGGTCCAAGGAAAAGAAAGGCCCAAATGGTAAGCGAGTGAGCCCAGAGTTACTTTCCAAAACCGGATCGTGAGTTCTTCTCGCTGCTGCTGCTGCTGCTGCTTCTTTACTTCACCCTTCGAGCTTTTCTGGGTTTCATTTGTCTACTTTCAATTCCGATTGTCAGGGTTTCCTTTTTTGTTCGGCACTCGTTGAAGACTTTGAATTCGTGGAATAGCCTGCAGTAAGGAATGGACGGCGAGGTGTTGACGGAGCAGGAGACTGCACTCTATGACCGCCAAATTAGGGTTTGGGGTGTTGATACACAAAGAAGGTACTTATATATGTGTGTGTGTGTGTGTGTGTGTGTGTTATTTATCCTTTTTTTTTTTTTCCTTATTCAATGATATTAAATATTACAGTGTGTGGTTTGCTTTTCTTATCAATAATTTGTTAATTTTCGTGTTGGAATATTTAATTTGAAGTTTCTATTTTTTCTTTTTAATTTTCTTGTCCTAGACTGAGCAAAGCTCATATATTGGTATGTGGAATGAAAGGGACTGTTGCTGAGGTAAATCTGAGTTTATTTAACAATTTTCATGGAACCGTCTTCGATGAAGCTGGCTTATTTCTCTCTGAATAATTTTAGTGTCAATTCGATATTTTTATGGGTAGTTTTGCAAGAACATTGTTCTAGCTGGAGTTAGTAGTTTGACATTGGTGGATGATCGCGTAGCGACTGAAGAAGCTATCTCTGCGAACTTTTTGATACCTCCTGATGAGAATGCGTATGGTGGAAAGACACTTGCCGAGCTTTGTTGTGATTCTTTGAAAGACTTCAACCCGATGGTTCGTGTTTCAGTAGAAAAAGGTTAATTCCTTTTTGCTTTTGCATCCTTTTAATATTTTTCGGTTCTCGTTCAACTTGCTAGTGTTCTAGTTGAAGATTCTTATCATGTGTATAATATTTGTACAAAAATTTCCATGGTAATAAATTTAACTCTGACAGCATCAACTTGATTTAACTAATGATCTACATTTATTGGTACTTGTACAAAAGATTATCTACATTTATTGGTGCAAGTAAATGTGAAAAATATATTATTAAAACTCAATTTCCAAACTTGCAGGTGACGTTTCGAGCTTTGGTGGAGATTTCTTTGATAAATATGATGTCGTAGTTGCCAGTTGTTGCTCCCTTGCGACCAAAGTACTCTATAAACACAATTGCTTTAATATGTATTCATTGCTTCTGTATAAGTTTCTTTGACATGTTCCAAAACTCTCGGCTGCAGAAATCAATCAATGAGAAATGCCGGAAGTTATCAAAGCATATAGCATTCTATACGGTTGATTGTAGAGACTCTTGTGGTGAAATATTTGTCGACCTGCAACACCATAGATATTCAAAGGTGATCATCTTACTCCATCTAAATCTTCACATTTCTCTGTTGCTAGGATTCGTTTGTTTGTTTTTTCCTCTGTGTTATCATTGTGTTATTTTCGCTTCACTTGTTCTGTCGCTATTTGACTTCAAACTTGGCAATACCAAATTTTGTTTCACTGTGGGTGCTGCTTTGTTGGCGTAATTTTCTTGCTTTATGTACAGGGCTGTTTTATTTGTTTTATTAACCGTTGATTTGGATGAAAAATGACAATAGCATTACTGCTACTGTTTACTTATTTGAAAAAAAGGCATTAGTGCATGCCATTTCTGCTGCATCAAACTATTTAAACATTTACTTCTTTTTATACAGTGTACTTATTATATCTCTGGTGGATATGTCACTGTGAGCTTGTTACTTTAGATTGGTATTAAAGCCCTTGGAGTTAACTGAAAATGGAACCTGACTCTCTGTACTAATATCAAGAGTCTCCACTGAATTGCTATGGCCCTGGAATGGTTAATAGCTCATATGATGGTGCTAAAATGTTTCTGCTTGGCCCATGCTTCGACCAGTATTTTGAATGCTTTAGCTTTTCAGCGTCTTTACCATTTATTTATTTTATTTTTATAGATTCTATGCTCAGTGACAGAAGCAGTACTTATTTTAATGCTTTTGTTATAATTTCTTGGCAGAAAAAACTTGATGAGAACATCGAATGCCAACTTCAGTATCCAAGTATTGAGGTATGGCTTTATGGTTCTTTCTATTGATGTTGTTTAATTACTCTATCTACATACCCTCCTCATACTACATCCCATTTTTCCAATGAGCTTTTATTTACCCATTCATTTAGTATGGAGGTGGAGAGCGGAGATTTATTGTAAAATTTGAATCTAACCCTAACATTCCCACTTGAGTGCCATGCGATCACCACTCTACACCAACAGCTGTGATTTCTTTAAGCTCCATAGAAGTATCCTAACATATGAACGTACCAGGAATAAGGACTCAGGGCCCCTATATGAAGTTGAAACAGAATAAGTTTATTGAATAAGATGTATCAGTGTATAGCACTTTTGTCTGACTACAGGTAATGTGTGCTTCAGAGAAACTTTCTGATGATAATGCATCATACTTCCATTGCAGGAAGCGATTTCAGTACCTTGGCGGGCACTTCCAAGGAAAGTGACAAAGCTATACTTTGCCATGAGAGGTCTGGTAAATTATATAATTGTAGCTTCTAAGTTAAATATAATGAAAAAAATTTACGTTGCTTATCATCCTCATTTTGTTTTCACTTGTGCATTTGAGATTGGCCTTAATTGGTACAAATTGTCTAAATCCATAGAATAATAATGACTAAATTATCCTCACTCTTGTTCCAGTGATGGAAAGGTTTGAAGAGGTTGAGAAGCGTAATCCAGGGGATGTTTCAAGTGCAGATCTTCCTGGTATCCTGAAGCTGAAAAAGGAACTTTGTGAGGCAAATGTATTATACGTGAAATTTGTTCTTTATTTATTTTTAATCACATTTTTCATCTTTGTTCCTTTTTTTTTTTTTTAAATCACATTTTTCATCTTCTCACCCTTGCTTACATAATACTGTGGCAGTCGCTGAATGAATCTCATGTTCCTGACAAACTCCTTGAAAGATTGGTAATGTGTACTAGAGAATTCCCTCCAGTTTGTGCCATCATTGGAGGAATCCTTGGACAGGTGCCATATCAAGTTATTTTGTTACCAGTGTGTTTTCATAATGTTTAACACATTGTTTTGACATTTTTCATCATGATATTCATAGGAGGTTATCAAAGCGATCTCAGGCAAAGGGGAACCCCTAAAAAATTTCTTCTTCTTCGATGCTATGGATGGGAAAGGCATAATAGAGGATATTTCAAGCCCCGACAGTGGAAGTTGATCTACCTTTCTGAGGGAAGCTTTTGAAAGAGAGGTATTACTAGAACTAGAAGCATTTGTGATAGCTTCTTTGTAGTTAATCAGAGAATTTCGATCACAGATTTACACAGATTTATCCAAGAAACTGACCCCTTCTGGAGGATATATTGTTGTTGTTCCTAATCTTTGAAGCTTAGATTGCACCAGATTGTAGGACATACTGATATTTCTGCAATTCTTGCACAGACTTTTTAAGTTATGACACTTGATGGCTGACACTTTCATGTTCTTAATGTGCACATTTAAGTTGTATATGTGTTTTAGGAGCTGGAAAATCGATCTATGGTGCATGCTGGTAGTCCTGTGAAAAGTTTGAGAGGCCATTCTGTGTGTTTTTTTTTTTAAAGAGCCATAAGACTTATTTGTTGAATTTTGAATTCTGGTATAAACTTTTTGGGTTAAGGAAAAACACACCGTGAATAATAAGTCTGCCATAAAGTCACCGTTAATTTGCTCAAATTGTCCTGCTTGAATGGAATAAGACCTTGTGAATAATATTTGGATTTTTCTTTCTTAACTGATGCCCTACTTGAATATATTACATACTTGTAATTCGACTATTTTCGTATGTACAAAGAGAAAACCTTTTAAGCTTCTAAATTTTATAAATTATAAAATTTTATTTTCAAGTCTGCGTGTAAAGCATACAATAAGGATGGTGCCACTAAGGCACTTCACTTAGCCCCCTTAAGTGTATCCTTAGTATATTTTGATTTTTGTTTTAAAAAAATAAAATAAAATACACAAATATGCTAGTAGTAACTTATTTAAACATTTTAAAATACAAAATACGCTAACGGTAACTTGAGCAGTACACTTGAGCGGATTAACTTGTATTTTCCTTTGTCTAAATACTTACTAGGTATGAACTACACATCGAGATGAGAACAAAATAACTCTTATGAACTAGAAATGGAAGATGTGGTTTTGCAATATATGTGATAATTTATACTTATACGAAGACTCTCCCAAATTTATTAGTTGGAATTTTAAGAACCTAAAATGAGAGAGATAAATATAGAAAGTGGTTCTACAGCCAGCATTTAAAATTTGTCAAAGTGAATTCCTCTAAAACAATTAAATGCTAAACAAATATTGTAAATCTTATATCATGTATTTATCTCTTTATTTTAAAATTTAAAATTCACAAAAAAAAAAAAATGTTGAGGGATAAGTAGAAGGAGTCCCTACTTCCGAAAAAGAGGGGACAAAAAGCTTGAAAGGAGGGGACAAAGTTTTTATTTTTATTTTTATTTTTAAAAAGAAGAGGAAAGGTGAAAAACATATCACCTAGGCTATTAATACCAATGAAAAGGAACTAAAAAACTAAAAGCAAAGGGAATTCTCGGATCCGAGGAACAAAAAGGGAGAGAGCATTTAAGATTGCCTGGTCATGCTCTTATATATTTTTTTAATTTTTTAATAATTTTTTTCTTATTAAATGTGTAGTATATGAATTATGAATAGAAGAATCTAATTAATTTAAGAAAAATAAAAAAAATATGATCTATAATGTGTGAAGATGATAAGTAACAAAATTATTTTATGTAAATTCAAACCTCCTGATTGAGGGGTCTAAATTCCTTGAATTACTAGGAAAACAGAAAAAATTTCAAAAATATGAAAAACTAGAACGTGGGTGGTTCTTATCCCGCTATAATCTGATCTCATATTCAAATCAAAACCAGCTAACCTCTTTCCTTCTCGATTCAATTCAAAAAGCCATCTTTTACGTGAGATATCGATACAAAAGCAAGGATAGAATGAATGCAAATGGAATATCAACGGACCCCACCATGAATGACTACTCTTCTCATATAGTAGATCAGAAAGAAGGCGATGGAGATAATATTAAACTGCACCAGAAGTTCGAGGTTTTGGAGCAAGAATGGGAATCCTACGTCCAGTCTATCCCCAGAACAGTACGTAGGTATTCAACAGATAATTCGGCAGCCATGGCTAAAGCTGTTGATCAACTGCTTGACAGCTCCCCAAGCAACTTCATATCTTCGCTTCAGCAAAAATGGTCTCCTCCGAAAGGAGGGAACTGGAAGATAAGGACAAATGATTTGGCAGCAGAAGAGATGCTTAGAGAGCGCAGATTGGTGATCGAGAGCGGAAGGTTGAAAGGGCGGCGTCTTTTTCAGGCAGTGGAGGATGAAACTGAGATGGTTTTGCGAGGGCGTTCATCGGATGATGATCATGAGAAGGTATATAACAAGTACGGTAGGATTAATGGTATTAATTTGGTTCAAGAGATCAGTACTACTGAAGTAAGATCGGTGCCTTTTTATGATTCTGATCATGAACCTGAATCTGGTGTGAGCAATGAACTGCCTGGAGGTTGTTTTCATTGCAGTTCATCATCATCATCATCTCCTTCTCATCAAAATGTGGAAATACAAGCAGTGGAGGAGGAAAAGAAAGTGCAGGCAACTAGTGTGGAAAGGAGGAGAGTTGCTTATAATGGCAGAAATGGCAATATTATTAATAATGGGAGAAGATGGATGGTTTTCATGGGTTGGTTTGCTTTTGCTTCGATTATATATGCAGTTTTCATTGCCCCAATGAGGATCTTTGGTGGATATGGAGATGAACATCATGAGATGCTTCTTGTTCCAACATGAAATGATCAATCTCTCTCTCTCTCTCTGATCTCTCTCACATTGTAATTTCTGTGAATTTGATCATTTTTAGATTGTGAGTGATGCTAGAGGAGTTCTACTTTTGATCTTCAATCTTTATCTATGGATGCGGATGAATTGGATTTCGCTTTAAATTTACATTCATTATTTGGAAATTGTTCTTCAAAATTCAGTTGTACTTGGGAGCTTCAAGAAACCATGAAAAATCCAGCACATGAGATTCATGTTTCTCCCTTCTTACAGTCGAAAAATAGTGATATGTATATGACACTTATGAACAGCCCATGAACAGTAATATAATCTTTACCCTTTTTTCACACAACGTGCACCTATGATCTATCCATGCATCAATCATTTTTTGAAACAAAATGATTTCGAATAATAACTCTTGATTTTATTTCAATTTTCAACATCAAGCATGCAAAACAAACTGATCACAATAAGAATCCTCTATCGAAGTTTTAAATTTTGAATTTTTTAGAATCATATTCACCCCTTGTTCGGATAAATGTACCAGGCCGAGTCCACTATAAAGCTTCATCAGGAAGAAAGTGGGAAAATATAACTTAGACAAAGTAAGATTTGAAAGAGAAAGACAAGTCACATATGTAAAGGGTGAGGTGATTTAAAATTGCTTTTTCTCACCTCTCACAAATGTCTCAATAAAAGGAGATTTTATTGGATAAAAATGACCAGCTTCAATCACGATGAGAGAATCCAATAATGTTATTATTTTCTTTAAGATTTATTGTATAGTGAGTTATGAGAGATCATGAGAGACTGAAAATATTTTCATTATAGTAGATTTGTCATTCAAACGATCCGTAGACGTAGGCCTTATGCAAATTTACGTGTCTTTTTCTTTATTTATATTTCTTGAATTTTTTTTTTTTATTTATTGCTATGGATGTACGTACTAATATTATACTGATATCCCGAACCGCCATTATGGAATTCCGACCTAGGATGCGAGGCTCGAACCAACATCTTAGGCTAGATATATTCCTTCTCCCATTTTGACTTGTCCGATTTTATGCCATTAGACCCCTAGACACAAATCATACCCATCCTTCTTCCATCCACACATGCACTCCAGTTAGTATAGAGATTGAAGTCAATTGTTTGTGACATCCCAAGGGAAACATGACCTGCATGGCATTGTTAATATGACCAACATTAATATATCTATTACAACAACCATACGAAAGAAAAATGATAGGTTGAGTGACTGTACGTAGCATTAACAATGTTACATTTTATGTATTATAACTAGAATTTCTCATTAAGAAAATGTAGAATCTCTCGTATGAAAAGCATTAACACATAAATGCGAATCAATATTACTTTCTCATCAAACACTATTCTCATCCACTTTTAGCCATTAACTTAAAAAAATAAGTGATTATGAAATGCTAACTTTATCTAAAATTCTGTAACCTCTAATTATAGCGGTTGGTTGATGTATCTTAATTTTAAATATGTTATATTTAAATAATTGATATATAAAATCATTTAAGCCAGATTAATCAGTTGTAATAAGTAATGTTACATACAGTCATAGAATGTGTAAATATAGTATAGTCATTTTAAAAAAAAGTAAGGTCTACTATTAAAATATTAAATTTTTTTATGTAAATTCTGTATTTATTTATTTTTTGAAGTTATTGTACGGCGTTTGTTCATTCATGACTGTAATTATCATTTTTCATTACGAAATATTTATGATTATATTTATGTCGCAAATTTAATACAGAAATAATATAATTATAAAGAGATTCTATAAAAGTAAATATATAAATTAATATGAATTTATATAATTCGTTAAATTTATTTTTTAATAAAAATAATTTTATAGTCTAATATACAGTTACATCAAACTATAAAATTTGTTAATTATTTTTTATATATGTTAGTATTTCTCAATTTAACAACTTGTAGACAGAGCTATTGGTAGGCTGCTCTAAGTGGCGTCGTTTCTTCTTCTTCCTGAATTTCTCTGGGTTTCCCCTTTCCAGCTTTCGACTATAAGATCTATACTTTCAAGTTCTAGTCTTGACAGAGGCACGAACACGAAAAGTAAAACTGGGTGCTAAAACCATAGGATCATATGGTTCCAAAGCTTCCTACTAACCTTCCCTGTCAGCTAGGCCTTAAATTCATGAAGGCAGCATGCGATTCTGGTGATTTGCCACGCGCGCGCAACCTGTTCGATAAAATTGGCGAACCAGACCTACGCACGTGGACCGTCTTAATCTCAGCTTACACTAGACATGGACTTCCTAAGGATTCTATAAAGATTTACTCTTTATTGAGAGTACGGGAAATCAATCCCGATAAGCTACTACTTCTGTCGGTCGCAAAGGCATGTTCCACTTTGAGGGACACTATAAAAGCCAAAGAGGTTTACGAGGATGCAATTCGATTCGGGTTTCATTCAGATACTTTATTGGGTAATGCGTTCATTGATATGTTTGCTAAATGCAAGTGTGTTGAAGATGCGAGACGGGTTTTTGATGATATGCCAGTGAAAGATGTGGTTTCTTGGACCTCTTTGACGTCTTGTTACGTTACTTGTTGTCTACCTCGACGAGGTTTGGACGAATTTCGCGAGATGGTGTTAAATAGGGTGAGACCGAATGCGGTGACAGTTTCTTCTATTCTGCCAGCGTGCTCTGAACTCAGAACTTTGAAATTGGGAAGAGAGATTCATGGGTTTGTAGTGAAGCATGGAATGGAAGAGAATTTATTTGTTTGTAGTGCGCTTGTTAGCATGTATGCTAATTGTCTAAGCATGAGGCAAGCCCAATTGGTATTTGATAACATGTCTCAACGAGATATTGTGTTGTGGAATGTAATCTTAACAGCATACTTCTCAAATAAAGAATGTGAGAAGGGTCTTGATTTATTTTATAAGATGAGATACGATGGTGTCCAATTGAATGATGCTTCATGGAATGCTGTTATTGGTGGATGCACACAAAATGGGAGAACTGAACTGGCGCTGGAGATGCTTGGACAGATGCAAAATTCTGGTTTCAGACCTAATCAGATAACTATTACCAGTGTCTTACCAGCTTGCACAGGTTTTGAAAGGTTGGGGACTGGCAAAGAGATTCATGGCTATATCTTTAGGAATTGGTTTATTGAGGACTTAACGACCACAACAGCTGTGGTTTTCATGTATGCTAAATGTGGTGATTTGGAACTCTCACGAAAGGTCTTCAGTCTGATGCCAAAAAAGGATACTGTTGCTTGGAACACAATCATCATTGCAAACTCTATGCATGGGAAAGGAGAAGAAGCCTTGTTGCTTTTTCAGAAAATGTTGGACTCAGGACAAAAGCCCAATTCTGTTACTTTTACTGGTGTTTTGTCTGGTTGTAGTCATTCACTACTTGTTGACGAAGGCCTCTTATTTTTTAATTCAATTAGGGATTACTCAATAGAACCTGATGCAGATCACTACTCCTGCATAGTTGATATACTTAGCCGAGCTGGTCGCCTAGAAGAAGCATATGATTTTATACAGAAAATGCCTTTAGAACCAACTGCTGGTGCTTGGGGAGCATTGCTTGGTGCATGTAAAGTACATAAGAACATGGAGTTAGCAAAAATTGCTGCAAACCGGCTTTTTGAGATTGAACCTAATAACCCTGGAAACTATGTACTATTATCAAATACTTTTGCCTCTGCCAAACTATGGGACGAAGCCTCAGAAATTAGAAACTTGATGAGAGACAGAGGAATTACAAAAGAACCAGGCTATAGTTGGGTCTAGGTGAGAAATAGTGTCTAATGTGTAATTGTTATTGATAAGAAAAATGAACAGTCTGCAAGTGATAACATCTATAAATCTTTGGACGATTTATATGAAAAAAGGAGATTGTCTTGGTATGTAATTCCCAACACTGAAATCTGTTATGCAAGATATGGATCTAAAAGACACAGGATATTCTTTGCATATGTGGCGAGAAGCTTCATGCTGCTTTTGGAATGCTTAATTTGATTGGGATATCATCAATTTGAGTCATTAAGAATTTGAGGATATGTGGGAACTGTAATAATGCCATTAAATTTATGACCAAGATTGTTTTCTGCAAATCAATGTCAAAGATCAATGGGGAATGGCCATTTCAGGTATGCGAATTGTTCATCACATGTTTTAGTAAATTTCCAACTCCACCTAGTGGGAGATATGCTATCCGGGAGGGGCACATGTGGCAGAGGATTGAAGCGGTTTCTAGTTAAAGAGATAATTGTGGAGAGCATGAGGAACAGCCCATCTTGATATGAATATGCTTGATTTCAAAGTTACTGATGAAGTGTCGATTAATAATTAGAAGCTGAATAAGATTTTGGGATGATTTCGTGTGTGAGTAATGGATGAGAGAATGAAAATAGTTATCTTTTAACTTTGCTGTACTTGCTTATTAGTAGAATCATTAGCCTAAACTTTCACAGCAGCGACACGGCTTGGCTTCCAAGGTGATTGGGTGAGAGCTGGTTGTCTAATGTACTGTCAACTGCCGCGCAAATCTTGAAGCTCTGAGGCATACATTTGAAATGAGAGGCTTTCTAACCAGGATTCCATTTCCAAGTTGACTAGACTTTAAAGCTCTAATGGCAGCAGCAGCAATTGGGTTTTATGATGTAAATCACGAATTTTCTTTTATATAAGTGGCTATGATGTTCTGAACAGCTAAACAGCTATGAATGTACTTGACTACTAAACAGCTATGATGTTCTGGGTGCCATCGTTTGTATTACCTCAATGTAATTGAATATACTGCAACAATGCAGAAATGTAGTGTGAATTCATTATTAGCTGAGAAAATGAACTGCAGTAATTATTTTCATATTACCGATTTTCTTGATCAATTGAGGTTTGAAGGTTCTTTCTCTCTCGTTATGACTGAGTTTTTTGTCTGCCTATATTCATTGTGCTTTTAATAATGTGTTAAAGTAACTTTTCATTCAATTGCATCAATGGAAAAAGATCTCCAAAATCTGCTAGTAATTTTGTCCCCTTTACTAAGCTTATGTTCTGTTTCTCTAGGGAGGATTTGATTCAGTGATGTTAACCTGAAAATTCAAGTTAAAATTCTACTCTTATGAAAACTTGCCTTTTTGACTCTTTGATGGAGCATTCGGATTTAGTTCAACTTGGTTTTTGAGATGAAGTGTAGCTGTGTAGGTTTCCGATCCAGGATTCTCCACAATGAAGCTTGCAACCCGAGAGAGGATGGTACAGTTTGCTAGTAATTTGTTCAACTTGCTGCATCAACAAATGGTTTGATAAACACAAGTACATTAAAATGAGGACAGCTTTTTAGGTAAAGCCCCTCAAGCTAGGGCTGTTCAACCGGGTTGGATTTTATCCGGTTTTACCGGATTCCGGTTCCGGGTTTCGGCCCGGATTGAATTCGGCCCAAAATCCGGATTGCAAAACCCGGACCTATGCGGTCCGGGTAGGGATTTAAAATCCGGGTACTGGATTAAAAACCCGGTACCCGGTTTCTTTATTTTTCTTTTCTCCCCCGACTAAATATCCTCTCTCTCTCTCTCTCTCTCTCTCTCTCTCTCATATAAGGTTCTGAAACAAACCCTAGCCGCCGCTTATCTTTGCCTCATTCTCTCTCGCCTTCATCAGCCGCTGGGCAGCTCGAGCACCAGGGGGCCAATTTCCCCAGAATAGTCGATGGAAGGTTACCCACTGGCAGATACCCACCTCTGTTTCGTGCATTTTGGTATGTGTAAATAGTTTTGCATTTAGGGTTTTTGCATTTAATTTCAATGGGTTTTGTTTACTTTTTGTTTGTCGTTCATTTTCTTGATGTTTATGCTTTCAAATATGCAAGCTTTTGATGGCTTTGTACGTATTTTGGTTCTCGTGGATATTGGGCTTTTAGAATAGAGAAGTTGTTTTCTAAACTATTGGAACCTGTCGGAAAGGGTTTTTATGGGTGTTTTGTTTTGTTTTGGTTTTTCTTTTTCCAGATTTGCAAAGGATCCCAAATCAGTGGATACTGGTAGCTATCGGGGAGATCTAACAAAACCCCTTGATGTTTCAGATTTGCAAAGGGTTAGTACATATACTTCAATTGATGTTTCGTTCATCTTTTTGGGCCTAGATTTCTTGAGAAACAAAACTCCTTGCAGGTTGACTAGCAACTGATTTTTCTGATAAATGTCCAAAGGTACGCCGTTGTTGCTGTTGTACAAAAACCTGTTGTAACCCTTGTTATCTAAGTTACTAGCATATTTCTAGCATTTCCATTCAAGAGCATTGTTCTGTTCTTCAAATTTATTGTAAATGGATTTGTTGTGGAGACATCAGCTTCTTTTGAGATTGTTGGAATAGTTTTGATAAATAGCATATGTCTCAGATCACATTATCGGGAGTGGTTTGTTCTCAAAACCAAAACAAAACTTCACCAGGAACTCAAAAGCCAGAACAATGGTGTGTTTATTCTTTGTTTTAGTTATTTTAATTTGGTGTTCTGATTGGATTTGCTGTGTTAGAACTTTGGTTGGTATGGATCTATGGGTCTTTGACTAGCCTTCTTTCTTTGTTCATTTTTTTTAAGTTTCTGATTAGGAAGTTTGGGTTGGATCTGGTTGCTTTGATGATTAGATTTTTGGATTTTCTTCCTTTAATTATCTGTGGGTATGTATGAAACATAAACGATTTTGTGTTTTCTTTTTTTTTTTTGTTTTGGGGTCAGTTAGTGTTCTCCAAATGGCAAATGGAAGATTCAACATTAGCTGAGTTGATACTTTGACTATGAAGATTCAACTGGAGCAGTGAAGGAGATATGGCAGAGTATTGCAGAAACTCCACTGATTGGACTGAAGATGATCAATCTATGACAATGGCTTGTTGTTTTGTATTTTATAATGTAATTAAATACCAAATGATGTAATGAAGTGGGTGGAATTATGTATTGCATGCATTTTATATTATAAATATTGAATTACTATTTTTTAGATGCATTTAGTTAAAAAGATAATTAGTTTTATATAAAAAAATGTTTTTCAAAATTTATTCTTGAAAAAAATTGTAATAGAATATAGGCTTTTAGATAAACATAAAAAAAAAGGAAAAAAAAGAAAAATATTTTCAGCAATATGTTTTTCTGGGAAAAAAAGTAATAATATAGCCTCTGTTTAAAAAAAAAAAAAAAAAAAGGGTACAATCCGAAACCTGGAACTCCGGATTGTTAAAATCCGGATCCATCCGGGTTTCGGCTCGGGTCAAAACCCATGTATATCCGGTCTGGAACCCAATCCGGATTTGAAATCCAGGTTCCGGACCGGGTATACCCGGATACCCAATCCGAAATCCGGATGAACAGCCCTACCTCAAGCACCTAGTGAACGTAATTGATGTTGGCTATGGTAGGAATGCTTTTTTTATGCTATTGATTTATCATAGCCATGTTTATTTTAATTTCCTTTTAGTAATTAGTTATTGCAGTTACTATGAATAAATACTTAGTGCTATAAATATGTTTGATAGAGAAAGGCTTGGTGATGTGACTATTGTTGCTAAAAATTCTTAGTTTGATAGTTTATTGTTGTTGGTTAAGAGTGAAGGCCAAAAGTTGGGAATAGGGTGTTATGAAAGTGCTAAAACCAAAATTATTTTAGCATCTGACGAGTTATGGAAGAATAGAAGTGAATCAACTACTCTTAAGTCACGAGTAACCCAGAGAATTTGTGCTAGATAGTCATCAAGTTTGAATCGAAATGCAATTATTTTGAAAAAAAGTGCTAGATGTTGAGTCCAAGATTTCAAGCATCATATAATTATATATTTATATATGCATTTTGATGATAACAAATAAGTTCATGCATAAATGAGTCTCAAGTTCAAGTTATACACGAGCACATCAATATATCAAACATGAGTAAGAAATGGAACAAGCTTACAAATAAAATTCTTAGAGTAAAGTTTATACACCTCTTTCAAAATTCAAAATAGGATTAAGGCTAAAAAAGAATATTTTATCATAAAGCATCAAGTTGCATTTTCTACACGTGCATGATATATTTGAAAATTAAAAGTTTGAAATTTGAATTTTTGAAAGATGATTGATTGTCATCTTACAAGTGCATGAAATGATTAAAAGTTTGATTTTTGAAAATTTGAAAGATGATTAATTATCATCTCTCACATGTACATGATAAGTTTGAAAATTTTGAAAAGTGAGTAATACTCTTTTTGACATATGCAAAATATAGATGTTTTTGTTTGAAAATTTTGAAAAGTGATTGATGCTCTTCTTGACATATACAAAATGTAGTTTCTTTTATTTGAAAATTTTGAAAAGTGATTCATACTCTTTTTGACATATACAAAAGGTAGTTGTTTTTTTTTTTTTAAATTTGAAAAATGATTGATTCTCTTTTTGACATATACAAAAAGTAAAAGATTTGGTTTAAAAATTTTGAAAAATGAATAATTTTGTTTTTGACAATTGCAAAAATGAGAAACTTTTATTTGAAATCTTTGAAAAATGAGTGATGCTCCTTTTTAACATTTGAATATTTTGAGATTTGAAAAGGAAGTCTAATTTGTTTATAAATAGCTCACTTGAAATCTTCAAAATAACAATTCTACACATCAACCACAAGTTTTATGATATTCATTCATAAAAAACTTTCAATCTCCATTCTTTAAATATTGAGCCTTAACTCTTATTTATTTTAAAAGAGATATAGTTTGCATAGTATTATTTTTATTTCACTCATTGAGGAGTGTGTTCTGATAACCTACCCATTATCAGCTCTTGTATCAATAAAATGATGTATATAACTCTTGTGCTTGTAGTAGGAGTTCTGCATAATGAATAGTTAAATCACCACGTATAAGGTGATTGTAAGTGTAGAAGGTATTCTACACTGATTCTTTGAAGCAGTATTGCTCAAATGTGTATTAGGTTTTTATCTCCACCTGAAAGAGGTTGAATAGTGAATTTAAAAATTCTCAAGAGGTAGCTTAAAGTGAGGACGTAGGCAATGAGGCTAAACCTCTTTGAAATACTGAGTTTGTTTCTCTTTTATTTTTACTCTTTATATTTACTGGTGATTCGTATTTTATTCACATTTTATGTTATATATTTGGTTTACAATTGTTAATTTTATGAAACAACCAATTCACCACCCTATTATGTTAGTTATCTAGGTAATAATTGGTATCAGAGTAAATGACTTTTTTGTAAGATTAAACTATCTTTTAAGTTAAAAATCTTATAGCTAACATTTCAGCTATTTTTGGTAAAGGTCAATTCAGTGGTCAGCCTTCACTATTTTGTGGAGACAATTACACATTCTAAAAAATTAGAACGAAATTATTCATTCAAATTCAAGATCGAGAAATTTAAAAAATTTTTGTAAATAGATCTTATATCTCAACAAAATTTATTGGAGTAAAGGTCGCAAAAGAAGAAAAGTTGAATCATGAAGACAAGAGATCTTTTAACATTGATGTGATGGCTACAAATTTCTTATATTGTGCAATGAGAATGAGTTCAATAGAATAATGAAAGGCAATTCGGTAAAGGAAATTTGAGATAAGTTGGAAGTAACTTATGAATAAATTTCGCAAGTCAATGAATCAAGAATTTGCATTCTTGTTCGTGAATATAAAATGTTTAGAATGAATGATGATAAATCTATTTATATTATGTACACTTGTTTTACTAATATTATAAATAGTTTAACAGCTCTTGGTAAGATTTATTTCAACTTGGAGATAGCAAGAAAAATTCTCAATTTAGCCAAAATGTTAGGAATCAAAAGTGATAGTGATTGGTGAATCTACAGACCTTACGAAACTCAAGATAAATGAAATCATCAGGTCATTTATGATCCATGAGTACATATCGAAAAAAAGGAGAAGAAGAATGAAAATTAAATAAGAGTTTGGCACTAAGTCGTTCCTTATGAAATTGAAAGTGATGAACATGAAAAAATTGAAGATAAAGATGAAAAAGTTGCAATGTTAACAAGGAAATTTAAGAGATTCTTAAAGAGAAATAAATTTCCTTCAAAGAAATCTTTCAAAAAGTTTTCTAAGAAATATACAAGTAAAAATGATTCTCTAACTTGTTACAAATATAATAAACTTGGACATATCAATGTGGATTGTCGTCTACTAAAGAAATATCAAAATAAAGGTAAGAAAGCAATAAAAGTTATAAGGAATGATAACTCAAGTAGTTTTGATAGCGAAACAAGTAATAAAGAAACAACAAATCTTTGTCTAATAGTTAAAGATGATCTTGAGGTAAAAAATCTTAACAATAGTTGTTACCTCAGGGTCATCTTTAGACATAAGACAAAGATTAGCCGATTATTCATTACTTGCTTCGCTATTGAGCTACTTAAATCATCATCCTATGTAGTTTTCATTTCTTTCTTGCCCTTATTTTGATATTTTTTTTAGTAGAAAACAATCCGTCTTGATCCTA
Source organism: Carya illinoinensis (assembly GCF_018687715.1). Lineage (NCBI taxonomy): Eukaryota > Viridiplantae > Streptophyta > Magnoliopsida > Fagales > Juglandaceae > Carya > Carya illinoinensis. The sequence goes on from NC_056763.1 coordinate 21,087,526, forward strand.
GCTTATTGTATTTATAACAAGTTAAAGAGCCATTTTTACATATATATTTCTTGAAAAACTTTTTAAAAGATTTCCTTGAATGAATTTTATTTTTCTTTAAGAATCTCTTAAATTTCCTTGTTAATATTGTAATTTCTTCATTTTTGTCTTTAGTTTCCTCATTTTCATAACTTTCACTTTCATGAAGAACGACTTTAAGTACCAAACTCTTCTTTAATTTTTTTTATTCTTCTCCTCTTTTCAATATGTACTCGTGGGTGATAAGTGACCCGATGAGTTTATTTATCTCGAGTTTCATAAGGTCTCTAACTTCAAAATTATTGTCACTTTTGATTCCCAATATTTTGGCAGAAAGCTGAAAATATTTTTACTATATCCAAGTTGGAATAAACCTTATCGAGAGCTGTCAAGATATTTATAATGTTAGCAAAACGAGTATATATAGTAGAAATAGATTCATCATTATTTATTTTAAATATTTCATATTCATAAGTAAAAATAAAAAAATTTTGATTATTTGACTTGCGAAATTCTTTTATAAGTTATTTACAACTTATCCTAAATTTCCTTTGCTGACTTGTAAGTCATTATTCTATTGAATTCATTCCCATCAAGAGCATAATATAAAAAGTTTATAGATGTTGAATTCAATGTTAGAAATATCTCCTTTTCACGATCCAAATCCTCTTATCCTTTTTTGACATTTATTCTATCAACAATTTTTGTTGGGATATAAGGTCTATTTATAACATATTTCCAAATTTTTTGATCTTGAGCCTAAAGAAATATTTTCATTCTAACTTTCTAAAATGTGTAATTATCTCCACAAAATAGTAAAGGCAGACCACTGGATTGACTTTCACCAAAGGTAGTGAACTGTTAATTATAAGATATTTAACTCAAAAGATAGTTAATCTTACAAAAGAGCTCATTTCTTTGATTCCAATTGTTATCCTGATGACTAACACAATGGGGGATGAATTGGGTTGCTTTAAAAAAAATTAACGATTATAAACCAAATACACAATATAAAATGTGAATAAAATAAGAAGCAGTAGTAAATATAAAGAGTAAGAATACGAGAGAAATAAATTCAGTATTTTAACGAGATTCATCCCTACTGCCTATGTCATTGTTTCAAGCTATTCCTTAAAGATTTTCAAATCCATTATTCAACCCCCTTCAGGTGGAGATAAAAACATATTATATATTTGAGTAGTACCGCTTTAAAGAATACATGTAGATTACCTTCTACACTTACAATCTTTTTACACGTGGTGATTCAACTATTCCTTGTATAGAACTCATACTATATGCACAAGGGTTATACACACAATTTTACTGATACAAGAGCTGATAGTGAGTAGGTTATCAGAAAATATTCTTCAATGAATTAAATGAAAATAGTATAGTGCAAATTATATCTCTCTTAAAATGATAAGTGTTAAGGCTTGATGTTTAGAGAACAGAAATTTAAAACTTTTGATGAATGAATATTTTAAAGCTTGTAGTTGATGTGTAGTGTTATTATTTTGAAGACATCAAATGAGCTATTTATAGACATATGAGATTTTGTTTTTAAATTCTAAAATATTTAAATGTCAAAAAGGAGCATAACTCATTTATCAAAGATTTCAAATAAAAGTTTCTCCTCTTTGTAATTGTCAAAGACAACATAATTAACTTTTTCCAATTTTTCAAATCAAATTTTATACTTTTTGTATATATAAAAAAGAGTATCAATCACTTTTCAAAATTTTCAAACAAAAACAATTACCTTTTACATATGTCAAAAAGAGTATCAATCAATTTTCAAAATTTTCAAACTTATCATACACATGTGAGAGATGAAAATCAATCATCTTTGAAATTTTTAAAACTCAAATTTTTAATCATATAATGCAAATATGAAAAATGACAAATAATCATCTTTAAAAAACTCAAATTCCAAGTTTTGAATTTTCAAATATATCATGTATATGTGGAAAATGTAACTTTATACTTTATGAGAAAATATTATTTTTTAACCTTAATCTTATTTCGAATTTTGAAAGAGATATACAAAATTTATTTTAAGAGTTTTATTTGTAAGCTTGTTTCCTTCCTTCCTTATACTTGATACTTTGATGTGTTTAGCTCCATTATGTATATAACTTGAGCTTGAGACTCATTTATATTTGAACTTGTTTGTTATCATAAAAAACCATATCAAGATATATAATTATATGATGCTTAAAATCTTGGGTTCAATAATTCCACATCAATACACAATTTATAAGTTTGCTTTTATAAGATCAGACATATTTCTTTGAGTCCCAACTAATTTTAAGTCATTTGGGATTAAAACTTTATATTTAGTTTTGAATTGGAACATACAAACAACTTAAAAAATTAAGCTTGAATGTGAAAAAAGGGATCAGTGAAATATTAGGTGAGAATGGTGATAGTTGGAAATGATTATTGAAGCTAATTATTAAAGCTGTGATATTTTATTTAGCTAGAAAATGTAATGGGTTGTTTGGATTGGCTTAAAAAATTTCTAATAGCTTTTTAGATTTTCTTTGTTGTAAAATCAAAAAATAATTAAGATATATATTTTTATTAAAGTTCATTTTCTAAGGCTCCATTTTCACTAAATATTAAAAAGATTATTTAAAAATATCATCAAAAGAAAAAAGAGGAAAAAAAGAACAAACAAACAAAACAATTGAGATTAGTATTCTAGAAGCGTGTGAGGGCGTGTGGCTGTAACACATAGTGAAATCAAGATTGAGTTAAGTAATATTGCTCATTTCGAGGGGGGATATCCTCCAAAAAACGTAAAGAGAAATTGAGAGAAAGTTAAGGAAATTATATTCAAATAACCATTCTGATGATTTCTTACACAACCTGAAGATACTAGTAGCTAAGGAATTCACTCCGCAGCATTCCCAGATATTCATCCAATGAGATGACAACATCTCATAATAGAAAAAAAGGTAAAATAGTAATAAGGTTTTATCTAAGATTCTAATGACTTAGTAAGGCCTTACAACTAAAGAAAGGGAAAAGAAATAGATAACTAGGTTAAAGCCGACCAACGTAACTCTAGGCCTTCATCACTGCAAACACCAAGGAATTCAATAAGCCCATGCCTTAGGTTGATCTCCCACAAAGCTCATTAGGTAGTTCTCTAGACATTTGTTAACAGCTTCACTCTAACCATCCGTGTGTGGGTGTTAGGAGGTGCTGAATGCTAATTAAATGCCCTACACATTGAAGAGTTCTTGCCAAAACAAACTGGTAAAGACACTTCCCCTATCTGAAACAATTGAGTGAGGCATGCCATGTAACTTTAGGATATTTTTGACAAAAAGCTAGACCACTATCTTGGCATAAAATGGTGAGCTAAAGGAGTGAAGTGAGCATGTTTAGTGAGGTGGTCCACCACCACCCACACACTATTGAACCCTTGAGAATTGGGCAGCCCTTCCATGAAGTCCATGGTAATGTGTATCCATGGCTGTGAGGGAATTGGAAGGGGTTGCAGCAACCCACTTGGCTTAGATTGATCTACCTTTACCCCTTGGCATACCTAACATTCCCTGATATGCTTATTTAAATTTGAACTCAGTCTAGGCCAATAAAACTCCCTCTTAATTCTGTGTAAGGTTTTGTCATAACTAGAGTGTCCACCTAGTGGTGCACTGAGTGTCTATAAAACCTTTTGTTTAGACCCCCCATGATCAGCAATTAGCAACCTTTGTTCATTGTAAATCAACCCCCCTCTGATTGTGAATTTCAGTGGGAGCTTCCCTTCTTCAAACTTTGAGAAAAGACTAATTGCATAAGGGTTCTTGTTGTACCCTATCTTGACTTCTTCCCACCATTCAGTAGTGACCATCAACAAAACTGAGATGCTCATTTCTAGATCTTGCTTAGTGCATTCATTCCTCCTAGATAAAGCAGATGCCACTCTATTGTCCACCCCTTCTTGTATTCTACGTTGATGTCATATTCTAACAATTTGGAAATCCATTTTTGCTGAGTAGGGGTTCTCACCTTCTGCTAAAAAAAGTATTTCAAATTTTGGTAATTAGTTCTTACCGTGAAAACCTACCATGTCAGATAAGGTCTTTGTTTCTTAATTGCAGCCGCTAGGCCAACACCATGCCCTTAATGGCTTGACTAAAATAAGCAACGGGTCTATTTTTATGCATTAATACTACCCCTATGTCCTACCTTGAGGTATCACACTCTATAATAGAAGGAAGTGTGAAATTTGGCAGGGCTAAAACAAGAGGATTTGTAACTAACTTCTCAAAAGCCTCCCTGGCCTCTTGTGTCTATACAAACTGATTTTTTTTAACAGTCCAGTTTAGGGCCCATCAATGCTCACATACCCCTTGATGAATTTCTTGTAATAGCTTGTCAAGTTTAGGAAACCTCTTAGGGCTTTGAGGGACTTTAGAAAAGGCCACTCATCCATAGCCTTAACGTTCTCAAGGTCTACCCTTATACCCTATATAGAAATTAAATGACCCAGATAGGCCACTTCAATGCATGCAAAACTGTGATTGGATGGCTTGGCCAATAATTGATGCCCCTTAGCGTTTTCAAAGTCCATCTAAGATGTTGTAAATGGTCTTCAACAAGTTTACTATACACCAAGATATTGTAAAATAATACCAAAACAAACCTCCTCAAATAAAGCTTGAATATGTCGTTCATAAAGTTCTAAAAAGTTGAGGGAGCATTAGCTAGTCCAAAGGGCATACCTAAAAACTCATAATGGACCTCATATATCTTGAATGTAGTTCCAAGAATGTCCTCCTTTCTTACCCTAATCTGGTGGTATCCTGAGCAAAGTTCCAGTTTAGAGAAGATCTTGGCCCCACTTAACTCATCCAACAACTCCTTAACCATGGGTATGGGGTATTTATCTTTTACATTGGTCTTATGCTCTATAGTCAACACACATCTACCATGAGCCATCGATATTCTTTACTAAAAGTACTAGGGAAGAATAGGGGCTTTAATTGGGCTGAATCACCTAAGTCTTTAATAGTTAATGCACTATTTTCTCTATCTCCTCTTTTTGAAAATGCGGGTACCTATAGGACCTTACAAACACTGGTGGAGTATTAGGCATAAGGTTGATTGAATGATTATGTCTCCTGTGGGGTGGTAACCCTTAAGGTTCCCCAAAAATATTTGAAAATTGGTCTAGCAGTTCCTTGATAAAATCTAGAACCTTGCTTGATTTCTTCTTTTATTAATTGCAACCACAACCGCTTCTTCTCTAACTTATTGTACTTTGTGAAGGCCTCCCTCTTCAATACTGATAGAGGGGTTTAACCCCTTAAGTTGCACTTTGTATCATTCTGCTAGAAGCCCATAGTCAAATCTTTAAAATTCCACAGTATAGGCCCAAATTCCCTTAACCACTATACCCCAAGCACTATTTACAACCTGTCAGGATCAGCACATGCATCTTGGTTACAAATTTAGTCCCTTGCAGTTTAAATTTCAACGTAGGGCATCTTTTCTCACTATAAATTCCATCTCTATTAGCTACTTGAACCTTCACCATTTTTTTCACCTAGATTGGAATTTTTTCCTTTTTAATTACAGATGGGTCTGAGAAATTATGAGCGCTTCCTGAATCGATAGGCACCGCCACATTCTGAACTCTCACCTGCTCCATAATCCTTATAGTTTTAGGATTTTGTGATCCCACTAAAGCGTGAAAAGAGATCTCAGGTTGCTGGGTTTTGGGTTGAATTTCCAGAACTTCTTCCTTCCCCATCTCCCTTTTTGGGTTATTCTCTTCCCTCACCCTTTTCCTTTATCTCCTTAATCAAGAACAGTTTGGGATTTGGGCATTTGTGTCTTGGATTCTATTTGGAATTACCATAGTAATAGACACTTTATTCCTCATCTCCTTTATCCGATTTTGGTTAGTTTTTTGAACTGGAACCAAGGTTTTAGAAGGTCATTTTGGGGTTGTTACATGATTACTACTTGAATACTTCACAGTTCTTGACTCAAGAAGGGGTAATAGTCCCTTATAGCTCTTCCTGGTCACTCAAAGGTGCTCTTGTTAAATCTTAACTAGCCCATAGGCTATGAGTAAGGTGTCTAGTTTAAACATTCTCACTGGCAGCCTTATATCATCCTTTGAGGCTGCGTTTAGATGTTGAGTTGAGTTGAGTTTTTTTTATTTTTTATTTTATGAATAATAGTGAGTTGAGATGGTTGAGTGAGTTTTGTGGAGTCCACTTGACATGAGTTTAAGTGTATTTGGATATTAAAATGAATTTAGATATATTTATAGGAAGTTGTAAAATAAATGAGTTTCATCATGAAATTCAATTATTCATCTGACATACAAAAAATGAACTGCTGGTGTCAAATCCTTAAAGGGCAATTTTTTTTCCCAAGCTGCACTTGTAGCCATCCACCTAAAGTTAAATAAGGGAAAAATAGACAAAACATGACTTTTCTTTTTCCACCCTTCGGTTTGCAGGCATAATGATGTCACTATAAAAAAGCTGTCATTGGTCAGGACCCGTAACATTTATGTACAATATAGACCACTGAACTTATTTATGATGTAGTCCAAGTTGGTGTTTGGATGATAGAAGATGCTTAAAAGTGAATTGCACTCAATGCAGTTAAGGAATCAAACGAGGCCTAAGACCTTTAAAAAGTGTTGAGCTTATAGGGCTCAGACAAACCCTAAGTCTATTCGAGATAGCATCAAATCTTGACTTATAATCTTCCACTATCCCCACCTGTTTTAGCCTTGTTAAGGCCTCTATCAGGTCGTCATATGAGCTAGGCCCAAACCTGGTTAGGAGGGCTTGCGTAAACCCTTCCCAATCAGTCAAGTTTCTAGACTCCTTTAAGTCTTGGAACCAAATCAACGCCTGACCTTTCATATGAAATGAGGCCAATAGCAATTTGTGATGGGGGTAGGATATTATAAAATGTAAGGAAGTGGTTAGCCTTATAAAGCCAACCAATGTGATTTTCCCCACCAAAGCTTGGAAAATCTATGCGAACTGACCTTGGTCTTGAATCTCCTGCAGGTTCCCGTGCTCCTTCTCGCTGAAAATTATAAGGTGGAGTTTCCCCATCCGATGACTGGAGACTTTTGCTTCTGCAACTTAGAAGTCAGAGTTGCCATCTGCTGCAACATGGCATTTGATTGATGCTTCAAGGCTAGGATCTCAGTTTCTACTATTTCGAATTGCGAATCAGTGGACCTTGTAAGGTTCACCAGCCCTTCCCGTAATTGACTCATGCGGGGTGCCCTCCACCATCTTCATAGTATGAGATCGAAATCTTTAATATCAGAATATAACACACAGTGAAATCAAGTTTAAGTTAAGTAATTTTGCCCACTTCGAGGAGGGGATATCCTCCAGAAAAAGTAGAGAGAAATTGAGAGAAGTTTAAAAAACTTGTATTCAAATAATCATTTTGATGATTTCTTAGACAACTTGAGGATAATAGTAGCTAAAGAATTCACCCTGCGACATTCTTAGAGATCCACCCAATGAGATTACAGTATCTCATAACAGAAAAGGGGTAAAATGGTAATAAGATTTTACTATTTACTGCAAATAACTCGGCTAAAGCCCACCAACGTAACTCCAGGCCTTCTTTACTGCAAATACCATCTCAGCCTTCCATACCCTGGCCCACGTCAAGCCCGTTAGCCCCTTTTGCCCATTATGCCCTTCATACGTGTGACAGTGGCGAACACCAATCCCTAACGCTTGGATAACGAGAGACGGAGGTGTGGACGGACCGGAGTAATGAGAGACGCAAAAATCCATTGCACGAAAAATACAGCACTGCTGTGCTCAACTTCTTGCTCTCTCTTTCTCTCGTATTTCAGAAGAATCGAGATTTAAAGAAACATCATCTAGTGAAATCCAGCGTATGTTGATCCATTTTTTATCTTCTATCTCTTCCTCTTCTGTTCTTCTCTGAACCTTTATTTTGTTTGCTGGAAAGCATTCTCTGGACCTTGCATTATTGACCTCATATAGTTCTCTCTCTTTCTCTATGCTTTTTAATTTGTTCATACTGAAGTGAACATATTGAGTGTTGTATATATAATAGGACCAGGTAAAAATCTCTACTGTGTAAACTACGTTTGATTCTTTAGCCATGGCAACCCTACTGAATTCAGTGTCCCCAGTTGGTAACCCGTCACCAGAAGCTATAAGAAGGGGTAGTTATGGGTTTTTCTCACACATCCCAAATCTCCATACTTTTTCACTTAACAAGGGATTTTCAAAAGTTTTGGCATCCACCCAGATCACCATTTCTCCAAAAGACACTGTTTTCACTCTCCCCAACTGGAGGTATGGGAAGAGCGACTCAAGAAGTAGGGAACTTAGACTCAATGACGCGTTTCTTCATTTAGAGTATATGGTAAGGAAGGGCCAAAAGCCTGATGTAGCTCAAGCAACTCAGCTCTTGTATGATCTGTGCAAAGCAAACAAGATGAGAAAAGCGGTTGGAGTAATGGAGATGATCATTGGTTCTGGCATTATACCTGATGCAGCTTCATTCACGTACTTGATCAACTATTTGTGTAAAAGAGGGAATGTTGGGTATGCAATGCAATTGGTTGAAAAAATGGAGGAACATGGCTTCCCAACCAATACTGTTACCTACAATTCGCTTGTTAGAGGACTTTGTATGCATGGAAACTTGAACCAGAGCTTGCTGCTTTTGGATCGATTGATGCAGAAAGGGCTGATCCCAAATGCATTCACATACTCCTTCTTGCTTGAAGCTGCTTATAAGGAAAAAGGAGTGAATGAAGCCATGAAACTATTGGATGATGTAATTGCAAAGGGTGGGAAGCCTAATTTGGTTTGTTACAACATATTGTTAACTGGATTGTGCAGGGAAGGAAGGATTGAAGAGGCGATCTGTTACTTCAGGGATTTCCCTTTAAAGGGGTTCAATCCAAATGTTGTGAGTTATAACATTTTGTTGAGGAGTCTGTGCCATGAGGGGCGGTGGGAAGAAGCCAAAGAGCTTCTGGCTGAGATGGTTGGTGAGGAGCGCTCGCCATCAATCGTGACTTATAACATATTGATTGGTTCGCTTGCTCTGCATGGCAGAATTAAACATGCTCTTGAGGTTTTGGATGAGATGATGAAGGGACCGTTCAGGCCTACAGCAGCTACTTACACCCCGATAATTGCTCGTCTCTGCACAGAGGGGAAGGTAGATCTTGTGGTTAAGTATTTAGACCAAATGATGCATCATCAAATTAATCCTAATGAAGGAACCTACAATGCCATTGCTCTGCTCTGTGGTGTGGGGATGGTGCAAGAGGCATTCTCTATAATTCAAAGCTTGGGTAATAAGCATGATGCCTCCCTGCATGACTACTACAGAAGTGTGATTACAAGCTTGTGTAGGAAAGGGAACACTTATCCAGCATTTCAGCTTTTATATGAGATGACAAAGCTTGGATTTAAGCCAGATTCTTATACCTATTCCTCTTTAATCAGAGGATTGTGTACAGAGGGAATGCTAGATCAGGCCATGGAGATATTCTGGGTAATGGAAGAAAATAACTGTAGACCTGATACTGACAATTTCAATGCACTTATACTTGGGTTTTGCAAATCAAAAAGAACAGATTTGTCTTTGGAGATTTTTGAGATTATGATTGGGAAAGGGTATATGCCCAATGAAACAACTTATACCATTCTTGTGGAAGGGATCGCGCACGAAAAAGAAACAGAGCTGGCAGCTGACGTTTTGAAAGAGCTGCAACTTAGACAGGTGGTGAGTCAGAGTACAGTGGAAAGACTTGTTATGCAGTATGACCTCGAGGGTTTGCTAATATAGATAACCTGAGGATACCAGGAGTATAGAATGAAGCAAACAGGATCATGGGTCGTGTAGGATAATGATTCTATTATTTGGTTGGGAGCTGTAGATTGCACAATGAAACAAAGCCACTTTTGAAAGATTGATATTGTATTTCAAATGTTTAGAAGTAATTGAGTTCACGCCTAGGACCTCAGCTTTGCGGTAACGAGGGTTTTGCTTCAAGGTTTTTACTTTGTTTGTTAGTACTTTTACGCTCATTCAACACCATAATTTTAGTCTAACAGCTGATATGGTATTGATGGGTCAACTTAATCTTTGGAGCTCCTTTGTAATTGTAACTGCTTAACCTTTCTATCTGTTATTTCATATATTTAATAGCTGTTAAAAAAAAAAAGTTAACATTTAAAGAAGAGAAAATAAAGATTTATATATTGCTTTGTGCTCTTGAGCTTTTTCTATACTCGCAAGCTTAAAAGTTCACTGTCATTTTTACAGTGTCAGATAGTAACAGGATCATACACTGGGTCCTGGGAAGCTGGTTGAGTGAGTGAGTGAGTGAGGGAGGGAGGAGACCATTGAGTGACCACGGTCACTGCCATGTTGCGTTCCCTTTCTCTTCCTAGTAAGCAGGGCTTCCCTTTTAAGAATGAAACACCATACCATTGGGTTACCACAGTCACCTGTATGCTTCATCAGTTTCACATTGTTTGCGGGAATTTGAGCAACTTAATGTGAACGTAGACGAAAGGTTGAATGGCTAGCGAAAACCAGAACCATAAACGTTTCGAGAATCACTAATCTACTGCTTCCTAATGACTTCGCTGTCACAGGCGCACTTGGTCCCCGGGGAATGGAAGGTGGTATCATTAGATAAAATAGGCACATATTCCCCACAACTAGGGAAGAAGTCATGGCAATTCCCCTTTGCAACTCACATATTGAAACAAGTAGGCATCTTTCTAGTTTCCACTTCTATAGGATGGTGGCCGGCGGACATCTTAAATCTTGTCGGGAAGCCAACCATGGATTCCATCCGAAATCTTGCACCCCAATCCTAATCATCTCAACTCCCTTCATCACTTTCCACAATATGCTGTCAAAGAAATGGATTTAGAATGGTGGGCACATGCTCTTCTAGTTTGGCAGCTGTTTGACAAAAGACAATACTGCAGAGAAAGCTGACACTTTCATCTCAATGCCATTTAGCTGGCATCACAGATAAAAACAATAGTGCAGAACACTTTGCAAGCTCGGGCATTCTCTTCCGCATCTCCAAACAAGTCCGTCTCTCTCCCCCCCCCCCCCCGGCGGGGCGCCGGCCACATGGGACCTCCATCCGAGAATCTCGTAAAACCAGATCACAATAATGTTGCTGTTTATGATATGTTTTCCATGTATGCAGCAACTTTTCTAAAGCATCCATACATAGGCCAGGAAAGATTAGATTTCAAACCATAGAATAGGAGATGCACATGCATGTTTAATAGCTTATTCCGAAGTGGCCAATAAAAGGGTCCTGGATTATCATTTATTTTGCAGAGTGATATCTAAGCTATCAATTTAAGTACTTGACTTTCTGATTTGAAATTTAGGTTGCAATGTGCTTATTTCATGTAATTGTCAGGTGAAAAATGAACACATTGACCCCAACTTTTCTTTAACACGATCACAAAATTTGGCCAATCCAGAAGTACCTAAGTTTTCAAACTCAAAGGTCAGACTATGGCAATTTCACTTGACCAAATCGCTCTCAGAAGACCTAAAAGAATACATCTTTCAAAAATTTCATGCCAAACATGAATGCTGTTTTTTAACAAGTAATCATTGAAATAGAATAAGACCTCGTTTGAATAATAAAAGTGTTTCATCTTATTATTATAATTTTTTCAAATTTTCACATAAAATATAATAAACAGTTCAAGTTTTTCAAATCTCTATTACTAAAAAATAATATTTTAATAACATTTTATTTACTTTTTAACTTTTATATCATCTATTTTAAACTCATTATCCAAACGACATTTAAAATATGGAAAAAACTATTTGTCATTATTTTTCTTATCATCCAATCATCATTTCCTGATGTGTTATTAAATAATTGGTCTAAAAAATAACTAGGTAGTAAAAAAAAGATAAATTCTACAGGCCCTTTATTAAATGAGAAAAAACATCATTTTAGGAGGGATATTTTTATAATTTTAAAGATAAAATTGACTAGGCCTGTATTGTAGTCCCCATTTAGGGACTATACGTAACATTGCTAGTAAAAATAATAATAAAAGATGTGTAAGGATATTATTACCCTATTCTTTATAGAAGTAAGGTTAGGCGACATATATGTTAGCAAATACATAGGTGCTAACAGATCAAGAAACAATTGGGATCCTCCTTTCTCTCCAGTGATAATTTTTCTCTGCTTAGCGCCCAGCCAACCATAGCCGCTCTGCCCAGGGGGGTTGGAGCTTTGGCTCTTCCCTCCCTCTGCCTGTTCAGTCACCTTTAGTTGTTTTATATGGTGTTTTCCTGTTTTTTTTTTTTTCCTAAACTTTTGCCCGTAGCACCTTGGTGTTTTGATCTACTGCTCATCGGACTTCTAAGACCGCCATGCGCCCCTCCACTGGACTCCCCAACCCCTAATCTGTCGGACGAAAGGAGAAATATGTCGAAACGGGTTGTGCATGCAACCCACGTGCTACTGTGCCTGGGCGAGTCTGTTGGGGACCTCGATCAAGCCTTCACACACTAAGGGGTCTATCCTCTCCTTGTTACTCTTTGATTGACCGAATGGACTCTTTTGCTTAGCCTTGATCACGTGTAGCCTAATATGGGAGCTTGGGTGAATGAAGGCTAATGTTTGGTGGTAGGAATAATGGTGGTGTATGGGCTATGGTGATCTAGGGTATGGTGGTAATGGGGCATGACAAGGACTTTCTTGACTGCTAGGCGCCACTTGAGTGGTTTGGGGTTGGAAGATGGGTGAATGATGCTAAGGTTGGATGTGTGTTTCAGCTAAGGGTAGTGATGGGATTCGGCTACGGCTTAGGTTGATGGCGATCTCCTAAATTATTGAGATTGCAATTTGAATTTTGATTTGGAATGGGTTGGCCGACTATAGGGATAAAGGATAATGGTTGGATTTGATTTGGTTGGGGATGTGATTTGATTGAGTCAATTAAGGGATAATGACTAATCAAATAATATATGGAAAGATATGGTGGGGGTAATATGGGAAGTAGGGTTTCGGTCAAGCCAATTAGGCTATGGCCAAATGGCTCAATATGGTAAATAAGGTTTTGATTGATGGTCGGCCATGGAAAGTGGTGTGGGCGTGCAAGGTAAGTGGTGGGGTAAGGGTTGGCTGAATAGTGTGTTTGGCAAATGGAAAACTTCAAGAATCCTCAAGAAAAACTTATGAACATGCAAGAAAATATATGAACACAAGAATAACTTGAAGAACTCAAGCACAAATTCGAGAAGCACAATGCCCCTCCAATCAACCACACTTCACAACAATCTCACTGATAAACTCCAAAGAGCAAAAGATGACCAATCAACTTTGATTCACGAATTGCACAAAGATTGAAAGGAAACCTCTGATAAATAAAGATAAATAGAATCGCACATATTCACAAATTGTAAGATGTGATCCTTCTCATTGGAGATTCACGAATTGCACCCCAAGAAGCCCAAGTGTTAAGCATCGAATAGAGAATCCTAGGCACAATGGCCAGCCATACAAGACAAATGTCAAATGTTCAAAAAGATCCCAATGAAATGACTAAGAGTCCTATTTATAGAGCTTACAAATTGGAAACCCCTAATAAGTCCCTAGCAAATTATTAAATTAAATAAATAAAATAAACATTATCGATAAAAGGCCCTATGATGGTCGTGGCATGCAAGGCCCATGGTGGGCAAGGATGGTGCATGGCCCACGGCGGGGCTAGTTCTGGTCCGGTCCGATGGCTGGCTACATGGCATGGTATGGTGCCATGTGTTGGTCTGATGGTGGGCACGATGTGGTACTGTGCGTGGCCTGCTGATGGTGGGCATGGCATGGTGCCATGCCTAGGCCTGATGGTAAACACAGGGTGATGCCGTGTTATTGCTGTGAGGCCTAGTCAAGTGGCTTGTACGCTGGTCTTGCATGGCCCAAGCTGGTGGCCTGGGCGATGGGCATGCATGGCCCAAGCTGATGGTCTAGGCACTGGACTATAAGGCACGGGTTGGAGCCATGCGCTGGATGGCATGTCTGCAAGGCACGGTTTGGAGTTGTGCGCTAGATGGAATGCTTGTGAGGGGACACCACTAACCTTGTTGAGTGGTGCTGGGGTGCGCATGCGTACAAGTAAGGGAATGCGTAGGCCTGCACGCAGCCAATAGCCTCCATGGTGCTTGCTATGTGTCTGAGCATGAGCCAAGTCATACATGCGGGCTAGCCATGTGACTGTTTTGATCCTCCAAGAGCTGTATCAAGATGTGGTCTCGGGTAATCCTCCTAGGGATTGTGAAAGAGTCCCCTGCCTCCACACGTGGCACCATTGGGGATAGCAACCTTGGATCTTTCATATTCGACTTCCTTTTCTTCGCCTAGGGTGGCATGTACAGCTAGTGACGATCTTTCACCGGTGTATCAGAACATCTTCCAATTGTTACATCCTTATGTTTTTCCTAATCAAATATCAAGATAAAATGGTTGTGAGAATCCCCTTTAGTTGGACCGGATCAACAAAAAGCAACACACATTTTTCAATTGCGGCTTTTGATTGTAGTTTAATAGTCTGTTCATCAGATTATTTTGAAACGGCTTTAAGCGGAATCCCCTTAATGGGATTGGGTAGGAGTCATACTTTTGACTCTAAAATCCACTTTTTTTTTTTTTTTTTTTTTTTTTTTTTATCTTTCTTGGTATACTTTTGTTTGTTTAGGGGTAATTGTTAGGGACTCCCACCCCTCTAAAATATTGTGTCTTGTAATGGTATAATTTTCCATATAATATCGCTTATTTAGAAGAAAAAATAAAAATAAGAGAGGATACATAGGTGCTAACAGTTCCTTTTCCGCATGTATGTTTTCCTGCTTTCTCGAGAACATTTAATACGTTGTTTGGGGCTTGAGTTGAAACACAGATGAGGTGAAACCGTCTCGTACGGTGAGACCATCTCAAGTATCCAAACAAAATGTCGAAACACAAAACTATCTCATCTCACATTTTTCAACCTTTCTTCTGTTCATTAAGAGGACTTTTCACTAACTATACAGTGAACTTGTCTCCCGAGCTTGCAAATTTGTTGGCAATTGTGTTGCCAACAAACATAACAACCTCGATGACTACAGGCTTACATGCACCACATGGAATACTTATCCTATAGCACCATCAATATAGCACTATCAATAGACCAGTGTGTGACACATATGAACTTCACCTACACCACATCTAACCACAAGTCTCTAAGAGATGTCCCTTCCCACAATCGCCGCCTTGTGTGCCCCAAACGTTGGTATTTAAGCGATGAGATGGAAGAGGAAACTAAATATGGCCACCATAGTTCCCCATTCACAATTGCAACCTTAAAACCCCAACTTCATAATATATATATATTGAAATATAAATAATGTTACATACAGTCCTAAAATACATAAATACTATATAGTTGTTTTGAAAAAAATAAAATCTACGATTAATAAAGTAATTTCTTTTCATGTAGATTTCGTATTTATTATTTTTTAAAGTGATTATATGGTATTTGTGCACTGCAATTATAATTTCTTTTTATTTAATATTGTTAATTGATGAATGACACACATAAAATCCTTTTTATAATTTTTTATACAATCATATTTTAAATTGATGATATTTCTTTAGAATGATATTGCTTTTATAAATTATTTTATAAAATTATTTATCATTTAAACAAGTTTGTATAAAGTATTGTGAAAAAAATTATCGCGTATCATTTTTTTTTGTTTAATTATAATTTTAATATATTGATAGAAAAAAATTATTATAACAATAAATAAATTCTAAAAAAATAAATTTATAAATTGATATAATTTTATATAATATATTATATTTATTTTATAATAAAAATAATTTTATAATTTCACGCGATTTACTCACCTACGATATTTCTTTGGCCGGCCGGAAGTATTTAAAAAAAAAAAAAAAGAAATTGTAAAACGTAAGAGTTATTTGAAAAGTTCCTCGACCTCCCAGTTCTCATTTATTTACATTTTTCTCGGCAGTCCTCTTGAGTATTTGGGCGATGCCATAGATGTAAATGTTGGATTTGATTGGGAGGACGAACAAATCCCCAGCAGCCGAAGAACCGATAATTGGAAGATCTCTGCTGAGCCAAATTAATGGAAACTGTGGACAACAGCAATTGCGATACCACTGAGGATGATAGCAGTGTTTCTTTTCAAAATCATACTCATGTTTCTCCGAATTCACAATCTGAATCCGATGTTGTTAAGAGCTCTTCTGATGCTGTGTCCAGAGGGCTGTCTTCGACGCTCGCCACTGTAATTAGAGACTTCGATTCCAGAGCTGAGGACGCTCTCAGAAGCCAGGACCAGCTCTCCTCCGCTCTCCATCGTCTTACTCGAGGTTTAATTTGCACCTGGATCACTCTCGCATTTTACCTTTTTATTTTCTGTTTTATTTTTTGTGTGCGCAAGTGTACTTGTAGACGTGAATTGCAGTATGATATGAATAAGCGGCACCAAAATCCTTCAACAAGTACAACTTCCCTTACTCATCACTACTGGATTTCTAACTTGTAAATCAGAGCCAAACGGTATCATTCAAAGTGCGTATGGGTATTTGTAAGTATCGGTGCATTGGCGCACTAGACTTTCACATATTTCGTCTCTTTATGATATCCTGGGGGACCTTAGGTGTTCCGTTCGGAGGTTAGAAGCATCGAGCTCTTCCACAGTGATGGCTTTTGAATTATGTTCTAGAAAAGGATGCACTCTTTCTAAGCTTGAGATAAGGAAGAGGTGTGCAGATGGGGTAGTTGAATGGCCTGATAGTCTTGTGAGTTCTTACTAGTGGGCATTTGGAACCATTTGGTATGGCATAAGATGGGACATTCTGGGGCCTGGGGGCTCGGTTCTAGCATGATATTTGGCATGGGGAGCACCTATGTAATTAGCATTTCTTACTTTGTTTGACATAAATGAGGACAAAGATGCATTTCTGGCTGCATGTTTGGGCAGGTCTCCAATAACCATCATCAAAATCTGAAATTTGATTTGGAGTTGGATAGAGTTGGTAAACTTTTGGTTGCATATCTTACGTTGTATGGGATGAAGGTGGGGTACGGGTGGGCAAGGGAGGACGAGTAGTTGTAGAGGCACTGGGTACTGATAATTGTAAAGAACATGTGATATAGATTACAACAGATCAAGGAATGGTAAATTTCAAGACATAAGAAACCTGGAAATACGGTCCAGAGTTGATGGACTTGCTTGTGATTTTTCAAAACTCTTAATGGAGCCATAAAGTCTTATCTATTTTAAATTTTAAAGTTTGTATGCTGTTGGTATTTGTTTAATGTTCTTTGTTTGTTTAGACATTTTGTAAGCTACAATATTTCTGTGATTTTCAGATTTTCTGGGCTGACTGTACAATGGTCCCTGAGTTATCGATAATGTTTTGGTTGTTTCATTATTAGGTATAAGTATGTTCCAGCATAGTTTCTAGGTAACTCGACTGAGCCTTAATTCTCACTGGGGCTGCCTATGTGGATTTTTTTTTCACTCCGCTGGCTCTAGGTAGGGATTGTACTTTTGTTTACCTCTATAACAAGAAATAGCCATATTTGAAATAGAAAAAGACACGGCCCAATTACCCTGGTCATACAGGAGTAACACCTAATTGAAATAGAAAAAGATATAAGAAAGTCATGAAAACTTGGCCCATATCTATATTGGCTGTACAAAGATAGAGTATCGAAGAGATAAATTCTATGTTCTTCCATCGCTCACAATCTTCAAAGAATGTTAACTGTAACTTTTTACATATAGGAGTAACTAACACTGTAACTTCAGATGAGGGTTTGAGTTGCATTGAGTTAAAGTTTTGGGAGTAAACGACAATGGAGTAATAGTTTGTGGATGAAAACTGTAATTATCCCTGGATAATTATTTGATAGAAAATGCTTGTCTACTTAATGAGGCTTTGCTTGCCTTTATTATATGATGTAAAATTTGATTGCTTTAGGATTAATATATATATATAATCCCTAATGTTGGCTTTCAACAATTTAAGAAAGTTATATGGAATCACCTCCTTCAATGATTCCCCCCGATCCCCACCTATGCATGTAATTTCTTCTTCCCGCGATATGAGATTTGGTTTAAACTAGCTCAGTTATGCAAAGCCCAAAGGGGCCCTGCCCAGAAATTGACTTGGTTTCCATTATCTTCCTAAATTGCTTCAATTTTTTTGCAGTAAACCTTTTATCCAGAATTGTATTGTCTTACATATTGCCTTATAACTGAGGCTGACAATCAGTTGTCAGAGCAGCAAGCCCAAAAATGATTTTGAAGAATAGCTTTCACAGAACCTTTTTACAGAATACCTTAGAAACCATAAATATGGACAATGGTCCAATGGTCTTAATTAGTTGATAAGGACGATGATACTTTGCTGGTACATGGCTTATAGACTTGTTAAATTCTGTAGTTCCTTGTTATGGATTTATATGAGGTAGTTTACTTATACTCAGATTCTATGCTGTGCCTTTTCCTTGTGTAAATAGAAATTCTATGTTTTGAAGTATTATATTGACATAAGTACCTCATGCTTTGACAGAACTTGATCAACTGTTAGAAGATGCACCGTTACCATTCATCATGCAGCATGCTGCTAAGATTTCAGGTGTTAGAAAGAGAGTTTCATCACTGAATTCAGTTTTAAAATCCATACAACATCGGTTTGATAATATAGATCGAATGCTATCTATGGGCGTGTTACATGGTACTCACAATTCTCCCTGAACGGCATGCTAATGTCTCTTTGTTTTCCTCATCAATGAGTTTTTTACTCTTTCAGTACTTATATCTTCATTGTTGTAATATATTCAGTGATTAGTATACGCTATACTACGTTAGGTGTAGTCTACATCAATGGGTACCATTAAAATTTCTCAAATTCCTTATCTTTTAAGCTCTCGCAAGTGAAGCATTTTGTGGATTGTAATTGGAATCCTGATTATACACATGATTGATGATTTGTCAATTTATTTTACTTTGCTTTCTTATTACTTCCCATTCTTGGAACTGAAAAGGGTTGTGTATCATGCAGAGAAAATGGCGGTTGAAAGTTCTGGACAACATTAGCATTGGTCATGTATTACAGGTGCTTGGAATCTTTGGTACATGTTTGATCTTTATTCTTCCTCCTTTTACTCGCATTCCGTGAGAATTATATCAGTTGTGATGGTGACTGCAAGTTAATGAATTATGATTCTTCCCCAAGAATTGCAAACTTCGGTTCTTGGACAAGTATTTGCTTTCCGTCCACATATCACACACATAGGTTCAGTTACTAGACTTTGAATACAAAATGTCTTAGCATTAATGTGAAAGGAGCCACTGTTTATAAAAAAGTTTTTTTCCTTGTCATTTTCAATTTTATTTTTAAATAAAATCTGGCCGACTACCGCTTTGATCTGTAAATTTTTGGTCATTGAAGCCTTTTGCTCCCAATTTTTATGGAAGATGTCGGGAGTTAGAGTCGTCTTGCCTACCATGAACACCCACCCACACGCCATCTCAACCAATGCTTCTTCAATCTTTTTTCTCCATTCACTTAGGCCTTGTGTGGGTTCACATACAATCTCAATTCATCACATTTCATCTAAACACACAAACACTAATATTTTTTTAATTTCAAATTTTTAACTTTTTCATCTAATCATTACCTGATAATTATAATTTTTTTAAACTTTCAAACAAAATACAAAAAATAATTCAACTTTTTCAAATCTCAAAACAAAAATAATATTATAATAAAATTTAACTATATAGTATTTTTATTTAATTTTTTTTCCTCTTATTTTCCAAAACTCTATAAAAATATCTTAATTCAAATTATGTTATTACTATTTACAAATTATCTTACTACTATTTACAATTATTTTACTACTATTCACAAATTTTTTTTATCTCATCTATATAATCAAACAAGTTCTTAATTTTTCTCAAAAAAAAAAGTTCTTAAAGCATGTCTTTTATCACCTCTTTTGTCGAGGATTTGAAGCAACGAGTGGGTTTCTAAATCAAACTCCCCAAAATGGTGATAGCAGCGCATCTCATCAATCCTAGGGATGGGTAGGGAGGGTATGCCCCCCCGCATGGGCAGATGAGCTATCCTGCACCATCCATGCAGAGACGGGGGGTGGGATATTGAGTCCCACATTGCTTATGAATGACTATTATATTATCTTGGCTTCTTATATAAAAGTTAGCCTAGGAGATCAAGGTAATCCAAAATAAACTCTAATGAGTTTATATTTTTTTTTAATGTATAAATTTTAATTTATAAATTAAATTATGTTATAATTTGGGTCCAAACAAAAATTTTAGACCTAAAAAAATTTATAAACCCAATGGGGTCATTGGGTTGACCCCGGGGGGAGGAGGGGGGTGGGGGGGAAGGCGGGGGACGGGGGGATGAAAATCCCTACGCCGTGTGGTGTGGGGAGGGGTATGGGGAAGGGTCTCTCTCACCCCGCACTATGCGGGTATCACACCTAGTCAATCTGCCAAATGGATAGCCATTATGGGATCCTCTCATCGTTCAGGTTCAACAAGGAATATAGGTCAAGACCAATTTATTAAGTCGATATAATTATTTTTATTTTTATGTTCATTAGGACAACATTCTTTTGTATTGCTATAAGAGTAATTATTTACTAATCTCTTACTTGGTATTTTATATTTGTTATGAAACTAATGAAAAGAGAGAAAGGGAAAGACAGAGAGAAAGAAAAAGAAAGAAAGATGAAAGAATGCGTATGATTATTTGATATTGAAAACCTTGAATGATACCCATACATATAGAAGTACAAAAGAGTTTAGGTATAGATTAAGTCTTAATTGACGGCTAAGGGCGGTCATAATTGATGGCTAAGGACGGTCTTAATTGATGGCTAAACATGGTCTTAATTGACGGCTAAAAATGTTCATACAAATCCGTTTATAACACCTCCTCTTTAGATGACCCTACATAAAGAATATGTCTCGTTAAAATCTTATCAAGTAAAAAACCTGTAGAAAAAAAATCAATGACAAAAAAAAAGAGTACAGTATCCATGTGTACCGCTAAGCGCTTTAGGATTGCCTCATTAAAACCTTGCAAAGGAAAACTCAATGGAAAAAAACCTTAACGAAAGAAAAAAAGTACAATCAACACTAGTCTTTAAAACATTTACTCCCCATGAAAAATGCATTATGATAGATTTTGAAGTCTTCGCATTCCAATGTTCTGCACAGTCTTCTTAAATGTTGCAGTTGGTAATTCTTTAGTGAATAAATCTGTCAAATTATCACTTGATCGTATTTGCTTAACATCAATTTCACATTTCTTCTCATAAATTGCAATGATCTCTCTTTGTGGATCTGAAAAATAACCTGCATCTGTATATCCAACTAATTGTGGACTTGATCCATGTTGATAAAATAATCTTATATTAATCATACCTCGGAGGTAACGAATGACATGTTTAATACCATTCCAATGTCTTCGAGTTGGTGTGGAATTATATCTTACAATTAAATTAACTGATAATGCAATATCAGACCAAGTGCAATTTGCAAGATACATCAGGGTTCCAATTGCACTGAGATAAAATACTTCAAGACCAAGAATTTTTTCATCTTCTTGGGTCTTTCTGCACATCAAGTGATCGAACAACCATTGGAGTACTCAGGGGATGAGTTTTGTTCATATAAAAGTTCTTCAAGACTTTATAGTGAAAGGTCTTTGGTTGATATATCTCAATATTGTATACCAATTCTTTAAATGATGCAGTTGGTAATGTTTTGGTAAACAAATTCACTATATTGATTCAAGATCGTTTTAACATTAAATTCACTACTCTTCTAGAGTTGTGCTCTTCTGGAGTTCTTGTAAATAACATAGTTAGTGGAAAAGTCATCAAAATTAAGTCACCAGTCTCCAAATTCAACAAAAACAGTAGCCACCTTTTTAGATTAGATAAGCACCGCAGGGCTATGATGATACATCTCTTATCTCTTATAGAGAAATACTTCACGAGAGACGCTGTGAAGTAATAAAGATGTTTTGTCTTTCATTTTACTCATCTAAGGATGTTGCTCTTATGATAGGAGTAGATATTCATTTATCTGGAAGGAGTTATTTTGATGTCGTTTCAGAATCAAGATTTCTTAGTGCTCAATATTTTGCCTCTGTTACGACCATGTCTCAAGAGTTATTAGTTAAAGTGAATGAGGTCAACCAACTCAATAATTAAATATTTTAATTGCGTTAGAAGCTCTCTGCGAAGAGTCGTAAGAACAAGAAACTGAAGGAGGAGAATAAGGCGCTAAAACAGTATGCACGTGATCTTCAGGATCAGTAGCAACAAGTATTTGAAGAAATCTAAATACTTAGAGAATAAGGACAACCTGCATTTAATCTCATCGTGGATATCTGAAAGGAAAAGTATAGTTGCAAGCACAATTGTGCACTAATCTGTGCACCAATGTGATGTGATTGGCTAAAAAGTAGATTTTATTGAAAACAGTGTTAATTTAAGTTTTAAATATGAATAAATCAGTATTGGTACACAGATTAGTGCGTAACTGTGCTTGTATGTAGCAAAACCCTATCTGAAAATGTTCAAGTTCAAAGAGAGGAGGGGCAAGCTGCTTTTAATTTCACGGTCTAGTAAATAACTGTAGGATATTTATGTTTAGCGTATCCTCTATCAATGTATATAATTTTGTCTTGCTTTCATAAATTTCTCTATAAAATAAATATTCAACTCGTCTTCATTCGCATCCTATCTTCTTCATTTTTCTGTAATTAGTCTGCATTATTACTCTGTAATCTCTTTCTGTATTCTTACTCTGCAATAGCCTAGCAATCTTCTCGTGACTAATATATGAGGTATTCTACACATCGTTCACCAATTGTTTCTGCTTCTACCGTAGGTGGTATAATGCAATACAATAATGATCTGACTAAAAAGTCAGATGATGATGCTATCTACGAGCTTGTGAGCCTTAATACCCGATACTAATAAATTATTGTCGCATTTTTTCAACGACTACAATCCAAAACTTGTGAGGTTGACAAACTCAACGATAAAATTTCTATCATTCAGCGACTTTTTCTGGAGTCTAACATGAAAGTATGAGCAATAAAGTAAGAGAATAGGAATTTAAAATTCTTACTTGACTCTTCTTTTCGATTGCCTACTCCTTTAGACAATGATGCCATACAAATTTTTGAAGAGTGAGATCGTTTAAAGAATGAGACAAAGAGTTTCAAATTTTTGTAATTTTGTTTCGAGATAATAAAATAATATTTCACAAATATTTACGTTGTGTTTCTATCTTCTGGTATATGTTCTATGTACTCTATTTTATTTCTCCTTTAATCATGTACATTTCTTATAAAACCGTAATATGAATCTGAAATACTAAGTGCATTTAAGAGATGTTATTTCAAAACTAATAATTTCATTCATCTCCCCCTTGAAATCGAAATGGTTTCTGATTTATATTTCAAATATATGTAGTTTTCATGAGCTCTTTTGGAGCCTCAATGATATTTAAATCATCTATATAAATTGCATTAAAAGCTATTCTCGATATTAAAAATATATAAAAAATAGCTTGTTCCACATGTGTTTAGATTGTTTTAGATCATCTAAGGATTTTTGAAACTTGATAGAATAAGTACTTCAGGACTATATGCTTCATGCATTTCATATCTAGTAATCCATATAAATATGTAGTTAATCATGCATACCCAAACTCTCGGTAATTATCAAGTTAATAAAAACCTAAATATAATTTCATCAACTTCAAAAGCATATCAATATTATTTTTACGAGAAACCGGTTCGTGATTTATATATCACATTTTCATTTCCTTTATACAAATATCCACTGATATTCAACAAGTATCACATTTTAAGTGTTTGGACTACAAGTCCATATGTATCACATTTTATTGGTGATATCAATTCTGCAGAAATTGTTTCTTTCTATTTTGGCCAATATTTTTACGTCGGTATTCTTCGACAGTTCTTAACTCACTTTTTTCATTACTTATGGTAATATCAAGTGTCATCTTATATAAAAATATGTTGTTTACAACAGTTTTATTTCTATCCAGAATTTCTCTATTACTCATTAAATGTATCGAGATTTTATTATTTTCATGTACATGTTCCTCTTTAAGGGACGACAGTTCATGAAAAATTTCTTCAGGAGGTACTTTTTAGGAGGATTATACTCTTTAAGAGTTTTTATTATGAGACAATTTTGTACATAAAGTTTGGATGGATCTTATTGCTTGTTTTGTAGGTACAACCTCTTCAATAGCACCAATTTCTTTCTTTTTTTTATGCTTTTATCTTTTGAGATGCTTTATCTTTTATATCAATATGTCTCCTACGCTTTTAGACATGTCTTATGTTCATTAGACTACTAAATTTCTTAATTGTCCTACGAGAACTTAAATCTTCGCTAGAATTTTAGCAGCTAGAATATGAGACATTTTTATTTTATTACATCCATAAATTAATTATCATCTGAACTTTTAGTTCATCTATGATAGTCAAGATAACGTCAAATTATTTTATTTTATTTGCTTTAAGCAAATTTTTCTTTTCACTCATGGTGGAAGGCTTTATAGTAAGAGAATCTTCTGGTTCTTTTATAGACCTCCATATGAAAATTATTCGACTTATCGTAATTGATTTCGGATGATCAAGATAATCATAAAAAACATACAAATATTTTGAATCATATCACTTTTGATGCATCATAATATTTGATTTAATAGTTGTATAATATCATCTCAAAGAGAAAATTAGTAATTTTTCCAATACGAGCTCCTAGCCCGAAATCATAGAAGTATTATAAAGATATTCATTACCACATCCAATTTCTTGATTTCTTTGAAAAAAATGTATTATTCTTTTCTGAGAATGATATAAATCCAATATCATTCACTTTAAAGAATGATGTGGAACTAATAGAACGTGACTAATGATTTCTTAACAAAAACTTATTATTTTGCTCAGCAACTAGAAAGCAAGATATAAGTTTAGAATATCTTGTAAATTTTCGCACTCGATATTACTACTTCAGGAGCACATTGAGGCATTCATTTTAAACAAATATTCTTTAGTGGCTTTTCTCTACACAATTTCAATTATACAACTTCAAGTGCATTAATCATAACGAACTTTTGGAGGATCCCAATCTTTTGGTACACGTGTTACTCATTTAAATTATCTCACAGAATCAATAGATATTCTATTATGAGATACTCAATAAAATTATTGGTTTAGGGCGATCTTCAGTGATGCTCCATTTCTATTCCAAGATGAATCTTATCATCAATAATTCATAACAAGTATAAAAAATAAATAGAACTTGTATATAAATTATGTGAATAAAAATGATCACAAACATAATTAAAAGGTAAATTATGAAAATTTTAATTCACCAGAAATATAAATGAGATGTATACTATGGGAATAAACGTAGAATTTTATCAAGTAATAATAAGGAATATAATCTTTAATACTCACTTTAGGGATTGCAAATAATATATTGAAAAACTTACTTGAAATAGAAGACCACTACCTTCAGAATTGTCAGAATTTTTGTACTGATAACGTGTTATGAAGCTAATGAAAAGAGAGAGAGAAAGACTGAGAGAGAGAAAGAATAAGAGATGAAAGAATGCGTAGGATTATTTGATATTGAAAACCTTGAATAATACCCATATATATATGACTATAAATGAGTTTAGGTATAACTTAAGTCTTAATTGACGGCTAAGTGCGGTCATAATTGATAACTAAGGACGATCAATTATGACAGTTAAGGGAAGTCAATTATGACGGATAAAGGCAGTCATAATTGATGGCTAAGGACGGTCTTAATTAATAGTTAAACATAGTCTTAATTAACGACTAAAGATGGTCATACAAATCCATTTATAACAATATTAATATTTTTAATAGCATGATATTTTGTAATAAGATGAGATTACTTTGTCATCCATATTTGTTTGTCAATGGCTCGTCACGAGCCATATATTGGGCAGCTTCATGGCTGTGCCCATTTAGCTTCCTTTTTGGATTGCCTTAGCCAAATCATAAAGAGTTTTGTTATTCACCATCCTGCACATCACATATATTTTTAATTTTTATTTTATTTTATCTGGGTGTATGGTCTCAAAGGATTATTTGTACCCAAGAGGTGTTGGACCTTGGACCTTGAAAGAGATGGACAAAAATAAAATGTATATAAGCATCAAACTGTCTACATTTTTTCAAAAAATATCAAACCGTATCTAAAATTATAGGGAAAACCAGCTTATAATTCACTCATAAACACCTTCAATAGGTCACGAAACTAGCCAACTAAATCATAATAGCATCAAAACGATCTCTACTTCCGCTTACTCGGCAGAATCACGACTTCAGCATGCATGATATGCCGCCTTCAACATCTGATTCACACCTCAAGCATGCATGAATGCCGCCATAGTTTTGCAAGAAGCGCTCTGAAACTCACCAAGTATTTTTTCACGTGCGGTACTCAATCAACGATGTTATTACAAGCCATGTCGATTAATCAAAAAACCAGCTTTTGCTATGAGATCATCTTTTCTGGCATATGGTCATGCCATCTCCAATGGGTACCTAACAGTCCAAAAAGTTTTGAGGTTATGGGACCAACTAAAAGGAGTCTTGCAAGAGCTTGTCAAAACATAAGCAGCAAGTTCAGACCTACCATACTAATGTTTACACGCTTGTCCTCCAGTAGACGTTTGTTGAAATTCCTGATGCTAACTGTCTTGGCATCGTTTACCTACTCAAAAGAGACTTTGAACAAATCAATTTTATTTCAAACAGGCAAATTTATAAATAAAAACTCTATGTGCACTTACTTTTGTGTACTCCTTACGCACTCCACTGATATGATTGGTTGCACCACTTTTTTTTTAATATAAAATAATTGCTTTGGCCAATCATATTAATGGAGTGCGCAAGGAATATACAAAAGTGATTGTATATAGCAAAACTCATTTATAAATAAGATCATTGACTCACCATGGGGTCAACAACTTTTCCATGCCAAAGGACATTATCAATCACAATGAGACCCCCAGTCTTCACCTGCAAAAGGAATCTAACAATTAAATCCTTACCAACTGCTTGCACGATAATGAATCAGAAACTTTGTTAAAGAAATCAAATGGGATGGGCAAATGGATTCGTTTCAGATTAATTGTAAAAATAGTTACTCTTACCAGTTGTAGAAGCAGTTCAAAGTATTCCTGATTCATCCTCTTCTCGGCATCAACAAATGCAAAATCATAGCTGAGTAAAAAGTGAATTGTTACAAAAACAATAATTTGTTATATCTGCCACTCAGAAATAACGAAAAATTTGGAAACTTCTGGATGCTAAAAATAAAGTTTTTGGTGAGAAGTGATATGGTAACAGGACTTCAAACGTGTGGATATAAAATGTTCACACATATATGGACTCAATTCTCACTGAGAATTGCTTTTCGTTGAGACAAAACTCACAAGGAAGAAAATAGATTTATGAATTGAATAAAATATGCAATACATGCTGAGGCATAAGTGTGGACTAGTATTGCTCTTTACTAGAAACGAAAAATAATATTGACAGCAAGCTGTTTATGAAAAATGTAATATAATATTAACATTGAATGCTGTGTTTACCTGCAAGCTTCACCATTCAGAATCATTGATTTTAGTGCATCAGCAGCAAGTCCATATCTAACATCCACCTAATGGAAATAAATTGTTTGAGAGGATAGAGAAAAAATTAGAAGAACTAGAAGTATCAGAAACAGTAATGATCGGATTGCATTGCTTGAGAATATTATTGGCTCTTCCAGTTTAATTGATGCGGTTTTAGTACACTTCAATTAGTACAAACTGTATATGCCACATAAAAAATTAAAAACGAGATAACTACTACCTTGTGCAAAACACCTGCACGCTCATAGTACTTCTTTGCTATCTCAAGAGACTTGGCATCTCTTTCGCAGGCAACTAAATGACCTGATTCTGGGAGGACCAATGCAATTGCCAATGATGAATATCCCTGAATTAAGATTTAAGGTGGTAAGTAGCTACCTAATTGAATATGTAAAAAATAAACCTCTATACAAAATAAAAAAGGGAGCTTCACTCTGGGTATTTATAATATATCCATTACCTTAAATGAACATAGACATCCATGATATTGATGTTCGGACCTTTCTACTAACTAAAATGAAGAAAAGGTAAAAAAAAAAAAAAAAAAAAGAGTGTAGGACCAACCATCAGCAGTATATTTTGGGAGTTCATTTAACCTGGATGAAAAGGTTCTACCAGGTTCAGCGAAAAAAAAAAAAAAAAGAAGTTTCTACCAAATACCATTTGAAACTAGTATGCACTTTGAAGAAAAAAGAAAGGGGTAAAAGAAGAAATGAAGAGAAACAATATAAGCATGTTGGTCACAGTAATGTTGAGTGGCTATTGAGTTGGTAATTTCCCACCATGTTATATCTACAAGGGAGTTTTTCACTAACTACAAAGCACAAGAACTTTCTTAGTATGGAGATACATGACTGGCATAAGAGCCAGTACAATGAAGGAAACTATTTTTGAAGTCAGATTCCATGCAGGCAAAGAAAACAAAAGAGTTGCCCTATCCATGTATGATACCACAAAATAAATTGTTTTTAAGTCCTAGTTCGATCTTGATGAGCTGCCAGTATTTGACATAACCAAGATTTGTTTTTAATAAGAAAGTGCTTCTCTCTTGGAAGAAAACATGAGGTGGGAAATGCCAAGTTTGAGATTTTTCTCAAGGATTTTCTTACAGATGAAGTTAGGGTTGGATAATTCCACTTTAGTGTCAGATTTACATGGACACGTGACTTTGTTCAATTCATAATTTAGGTGAGAAAATTGCATTAATTTTGAGTAAGGTAATTCCTTGTATAGTTGGCATAGATCTCAAGCTTTTGGTATAGAGTTGATAAGATACTACAATCTATTTTACAATAGCAGTCTATTCATATCCGTCCCACCATTTTCCCTTCAAGTTGAAAGCAATTTCCACGTAAGTGTTGGCTTTATGTACACGATTCATTTGTTCTGTGATTGAAATGTGCTCTCTGATTGATGATTTTGGTTAGAATAGCTTTTGAGATTGCTTGAGATTTTCTATTGGGTTTTAATTTTCATAAGTTTAAGGTGTGGAGCTGTTATATCACCATGCCTCAAAAGTTTAAGTTGATGAGAAGATGTGAATTTTGTCATTTAAGTGATATCTAACCATAGTGATCAGCAGCAAAGATGATTCAAATAGAAAAATTGACTGAGTGTTCTTTGTTAGTCCAGTGAGCAAAGGGATACTGCTGTCTGGTGGTAACTGGTTTACAATAAAGGTACTTGTTCAACGTATAGAAGGTAGATAAACTTCTTCTAAAGACTTCTATGCCACCAACCTTAATGGAACAACAGAAATGTTCACCACACATTATTTGTGAGAGCCAAATGGTCAACAATTTTTTCCAGTATGTATGAGTATTCCTTGTGAAGTGCCACCAAACTAGATGCAATTTGATAAAAGTAATGCAACATACAGTCGTGCAGTGTGCAAACGCCGCATAACCGTTTTGAAAAAGAGTGGAGTCCACTGTTCAAAAATTAGTCTTTTTTCTTTTTTTTGGTAGATAATAGAGATTTTATTCATAGTAAATAGGCATAGCCCAAGTACACAGGTAGTATACAAAAGAATAAACCTATGTACAATCTAAAGTAGAAACAGTACTAAGGAAAAGCATTACAAATGTTGATATCCCTCAAAAGATTATTCACCCAAAAGTTTAGTCTTTATTATCTATCAAAGTTTAGTCTTCACCCAAAAGCATTACAAAGCATTTCATGTAGGTTTTGTATTTACTCACTTTTTCAAAGAGATTGCGCGGCACTTGCGCACTTCATAACTGTAAATATCATTTCGCTTTTGATAAATACTTGCATTGAGCATATGTAACTCAATTTCAAATACTTGAGAATGTATAATGCAGATATTTTAGTAAGTTTCATTACTTCACATTAAGAACTTCGAAATTTTGCTTACATAGGTATTAGGTATATGTAACAAACTAGACAAGAGAACTTAGAAACCAAAGGACCTAATCTCATGGAAACTTGCTGAAATGACTCAGTTAAATTCAAATGAGATATACATACAGTATAAACACCAACTTCAATGCACCGCTCTGCCTTAAGAATCTGAACAAGCATTGCAAGAAGCTGTGCCTGATCTGGAGATACCTATTAAGAGCAGTATGATGTCAAATTTCATGTACAAATTAAGGAATTAAAATAAAAAATTGGACATTCCGTACAACATTCTACTGATAGAAACTAATTTATTCTATGAGTTTAAGGCATTGATTGAATTCACTGAGATAATGATGACACCAGTTAAATCGCACACAACTGCTTAAAAATTCTGTAATAGAAGTATAATTGATCAGGACCCATGAAAATAAAATATTTAAAACTAATGTACCAACAGGCACATCACATTCTGTAATAGAAGAACGTTATTAAGACCAATGTACTTTCAACAAACGTATCTTCATCTCGAATCAATTAAGCTGACACGAGTTATTAAGACTAATGTACTTTCAACACAGATGGCTTCTTCTGTGCAGAATTGTACCTGACACAAGTTACTTAATGGGAAAAAGAAAAGAACAGAAGTCTCTGCACGCCTAATTCTTTCCTTCATTTCAGCTCAAGCTTTACGACTGTTGCATTTGATAGAAATTATTATTATGTATCTGTACCGATAAAAGGTGGCTTACAGAGCAAATACTCATACTCCCATGCACCACAAACTGAAATTCAGGCACCAGCCAAACCCAACAAAATTCAAAATAGACTAATAGGAGGAACTAGAAGCCTCTGCATACTATAATAATTAAGATTTACATACTATAATAATTAAGATTCTTGGATGTATTTAAATCAGTGTTAAGAATCCTGCATCATGCAATCACAAATAATATACGCAACAGAAGCGAGCAGAAATGAATGCCTGCATCTGAGAACCACGCATAGAGGCAGTCTCCTCTCGAAGTTGCCGTAGAATCTGAAATAAACCTCCAAAAACATTACAAAAGGCAAGTATACAAAAACTAATTGATAAATTGTTACATATAATATATATATACATATATATGTATATCCACACAAGATAATATCTCTTGAGTAAAACTAGAGCGTGAAATAGGAAATAACTTCAATACCTCTGGCTCTCGAGTGTTGGCAAGGATGTAATCATAAAGGCATGGAGTCACACTAATAACCTGCTTATTGCCGTACTTTTCATCATTAACAACAACAAATGCATTGGTGGAGCATCTTCTTAAGAACTGGTTTGACTTTCTGTTGGATGTCCGTAAGCCAAGGTGACCACTACTGCACCTCTCAGAGGAGGCCTTGACTGTTGAAGAAGTAACAACAGCAGTAATTGCAGATACTGGATTGAAGTTTAGCGTTAGTCTCAGAGATATCCGTGGGCAAGCTAGATGTTGATAGGATGACAAAAACCAACAACGATGAAGCACCAAGCTGCTGCTGCTGGCCATTCATGAATGAACTAAAGACAAGACAAGATAGCGTCTAACAACAACAGCTGAACCGATGACTTGATATTAAAAAAAAGACAAATGTAGAACATCAATAGTTTGAATTGAGTCGTGTTAGTACCTAAGCTACCTGGGAGTTTTGTGGTAGGCTTAGGACTTATCCTCTCTTTTCTAAATATTTCGACTTGGCAAAAAAAAATTACTTAATTTCAATTTTACTACTTTGAAGTGATAAGAATTCCAACTAAGCTAATATTTCAACTACTAGAAATACAACTAAGAAGTCTATTCCGATTAAAGAACCCATAATCCATTAAGGAAATGCATATTAAATCTTCTTCACAACATGGACATAAGAAATTGACCCTAAAGAAATTATTCAAACACCTGGGCGGCACAAGTCAGACGGAGAATAATGACGAACGAAAACAATCCCAAACCTGAATTTATGGCAAATGAGTATCTACTAGAAATGAATGAACATACAGTTGGAAGGTTGCTCAAGTTCTAGAGCTATTTATAATACACTAAAGAGGAGGAAGAGCTCAAAAGAGGTGGCAGGAGTGGTTGGTAAAACAAAGTGACATAAACCATCAAATTCGGTAGATTTTAATGGCGTACTCCACCTTTACATTCGCAGTCATATCCGCAAGTAAAAGGCTAATATGTTCCAGTTCTTAAGCTTATAGAACATGGATGAAGATCAAAAAACAAGAAAAAGCCAACGAATAACGTTACCTCGGATGCGCACGTTAACAACTGGAAAATGCATTTCACATCCACCCGTGCACTCTATTATGGAGTACGATTCTTTATTCTTATTGTGGTGCGCAGAGAGAGAGAGAGAGAGAGAGAAATTAGCCATGGCTTAAAGATTGCACATGAAGTTCCGTTTGAGAATTGAAGCCACTTTCTTTCGAGTTTCCTTATATGGAAAGAAAGTCGCGTAATAATTGTATAATAATACTGATTTATTTTTACTTAAAATTTAAATTAATATTAATTTTAATAAAATTTATTTTTTAATCAATTACATTACATTAATGTATAGATTAGTACACAATTATACTTATAATTATATTTTTTCCTTTTTTAATGTCCTATTTTATTGGATAAGAAATTATTTGTACACGTGTATATAAATTTTATTCATAAAAAAATATATTTTTTTAATAATAAATCACCCTATTATTTAAAAAAAAATACTTTACACAAAAAAAAAAATTATACAAAAGAATTATGTAAGTGAGTTATGTCATATTGTAAAGTTATCTTTATTATAAAGTAAATTTAACAGATTCTATAAAATTATATAAATTTCTAAATTTATTTTCGTGTAATCTTTTACAATTATCTTATTTAAAATGAGTGTGCGGATTTTATAATTTTGTAGTTTTTAAGATTGTATTTAAGATTACTCAATTTATTCAACTATATTTCTTTTTAAAAAATAATATTTACAGTTTTAGAATGTATAAATTTTGATAATTATTTTTTAAAAAAGTTAATAAAATTAAGACATATATATATTTTTAAATAATAAATTTCACTTTTTTCTAAAAAAAAATGTAAGACTTACACGCAGACTATAAAAATAAAATACAGGATATTTTTTCCTCAACTATGATATTTGAAGTTCAATATAGGAAATAACTGCAACCCTTTGGCTTGTGCTTCCGAAATTTGTCCACGTCTTGCAAACAAGTCCTATTGTAAAAACGAGTGGACGTAAAACATTGATTCATATGTTCGATATTTCTCTAGTAATATCCATAAAGTAAACCTTTGATCATTGCATCTAATCTTCACTTGTTGTACGTACGCCACATCTCCTCCTGCTCTATCTCTGAAAGAACCATGGCTGCTTTCGGCATCTTCAAGCTTTCACTTCTCTTGAGCCTCCTATCGAATTCGCATCTGAGTCTCTGGTCTGGTGCTAGTAATCGTGAAAGCGTAGGGAAATCTCCACCATCGTGTAGCAGCATCGAGTGCCCCAGTTATGATGTGATTCATGTTGGCAATGGCTTTGAAATTCGCCGCTATAATTCCACTGTCTGGATGTCTACCTCTCCCATCCAAGATATTTCCCTGGTCGAAGCTACCAGAACTGGCTTCTTGCAGTAAGATTATTCTTTTCCTTTTCTTTCATATATATATATATATATATATATAAATATATATGTTGGCCTTTTCTTTTTATTAATTTCACTGGTTCTTGTTGAGGATTCTCCGCAATCCTCCTCTGATTCTCAGTCATTACCTTGATTGTAGTAGTTGAACCATGATTGTAGAGATGCTGTATTTATTTTTGTGATTGTTTTCCTTTCTTGTTGTATAGCTGTACATGTCTGTATATCTCTATAAATGGAAAACCATCTCCACCTTTTACATTGTGGTGGGTTTACAAACATTCTCATGGTATCAAAAGCCTCTCTGGATTAACATCCGATATCAGTTTTTTTTTTTTTTCCTCTCATGGCCAAATCTTCTCTCTTTCAATACTATGGTCTACATGGTAACTATCAAACTTTAATCCAACAACAACTTGCTTTGGAAGAGTCAGCTGGTTCCTTGGATTTCAAGACTGTCTCGGCTTTTTTGTGGATGGCTCTCTCCCCAAGCCCTCTCCTACCACCACCGATGGCTCTTCCACCCTAACCCCAAGTTTCTTGAATGGAGACTCAAAGACCAACGCATCTTCAGCCTTCTTCTCTCTTCTCTCTCTGAAGAAGCTATGGCCAAAGCTGTTGGCCTCACAACCCGTTGCTACCTACTCCTATGGTCGTGGCTCAGCGGCTCTCTTCTGATGGCTCCTTTTTTGCCGATATCACTCTCTATTGCTCTCTTGTCAATGCCTTGCAATATTTGACTATCACTCGGCCTGACATTACTCATTCTGTTAATTCAGTCAATCAATATTTGCGTGCACCCACCAACAACCATTTTCAAGTTGTCAAACTTATCCTTCGTTATGTCAAAGGAATGCTTCATTTTGGCTTGATGTTTATTGCCTCATCCTCTACTGGTATTGTTGCTTACTCCAATGCCAATTGGGCGGGCTGTCCGGACACTCGTCACTCCACTTCAGGCTATTCTATTTACCTTGGTGACAATCTTGTGTCTTGGAGTGCTAAGAAGCAACCCACCGTCTCTCGCTCCAGTTGTGAGTTTGAGTATCCTACTCTTGCCCTTACTGTTGCTGAGGTCCTTTGGTTAACTCATCTCCTTCGTGATCTCCATGTTCCTACTACACATCGCCCTCTCCTTCTGTGTGACAACAAGAGCGCTGTATTCTTGAGCTCTAATCCGGTCTCTCACAAGCGTTCCAAACACATTGATCTTGACTACCATCTTCTTCAGGAACTTGTGGTGGCCAGCACTATCAACACTCAACATGTCCCCTCTAATCTACAAGTTGCCAATGTCTTCACCAAGAGTGTCTCTAGGCCTCTCTGTGTTTTTTCGCTCCAAGCTTGCGTCTACTCTAATCCCAAGCTCATCTTGCGGGGGGTGTTGAGAATTCTCCGCAATCCTCCTCTGAGTTCAGTCATTACCTTGATTGTAGTAGTTGACCCATGATTATAGAGATGCTGTATTTATTTTTGTGATTGTTTTCCTTTCTTGTTGTATTGCTGTACATGTCTGTATATCTCTATAAATGGAAAACCATCTCCACCTTTTACAGTGTGGTGGATTTACAAACATTCTCAGTTCATGTAATCTTACTTGATCAAAATCATTGTTTAGTGATATTTCTGGCGGGAAAGAGAGAACTTTTGGTGTCAATTAATTCATTCCTCTCCTTGATCAATACATACTTTCCACATATATTCTACTGCTTGCTTTCAATCATCTGCATGCCTATAAACCATATCAATAGCTAGGCAATAACAATTGAGTTCTCGTTTCTTGTTACTGTTGGGCGTGGAGCCTGGTTCTGTTTGTGGTGAGTAAATAATCATCGATAAAGATCTGTTGCAGCTTTTTCTTGGTGGATTTTGAATGAGGTTTGAGCCATGAGTAGTACTCCGGCTTTGGCTGAAATTTCTTACCCACTTTTGACTCTTGATATCCAACCCAAGTCATTGGATTAGGATTTTCTTGTATCTTGTATTATACCTTTGTATAGTCATTGTTCGGTTTTTTGTTATTATTAGAAATAAGATTCTTTGCAGCTATATGGAGGTAAGCACGTTATTAAATCACGTAAATCTATCTCGTATGTAATTAATTCTATTTTTCATTTTAGTTTCCGTCCCTAACAGTTACTTTGTCTTTCTGGTAGGCTGTTTGACTACATCCAAGGAAAGAACGATTATGAACAGAAGATAGAGATGACAGCCCCAGTGATAACCGAAGTTTCACCAAGCGATGGACCTTTATGCGAATCATCATTTGTCATCAGCTTTTCTGTGCCAAAACTTAACCAAGCAAACCCACCTCCAGCAAAAGGACTTCATCTCCAGAGATGGGAACCCGTGTATGCAGCAGTGAGACAATTCAGTGGATTTGTGGCAGACTCAGATGTCGGAGAGGAAGCTGCCGCCTTGCAAGGAAGCCTTGCCGGCACTGTTTGGGCTGCTGCCATTGAGAAAAGCCATGGAGCTGACCACAAATCAGGCTACACTGTCGCGCAGTACAATTCCCCATTTGAATTTGATGATAGGGTGAATGAGATATGGATGTTGTTTAACATCCAAGACGAACTTACATGTTAATGTAAGAAGAATTTCTGAGAAGATGATCGATGACTCGACTGCGCTGAAAACATCAGTTAAAGTGTTGTAGTCCCATGTATGTAGAGAAATAATAGGTTAAGCTTAATCTGCTGGGTTACTTCAAATATTTGTACTGCTAAATAACTGAATTTCTCTCTAATATGAAATAATTGTATAATGAACTGATGACCATTTTGTGTAGTAATGATATATAGAGTTGTGCCGATCATACAGTTTTGTTCTCCAGATCATTTTGCCAAGATTATGAACCCAACATACAAGAATGAATGAGAATCCTATAAAAAAAAAAGCACAGAATTAAGACTGATTCTGGGTTTTGACTAGGGAGACATACTCCAATGGTTAAGTCAATAACTATCTTTGCTCATTGGTAGAAGATGAAAATCCTGCATGGTTTTAGTTTTGTGTGGCTTTTCCTAATTTATTGCATTTCATGAACATCAAATTACCCTATTAATGTTTTGTTAAGGGCATGCTCCAAAAATTCTGAATGACATGATGACTAGTGCTTGAATAATCTTGAGTGATTTTCTCCTCCATCTCACCCTTTAAGGGCTATAATGTATTGTGCCTCTTTTTGCCAACCTCTCATGATCTAGTTGAGCAACTTCTGAGTCTATTTTCCTTCGATTCCGTTATTGGGCATTGTCTGCTTGCATATGGGCCTAACCAGGTGACAATAGGCATATCATAGCATTTGAGGTTTTTTTATTGTATTAGTTTAGAATTATATATCTTTGCCTAAAATTCCTACGAATTCCAACATTAGCCTATTTCCTCTACAGTAGAAAAATTATTAGGTAGTCTCGGAAGATTTCATGATGTGTACTCTCATCTCATTACAAGATGTCATGCCATTGAAATTGCTAACATGAACACTAACTTTTAATGACTTATCTTCCTGTTATAGGACGGAAATAGCACGTGCCCGAACCATAAACCTATCTAATAAAGTAATAATCGTGTTTTTTTCAAAACTCAAGTTTTAAAAATGACAGGTGAAAGTCTTCAAACTGTGGGCCTCACAAACCCATGGGGTAGTTGAACCACCCTGAAAAGGATATTTGGGGGTGGCTCAATCTCGCATGGCCATCAAACATGGCTTATGAGAGCCACCTCCAATGGTCAAAAGGATGGCAATTCATGCTGTCATGTCAGGTTCGGAGCATGTCAAGCCTTGTTCGTGTCATACATAATTAATCATAATTGAGCCCATTAAATTAAACAAATCAAGTCCTTCAATCTTAACTTACTAATTTCTGTTTGAACTCATGTTGGGTTCGTAGGTTTTGAATAAATAAATAAAAGACACTTGAATCATAAATTGCTAATTCCATGTGCGAGTCCTGTGCTGTATGAAGGATTATCAGCCCTATCCAACCCATGTAGGTGACTCGCGTGGCCCAACCCCAAATGGTCACAATGGCCATGCATGGGGTGGTCATGCCATGCACCTATGAAAATCATTTTGGCCATGGATATCTTCGAGTAGTTAGCCATATTAATTTCCCTATACCTTTAGGCTTTAAAAACAATAGAAACGTGATTTTCTGGATAAGAGATTTTAATATAATTTCAATCAAGACATTACGTATAGTCATTAAACAAAAATAAGAATCTTCGTTTCAATTTTTCTATTCAATCTACCTATGGACTTGTTCTTTGGAAATTAAAATACTCAAAAGGATAAGCTCATGTCCTCCACTTTCATGACCTGCAAAGTATATAGACTAGATTTTAAAAGTGCGTGTGCATTCCTCATAGACCTGGCTCAAGTTTCTTCTACCTGTTGTGCCAGGACATGAAGAGAAAATCTACCCAGAGGCCGATTTAAGACCTCCACATCACACATCTCATTACCTGGC
Organism: Carya illinoinensis; assembly: GCF_018687715.1. Classification (NCBI taxonomy): domain Eukaryota; kingdom Viridiplantae; phylum Streptophyta; class Magnoliopsida; order Fagales; family Juglandaceae; genus Carya; species Carya illinoinensis. The sequence goes on from NC_056763.1 coordinate 21,125,908, forward strand.
AAACCGAGTTTGAAGATAAAATAATAAACCGGGCCCTTTGGCTTAATCATAAAAGCGGGAAAAAGGCTGGAAAAAGATACATGTACACATAGAACAAATTACATTCACAAATTACCTTGGGTTGAATATCACTTTTTGCAGATTTTCTCGTGGAAAAAATCTGATTTGTTAGGTAATTAGGTGTGTGTGGGGTGTGTGGGGTCTTAAACTAACTTTAGAATAGATTAGATGATTAGAAACTATTTATTATATTTATAAGTTTATATCACATCATGAAATAATAAAAAAACGATGAATATCGGCCTTACTCATTTCAGAATCCTAGACTGGGTGGACTGGGTGGTCTTTCGATCTCGGACGGGAGATTGGGAAGAGGGACATGAGGGAGATTTTGATGTTTATTTAAAAATAAAAATTACAGGCATCGCTATCACATAGGCCGTGTCTGGTGTAGCAGATCAAGTACTCGATGTGAAATGTATAATGGAATTTGGGCATGGGCGCGCCATTAGTCCACAGGAAATTACTTTTCTCGCAAAAACAAACAACTCTACAAAAAATGATAATAGTATTATATTAGCAGACGTAGATAAAATCAGTAGCACTTTTTCCGTAATTAATCCAACTAAAGATTTAAGATATTTCAAGCCTGATCGTCAATACACGGTTGAAGCGATACTATATGTATATATATACGAACCACAAACAATTAGATTGGAAATGAAAACAGGAAATTAACAACCTTAATTAGATTCGAATAGTGAATTTGATATGAGTAATATTATATATAATTGTAAAGTCTAATCTTTTTAAAAATAAGAGAAGTCGATTATTAAAAAATTAATTTTTATTATATAAATCTCATATTTATTCAATTTTTTTAAAGAGATTATGCACGTTTGCATAATTTATGATTATAAATATTATTTCTTTTTTTTATTACCTAATATCTATCTCATAAGGACCTCAGAAATTAAGGAATTATATATCTTTGGTCCTTAAAACGACTTCATTTTTCTTAAAACAAACATGGTTTTAAAAAGTGGCATATAATTGGACACTTTTTCGTCAGACTGGCTGCCGGGATGTCAAGGAGAAGAAGCTTCCCCCCAGCCTACCACCCTAACTAGCCATGATTTTTAAATGTGTGAGACAGTAAATTCAGAGGATAAAGACGGATATCATGGGCGGTAGACTTATGCCGAAAGGGCATGCATGGATGCATGCAGCCTTGACTAATTGACTCAAACATGTCGGCTTTCATGCACGCGCGCGCGCGCACGGCCATCCATATACACATAGCTACTAGCTAGCTAGGGCGCACCTTCTTTTTGACTACAATAAGTAGTACTATTACTACCACCACTGATACATATGTGCATGCACACTTAATTCCTACCTGTATCTATCTATCTATCTAGATTGTCACTTTCCAGCACATTTCCTCATCTTCAATCCAAAAGTCTAGTTGACAGAATCATGCCGCATGTCTTCATGATCTTCTTTATTTGGATATATAGGCAGTACTACTTCAAAGCGGATATTTTAACTAGATATCAATTATATATATCTTGAGATGATCAGATATGTTCGAAATGATATGTCTAGTCCGGCATTGTGCTCTCTCCCCTCTCCTCTCTCTCTCCATCCACGTATCATACGTCAGTGTTATGAGAAAAATGAATATTTATAACATATTATTTATAACAAAAATAATTATTTATAACGAACGTCTCGATAAGAAATGATCTTTGGTACATACTTTAGGAATATTTATCCAATTTGGCACGCATTAATGGAGGATAATGTTTTTGTATCAAAGAAAGTGAGACTAATCAACAATGAAATCAAATCATGCTTGATGACATAATCATGATCAGGAACAATATCTTTGAAATTGACAACCTCTAATTATAATGCGATCGACCCTAGCTCCTAACAATTGACTAGTATGGGAGCTAGGCCCCGTCTCTCCAAGTTCCAGCCAAATAATCCATGATTCCTTTAAGAATATAGCATATACATGGGTTTTCCATGGCTCTAATTTTCTGATATAGATCTAAATTGATATGGGATATTGATTAATTTTTTTTAAATTGATACGGGATATCGATTATTTTTTTTAAAATTATTTAGAATAATATCAGTTATTTTCTTTCAAATCATATATTTATACTCATTTGCCTTGTTAGCAAACATTTAGTTTTAAGTTTGGAAGTGATTCTGAGTTTGATTTTTACCAAATTTTTTGTAAGATTTTTGTTTACTTATGTATCAATTTCTCATACAATAGTATAAATTTTTCTATTTTTAGAAAAATCTTCATAATTTCGAATTTTGTAATTATTTAAGTCTGACTTGTGGGCTTCATAATTTGATTTTGAATTTTATTATAAATCAATAGTACTCAAATTTTTTCTCTATGTTTTGGGCAAATCTCTTAGCTTCTCCTTGTAAATTATCTGTTGAAAGTAGCCTGCAAAATAATTATTATTCTATCCGGCATCAGTTGGCATCAAAGTTTCCGCATCTTTTCTGGGGTGATATCTCATTAATTTCCATGGCTGGTGGGCATAGTCATGGTCGTCGTGAGCAGGTTCCAAACGAGGAAGTCCCCCACCATGATCGTAGTTTTCAGGATGTGATGACTGAGAATTTGCAAAGGCAAGTTACAGAGTTAACCCTACGTCTAACGACACAAAATATCAGTGATCAAGAGATGGAAGATCACAATTCTGATTCCAGTTTTGAAAATCCATTAATCGTGCTCTATTCTGATAGTACTGTGGGCAGGAGGAGCGTCAAGGAAACCTCGATTTTAGAGTTGATTTACCAGAATTTTTTGATACTCTTCAGGCTAAATGTTTCATTGATTTATTGCATGAAATTGAGTGGATTTACTACTCCAATGAAGAAAAGTTTGAGGATAGACATTCTTCCATAGGGTAGAACTCCATACCAATCTACGATACCTATCCTGAAGAAGATAACCTAGTGGATGACGTAACTATTTTTATTGAAAATATAGAAAATTCGATTCAAGAAAATGGTGATGAAGTTTTGAAGTTTGAATATCATAAAACAACTTTTGAAATGATTAACTATGTTGATTTTCTTGGAGTTGAGGATTTTTTTTTCAAATTCTCTTATGCAAAATGTTTTTTTTTTTTTTTTTTGGATTTGAGATATGAGAAAGAAACTTAATTTTGGAGTATAAGATGTTTAATATTATTTTATTTCGAGCTGATATAATCATTTTTAGTTTTTCCATAATCATCGGGATGATACAACAAAAGGAAATAAAGATATTGGTCTAACTGGACATCTAAGAGATTGAGGCAAAAAAGTTTAGAATTTAATGACAAATTCTCTCCAACCTGATGAGAATGATGCAAATCTAAATTGATATGTGTATCAATTATTTTCTCTAAAATCATTCATAATAATATCAGTAATTTTCTTTAAAATTATATATTTATACACATTCTTACCTTGTTAGTAAATATTTGGTTTCAATTTGGAAGTGATTCTGAATTTGATTTTGACCAAATTTTTTGTAAAATTCTTGTTTATTTATGTATTAATTTCTCATATAATAATTTAAATTTTTGTAGTTATATAAGTCTGGCTTGTTGGCTTCATAATTAAATTTTAAATTTTATTATTAATCAATATTATTCAAAGTTTTTCTCCATGTTTTTGGCAAATCTCTTAGCTTCTCCTTGTAAATTATATGTTAAAACTAGTCTGCAGAATAATTACTATTTTATCTGGCATCATTTTCTTAGTCCTTGGTCCAAAAAATTAATTAATTAATTAGATCACACCAATTTTTTATGTTTTATATATTAATTAAGTACTGATCATGTGTTTAATTAGTTATATTGGAGTAGTATTTTAGGGTCTTTATCCCTCCCTTTTTTTTGTTTTTAATAACATTTCAGCTTGCAATAAATTGTTAAAAATATTTAATGGATAAAAAATACAGGTCTTTCTACTCTATATTCTATATATATAGTACTCATGTATCTAGAATGCGTTGGTGAGCTCTCTATAATTCATAGTGGAGGAGCATTTTATAAGTATATATAGCACTGTTAATTTCCATATTAAATTTTGTTATCTTCAGTCATACTTGATGATATGACAAATTTTCTATAGTTTAATTTCTTCTGTCAATCACTTAAGATATGCTACATCAGTAGTACAAGTGCGACTAAAGATGACAACATTTATTATGAAGAAGAACATTACTGATCAAATATATATTAATTATCATATATTATGGACCTCCATACATGACACTATATATATAGAAAGAACGTACATATGCCACTAGTTTGTAAATTAAGCCTACCAAGCCTAGACCAAGATCGACCTCCTAGAATTCTTGTGGCCATGCAAGAGGAATAAACATAAAAAGAAAATATATTTGCAGTCATGGAACATGGTGCATGTAAATACAGGATCTACAGGAAAAAAATTAATTTTTTAATAGTGAACCTCATTATTTTTTAAAAATATTGCACGACGCAGCGTGTCCGGCCATTTCTCGATTGTATCTAACATTAGTATTCATCTATCTCTTTTCTTTCAGAAATCCTAAAACTCGAAGTACGAGAGCTCTACTTAGGACATCCATACCTATAAATTCATATATTGCAATTATCTTTAATTATTTAATATACTACAACGTGATTAGATATATTTAAATAATCTCTAAAAATATATATTAACTCTAGATCATGCATTAAGATAACATGTTAATTTATATATTAATATATAGGTGAACGTACATGCATATTTTAATTTAATTGATAACGAACGTACGAAACCAAACACATGCATGATGCAAGATATTTCAAGAAAAGAAGAAAATATCTCTCCATACATACGCAATTATGCATGAAAAGTCATATGGTATATGTAGTTTCTACGTCGGGAACTCTATCTGAATCTTTTTTTCTTGGTCCATCATGTTTCACCTAATATGTATACAACGTGGCCTCCTGAAAATAGCGCATAGTTTGAGTGTACCGTACGTTATATAGATCAAGACTTGTCTTGATCATCAGATCGAACCCTACGACCAAAATAATAATAACAATTAATACTATAATCTGTGAATATTTTAGCATATATATCTCTTAGACACAACGTCAAGATTGAGATATTTATTTCTCTTATTGCAAGTGGCTTGACTCATGCTAGCTACTAATTGTACGAGTCCTACGTCTATAAAATTGAACTTTTTTCTCTATATTTGTAATGGCTTTCATAGTAATTAATTAGGCTGCATTTTTCGTGTTCTTTGTTCATATTAAGCATATACTTTTCAACGGTCTTAACGTTATAATTACTCATGAATGAAAAGGATATATCATTGAAAAGCTTGTTTTTATAATTAAAAAAGTATATTTATTTTTAAAAAAGTAAATAAAATATGAGACTTATATACAAATAATAATTTTTTAATAATAAATATCTCTCTTTTTCAAATTGGTTACACGGACTCCACAGTTATATATATGTGTGTGTGTGTAGAATGCATTATTCTCTATAATGTTGTGTTCTTCTTTATTTAATAGTAATAATAATTATTATCATTAGGGAACTCAACAGGGAGTGTTTGATCACTCAATCAAAGTACTACGTACGTACTGTCTCCTTCCAATTTCCACGTTGAAATTGAATGCAATATTAGAGATTATCGAAGATAATTTCAAGAGCATGCACGTGTGACGTGTCATGAAAGAGATATTATTAATAATTACATGGGTTGAATAATAATTAATGAGAAGTAGTAGTAACGTCCACGTTGGCACAAAAAATTCGAATATCCGACCAATATTATTTTTTGTTATTTATTTTGTTAGGGTAGGTCAACATTATGCAAATATTTCGTGTCGAGGCGTTCATGTGCGTGCTACGTCCATTGAATAATCTGTGCTGCTTTTTAGCTAGCTAGCTAGGTTGTTCAGATGTCATTGCACAGGTCATTGCTATTTCAAGAGTAGTACTTTCCATATAAAGGACGTGTATTTCTATTTATGAACGATCAAAGTGTGATTAAAAGTCTCACGATATAATATAATATAATTAAATTACTTTTTTTTAATTAGACAAAGTTTAATTTTATTTATCATAATAGAGATATTAAATTTAAATTTTGATTTTACATTTTATTTAATTAAATATTTTATGCATTTGATCTACTTATTGAAGGGAGACGTTGACCCACATGTAAATAATTAAATTTAAAATAAATGATAATTTCATAAAATATAAAATATAAAATAAATATTTTTAACCCAACAAAAATAAATAAATTTAAATCTAATTCAAAAAAATACATAATGAAAAAACTTATTTATAAGTATATATTATGATGGGAAATAATTTGTAAGTTCAAAAGTGTTCAAGTCTTGAAAGTAGGTAAATTTAAAAATCACATAAAAATATCTATTTTTTTTTAAGTAGATCGCATTTTAAAAATAAAAATGAGTGGACGAAATTTGCATATTTTAATATTATATGTAGTATAAAAAGTATTACAGATATAAAGATTTCATAAAAATAAATATATAAACTAACATAATTTTATATAATATGTTAGATTTATTTTATAATTTAATAATATAAAAATATTTTATTTTAAATTTTTATATAAATAAAAATAATGTTATATATAATCGTAATTATGTAAAAATAATACAATCGTTTTAAAAAATAATAGAATTTATGATTAAAAAATTAATTTTTATATATAAATCTCATATTAATTTATTTTTTTAAAAAAAATTATATAACATTTATATAATTTATATAATTAAGAATGTAAATATTATTTCTCTGTAAATAAATATCATAAGATCTACGTGTTGTTTCTGTTTAAAAGGCACTATTTACTCTGGGAAATTTAGTACATTTGTAACATCATGGGTCAAAGGTACATGGGTCACATCAGAAATGTAAGCCGATCATGCATTCGACCAACTGATGAGCTGTGTTCTGTGGCCAAATTATTGTAAGGTGTACGAAGCGTGTGTAATCTTTCTCTTGTTTTTTCTTTTTAAATAAAAAATAAAAAATAAAAATATAATATTTTTGTAATGTTCTGGTACTGCGTATTGTCAGTGTTCTGAATGGGAAAATGAAAGGACGATTTCATCTTTAAACTGTGGGGACGTGTTCCACGTAAAAAGTATATATGCTAATTCTGCAATTCTATCAGATTGAGGGGTCCTAGTAGGTTCTAGTGATCTACAAAAAGATAAACACGAGGATGAAGAAAAAAAAATCAAAATTACAAAATATTCTTAATATTATATAATATTATATATATATACAGTTTTTTGGGAGGAACATATGCCTCTAAGATTCCCTCTATATATGTTTATATCTTTATATTACATTGGTCAAAATATAAGATTTTTGTCGGTGCACCGTGGCGAAAGAAGATAGGAAAAATGATATCCGTACTAATGATTGTGTAAGCACTTCACAGTTTTTTTATAAAAAATAAATTAATATAAAATTTATATAAAAAAAATTAACTTTTTAATCGTAAATTTTATTTTATTTTTTAAATAATTATGCGCTATTTATATACTCTATAACTATATGTAACATTACTTATAAGATAAGTATGCAAAGAGATTATGTTAGTGGAGGAAAAGATTGATTCTTTAGTTGGTTTATAATTTGTAAGAAAACATAACAGAATATTTCTAGCACGGCTTATTGAGTTATTTCATAAGTTGCAAATAAATTAAAATAACATTCAATATATTAGATACTTTTTTAAGCTAAAATAAAAGGGATTTGTTATACAATCTCCCAACATTCCAACATTTCATATTTTTTTTAATTTTTATTATTTTATTTTTTATTAAATATTTAATATATAAATAATGAATAAAATAATTAAATTAATTTAAAAAGAATAAATTCAAAAAAAATATTAAAAAAATATTAAAAACTTAAAAAAAAAAGTAGGATGTTGAAAATATTGGAAGGTTGTGTAGAGTTTTTTAAAATAAAAAGAAAGGTTATGTACTTTTTTTTTTTTTTAAAGTATCTAGAATCATCTAGGGGCTATATATAACCCTCATGTGCATCTCATTAATTCATGCAATAAAGTGGCAAACAACCGCTTTTATTCTCAAGCATGCCGTAACCCTTTATGGCATAAAAGAGTTTGCTGATGTGGGCGTCTCTCCACCTTACATAATTGATATTATAATCTTTTTTTTTTTAAGTAATAGATGACCAGTTAATATACAGTGTCGTGATGTAAAAGAACTGTTACCTTTTCACAGCACCAAATATTATATATCTATTTATATTTTAGAGTTTATGTTATATACAATTTTTTTTATTTATATATTATATTGATGTGATTGATTAAAATAATTATTTTATATAAATAAAGTGACGCATCTAATTACATTAATAAAATATATAAAAAATATATAAAACTGCATATAAAATTTTTATTTCTAAAATACCTAATTATTATTTATTAAATTTCTTTTAAGTCTAGTGAAGAAAATGAGTACTCCCACCCATGTGTACAAAAGATGAAGAGGTCAAGATATATATGGGACTTTTGTTTGAAGAAATTACTCCAATACATGGTTATATTCAAGAAATACATCTCAACATTAGAGACCTAAATAATTCATCACTAATCGATGATGGAGGTTATGGTATGGGAAAAGATTGATTCTTACATTGATTGGTCATTGATATTGTCATCTTTAAGTATCTTATTGGCAAATCGCTATTAATTTCATGATGCAAATGACTTTGACATCTTAGAAGTTGGGAATATTATATGCTCATATTTCAAAAGTACATAATTATTACTCATTAGATCTTACGTGTGTTGGGAAGAAAAATATTGCAACCCATGTGCACAGAAGGAAAATTTGTAAGACATGAGAGCCGTGTTTGAAAAAAAATACTCTGTATATAAAGTAATGTTAGATAAAGTTATAAAAAATGCAAGCTTTGCACATTTTTTTTAAAATAAATTTTTTTTTTTCTGTAGATTCCAGATTTACCCACTTTTTAAAAAATGAATACATAAAACTTACACAACCTAAAATTGCAAATATCAATTATCCTATTTATATATCATTATTTGAGGAAATCTCAATATATAATTCGCTAAGCATGGATTCTACTATGAAAAAAAACGTTATATACATCATCCACGATAAAGAATTGAATTTTTAGGCCCTATTTGGTTACACGGATGAGATAGGATGAGATGTTTTGAATAGTAATGAATAAAATATTATTATAATATAATTTTTTAATATTAATTTTGTATTGGGATTTGAAAAAGTTATAATGATGAGTTAAGATGAAATGAAATAAGATTTTTTGTTTTGATTAACCAAATGAGATAGTTTTCTATTCAATAGACAAGTTTCAAGCAATTTATGAAATCCATTGTATATATGCCATATATACATGTTTGGCATGTTCGATTGCATTCAAATTCTGGCTGGTTTAGAACTTCATCTCAAAAGTGACAAGTATTTTGCAAAAATTATATAAAAAAAAAAAAAAAAAAAAAACAAAAAACAATTTTTGGGGAGGAACGTGATGCCTCTAAGACTCCCTCTATATATGTTTATATCTTATATTACATTGGTCAAAATATAAGATTTTTGTCGGTGCATCATGGTGAAATGAGCAAATTGAGTACAAAGAGATTATGTTAAGGGGGAAAGACTGATTCTTTGGTTGGTTTATAAATTGTAAGAAAAAACAGTAGAATATTCTAGTATAACTTATTAAGTTGCTCCACAAGTTTGTCCAACTTGAATAAATAATTCAAAAGGCCTCAAACGTCTCCTTTTAATGGTGAAGTGGACTACGTAAAATAAATTAAAGTAAAACTCAACACATCCATAACCTAGATGCTTTTTTTAAAAGAGAACAAAAAGAGAGAAATTATATACTTTTTTAAAAATTATCGAGAATCATCTAAGGGAGTTATATATAGTCCTTCATGTGCATCTCATTAAGTCATGCAATAAAGTGGCAAACATCCACTTTTATTCTCCAGAATGCCATAGCCCATTATGGCATATATGAATGAGCTGATATCTTTCCCCAGCTTTATAATATTATATATTTATTCATATTTCTAGAAGAGTTCTGTTACATATAGTTATTTTTACGTATTTTTTGTGCACTCTACTGATATGATTGGTCAAAACAATTATATTATATACATGTTTCGCATATTCGATTGCATTCAAATTCTGGCTGGTTTAGAACTTCATTTCAAAAGTGACAAGTATTTTGCAAAACACCTTGGCTTGTTAAGGATTTACAAGCTTTACACCTTGGCCACTTAAATGCATGCAAGATAAAAGGCTGGCCGGCCATTATGGCCAGCAAAATGGTAACGGTGGGGAGGGCTAATAGTAAGCCTCTCCTTACCATTTGGCTCGTACTACACATGAAGAAAGAAAAAGCTCTCTCTCAATGGATGGGTCTCTCTTGATCATGGAACATGCATGTGGGTATTCCTTTCATTTTTTTGACATAGCACACCCCACTGCAGATATTCGAGAAGGATGAACTCGAATAAACAACAATTATGGAAAAGCCTACGGAACAACCAGATTAGATTCAGGATTTATCGCTAGAGGTAATATCTTTTCCGTTATACTCTGATCTAGAGTTTCTAACATAACATATTAACACCCATTTTGTCCCAATTTTAGTTTCTTTTTAAGGTATTTCTTGTCGTTTCACCAACAAGCTTAATTCTGATCAATAGCAAGCTATTATCCTATATATCAATAACTTAAGCACAATGACAATATGTTGCTTCCAATAAACTATCATAGTAGGAGAAGATCGAAATTAAATTATCGATCACTAAACTATTAAAAAGATAATATAAATAATTAAATATATCTCTTTCCAACAATTTAAGCTTTTGGATAATCAATCATGATTGGTGATTTAATATAATATTAGACTAAAAAGTTATTGAACTGAAATAAAGGGCTTTAACGTTTTAGATAAATAATAATAATAATAATTTATATTTACATGCAGCACAAGAAATTAAAAAAAAAATGCCTAAAAAACTAAAGCTAGCTCATGATCATAACAAGTACTTCCTTAAAAGTATTTTTTTTTTCCCTCTTTTTCTATTTTTTTTTTTTATTATTTCCAAAGAGGGCGACCAGATGCTGAGATATTTATGCAGCCATACCTAAATAGCTAAAGCTCTCAGACCGACCAAGTTAAGTACTTTTTAAAATGGAGGCACCGAATGTCTCCTGGCTGCTCAGATTCATTCACATCTGCATGCAGACCAAAAGCCGAAAGCTCCCCGACTCCCAAATAAATATCTAAAAAAAAAAAAACAAGTACGCATCATCATCATCATCAATTCAAGCCTATAATTATCATATAATGATTTTTCAAATCTTCAAAACAAGAGAAAAAAAATAGTCATGTAGTGAATTCAAGATGTATTGAAGATTCCCAAAACGTGGACTTTGTGTTTATTAATGCATTTCTTTCTTCTTCTTTTTCTTCTTCTTTTCGCACCAATGGCACAAATGTCGACCGCGTCTAGATTCGACCTTTCTTGGATAAGATGTTTATCCGTTTCTGCAGTATATAGTTTAGTATCATATTCTTCATATTATAAGACGGTGAAAATTAAAATAATAAGTAGTATTATTTATTTTTTTATTGGCACCGAGGGTCTAAAAATAAAATTCCAACTAATTATGGGGATGTATAGACTCTTAACTATAAGTTTTTCATAAGTGTAGCTCCCGCAAATCCACCGTACCTCAGATAATTCAAAAGAAATTTTCCTTAGTTTGATAGCTCTTGGAAATTCTTTACGATAAGAGGGATTCGAGTTTTAGACTTGAAGGAGTATACAACTAAAACCAAAACCTTTACTACTTAAGCCCACTCTTAGAGGTTCGAACAAGTAGGTGATCAAATTATGAGAACATCACAATAGGTAGGTGGTATATTATTTTTTTAGAGCATGGTCTTTAAACAAGAAAATTCATTAATCTTAAGCCTTGACCTTTCCTAGATTCCTTGCATGCATTATTATTCTTATTATTATTATTATTTTATTTTTTGGAGAATGACATGAAAGCTGATCGATCGTATCTTTCAATCTGGATATATATCGACATGTCCATACACACATAAATAAATATCTTTAATTTCATAGTTAGTGGAAATAATAATTATTGTTATTGCTATTTGGTCAACTCATAAATGAGAACGGTTGAATTCATGGAATCAAGGAATTATGAATTTATGAAAAAATTCATAGAAGAGATCATTATAGTTATAGTAGTAGGGTATATAAACGTTATATAATTACTTTAAAAAAGAGTAGATTATTATTAAAAAATTAATTTTTTTATATAAGTCCTGTAGTTATTTATTATTTTCAAAATGATTATACAACGCTTAAACACTTATTACTGTAACTATTATTTTTCATACGTTAATAATTATCTAAAGAAATAAAAATATAAATTCATGATGCCAATTATATGCCTAATATATTAACTATTTTTTATTTTTATTTTCTTTCAACATATAAAAAATGGTTAAATGTTATTTTTGTACTTCTTTTTATTTTTTAAATGCTCTGTAGGTTTCTAAATTCTATTATTTATTATCTTTGCCGAGTCTCTGCCTCCCAACCCAAAGCATGGCCCACCTGTGTAGGCCAGGGAAGGGATATTTCATTTAAAAATATTAATTTTTTGAATATTATATTTATTTTCATTTTATTCCTTTGAGACAACCAAACAATTATTGACATGTATAGCATCTCGATTGCTATTATCTTGCAATAAATATACATGTCATGAGACAAGAAAATTATCATAAACTTTCAAAACCGCCCAAATTATTAAAAAAATAAAATAAAAAGGAAGAAATAAGCAAATCTTCATTTTTTTTAAAAAGTATGTAAATAAAAAAGTTTATTTAAAAAAAAATACTAATTTTACACGTCGATTCTATTTGATATTAATTAATTAAAAATAATATTTTATTCTAACAATATAAAATAAAAAGGACAGTGTTATTTTATTGCTCAGAGTGTACCGTTCTATTTTATTGCATAATCATCTTTTTCTTTTTTTTAGATTTTTTAATATATTTAAATATTTTAAAAAAATATAAAAAAATATTAATATATTTAAAATTACTTCTTTAATTATTAAAAAAAATTATAATCAACGATAATTTTGAGGGAGCGCGGAGGGAGAGCAGACAAGTATTTTTCAAATAAAAAATGAAATGGAGTCGGGGAATTTGAGAGGAAAAAGAGAGGAGACAGATATGGACGACGTGGCACTGACAGATCTGATCAAAACAGAAATAGAAATAATAATAGAATGACCGACACGGAAAGCTGAGGAATGGAAGGAAGCCACGTCATGGAAAAAAAAAAAAAAAAAGGACATGGGGGAAATAGGCATCCATGCACGCGTACTTAGATACCAAAATACACGCTGACCTTTTAACACGTGTGCTTTCTTCTTCCTGTCCCCACACACTGCTCCATGGCCTTAGCCGACTCCTTTCCCATCTCTCAGCCCTTTTCACCACATTTTTTTTGGGCCTCCCCCATTATTGTTTATTATTATTATTGACCATTAATATTAATGGTCCCCTGCAGACAGCAACAGAGGCTGCATTGACAGGAACTTAGAAAGAATCTTTACCCCTTTTTTTAAATAAATAATTAATAAATTAATAAAACTGTTGGCCATGTCCATCCCTTTCAGTCCTGTTCATCTCTGGACCCCCTTTTTTTTTTTTTCAGTTGAACCTTACCTATGCAGCTCGTGTTTACTGCCTTTGTATATCCACTGTTCAAACTGTGGAAAAGTCTATCTTGATTCATTGATTCTTACTTTGCATGTTGCATCATTATACACAAGTTGGAGAATGGTGTCCTTGTTGCGTGTATCGATTTTTATTTTGATTTCGATCAATTTTTATAGAATTTTTTGTTTGGTTAGAGAGAAAAAAATTGAGGGCAATGGTTTATTTTTATTGGGTAGATTATATTAGCATTATCAGCTGCATTGGTAAAATTTTAAGACATTCTATCTTTAGACCACTCTTGGTCAACGGATCTTAATGAAGTTGTGATTGAAAGGTACCTATAATTTTGAATGATTCTTGAGATGATTTTTCCCCTTTCAAGAAATTAATGTGGGTGGGTAGGACCATATCCATGAATGCAATTTTTTCTCAGGATCTGTTGCAGGGACAGAGATATATAGAGAGGGAAAGCTCATGGGAAAATCCCTGTTACCATTTATGGTAGGCCATGCAGAAAAGTCTTTAATGAACAGTATTTTTAGCAAAGAATGGTAGAGAGCAAGTTTTTTTTTTTTTAATTTTTTAATAAAATTTACTATATATAAATATAGTCATATACTAATCTGTATATTAATATTAATTCATTCATATTTAAAATTTAAATTAATATTATTTTTAATAAAATTTATTTTTTTAATCAATCACATTATATTAATATATAAATTAATATATAATTATGTTTTTTTTCCTTTTCAAATTTAGGTGTCAATTTTACCGACTTTCAGAAGGGTTTAGGTAGAAGTTGCAGAACAGAAGAGCAGAACAGAGGTGTGTGCAGGCACTCAAATTTATTGTTTGAAGTACAGAAAGAAGTCTTCTTCGTCTAGTCATATTGATTGCAACTGATAGCTCTCCACGTCCCATTTATTCTATCTCTTTCTCTCTCTCTCGATTTTTAAACCCACAGGAATGCAATTGATAGCTCTCCAACCAGATGGTTAAATAAATTTTAAGGACGAAAAGAACATCGAATCTAAGGAATCTTATTGATGTGACCATTTCCTTTTCAATGTTGTGCAGTAAACTTGTCATGTCAATTTAATACAAAGGAAATCCAACTGCTCTGTACTGTGTCTAAAACTTATTATTATTTTTACATATATTTTATAATTTTTAAAACAATTAATTTGATTCTATTTTTTATTTTTATTTTTAATTTCTTATAAAATTATAAAAAGTATTTAAATTCTTACGTGACCGCATTTTAACGGCATCGTAATTTACGTTCCATTTTAAAAAGTTGAATTGTAATCTCGATTACTTGCTATGAAAGTATACTCTACTCCTCCTCATGAAGTTTGTTCTATAAATAGCTAAGAACCCCAAACCATGTGAATCAACTCTTTTCATGCTAACAATACCATTATCCATCAACTCATACCCAAATCCATCTCTCTTCTCTAGCTCTACCTTTCCATCCAAATCTCTCTTCCCAATCACAAAATAGTGAAAACAAACACGACCAGTACCAACAACAATGTTGGTCCTTTCCAAACCAGCAATTGAGCAGTACTCTGATATCAGAAACTGCATGCCCTCCACATTATGCTCCGGAATTCCTCTGATAGACCTCTCAAAACCCGACTCCGGGCACCTCATAGTCAAGGCCTGCGAAGAGTTTGGATTCTTTAAGGTCATTAATCATGGGGTCCCAATGGAGTTCATCACCAACTTGGAAGCTAAAGCTGTAAGATTCTTCTCCTTACCTCTCTCAGAGAAAGAAAAAGCAGGGCCTCCTGCTCCACTGGGGTATGGCAACAAGAGGATTGGACTCAACGGTGACAGTGGCTGGGTGGAATACCTTCTTTTCACAACCAATCCAGATTCAAGTTCTCAGTCATTTCTCTCTGTTTTTGGAGAAAACCAAGAAAAGTTTCGGTAAGAAAAGTCTTACAGAATCATCCTCAAGTTGAATTTGATGGTTAATAACTCTGTTTTTCTTGTGTCTGCTGTTTTTGTTGCTGTAGCTCGGCTTTGAATGACTATGTATCAGCTGTGAGGAAAATGGGCTGTGAAATTCTAGAACAGATGGCTGATGGATTGAAGCTCCAACCAAGAAATGTGTTCAGTAAGCTTCTGATGGATAAACAGAGTGACTCTTTTTTCAGGCTAAATCATTACCCTCCATGCCCAGAGCTTCAGGCCTTGACAGATACCAATATGATTGGTTTTGGAGAGCACACCGACCCACAAATCATTTCTGTGCTGAGATCTAATAACACATCTGGCCTCCAAATATCATTAAGAGATGGGAGTTGGATTTCAGTCCCACCTGATCAGAACTCATTTTTCATCAATGTTGGGGATTCTTTACAGGTACAGCTAGCTACAGTTCTAAAAAAACAAAGAAACTTCAATATGAAAACTAGGAAATAAATTCTGGATAATTTCAGTGTTGATTAACACTGTCAAGCATGGGGCTTCTTCCCTCTTCCTTACCAATATAATCTGTTTTGATGTGTTTTTCTGTGTTTTGTTGGTGAATTGCATGCAGGTTATGACTAATGGAAGGTTCCAAAGTGTAAGACACAGGGTTTTGGCAAACAGCATGAAATCTAGAGTTTCAATGATATATTTTGGTGGACCACCTTTGAGTGAGAAAATAGCTCCATTACCCTCACTCATGAAAGGAGAAAGAAGCTTATACAAAGAATTTACATGGTTTGAGTACAAAAAATCTGCTTTCAATTCAAGCTTGGCAGATAACAGGCTTGTGAACTTTGAGAGAATCATAGCCTCATAATGTAACATGATTGTCACCTTTTAGGAGAAAATGGTATCTCAAATATATTAAGATATATCTGCAAAGGTAAAATTAGTCATATTTCCCGTAGATGTAATACTCTGTTTTCAATCTTGCTTTTTTTTCTTTTTCTTTTTTCATTTTTACCTTTTGTCTTTGTTTTCCTCTACAAACAATGTAAACTTCCTTTGTTGTTATTAATACAAGCTTACTATCATTATCTTATCTACCATTGCAGATTTAGATTTTCTTTGATATTGCTGAGTCGTTGCTCATAATCATATTACATTTAAGTGGGCCTAAGAACTTTTCCCACTCAAACCATTGCCTTCTCCAACATGGATTGGGACTATATCTATTGGCCAAGTCTGTCTGGTTTCAACTGTCAATGATTACAGTCAGCCCCAAGATACTCTACATATTTTAAAGCAAGCTTATCTAAATCAGATAACCATCATAAACAATGCTTGCTTAAAGACCAAAAGGATAGGGTACCAACCTCCCTTATACATATTGAACAAAAATCATAAAACACTCTTAAAAAGGAATTCATTTGAAGTCTGTTTATTTATATACCAAATACACTGCTGATGTGGTTAACTCCAGTATAAAAGAAAATAATTGTCTTTTGAACCTTTTTCTAGCTATAATAGCTCTTATAATAGTGTGTTTAAACACCGACTTGTAAGTAGTAAAACTCTATTTTTGAAGTCACCTTCCAGGAATATTTTACTCAAGCCATTGGTTTTATATACCTAAAACTTGTTTCCAATTGCATAGAGATTGTGGCATCAAATGCAGCAGGGGTTTTCATTTTGGCTTTGTTGATTTTGACATAATGCAATGGAAACATTAAACAAGGACATCATCTAGATAGAATGTGTAAAATGCAACATCTTTAGAAATTGGAGAAGTCCACTTCAGTGACAGTATGTGGTGAAGCACGACTTATGAAATTATTTAAATTTTGTCAAATCAGTGTGATTGTTTGAAACATAATAAAATATAAGATTAAAAAAAATAGCATTATTTTAAAAAATATGTTATTACTCATATTTTGAAAGGTGGTGCTGTAGCCCTAATGTGGGATCCAAGGAATCCCACGTTTCCCAAAATAATCGAAGGACAGCGTTATTCAGTCCACAGACAATTGACCAGGTTGGCTATTAATAATTAGACATGTGATTGCATGTTTGTCAAAAGAAAAATTCTAAACATAAGTTGGTATACCTAACGCCACACATTTTTATTTTATTTTTCTTTTATCAAATATTTAGTATATAAATAATAAGTAGAAAATTTTAATTAATTTTAAAAAAATAAATTTAAAAAAATTAAAAAAAAAAGGTATGAGGTGTTTGAAGCTTATGAGTATCAAAGCTCTTGTCAATATATATATATATATACATATACACATATATGTATATGTAAATATATTTTTGAGCTTTTTAATTTTCTATTTTAATGATAACGTGTATGGAAAGTCAATACAAGATAGCCCACAGGAAATTAAGCCAGGCCATACGTACCAAAGTGTCAGTTTAGTATCATTTTTCTTTTTGTTTTCATTTTCAAAAAAAAAAAATAAAAACAAACAAAAAGAAAAGTTAAAATTTAATAACCATAAAATACCTGAAATAGGACTACATTTGCCCGATGTGAATGCTCTAATGCATTAGCCCTCATAGCTAGTAGTCCAATGGAAATGCTTGTGGTGAATGCCCTGCAACCTGTCAATTTAAATCTCAAATCTTATATGGCTAGCTGCTGCTCTTCATTTGAAACAAAATTGTATATCTATTATCCTTATTGCTGTTGAAAAGTGTTTCTCAATATGTGCATTTCTTATAAAATGGCTTTTCCTGTAAGGTTAATTCCCCATCAGAATGACTGGTCGTTTCTAAACAGGAAAATAATAAATGAGATGGTAAGAAGACCATAAAATAGATGAAAAGCTATGAGGGAAGTGTTTTTCAGGGATAGGATATCAAAATGATAGAGCAAGATATGCTTAGCATAGAACAAAGGACTTGCAGTGAGCAGGGCTGTGCTACAAAATGAACCATATTAGAAATGGGTTCCAAAAACCTAGTCCATACTACAAACATACATCCCTTAAAGGTTTGATATACATGCACCATACGAGGAACATGATGGAGAAACTGTTGGGAACTACTTAAATATGGCGGAAACGGTCTGCAAAACAGCAAGCAACTATTTTGCTCCCCTTGTACACACATCATGACAGTGAATCAAGTTCTTATAAGTTATTGAGTCTCATTTCTGGCTCTTCTTTTTCCACAAGTCTCCAAACTTTCTAATTCCAGAACCCTTTCGCTTTCCACTTCCGAGACCATCCAAATCATCATCCATCCCTGGTGATCCAACAAAGCTATTGTATCCACCAGCTGGTGTCTCAAATACACCACCAAAATGCTTCTCCATGGAGACGCATCTCCCAGAGATTCTCCCGTTCATCTCCACACCCCCAGCAAGCACTGCTGCTGCGGCATCTGCTGCTTTTCTCCACTGCTCTGTCTGTACTCTCATCTTCTTCATCTCTAGCTCTAGTGTCTCCTTCGCTTCTTCCACAGCTTTCAGCTTCTCATTCAGCTGAGCTTCATTTGCTTTGCTTGTTTTCAACTCTTCTCCCAGCTGACTCAACTTCAAGGACGTTTCCCCTTCCTTTGTTTTAGAAGATGATACCTCTAATACTGCTTCACTCAACTGGTTTCTCATTTTCTCGTTTTCTTGTCTGAACAACTCTAGTTCCTTTTTTCGCTCTTCTAACATGTCTTTCAGCATATCTATCTCGTCCTTCTTCAGAGCCAAGTCATGGAAGGATGGTTTCTCCGGCTCTGGAGTTGCTGGTGCTTCAGTACATGTGACAACTTGTTTGGTTTCTTTCTCAACTTGATCAGTCGGCTGGCTTTGATCATCCTTGGGCTCCGCTGTTACATTTTCCACCAAAACTTCAAAAACATCAGCTTCCTGCTGTTTATCATCTAGAACCTCATCTCGAGGAGTACTGTCTTTTCTGTTATATTCTTGAATTTCCACAGGAGGATCCTTTCCTCGGATCTCCACTGGTTCTAGAACAACTGGCTTCTTTGTTTTCTTCTCCAATTGTTCTTGAGCTTCTTTCTTTGCAGCCTCTGCTGAAGTTAATTGCTCTTTCAGAATCTTTAGCTCTTCTTGTGCTTGCCCAAGTTGAGATTCTAAGTCTGAAATGCGGGTGCCAAGTTTCTTCTGGCTTAGTGAAGCAGATTGAGCACCTCTTGGAGACCTACGATCTCCTAGCTTGGGACTCCGTTCAGTAATTGGCCGATGATGCTGTGGATCTGAATCAGAACCAGATGTCCTATGTGGATGTGCACCTCGAGGAGACTGCCTTTGGGGCATTTCTGTTCCCCTGTTTATGACAACAATAGAATATATTCCACTCACACAATTAAGAAGAAATCATAAATCCTTGATAGTGCATGAAAAAAAATACATAAAATGATATTCCTGTGAAGGGATGACGGTTTGAACTGAGAATATAGTGCAAGAACCAATATTTGTAGTGGCTCCTACACCACTCTAAGGGTACAAGGAAACCATATGCCATGATTGGAGTAACCAGGAGCTTATAGAGTTAATAGCAATATATATTGACCGGGAATTACATGCCAAAAATAAACAATGTTAGGACCAAACAACATTAAGAAAGGAAAATATTCACATTATCAATTGACGCAACTGATAGGAACAAGAGATATAGAACTTCGCTGCATATTTCCATATTTGCATTTATATAATTGAGCCCTATTATGTAAAAACAACAACTTTTATCTTATATTGCCAATTATATGGTTAACACAGTGTCAA
The DNA here is from genome assembly GCF_018687715.1 of Carya illinoinensis. Taxonomy (NCBI): domain Eukaryota; kingdom Viridiplantae; phylum Streptophyta; class Magnoliopsida; order Fagales; family Juglandaceae; genus Carya; species Carya illinoinensis. The sequence goes on from NC_056763.1 coordinate 21,146,447, forward strand.
AGATGCTGCAACTGACGATTCAAGTTTAAGACACAACATACTCTACAAAATAATTAACTCAAACCTCCTCTGATGTGTACTTAATTGATGCCAACAGTTTGGTTTTAAGTTCCCTCAAAACTAGATGATGTTGTGTACAACAGAATCACATGATCCATTCTTCTGTATAGAGTGGTAGAATAATCTCTGCATACAAGAGACCTGCATACACTTAACATTCCAGGACAATGGCCAGACCAGTTGTTATGTCTGCTACTGAGCAACATACAAGAATAGTTCATTTTTTTAATTTTTTCTTTTTTAGTATAACATCTTGCCTCAGCAAATGTCTTTGTTCATAAAACTAATTTTTTATTCTACTAGTTACATGACTATGTTCAAATCTGTAGTAATATGCCCCCATCGCATCCTCAATCTCGATTACTTAATGACCTTTTTATCATAAGTCAAACTTGTAGAGGAAAAATTGAGAATGACTTTGCACAGACTAATCAAAGATTAATGTTCTATTGCATACAATTTGGATATGCACCACAATCAGTTCGGAATCTGGCATGGTCAGTTTCAAGCAGCAATTTCGCAATGGATCTGTTAATGCATGCCAATCAAGTTATTTGGAACTGCCACTAGATATCAACATTATTATGTTAATTTCAATTAGCTTGCCACTAGGATGTACCAAACATAATTCTGACAACTGTTTTTGAAGCATGCACCATAAAACAAAAACTCTAATAAATGGCATGCATTGTGTTCTCTAACCTTGATCTTGGCATTTCAATACTATTGATTCAAGACAGGAGAAAATTACTCGTAACTTCAAGCTTGTGATCTGCAGAATATTAGTGAAAATCAAAAGGAGTAAAAAACAATTTACAAAAATAATGCACTATACATTAGACTGTCAATATTGTGAAAATCTGACAAAAGGTGAAGGCATTATCTTAGAAGTTAGTGCAAACTCTAAAACTATCCATTTACCTGCAATTAAGATCTCAACAGAAGGGGAAAAATGCTAACGTCAACCCATTTTAATTCAACATATAAGGGGGTCGCAAACACACCTAATAGTAGCTATTTTCTGGCATCTCAGGAGGGGAACAATCTTTCTTTTCTGAAAAACACATTCCAAATAGTTGGCCAAGAATACAAGAAAAATATTCCAAATAGAGATACAAAAGAGGTGTGATTGATGTTCAGGAGACGGACATTGAAATGTGGTACTTTCACCTGATTAAAAATTCTGTATGCCGGTAACTCTTCCTCATTCATGTTTGGGTAGAATAGTAGGGCAAATAAAAATATTCAAGCATTAATAGTGTTGCAAAACTGTGTTCTTTATCAGTAGTATGCTTGATTGCGGCAATTCTGGCCTCTTGGGTTGTCACCTCAATGTGAAAGTTAATCACCTAAAATAAAATTAGTACCTACTACTTGTATCAAATATTATTCAGACAAATTAAAAATTAATGCCTATTATTGCAATCTTAATATTTGGATGTTAATGAATAGGTCACACAACAACTTATGCTTCAACTGGAGGATCAAGTGTCAATTTTGTAGTTCGAAGAGAGGAAGTATAGTTCGACTTTAAAAACAATACTGTTATACAGAAATTTGAGTAGAGTAGAGGACTCTAGTCAATGAAACTCAATCAACATGTTCACTTGATCAAAACAAAATCACCCAACACAAAAAGGCATAAAGGTTTAATGTCACCCATAAGCGGTATGAGACAATACGCTATCACTGACCTACCAGGCTAACATCAGATTATGATATGAGACAATACGCTTACATGGTGATCCATCTCATTCAATATTTATCCACCCTATGTGTGGGATCAGATGACACCTATACGGTGATCCATGTGAAATTAAAGAAAAAAGCAATGTATTTAAGCACAAACATGAACATAGTTGACAAAAGCTTCTATTTAAGTATACTAGTAGGAGTACAAGTTGTCAAATCTTAAATTGAATCGTAATCTGAAAAAGTTGAGTTGTTAGAATAGCAGAATTATAACTAAATCCATGCAAATTAAATTTATATTCTCCACTACTTTTGCCACTGCTCAAACTTGTTCATGCCTAGATATATGGTTCGGACAGTATATCCATTCAAGGCTTAAGGCCACAAGTTAACAAGTAGTAACAGTGGATTTTCATACTCAAATCACAACAGATACAATGGAGTTTGATAGCTATTAAGAAATGAGTTTTTTAGTTACACTCTATAGTTTTAAAATTCTCATCTCCTCTCCACCTGCCTACCAACCTTCAACCTCTCCAACCAGCCACCCTCCTCCCTGGAAAAGCTCTCTTCTTCTTTAGGGAGGGATCCTCCCCCTTAATCTTTCCTCCCATGATCCCCCACTTTCATCCTTCTGGATAGGCACGATGTCTCCTTCCTCCTCTCTCACTTTCCTCCCCTACTATCTCCTTCCCCTATCTACTCTACCCCCTCCTTTCTTTCTTTCTTTCTTTCTTTCCCTACCAACCTCCCCCATTATTTCCTCCTCCCGACTACTTAGCCCTTTACTACTACAACATCCAACCTTAAAATCTGATCTTTTACAAGGCTCCATGACCGAATTTAGGACGTTTATGCCCTTTTGCTAGCAACCCATAAATAAATGAGAGTTCCAATCTACTTTTTATCAGTACAATGGTTGAATAGAGACCTCCTTTAGTGACTCTAGTTCAATCAAGATCAATGCATCTTTGTAGCGATGCTACTAGATGCTCCAACAACTTTGCAGTTCCTTCTACACCATCAAAAGATTCAAGACAGTCCAACACGAGATCCGAAGGACTATAAAGTGAAATCGTCTCCTTTCGCTAATTAGCATCTCTGTACCGTTCTTTTGTTTTGTTTTTATTTGTTCGTTCGTTCGTTTCATTCTGGGATTTCGGAAGATAGACCAAGCTAACATCCCAAAATAAAAAGTAACCGAAAAAGGTAAAATTCCTGGAAACAAAACATTAAAAAAAAAGGAAGGAAAAAAGGTTTAAAAAAGGGGCCACATACACAGTGTCATCTCATCTCCCTCCCTTTTGGGGTATGGAACTGTGGGTAGTGATGAGATTCAACCTTAAAATTGCTTATCTTCCTATTTTTACATATCTAAACAGATCAAAGCTGACATTGCCCAAAAAGACATATGCCGTGCCGGACCCAAAACAAACATTGAAAGAGTGTTTTACAACAACAAAGAGGAAACAAGGCCTCGCCAAATAGAAAGCAAGAAACCAAAACAAGAACAAGAATCCTCCATGGCAAAGTAGGAGCTAAAAGACGGGGACTCTCACCTTGATCTTATCAAACAAAACATTGCTTTCGGTCAGCTTGTTCTCTTGGGGAATTCGAGTAGCAGCTGGGCGAACTCCATGAGAAACCCACTTTGAAAAAATAAGACAATACCGGAAGAAAATCTGGGCGACCGGGGAAGAATGTGAAATGTTTAAGGCAGACGAGGGGTTATGGCGGTATGTAACTTTCAGGATCACGGACAGCAAACAAACCTCTCCCAGTAAAGCTATAAACCTGGAAAGAGAAAATGGAAATATGGAACCGAGAGAGAGAGAGAGAGAGAGAGAGAGAGAGAGAGAGATTTCAAGTTTGAATTAAAGCTGCGGCATTAGTGGGCCTTGAAGCCATAAAAGAAGCAAGGGGAAGAGGACACGAGGGTGGAGAACGGACTCATAAATACGTACCAACCAATACAAATCTTGGGAAATCCAACGTGCATTTAACTCTTGTCTTTTTGTCTCTTTTCAAAGTTCAAAACTTTTTTCTATTCACGCACACTGATATCTCCCGTTCTTCGGTGACACTGACAGTGCGTGCATTTAAAAAAGTTGAGAATACATCCTATACATAAAACAACGGTTTCTTCAAAGAAGTGAGCGAAAGTCTGAGACTGTGCATGGCGACGAGTTCGAACGGCCCTTTGTCTTCGCCGGAAGTTTCTCGACACATGCGGCATAACAAGCGTTGTTGTAACTCAATAGTACGAGGAACGCATCTTACTTTTTTCGTCTTATTTTATGATATAATCATAAATAATAAATGATAATAAAAAAATAAATAATAAATATATTTTTTCTTTTATAAAACAACATTTAAAAGTAAGCATTCAAATTAATCAATTTTTTCAAACTAATTATTAAAATTATTCCAAATTTCTAAATAAAAATAAAAATTTAATTTTTTTAAATCTCAAAATAAAAATAATATTTTAATAATACTTTAACTTTATAATATTTTTTATTCAACTTTTTAATTCTCATTTCTCAAAATTCAATAAATATTTAATTTAAATTATCCCATTACTATTTACAAATTATATTACTACTATTTATAAAATTTTTAATCTATCTCATTCCACAGATATTTTACAATTCTTTTTTGTAATTTTTATACAACTATATATATTAAATAAATAGCATTTATATAAAATGATGTTACGTTTATGAGTTATTTTATAAAAATATTTCTCATTTAACACATAGTTGTATAAAATTTATAAAAAATGAAATTGTAATTGTATCATTTTTCCTACTTTGTTAGATGTTTTATTTTAATAATTATCATTTTATTGTTTTAAGGTATATAATTAAATTTAATATTATTCATCTGATAAATATGATTCGCATGATTTAAATGCATTGAGATTGACAAACAAAAGGCTAAAATCACATGTTATTTTCAACTCGAAAACTATAATTCGTAGTCTATAAAAATTAGACATTTCTTTTTATGAAATTATGATGAATGGGTCTTAATTAAAAACTTTTGACAAACAAATTGGTGTTAAAATAAGTGTTTAATGCACAAAGAAATTTCACAAAATTACAATTTAAAAATTGATGTGATTTCTATATAGTCAATGACGTCGAGGCCAACCAAGGCTGGCATTTTTTTTTTCTTTTCCTGAAAATTTTATGGTAATTAAATATTATTCTTATTTTATTTTAAAAAGTTAAATTAAACTATAATTTTTAAATTAGATTATTTCTCTTTTAAAGCCTATAATTATCTGGATAAAGTATATTTAATTCATTACAAGAAAAATAATTTTTTGTGTCACCTAAATTCATTGTAAAAAATACAAAATTTATATTCGTGACGTGTTTTGTGCTTTTTACAATAAATTTAAGTGATCCAAAAAATTATTTTTCTTGTAATATTAACAAAAACTGATCTCATGTTTAATGGATAGCTGACTACACGGTATATAATTGCACTAATTAAAAACTTTTTAAATATATGTTATTTATACTATACATTATTCAATTTTTATAGTTTACATATATGATAATATTAACTATTTTATATAATTACTATATAGTCGTTTCCATAGTTCAAACTTAGTTTATAGTTTATATTTAAAAAATTTAAATTTAAATTTTTTTTTTTTATTGTTTACACGTCTTTTTATCACTTCGTTAAAGGTTGTCTTGAAAAAGTTTCAAATTTAACTATTTATTTTAGACCTAATATTCGACCCCTCCAAAATTATAAACTAACTTCATTCTTGTTTATTGTATGATTTATAATTAGATTGTAAAACTATTTTTTTTATAAAATAGATATATATCATCTAGCCAGATTAGCTAGTCATTTCAATTTTATGAGTTTTATTTTTTATGCCATTTAACTTTGACCTCAAATGCACTGTTAATGAACTTGGAAGTGATGCTCAGGTTACACTTTTCAGCTTTGACAAGCCAAAAGTACAATATATATTTTAACCATTTTGAGCGTTTTCGAAGATTTTATATTAAGGTGGGATATTCGATATATAATTTTTAGATTAAAGTACTTATTTTTTCAATTCTCATCATCATCTCGTTATTTTATAATGTAGTATTAGATAATTTGAGATTATTTATTATATTTTACTTGTTAATCTATCATCTAATCATTACAAGAACATGTGAAATTTCCGACATTAAGAATAGTCACCATTGGTCGTACAAAACGTCGGCAATTAGCAACTCTAGCATTTATTAAGTGCCGCGTGATAGACGGGAAAGAAGTGTGATGTGACGCTCCCAAATTCCGTTTGGGATCGGACGGACATTTGAAGCGTCGAGACATGCAACACAAGGTTACCTGCCCCTGTTCATGACATATAAGATGCAATGTTCCTAACATGCATCTAACATTATGCAATATTCGCAGCGGATAATTTTTTTCTTTAGCAATACTATGCACCAAATTGAAAATATCCCAAATGCTTAAAACATATTTCATACATAAAGACCCATTGAACAACTAAGATCACAACACTAGTCCAAAATGGTTATGATCCAAAAAGTACTAGAGATGCAACTCCATCGTACAAGTAGTAATTTACGTTAACTACTATATTAATATTGACGTTGCACCGTCGCTTAGTCAACTGTGTCTAGTTGATCAGCTCCTGATTCTCCTTCAGGTCCTGTAACAAGATCTATCATTCGGGAGGAATGGTAGTTGGGACTACCAAAGTGAGATTTGATTACAAATCTCAGTAAGTTAACAAAAAAACTTCCACACAAGCTAATGATGCATGGATGACAGTAAAAACATAAATGTATAATCAAATTCATAAGTAATTAAAGCATAACTTGGCGTATAACATATCATAATTGACATAACTTAAATTGAAACATGAACTGAACTTGACTTGACATGAACTTGATCTGAAACTTGACTTAGCATGAACTTACTCTGAAACTTGAATTAACATGAACATGATATGAAACTTGACTTATCATGAACTTGTTCTGAAACTTGACTTAACATGAAAATACATACTCCACAGTTGTTGTGGCCCCATGTATTCTACGTGTAAATACATACTCCACAGTTGTTGTGACCCCATGTATTCTACACAAACTTGACTTAACATGAAAAATATATACTCTACAGTTGTTGTGGCCCCATGTATTCTACTTGTAAATATATACTCCACAGTTGTTGTGGCCCCATGTATTCTACACAAACTTGACTTAACATGAAAAATACATACTCCACAGTTGTTGTGACCCCATGTATTCTACGTGTAAATATATACTCAGTTGTTGTGGCCCCATGTATTATACGGAAACTTATTTTTTAACTGCTTAAATACATACTCCACAGTTGTTGTGGACCCATGTATTCTACGTGTCACAATTGCTGTGTCTCACGTAGTGTATGCGTCACAATTGCTGTGACCCCATACATAAGTAATCAAGATGAAACGTGACTAGAATACGAAAGGACTGAAACTCTGACGTAACATAATGTGACTTGAACATAACTTGAAATACATGACCAACTTGAGATAGAAACATTTCGTAACATAACATAACATATAATAGACAACATATTTAACATGACATACTTGCAACAGTGAATATTACATGACTTGACATACATGTAATAGATGGCATACTTAGCATGACGTACTTGTAATGTACAGTAATACATAACAGAATATATTATGTAACAGATAAAAATTGATGACAGAATAAATTCTGTATAATAGATAATCACGTGATAACTTGGCATGGCATGACATATATGATAACACACATACATACACTGTAGTTCATTTACTTAGCACACGTACACAGTAGACTGCTAGTAAGTTAAAAGCTAACTTACCTCGATCTCTGCGTTTCTTATAAAATTTCAAGTGCGATCACGAGGAACTGTAATTAGTGATTCTAAAAGTTAGAACTAAATCACTAATAATTTAAAATATGAAAAATACTAACTTAAAAAGTAAAATTTTCATTTTACTCTCTACATGTGGAAAAATGACCGTTTTACTCATAACTTAAGGATTTTGCATACTAACTCCAAAAGTTTTCAAAATTTACATTCCTCTTGTAAATTTTGTCCTAAACTTAAATATCAACTCAGAAAAATTTAAAACAAAACACAACTATGAAAAACACACTATGGCCGAAACATCCATAGACCATTTCCCTTGATTTTTGTTGCAATTCCTTCCAATTTCAAAACTCGTGCTTAAACCAAAATTTTGCAACAAACATCTTCCAATCCTAAGTTCAAAACCATACTTAAAACATCCATTTAGAAAAAGCTAATAATCAACACCAAACTTTTTTTGTAAAAAGATCCAAGCACTGGAATCACAAGTTTTGACCTTAAATCAAAACATCTCCAAAAATTTCAAAAAAATCAAATCTTACTTCTAACATATTCATAATATCATTCTAACATTAACCATGCTTTAAATAATCAAACTAAAGTCACCAAAATTACAAAATAACATTTGGAGTTTTTTGTTTTACACTTAGTCAAAAAACAGAAACTTTTTCCTCAACTAGTTTTGATAAATCTCTTTATCTATGACTTATAAATATATGATTTTCAAACCAAACCGTCACATGGTTTAAAAAGATGTCTTAAAACATATATAAGCTTTTAATTTAAGATCACATGGTTAGAAATTAATAAAAACATAAATTTAACCAAGAATATCCACACTTTGGCTTATCTGAATATCTCTTTGCATAAAATTTCATATCTTTGAAACTAACATCAAATATCTTCAAAATAATAATATAACATGTATATAAGATGTTTAGGATCCTCCAATAAAATTATCAAAGTCATTAGAATAGGTTTAGACCACCAAAGAGTTAAACTTTCTCAAAACAGAAACTGTTTTTCTTCTTCCAGTTTCTAAATTTCTAAATCTAAGAAAATCTTTCATCAAAACTTTTAATCATGCAAAAATCCTCAACCAATAGTCATATATATATGTTAACAATACTCCATAAAAATTTTGGACCAATATCTATCCATTAGCTTGGTCAAAAACCCCAAACTATAACATATGCTCCAGTTTATCTCTCAGAATGACCTTTCTATAGTTTATATAATATTTGACTGACCAAATGATTTTTAAATGGGACAAATAAGATATCCATGTAAACTAGACTCAAAAAAGAACAACTTATATGAATGAGATTTTATGATAAAACACTTACAAAAGCTTCGAAATGGGCATGCAAAAGAACTCCTAAAAGCTGTCCGAGAGAGAGTGTTTGATATTCTTTTAATGGAAAGTATAAATGAAAATAATTTCGTGGGGAGAGGTGGCTGGAGATACTTATGGATGAGAGATGGAAGAGATGAGACTGGAGTGAGAGTTAAGTGTAGGACTCTCTTACCTGAAATGAGAGTTAAGTGTAGGACTCTCTTACCCGGAGTGAGAGTGGAGTGTAGGACTCTCTTACCTAATAATATCTACAAAAATAAATTCAAGATATTTTTACCCAATAATATCTACAAAATTAGCTTAAAATATTTTTATCTAATAATATCCACAAAATTAGCTTAAGATATTTTTATCTAATAATATCTACAGTTTTGAACAGACGTTTTGTCCGAAAATATGAAAAAATGTTATTGCGCCATAAGACCTTAAATAACCCTCCGAGTCTAATGGCACAAATCATAATACATTTTGACACTTCTAACTATTTTCAATAATCAAAAATACACTTCTAATACCATAATAAATAACAACATTAACTATGTAGTTAGACAAAAACCTATACGATTAATGGATTCGTGAAAACTTATGGGGTCTTCACGAGATTTCTAAAGTTAATAGAAATTTCACAATTGAATTTCTAGCGGGCTGTTACATGTGACCCCTACGTTTAGGCATCATTTTCTTGTAGAATGCTGCTAAATATCCTCTTTTGCAGCACCAGAAATTTACAGTCATTATTCTATAAATATGCCGACAATACATTTAATTTGGCCCTAAAAAAATGTCGCAAATATTTATCTGCTGTAGACCCATTACGTAGCTAATGCCTAGGAAAATTCGCAGGTGATTGGCCAAAAACAGAGGCGACGTTTATAGTGGTGCTAGTGATATGCCTTATAGACAATGTTGACCATACACTGCAAATTTCAATTCTGACGTCGCAGTTGGTTAAAGACAACATATAAAAGCCCATTGAAGTAAGCTACACAGTAGCTACAAATAACCCATGTTGGGATTTAATTTCCTTTTTGCATCACTTGTGTTTGCTGCAATAAGTCCTGGACAATGCCGCAATAATTCAACATTCATAAGTTATACATAGTACTGCAAGAGGTTTTGTCAATGCTGTAAAATGTCGTATAAGGTCTTCTTCTTTTTTTCTTTTTTCTTTTTCAAAATTTATATTATTGCATAATGTTCCTTTGGACAATTTGTAAAATTCCTTGACAGTTGGTTTGTCATCAACCCGATGGCCTAAATATATATATATTAGAAAATTAATATAAAATAGTACTAGTAGTGATCTATAGTGGGCGGGTGTTACTTAATTAATACCCATTTTTTGTATATAAGAATACACAATTTAGCAATAAGATTAATTACTAATGCAGTTAAAAAAAATTGATGATGACTCTTAACAATTTAGTTCTTATAATTTTTTTATAAGTACTTATAATAACTTCTCGTTTACCTAGCAAATAAGCACATAATAATTGGACTCCTGCTAATTGGAAATATAAATTAATATGTTACCTACTTTACATGAAAAGCAAGCTCATAGGGAACATGTCACACAGTAGGTCTGAGACTGAAACAAGTAGAACTTCATATATATTTAATTTCATTATAGCACTTCACATAGTTTAAGGTCGATAATCTCAAAATATACCAACACATGGATTTAAAGGCAGCAACTACCACCCTATTACATTGAGACATCCCTCTGGAATAGATAGAAATCGTGCTGCCCTCTAAGTGATATATTAATCTATGCTATTGTCAATATACCAACATTATTCCAATTAATCTATATTTGTTAACAACTGGAAATAGTTTCACTTTCTATTTACAAGAATATGAGTATGGTAGATTGGGTATGAAAACTTCAACTTCATACCAGGTTAAGTCCTTAACTTGTAATGATTAATGGTGTTGAGGGTGAGTTGGGAGACATTCACTGCTTGTTGGCATCTTTATAATCAATATGAAGTCTGTGTTTTCTATTTCCACTATACTATATCCCCATTAGATCCAAACGTACATAAACTTGAGAAATTTGCACCATCAAACTATGAGATAATTTTGCACTTCATCTTCCACCACATATGCTGTCACATAGTTTCCATCAATTCCACTGGTGTGCCATTTTACTCATCAGTTGGTACCTTTAATCTGTGCATTAGTGAAACTAATTAAACTTATATACTTAAACTAATTAAACTTATATACTTAAACTAATTAAACTTATATACTTATAAATGCACGCAATGGTTGACTAATACTAGTAAACTAAATTACAACATTCGTTAGGGAACAATTATCATGAGGATGCAAATTGGTTATAATTGTTAATCATATTTTCTTTTGAAGAACAATTAGCTTAAGAAAGAGGGTTAAAAAGTAATATGGAATCAGAATGTGGATTGTTGACATAGCCTTTTTAACTCACTTAATAGATTGTAAGATAGTGTCAAATTCCTAAGCAAACCTTACACCCGCCTTGAAAATTTAGGAGAATAACTGCAACTCTACTACTAGTAATCTAGCATGCATCGGATGCTATCTCCATGTATTGTATCCTACACATGCATCAGATTAAAAGTCTCTATACTTAATCATTATTCTTTTGTTAATATATTTAAACAGCTGATATGACAGAGATAGTTTAGTTCAGACAATTTATTTATTTCTATGAAGCATGATTTTCAGTTGACAATAAGTTATAGTAGAAATCCTAAGTCTAAGGGAACCTCTCATTTAGGGATAAAACTGAGCCATGTATTTTTTTTCATGTTTTGACCACAAATGTAATCTAACATAGGAACATACAATGTATGTTCCAGCTCAAAACAAAATTCTGCAGTCTTCTAGCTGCCACACAATAATGCCAGTCAAAAGTTCAATTATAGTTCCTAACAGCCCCATAAGATTAAATATAACTTATACTGACAGGTTGTAAACTTCTAATGTGGCCACCAATCATTAAACATTGAAATTAACCAATGGTTGCAAGACATATATTACCTACTCAGTCTAGCTTTTGCTGTCCATGATTATATTTTAACACAACGTGCAGCAGCCATTTGGATTATTTTGCTAGCCAAGTTCTGATTTTACATTGCAGAGTGTGTGGATCACCAGCTTCTCACCTACGACCTCCTAACTGTCTTCATTTAGAACCTATGATTACAATTTCTAGTAAGTAAATATGCATTTATGTCCAGAACTAGATTAGCCAATCAAAATTATAACTAACTTGTAAAACAACTTACCTTAGTTGTGCACACATTAACACTACCATTTTGTCCATCTATAGATCTCTTAATAATATAAGTTTCAACAAATTTCTATTTGTACTGGGATATGGGTTATATATTTTGCAATTGTTTGGTATACAAAAATACATAATGGATAGCCAAGATGCACTTAAAACCCACACTGATCCCCCCTCCCCCCTTGTCATTTAGTTAACTCCCCAAAAAACTTATATTCAGTGTGTAGAATCTCACACCATTAACTCAAATAGATTATCAACCTTACTGTTAAAAAATTTGAGACATTTCCCTTCCACCTAACTGCCAAAAATTTTCAAAAAGGGACATCCATAAGCTGCATTCAGCTCATAGAGTTGACCACAGAGTGGGTGAGATTGAATCTAACGAAGCCGGCTCCTCAGATTCTGATGCCGGATGTCCATGCGATTCAGACCACGGCTACCTCTGCTTTTCAGACCACGGCTGCCTCTATGATTTAGCCCACGATTGTCTCGCAATTTGAGTCCGTGGCTACTTCTACTGCATTTATGAGCATGACTACCTTTCTAACATTAAGGACATCAATAATTTGTCAGTTTGATGTTGTTTCTCCATCATCTTCTTCTCAAATTCATGTTGCCTCTCCATTATCTTCCTCATATCTTCCCGTATAGCCTCTAATTCATCCTTGTGAGTTTGAGCATCTCTCTTATGTTGTTCTACCAATTCTACATACTCCTTATCTCGTATACGATCATTTTCTCTCGTAGAGTCTGGAATTACCATTTCTCCTAACCCTCATGCATATCCTACTCTTTGACCAAGTACCGACCTAAATATTTCTTTCGCTACTTCATCCGTCCGTTTTTCAGGCTCTAATGCATCCATTCTGCTGGTCATCTTGTTCTATAACAATATTAAAACATGCAGAGGTATGTACATTCTATTCCCATATTCACGGTAACACCATTATTTCAGTAAGTATATAAGATATGAAACATTGCATCCATCTCTGAAAACAGTATGTTACTCACATAATTATGCTCCTTTACTAGTGTCACAAACTTCTCTTTCTTATTTGACCAGCAAGTGTGTCGATAGAAGTCTACTATGTTGGTCCTGTCTACTCGCTAGATAGTGTGTGACATGAAAATTGTACATAAATAAGTAACACACATAACAAAAACTGTAGAGAATATTTCTTCAACTACACAATCTAGCCACACATGATAATAGGTGAAATTACATGTGCTGACATCACAAAGCATAATGAATAAACATGTGACAAAAATAGACAATTTTCAGCCTTGCTATATATAAATTGAACTGTGGCAAATAATTTGAGACATTTGCACAAATATCATTTAAATAAAGGTCGATTTATGACCGCAAAACTTCCCTATTACTACAGGGGATACATTTAGGAGTATCTTTTTATGTAAAACCAACTGATCATGGGCATAACTGACGGAAACACAAAATGTCCGGGACAACCATCAACATGAAGATCAGTTTATAGAAGAGAAAAAGAATATCAAATGTGAGCAAAATGCACAAGATATAAATAAAGTACATATATGATTATACATTCCAGACCTATGCAACTCAGATGAATGAAAATGAAATTTGGTGAACATGATAATCAGTGGATTGATATAAAGAAAACTAGATGCTGAATTTGAATAACTATTGACAGGAAAAGAAATATTAGACCAAAAATATTAGTCAATATTAATGAATTCATAAGCAATAAATGTGATTTATTAATTCAATCAATGGAAAAATATTGCCGCTATTGCTCTTTTCCTTCTGACTTATATAAATCATTTACCTTTTCCCCGAATACCCTAACAAATGACTTACACCCTGATGTATGATTAACATTGAGTTTCCTTCAACTCTCTCTATTTTTAGTTGACATTTCCTGCCATGATAATGCCAATGTTAGTTATATTCTTAGAGTGAATTAGCATAAGAATAGAACTTATATCTAAACTCAACATATACATGTATAGATTCACAAATTAGTTTTAATGGATACCTTGAAGGAATCACTTCCCCACCTCTCACAAAATTTAGTCCATGCTATTGGGTTGACCATATTAGTCCCGGAAGCCAATGCTTCCTCATAAGTGGCAAACTTCATATACTTCTTGTGCAAATCATGGTGATAAGCGTTAAAACGCTTACGTAGGGCTTTCCAAACGGCCATTTGATGATTGTTCTTCTTCCAATTCAATTCAAAGTCACCCTACACACTTGAGTTTGTTAGTAGCATACTTGCATTTCTATATTCATCAAGTAAGGAATTTAGAATCCCGGATGAGCTTCATCAACTCATCCTTCTCGAGCTTGGGTACATCCGTCCACCTTGCGTGAGTCATGTCTGCATGGTGTTTCAATATCCATCTTATCCTTGTTGTAAACATATCAGCATTAGAACAACATGGTGCCATCTCCCCATCATTGATCTTCAAATGTATTGGCCCATACTTACGAAACTTCTCAAACTCAGTGCATTTGGCTGGGCCACATCTGCGTTTCTTCTATGTTGAGGCGGGTACTGATACTGTTACATCCTTTGTGGCAGCATCCTCTAAACAACTAGTTAGATGCTTCCAACTAAAGTTTAACTTGTAAACTTATTCTAAGCCGCGACCAATTAATGTAAACCATTAATGAAATAGCTACGAAATACTCATCATTTTTAATACTGTTATCGGCAGTCGTAGTCCCTGGTCTCGGGATCAAATAAGGATAGGAAGTCTCCTCCTCTGTGATTAGAGATTCTGTAAGAAGATTAAAGGTTAGCCCAACAACTGGCTCTGGGGTGCATTCCCTCAAGATTGCACCATGTGGTCGGCATGGAAATCTAGGGGGCTGCTCCGTATAGGACGCACTCCCCTTCCTCTCCCCCATCCTCGGATATTTTGTCTCATTTGTTGACCTAAGTAAAACATATATTTGCAATTATAGACAGCGATGTACGGACATGTATGGATTGTTAACGTAAAATTCAACCAGCCCCACTCATACAACAATTGGTAAATCTAGTGGTATGGAGGAAAAATCAACGTGTTATTGGAATTGTACATTCTTCACCCATGTTGGTCCTCATTTGCCTCACTTTCCTCGCAATTTTGTGGCCTTAAGTAAGCACAAGATTAATTGTATGTATGTGAAAGTGTTTGTTTTCAATCTCAATATGCTTTCCATTGTGACTCCCCGTCCTACACTGTGTATAACATTAGTTTTATATTGTAGAATGGATGTCATGTCTATTTAAATAAACTATAAACAATTTTAAACCATAAGGTTAGGTACACACATGGCACATAAATTTAAAGTCTTGTCTCACACATGGCACAAATGTAGACATTAATCACAATCTTCATTTTGTATGCTTAGTAATCATGTTATTGTTGGTGTAAAACTTTGAATTTAAATCAAATACTACCAAATCTTAATGACCAGCACAATCAATTCAGGAAAGAGTATGTCATTTTCATGCATTCCAACATAAAACACAGCCAGTCAAAAACATAACACTAATGGCAAGTTAAAATGCATATAATGCACCATTGTGATGAGAAAGTGGGACCCTTTTATCTTTCAAATCACTAATTACAAATGGATTTCCTTCATGGAATTTGATGTGTAAACGGATTGGGAAAACAACATTTGGAGTGTCAAGATATTTTTTTTTAAATGTTCTGTAATGGACAAAACAACCATCAAAAGCTATATTTGGAACTAGAAATATAACCAACATTAATTCTTCCCGACTAACTACCTTACTGTGGGCTTAACTTAAGAGTAATTTCCACATGCATATCACCTATACAACCATGCATGCAGATTTTGAGGAAATGATAATGTAAAAAAATCCATGTGCATTTTCTAACCTAATAAAGCTTATCCCTACGAAATAAGCTCCGAACGTTCAGGAAAAAATAAAAAAATAAATGGGTGCAAACCCATCAATATATGAGTACTGTTCGGACTAAGAAAGAAGAATAACAAAATTAAAGGTTTGCAAGAAATCAGGAAATCACATGTGCTACATATCTTTAACCAGACTTTATTTGCAATGCAAGAAAGAGATATTATATGAAGTGCATGAGCCAACTCACCCACTAACTAACCTAGGCAGTAGTGCAAAATCACCCAGCAACAATTGCTAATAACCTACTCTTATGGTGAATCCTTTTGATTGCTGAAATGAATGAAGATTTTGAAGGTATCAATGACCTCTAATCAGCTCAATATTTTGCTGGAGTGGCCGGGTTTGTAGTGGAAGATTTCCTTCATTACTGATATATCGAAGATAAGAGGTGAAATTGTAAAACTGGAGATACTGCATGCAGATAACAAAGCTGAGCGTTTTTTAACTTTTAAACTTTCTAATTTGGGACTAGGATGGGTGCAAATCACTGAGTTGTGTATATAAATTACAGTTATACCCTTAAAAGCAGTAAACTTCTATAAGTCTCCCGCCTTTGATATGCCCATTTCTTCTATTTTCCCTCTTTTGTAGTACATTTTCCCCAACACATTTTTAAATGTTTAAATAACCTGTTGTGAATTTTACTAAAATCTAAAATTTTAGTAATTATATAGAAAATTAAAATTGACCATTTTCTATCAAATTGTGGAATTTGCATAAATATGAAGTATTTTATTAAAACTTATGACTCCATATTCTAGTTCAACTTTTGGAACCAAGTGTAATAAAAATTATAATATGAAGTAAATTAATCTGAAAAAATTCATTCTGATCACTTTATAAAAGACAACACTATGGCAAAATCCAAAAATGCATTGGTGTGTTTGAAAATTCAGCTCTAGACCAATTTGTCCATGATGCTAAAAAATAATTTAAAAATGTTGGCACACCATGAATGGTACAACAATATTATAACATATGTGCAACTCCTAAAATTAGGCAAGCTTATGTTCCAGCCTTTGTTGCCCCTCAGTAGAGTGAGTCCACTTAGCGAACTAGCAGGATGCAAAGATCGATTGATCAATATGAATCTCGAGAGTGGATGGTTGACCGCCGCCCCCTTGTCCTAGAGGTGAAGGAGAAGAAATTTCTTCCTCTTCCAAAAAGAAGAATTCTAGATAGAAAGAAAGATTGGTTGGTGGGCTGTTAAGCTCTCCTATCACTTAAAGGTAGATAGCGGGAAAGGTGAACAGCTATAGCTTCATTGTTCATCTTCCCCTCGCTACCGGATGAGTGATAACTCACCCTTCTTTAACAGTTTCATGTGTGAGGTAAATTTCAGTAGCTGCACTAAAGTTAAGAAAAGTAAATTAAATGAATTTAGTTTCCAATAAACCACAAAATCAATAGTAAGTGATGTATTTTCCAAACAATTGTCTGGCCATTTTTCAAAAAAATACACTGCTTTGTAAACCTACTTTATGAACTTCCATTCGCAATAGGAAAAATGATGCCTTGAGTAACCATCAATATTGTTTGCACCAGTATTCCATGTAATTATTAACGCCCTTTATAGTTGTTTACATATACCATGTGGGCAACCTGTTTTTAATCTCAACCATCATGTCCTATACACACTATTAATTTCGTTCATGGAATTGCACCATGATTGGATGCCATTTCCATTTTCTAACATTCATTCTTGCTGCTTTGTTATACTGACAATCAACAATCTTATGATGCTATATATCAGTATGTTGCAATTTTATATCCGTAAATATTATGTCCTCTTAATAGAAAGGTTGCATGGTCATTAGCCATTTATGTATTCTAACTAAGATAGACAAATTTTTTAGATTTTGGGAGGGGGGCAGGGGCAGCATCACTAAATATTTATTATTTTGTTAGATTCAAGCCAGACGTTATAATTTCTAGACGGAGGGCTCCCACTAGCATCACCGAATTGTCCCCAACACATATGAGGGACAACCATTTGGATGCCTAGTTGTGGCCTGCAGAAATATATGAGCATTAATATGTTGGTAGATTAATTTATAAAGATACACAAATAAAAAGAGCAATTACCACATTATTCACGTAGCCAAATTACTGCAAGATTGACTACGATTGACAGGTCCAGCATTTTTCAAACGTCATTGCACAGGAATAAATAAATCTAGCATGTGTCAGTTAAGATGACTCACAGCTAAACACATAGGAACATACATTATCTTAATTGTTAGTGACCTGTGATATACATATGTATTTGACTGAAGACAAGATGCTCCCTGTATCCTTCATTAGAGTCAAATTATTACATAAATTCTCAAGGCATTATCACTAAATAAGTCTAATCTGAGACGGGATTGGGCTCTATTGTAAAACCATGCTCCTTAGAACCTCCCTCATCACCATAACCATCACTTGATCTAGAGCCAAGTTCGACATCATTGATAAAATCCTCAAGTCCTGTGTTATCTATACAACCTGTTTCTCATGCATCAACACGCCTAGGTTCAATATCATTCCTACTCAGTGGAGTTGGGACAAGCACATCATGACCCTAGACAGGTGCGTAATGATGTGACGATTCATTCTCTTGATAGGCATCAGCGTCACTTGATGCATTCACATCTTTTTCTTCTGCCACCATTGTTATTGGTGGAATATCGTATACATTTCTATTGGTGAATTTCTGCACTACATGCCAATTACCTTTGACCCGTACATCTTTTATGTAAAAGCATTGGAAAGCTTGGCATGCTAGGACGAAGGGTTCCTCCTTATATCAAGTCTGGTCCATGTTGACATTGATTATATGATCATCCACTCGTACCCCTCATCTTCGATCACCAACATCAAACCATTCACATCTGAATACGTACACACGTCACCAGCCCATGTAGTGTATCTCCAATATGTCATGAACCACACTATAGAAGTCATTATTAGACTAATTGTCACCAGTTACAAAGACCCCTAAATTTTGTGTATGTCTTCTGACTTCACCCCGCTTTGTGTGGAACCATTTTTCATTTATAATACAACCAGCATATGATGCTACCCAACTTTCGGGACCACATGCTAGTGCGTATAAATCAGCGGACACATCAAGTGGATTGCGGCTACGTTGGCCTATAACCTATTATAATATTGAAAAATTGTAAGAGAAAGATAACTAGTTCCATAGTGATCATTACTCAAGAAAATTGTAAATGTGACAAAAATAACCATAGTCACAGAAGAAAGTTTACACGCGCCTTGAACCATAGTTCGAAGTCCTTCTTATGTGTGCGATCAACTGCAGTTGGGTTCGTCTACTGACACATTTCATGATGTTCTTTGCATACAAATCACGATGTGGCCAAATTGGTAAAATCAGGTAGTGGATAATATGCATAGGAATTGTAGGTAGTGGTAAAACTCAATAGAAAGTAAATAAAGGACATAGATAATAGGTGTACATACTAGCGTTTTTATTTCATACCGTACAGGTCGGTACGGCCGGAATATGCCGTACCGACCACTGGTTCGGTACAAAAATTGTATATGTTTCGTATTGGTCCAAATACCGGCCGATATTTCGGCCTGTGTCAGGCTACATATCGGCTGGTATTTCAGCCTTCACTTCTTTATTTTTTTTTCATTTCTTCAAATTACAAGCTTATTTTTTTACTCTCAATTCAGACTAGTCTATTTATAATTTATATATATGTATTTATGCATAATTTATTCATATATAGATTATTATTTTATAATATAATTAATATATATAATTTATTCATAGATCAACTATCCTGAAACGGTACATGAAAGAGTACTGGTACTAAAATATTTTATTCCAGTATCCTGACCGGTATGGCATCCGGTACGATATTCAAAATATTAGTACATACTGTAGGTAGTACGTAATCTCTGTGCAATTGTTAAGCATGTACCACCGGGTTGAGGCAAGGAGTTCATGATCTAAAGGGATATTAGTGGCAACTCCCAAAGGACGAACTTTCTGGTTGAAAATGAAAAATCCATCCATTGTCTCCTCTTCTGAACTGTGAACGTTCTGATTCGCTCGATTGAACTTCATCTCAATATCTTTTAAGTAAATTGAGCAAAATGTCAAGTATTCGAGGTGAATATAGGCCCTCTACAATTGAACCTTCTGGGCGAGCTTTATTCTTAACATATCATTTGAACTTGTCTAGGTATCTCTCAAATGGGTACATCTACCTATATTGCACTGGACCATCCAGTATTGCCTCACAGGGTAGATGGACAACAAGATAGACCATAACATCGAAAAATGTTAGAGGAAAAATCATCTCCAGTTTGCACAGGATGAGAACAATATCATTTTCCAGTTAGGATAGGCGATTTCTATCAAGTGTTTGTGAATAAAACTACTTAGAGAAGTTGCTAAGCTCAGTCAATGCTAGAAAAATGTCGTTTCTTAAGTACCCGTCCACTACTATAGGAAGTAGTCGTTGCAGAAATATATGATTATCATGGCTTTTCAACCCAGAGATTTTGCAATAACGCATAGAAATACATCGCGAGATGCTTGCAGCAAACCCATCGGAAAATTTTACATTCACCAACCACTCACAAAATTTAGTCCTTTTCATCACCATGCAATGTATAAGAAGCATGTGGCACTGTAACCCTTTCTCATTCACACCTCAAATGTAATTTTTTTCTTACACCCAATATATCAAGGTCACGTTGTGCATTAATATTATCATTTGTTTTTCTAGAAATGTTCATTAAAGTGCCAAAAATTTTATCAGTAATGTTATTTTCAATATACATAACATCAAGATTGTGCCGCAGCATCAATGTTGACCAGTAGGGTAACTTGAAGTAAATGCTGCTCTTTGTCCAGTTCAACTCATCAGCCTTTCGCTTTCTCTTCCGACGAGATTTACTAAATTGGAGATTATCGAGCATATATAGTTGACTTAATATATCTGAAACTGATAAAACCTGTGATGGTAGTTGATGATCTTCTTTACCGTTGAACAAATTCTTTTGGCGTCTCCAAATGTGGTCTAGGGGTAAGAACCGACGGTGTCCCATATAACTATGCTTTCAACCATACTTCAACCATGTTGAGTCTATATCTGCTTTGCATGGTGGACATGCTAGTTTTCCTTTAGTTGACCTCCCGGAAAGACTTCCCAGGGCTGAAAGTCATTTATTGTCCATTATAATACTGCATGCAACATGAATGTTTTCGATGTGAACGCATCATGGGTAGCTACCTCATGTTCCCAAAGTTCAAGCAACTCATCAATCAACTGCTGCAAGTAAATATCAATATCATTCCCTGATGATTTTGGCCTTGGAATGATGAGATATGTCATAAAGAATTTGTCTTTCATGCATAGCCACGGAGGCAAGTTATATGGTACAAGAATAACTAGTCATATGCTATAAGGTTTAGCTAAATTGTTGAAGGAGTTAAAGCCATCACTACCCAGACTGAGTCTAACATTCCGAGCATCCTTTGTAAACTATGCATGGTCTTTATCGAAATTATTCCAAGAGTCTGAGTCAGCCGTCTCATATGAAGCTTTTTTCTCTTTATGCTATTGCATATCAGTTGCTATCTTTACAGACATAAATAGCCGCTGCAGTCTAGGTTTCAACGGGAAATGTTGTAAAACCTTCTGAGGGATAACCCATGTCCCATGTGTATTTGACATGCACCTTGAAGCATTACATATAGGGAACGCATTCTTATCAGCATTTTTCTTCCAAAATAATATGCAATCGTTGGGGTATGCATGAATTTTGTGGTACTTGAACCCTAGCCCCCATTCTAATGACCTTGACTCCTTATATAACTGTGGCAACTCAGCATCAGGAAAGGCATACTGCAACAAGTTAAGGAGCATGTTGAATGACTTTATTGACCGATGACTAATGGTCTTAATATGTAGTAGCTTTACAACGAACAACAACTTTGAAAATTTATTACAACGAAGATAAAGTGGATGACAAGCATTATCGAGTAGTTGTGCAAAGGAAGACATTGGGATGTGTTCAGCCATAGGTGGTTGAGTTGGCCCCAACGTGCTGTCGTGGGGCGGGTCGAAGAATGTACCTGCCCACACATCGTCTAACAGCTGGTCGATGTCATCGATGTAATCGTCCCCACCATTATAATCTAACTCATCATCAAATCCAATATTGAAATGTTGTGTCTCCTCCCCCTCATGAAATATCCACTGTGTATAATTTGGATTAATCCCGGTTATGAACAAATGATTCTGCACTTTAGGGAAAGATAGCCACATATTATTACAGCAGATGCAGCATGGACACAGTATGCGGTTTTGGCCCCTTGCATTGTAACAGCCCGCTAGAAATTCAATTGTGAAATTTCTATTAACTTTAAGAACCTCGTGAAAATCCTATAAGTTTTCATGAATCCATTAATCGTATAGGTTTTTGTCTAACTACATAGTTAGTATTATTATTTACTATGGTATCAGAAGTGTGTTTTTGATTATTGGAGATAGTTAGAAGTGTCAAAATGTATTATGGTTTGTGCCATTAGATTCGGAGGGTTATTTAAAGTCTTATGGCGCAATAACATTTTTTTTCATATTTTCGGACAAAACGTCTGTTCAAAACTGTAGATATTATTGGATAAAAAGAAATATCTTGAGGTAATTTTCGTGAATATTATTGGGTAAAAATATTTTGAATTGATTTTTATAGATATTATTAGATAAAAATATCTTAAGTTGATTTTTTGTAGATATTATTGATAGAATATTATGAGATAATCTTTTATAGATATTTTGGGTAGGAGAAAACTACACTCAACTCTCAACTCCAGCCTTATCATCTTTCTTATCTCATCCATAAGTAGCTCCAGCCATCACCTACAAACTTATCTTCATTTACACGTTCCTTTAAAAGAATATCAAATACTTTCTCTCGGATAGCTTTTAGGAGTTCTTTTGTACGCCCATTTTGAAGTTTTTGTAAGTGTTTTATCATAAAGTTTTCTGCATATAAGTTGTTCCTTTTTTAGTCTAGTTTATATGGATATATTATTTGCCCCATTTGAAAATCATTTGGTTAGTCAAATATTATATAAACTATAAAAAGGTCATTCTGGGAGATAAACTGGAGAATATGTTATAATTTGGAGTTTTTGACCAAGCTAATGGATAGATATTGGTCCGAAATTTTTATGGAGTATTTTTAACATGTATATGTGACTATTGGTTGAGGATTTTTCCATGATTAAAGGTTTTGATGAAAGATTTTCTTAGATTTAGAAACTTAGAAACTGGAAGAAGAAAAACCGTTTCTGTTTTGAGAAAGTTTAACTCTTTGGTGGTCTAAACCTATTCTAATGACTTTAATAATTTTATTGGAGGATCCTAAGCATCTTATATACATGTTATATTATTATTTTGAAGATATTTGATATTAGTTTCAAAGATATGAAATTTTATGTAAAGAAATATTCAAATAAGCCAAAGTGTGGATATTCTTAGCTAAATTTATGTTTTGGTTAATTTCTAACCATGTGATCTTGAATTAGAAGCTTATATATGTTTTTAGGACATCTTTTTAAACTATGTGATGGTTTGGTTTGAAGATCATATATTTATAAGTCACAGATCAAGAGATTTATCAAAACTAGTTGAGGAAAAAATTTATGTTTTTGGACTAAGTGTAAAACCAAAAACTCCAAATATTATTTTGTGATTTTGGTGACTTTAGTTTGATGACTTAAGGCATGGTTGATGTTAGGATGATATTATGAATATGTTAGAAGTAAGATTTGATTTTTGAAATTCTTGGAGATGTTTTGATTTAAGGTCAAAACTTGTGATTCGGCCATAGTGTGTTCTTCATAGTTGTGTTTTGTTTTAAATTTTTCTGAGTTGATATTTAAGTTTAGGACAAAATTTACATGAGGAATGTAAATTTTGAAAACTTTTGGAGTTAGTATGCAAAATCCTTAAGTTATGGGTAAAATGGTCATTTTCCCACATGTAAAGAGTAAAATTTTCTTTAAGTTAGTATTTTTCATATTTCAAATTATTAGTGATTTAGTTCTAACTTTTAGAATCACTAATTACAGTTCCTCGTGATCGCACTTGAAGTTTTATAAGAAACGCGGAGATCGAGGTAAGTTAGCTTTTAACTTACTAGCAGTCTACTGTCACTACAACAAAAATAGGTTTTAGTGACAGATGAAACTGTCACAAGAAATGCAAAAAATGTCACGAAATATATTTGGTGACGGTTTCTGACCGTCACAACAACTGTCACGTAATGTGCGTCACGGATTACATTTGGTGACAGTTTACTGTACAAGCGTCACTAAAAATATTTTTAGTGACGGTTGGAGATGTGCCGTTTGAAATAAAGTTCGAACGTATGATTTTCTGTGACGGTTAGAATCCGTCACAGAATATAACGTTCGAACTTAAAATTATACGTTCGAACGTAAAAAGGAGGAGCTGACATCCGAACGAGAAAAGCTAACGTTAGTTGATTATAGTTCGGACGTATAATGTAAACGTTCGAACGTTTATACGTGCGAACGTTACGTTCGAATCTCGAATCCAACGAAAATGAAATAATGTCCGAACGTTTGTATCATGACGTTTGGACGTTAATTCGAATGTTAAGTGAGTAGAGTTCGAACGTAACGTGTACGTTCGGATGTTTGTAACGTTAAACTTTTTTGACATTCGAACGCTTTTTTAAATTGGGTTAAACGTTCGAACGTTTTGTTACTATTTTGTAAGGTTACGTTTGAACGTATTTTTGAACGTTTAATACTGTTGAAACGTATTTTTTTTACATTCGAACGTACATATCAGAAATGCTAAACTCATCCACTTAATAAACAAATCAATTGTTTCACATTACAGTACATATTTCACAACCAATATTGTTTGAAACTGTTTTCAAATTAGATGTAAAAGACGTGATACAGAAATAAGATTCATTTCTTTTTCTTTCCTCGCCCAGCACGATTCTGTTGCAATGACATAACACGCTCCATTTGCAGCATCATCTCCCGCTGCACTTGCTCTTGGACCTCACTACGGATTCTTTCCTCATGTTCTCTTTGTTGGTCCTGCAAACGCGTCTCTAAATGAGACTGTCGCTCTAAGAGGGACTCCAACTCTTGCTGTCTAGACCTTATATACTCATTCTCGCGTTGTGCAGCTTCTAAATCTTTGGTAAGATTATTAATTTGTGATGTCGATGAGGTTGAGGAAGATGAACCGGAATGCTTGAAAGATCGTCCCAAACCTCTTGCCATACTAGAGTTGGGCCCAAACACCTGTGAAAAAATGTCCAAGTCACTAGGAGAGGAATCCCCAGAAGCTGACTGCATCTCCATCATTTTTCCCTGCAGTTTGAAAGATCAAAATACACAATAAGTAACATATTAAAAGAAATACAAATAAAAAATAATTTAATCACATGTTACATAATTTATTCAACAAAAGGAACACCGCTTACATAATTAATTGCAGCTGCAGGATCCATCCACTCACTATGCTCATTAGTGTGAGCAGCAGCATAGACATGAATGAGGGAAAAGTTTTCAGGATCATCACGTTTCTAAGAAAATGACATTAGCAATTTGAAAAAGACAATATTAGTACTTATATAAAAGAATTATAAGAAAAAATATGAATTATTACGTTTATTAATTACCATTTTTTCAGCAAGACGATGGAATGATCTTGAACCAGCACAATGGTGAATAGTTAGAGTAGATCTATTATTTGCATTTGTAGAACTTAAGTGCTACAAAAATAATTCTCACCGTTAATTGTAATATATGTACATACATATAATATAAACAACAAATATAAATGTAAATAATTATAGAAAATAATTCTAGAATACCTGATATTCTGGAGAGGCAAAAAGATCACAACACTTTATCCAGTCGTCTAATTTCATCTGCTGGAAAGGGGACTGTGCAGCCTCTTCAAACGTCTCAAATTTCTTGAAATGGTCGTGACATCGTCCCTTGTGACGTCGGAATAGTGTAGCCATTAACTCATTCACAGTTCTCAAATCCTCGCTACGACCAAAGTCGAGGTCAAATTCATCCTAATTATAAATTAGGAACGTTAAAAATATAATAAACTAATGTAGGTGAAAAAAATGATATAATAAGTAAACTCACCAGCACACGACTCCGAATGTGTTCTTTAATCTCATTCGGCACATCTCTCCAGGAGCGCACATAAAATGGAGCGTAAGCTCGAATTACTATGCCAATATAGGAGGAAAGCGCTGCTGCACTATCATTCACTCCTCCAGTGGAATTACCAGGAATTATGATTTTCAATTTACCATGCCTTCGATTTTTCTCAAGTGAGATGCCGCGTGTATAGCCACGACCGCGACGAGCCAATTGTTCATCAACTAATAGATGATAGTATAATTTTGAAGGTTATATATATTATTTATTGAAACAAACATCTTCAAGTATATATAGTATTAACGTAAACATTCCTTACCGGTAGGTGTCGACTGTGCATCGTTCTCTGTAATGTTAACTTCATCTTCGGGAACAGACTCCTCAGGTGGGGAGTCCTCAATGGGTTCAGGACTTGGACTCGGTGGAGGAGGCACATTTCTCCTTTGTCTTTTTGGCGGCATACTTGGAAATGATTATATATAATAAAAAAATATTATTAGAATAAATTTATATTTATTATAAAATTCTATAATGGCTGTATATGAATAAACTTTTTAGTACTTTTAGTCTTCATCTTCGGATGTATTTTCCATGTTTGTTTCAGAATGTCTCTGTATAACATCTTCGTCATCATCATCAAGCTCTTGTTCGTCATCCTTATCCACTTCCCCCCCGGATTCTTGTTCGTCTTCTTCTTCTGACTCTTCTTCTGTACTTTTCTCACTTTCTTCAATTGAGTGATAATTTAATGAAGACGGGTCGAGATGGATGAGTGGGACGTCATCTCTACATAAGGGGAGCAACTCGAGTGCACCGAGGTCAACAAATAAGTTAATACCCCCTCCTCCATCTTCCTGGTAGGCCTCTACATTTAGAGTGTCATCTTCATCTCCACTATTATCGTAATCTGCACTCGTTCCTACTTCATATATATTTCGAGGGACAAATTTTTGTACAACTCGCCAAGTTATCTCTCCACTATCTTCATCAGCACTTTTCATTGGATCAATCAAGTAATAGATTTGAGTAGCTTGACAAGCCAGTACGAATGGATCATCTTCGTACCATTTAGATGCAGTATTGACACTCGTAAAATGATTATCCCTATATATCGAATCCCGACCACCGCCTAGATCCCACCAATCACATTTGAAGACATATGTTATAGACCCACCCAGATATTTCAATCCGATAATATCACGAATGACACCATAATAATCAATATCATCTGTTCCATGACTCCCCTCGACCAAGACACCACAGTTTTGAGTTTTTCTATTACGTTCACGGTCCAGAGTATGGAATCTATAACCTCGAACTGTGCATGCAGTGTATTGAAGTGCTCTGTTTGATGGACCACGGGCCAATGCATACAATTCAAAAGAGACTGATTCGGGATCACGAGCACGTTGTTCCAATATCTAACAATTTAAATAATGTCATTTATTAAATATTAGCTAGAGTTAAAACTTTCATCATGTAACATATAGTATAGAGTTTACTTCATACACATTGTTCAAACCATCCAGAAAATTCTGACTCGTGTCTTGCCACTATATCCTCGACGCCTTCCATCTTAAGTTTGTCCATGTGCTCACTGTATAGTATATATTATCATATTATTTTACATAACAATAGTTAAAGTTGTATATAATCTTTAGAATTATTTAAACCTTGTACAACGACATACCTGAGATAGTGATCAATCTCCTGACAATTATTTAGTACGTACCACCGAACTTTACCCAACTCTGTATCAAGTAAATCGTAACCCGTTTGTGCACCCAAAGGTCGTACATTCTGAGAAAACACTGATAGCTCATGAGAAGGCGGAGCAGCAAGATCAGCATTTCGTTCTTGACGAATAAATCGTGTCTCAACACCACGAAGATATAAAGAGCAAAATGTTAACCATTCATCGTGTATATAGGCCTCTGCTATTGAACCCTCAGCTCTGGCTTTATTCCCAACAGTGCGCTTCAGTCGACCTAAATATCTTTCAACCGGATACATCCAACGGAACTGTACTGGTCCACCCAACATGATCTCCCGAGGTAAATGTATTGCTAAATGGACCATGACATCAAAAAATGACGGTGGAAAGATTTGCTCAAATTTACATAGTATAGTAGCAATGTCTTCTTCCAGTTTCTGCAGCATATCTCGCTTCACTACCCGAGCACACAAATCCTTAAAAAACATACACAGTTCAGTTATGGCAACACGTACAAGAGATGTTAGCTTCCCACGAATTCCCACCGGTAATAACTTCTGTAAAAATACGTGACAGTCATGACTTTTCAATCCACTAATTTTCCAGTCATCATGACTTACGCATCTACTGATATTTGAAGCATAACCATCTGGCAACTTCACACCTTGCAACCATTTGCAGAAGTCCATCCTCTCCTCCCTTGTCATTGTAAAACATGCATGCGGCATGACCACCCTCTCACCATCCACTCGTAAATGCAAATTATGTTTAATTCTCATTCTCTCAAGATCTTTCCTTGTCTTAATCGTATCTTTCGTCTTTTTATTGATGCTCATCAATGTACCCAGTATATTATCACAAATATTCTTCTCAATATGCATTACATCCAAACTATGTCGCAACATGCAGGACGACCAATACGGCAACTCAAAAAAAATACTACGCTTTGTCCAATTCAATTCTGCTACGCCTTGTTTTCTCTTGTTCTTTCCCCGACCTTTGCCAAAATTGTTCGCTGCCACATGTACCAATTGTTCCAGGATCTCTTCCCCAGACAACTCATTTGGCGCAATTCTATCTTCTACGCGTCCATCAAACTTAGCGGATTCTGTTCTCCATGCATGATTAGTTGGTAGATAACGTCGATGACCCATGAAACACAACTTTTGAGAATATTTTAACCACTCACTAGTAGTTTCTTTATTACACGTCGGACACGCTAACTTTCATTTAGTACTCCAGCCAGAAAGATTCCCATATGCCGGAAAGTCATTTATCGTCCACATTATCACAGCATGCATCTGAAAAGTTGTTGATGTGGATGCATCATAAGTTCTGACGCCTGCTTCCCATAACTCTTTCAACTCTTCAATCAACGGCTGCAAATATACGTCAATGTCATTCCCAGGTGATCTCGGGCCGGGGATAAGCAAAGTTAACAAAAAGTTGGGCGCCTTCATGCACCTCCATGGTGGAAGATTGTACGGAATCAACACTACAGGCCAAGTGCTATAACTTGTACTCATATTTCCAAAAGGGTTGAATCCATCAGTTGTGAGTCCGAGACGCACGTTCCTTGCTTCTATCCCAAACTCTGGATACTGATTATCGAAAGATTGCCACGCAAGTGAGTCAGCAGGGTGCCTCATAAATCCATCATTTTGAACTCTTTTCTCTTTGTGCCACTTCATATCGTGAGCTAGTTTCTTACACATGTATAATCTTTGCAACCGGGGTTTCAATGGAAAATATCGCAATACTTTAACCGGAACGCTTTTCTTATCCTTCCACCTCGACTCTCCGCATACAGGACATGCTTGTTTCTCCTCGTTCTCATTCCAAAATAAAACACAATCATTCTTGCACGCATGTATGGACTTATACTCAAATCCTAATCCCTTTCTCAACTGTTTCGCTTCATAAAAGTTCTTCGGCAATGCAGATCCTTCGGGAAGCACTTCGTTAAATAAGTCTAATATCATGTTAATTGCTTTGGTTGACATTCCACACAATGATTTTATGTGAAGCAACCGCACAATAAACGACATTTTAGAATGTTTTGTACAACCTGGATAAAGCTCATGCTTTGCATCTTCCCACATTTCTGGAAAATTATCTGAATCATTCTGTCGCCCACTTGAGCCATTGTCGTCAACCTCATCCATAAACATCCCAGCTCCAATGTCACTCAACATCTCCTCCATCTCATCTCGCTCATAATCATCATCCACGTTGTGCAAATTTTCCCGCTGACTGAATAAGTCATCCGCTGATTCAGCATACGGCTCACCATGCAGTACCCATCGAGTATAGCCCAAATCCATACCATTCACAAATATATGACTTTCAGCTTCATCCAATCTGATCGTACACAAATTTTTACAACGTCGACATGGACACTTAATGTAACCACGACTATCAGCAGACGCCTTTGCAAAATCAATGAAAGCCCTTACTCCACGCGCATAGGGTATGTAATCTTTTCCAAGTCTATCGCGTAGACGCATCCAACTTTTATCCATTTCTAAAAACATCTAATTTTTTAGTAATTAAGGTAAAGTTAAATACACATGCATGTCATGATACATCATGTTCAAAGTACTCTTTCTCAAGGTAGTTGGTCCTATCCCATTCGAGATTATATTCTCCATATTGCACAATTCCCGTCACTCTACTACTTTGAACGTTAGTAAAAATTTCGGCAGCACTTCCCCATAGTTCTCCAAGTATACATGTTCACATATAGGGATTATGACCCTAAGAACAGTATACCCAAAGAACAAATGAGGAAGACACCGAAATTTCATACTAAACGTTCAAAGTATGAATAACGTTTATGTGCAATACAGATAATATAATCTCAAACTGTCCACACTGGACAATTCAGGAATTAATGTACACCTAAATGTACACTAATTCCCAAACGGGTCTAAGGTTATTTATGCAATGTTATACAATATCTAACAAAAAAGTTTACAAATAAATTAGC
Source organism: Carya illinoinensis (assembly GCF_018687715.1). Classification (NCBI taxonomy): domain Eukaryota; kingdom Viridiplantae; phylum Streptophyta; class Magnoliopsida; order Fagales; family Juglandaceae; genus Carya; species Carya illinoinensis. The sequence continues at coordinate 21,177,564 of NC_056763.1, forward strand.
GCACATTGTTTGAATTATACCGATGTACTAATAATATTTATATTATTAATGATTGATAACACTTAGAAATTATTTGTAGACTTATATAATTCTTTATTTATTATATTATATGTCATTTATCAGCTATATAATATATAACACTACTATAAAATATATTATAATTACAAATATAAGTTACTAATAACACTTATTATATAATTATTACTATTATTGCCAAAATTATTATAATTATTATAATAAAATATAGTTATTAAATAAGTAACTATTATTATAATTACTTATCTATTTCTTATTAATCATTTTTTTATACTATACATTACATGATAATTATTATTATGGATTAATACTAATATACTCTATACTATATATTATTAGATAAAATATTTAGGATTATTGAGCTATTAGATAAATAAGTATTATTATTTTATAATACTTATTTATATTATAATTTTAGTAATACGATTTTTTATATATACTAAATAGTTATGCCTTATAATTGACACTTAGGGTCATGTGATAATTTATTATATTAGTTATTTAACTAATTATATATATAATAGTTATAATTGTAATATTATAATTTATAATTATGATCATCCAATAAATTATATACCAAAATTGTTATTCTTACACAAATAATATAACAATTTATTTATTAAATAAATTGTTATATATATTCTTTTATAACAACAAATTACTAAAATAGACACATAAACTAACAAATAATTATTATTCAAAAACATACACTATACTAAAACATTATCACATTAAGAATAAACATATTCAATAACAATAATTTTTCTTTTTAATTCATCCAAACAACACAAACTTAATCACAAATTATATCCACAATAAAATATAACAATAGAGTTTAGTATATATACCTTGTGCTTTAAATAAATTCTTCTTCAAAAATCACAACTTCTCAACAATTCACAACAAATGATCCTTCAAAAAATACACAATACTAGTTAGTTAAATATATATGAAATAAAACATTGATAATTATCATGTATATTACAAATAAAAAATGAGAAAAACCATTTACCTTAATGCTTAAAAAAATACCTTTGCAAACATATACTCACTATAACCCTCCACTTCTTCTCTTCCTCTCTCTAAAACTCTCTCTCTCCCCACTGCTTTCCACTTCCTTTAGTACTCCGTCTCTCTAAAACTCTCTCTGTCTCTCACTCTAACACGCATGGAGGAAAGCAGAAATGAATCTGCTTTCCCGTGCGTGAAAGTTTTATTTTCTGCTTGTTATGCAATTAACGTTCGGACGTTCATTAATGAACGTTCGGACGTTTGATTTTACGTTTGAACATTTAAGCATTAACGTTCGAACGTAAAATTATCCCGCCCTATAATTATACAGTACGTTCGCACGTATGTACGTCCATCCAACGTATTCATCAGTAACGTTCGAACGTTAATATAGTACGTTAGAACGTACTGTGCAAATTTGGTTTAAGCGGGAAATTTCCCTCCGAATTTATTATAACGTCCGAACGTCCGAATTTAAGTTCGAACGTTAATATTATTATTTACATATTATATATTTAGTATATTCCTCATAATATACTTATATATTAAATTATAAATTATACAATATTAATTAATATATAATTTGTACCAATTATATAATATATAACATAAATATTATATAAGAATGTACTATATATATATTATAACTTTATATAAATATAATATATATAAAATATATATTATATTATAACTATAATATATAATATACTTATTATATATTATAGTTATAACAAGTATATTATAATATATTATATTGGAAAAATTGTATATTATCCTAGTATAGTATACTTTAATATAGTATATCTAATAACTATATTAAAGTAATATAGTTATATACTAATGTAGTATAAATATTATATAATATATTATCTATATTATAGTCTATAATATAGTATAAGTATTATATACTATATTATCTATATTATAGTCTATAATATAGTATAAGTATTATATAGTATGTTATCTATATATAATAACTATATAATATCGTATAATATATTATATAGTAAATATATTATAGATATAATATAGTACCAGTACTATGTTATATATACTACTTGTATATAATATGGTATATATACTACAAATATAGTGTAATACTTAGTATACTATACATATACTTTATATGTATATACTATATATATATTATAGACTATATAATTACTATATAATATACTATAGTTATTATATAGATACTATAGTATATACACTATAGTATTGGATATATAAATAACTATATAATACTACTATATAATATATACTATATATATTAACATTATATACTACTATATAATATATACTATATAATAACGGTTTCAATAATACGTATATAACACTATATACGTATTAAAACTACATACACTATAACACTATATAGTATACACTATATAGAACATAAGTGTAATATACTATATACTATATAGTATAACACTATATAGTATATAATATACGTATATTATACGTATATAATATTATACATTATATAATATATAATATTATATATTATATATCATATTATATAGTAATATATAGGTAATATAATATATATTACATTATATATATTATATAATATATATAATATAATATATAGTGTAACAACGTTCGAATGTTATAACCAAAACGTTCGGACGTTTTGATTGACGTCCGAACATAATAGACGCACGTTCGCATGTTAACACAACGTCCGAACGTAAAAGTTATACGTTCGCACGTATGCTTTTAAGTCCGAACGTGATATACATAACATTCGCATGTGGAGTTAACGTCCGAACGTTAATTAATTAACGTTCGGACGTTAACTGTATATAAGGCCAGGCACGACGGTTTCCAGGCCATAACTTGTACGAAATCGGTCCGGAAACTCAAACTCTCTCATCCTCTCCGCCACGCACGCCGCCGCAACCGTCGCCATCCGCCACCGCAACCGTCACTAAAAGGTAATGTGCCCTCTCCCTCTTCTATTTCCTTGCTTTTAATCGGTGGGTTTCAAAAATTCGAAACCCACCGTAGCCCGGTTATAAAACTTGCATTTCCGGCCACCATTCGCAGTAAAATGATAGAATAGGACCGTAGAAACATTTCCCATCTTTTGAAATTCATATTTTGGTTGTTTGTGGCTTCGAAACATGCGTTTCGAAGCTTTCGGTAATGGCTGAGTCGACTCAGCGATTCCGTGTCGTAACGTTCGGACGTCATGACACAACGTCCGAACGTGTGACCTTTTGTATTCAATACGTTCGCACGTTATATTGTTACGTGCGAACGTATTAGTTTTACGTGCGAACGTTTTTATCCAACGCTTTAACGTAACGTTGGATAAAACGTTCGAACGTAATCCGTTGGTCTTCTTCGACTAGTAAGAACGTCCTAACGTATGACGATTCAAATTCATTACGTCCGAACATTTAGGTAATACGTTCGGACGTAATGAACTTATTCACACGTTTTTATCGAACGTTTGAATGAAACGTTCGATAAAAACGTCCGAACGTTTCATCTTTGTATATTCGGAAGTATTTTAACGTGCGAACGTACATTGTATTAACGTTCGAACGTTTACAATATAAAATTTTTTTATATTGTTTCTTTTAGGTATTATTATTTTATATATTGAAAAAGTGAGTTTCTTTAAAAGTTTTACTCGCAAAATTATGTAAATTTATAAGGATGATATTTTAATTTTTAGTATAATCCATATATGTCATAATACGTATGTATCTGTGATTATAATCATTTTTTTAAAATGTTATAACTTATATATATTTTTTTATTTTCAGGATATGGCTCAGTATATGACGACAAGGAAGCGAGGGAGGGATGGAGGCAATCCGGACATCGCTCGACTGGGGGCACGAACTGTTATGGGGGAACGAGAAATCCTTATTAATGAGTTTGATGAGCTCAGCTGGGAGCAAAAGACGCTGAGAGACGTCTTCGTCACCAGAGGCTGGGGCCCCATATGCACATTGAGGGGAAAGATTTACCCCACAATGGTTCGAGAGTTTTACATTGGGATGGCCACCATGCCTAACGATGCATCATCCCATACTCTTAGTGTACGCGGTGTACAGTTTCAGTTCTCGGCGGATGTTCTCGCCGACTTGCTCCAGATTCCGCGTATGCTACTTGAGTCGACAGCTGCTCAGGCTGATGACATAGCAGCTGCATTTTCCCCGGGCATATTCGAGGCAGATCCAGCTGCTTCTGCTTCATCTTCGGGCCCTGTTGAGTTTATGCCCAGTCATGAAGAAGATCGACCCGAGGGCGATCCTATTGCTGCTGAGGTTGGTGGCGATGAGCGGGACCAGGATTTCTACATCCTCACTGGCACGGACCGCACAAAGCTCGATAGGCCGAACTCCTTCAGCCAGAATCAGCTGCTGCCTTTCTTTCGCATGTTGCACATTTTTGTTACAACAAATGTAGACCCGGTGGCACATAAGAGCACATTTAGTCGGGCTCGTGCACAGTTCCTGATTGGCTTGGCACGTGGTGAGTCCATTGACTTGCCCCTTGTTATATTTGAGCGGATCCGTTACGAGGCCAGCATCGTTACCACGGATAATCTCCCGTACGGAGTCATCATCAGCCGCTTATTACTAGCCCGGGGAGTGCCACTCCAGGCGGAGGAGATGGTGATAAACCAGATGAGCCCTATCGACATAACCACACACCGCCGGAGCATTGGACAGGGGAGAGGCTCAGCTCGGCGTCAGTCTGGTCCTACGCCAGATCTTGTTCCCCCGACTGAGTCTGGGGCCGATGTTGCTCGCCCGTCGGCGAGTACTAGTCAGCAGCTGGGAGTTACATCTGCTGGGAATGTGCGACCTGCTTGGGTTGATACAATGATGACAGATATGAAGGCGCATATAGACCGACAGATCGATAGACAGATTGCACATATAGATCAGGCTGTCGCACATCTTGCACATCATGTAGATGTGCTAAACAATAAGGTTGAGACATTGACTGAGGAGTTTCGATCTTTTGTAAACCAGCAGTTCTGAAAGTGATTTGTAAAAATTTATCATTCGAACGTTTTTTATTTTCGACATATGTAATGGACACAAATATTTAATGTATGTATTGTGTAGTTTAATTTCTACTCTTAATTTTTTTTTAATATAACGTTACTCAACCTTACTATTAAACAAAATATTTATTATGGTTAATTTATGTAATTTTACATATAACGTTCGAACTTTATCACATTAACGTTCGAACATTGGCGCTAATATATTCACGTTCGCACGTAAATAGTTAAAACGTTCGAACGTTCGCTCTAATTTTTTTACGTTCGCACGTAAATATACATAATATTCGAACGTTACTGTGACGTTCGAACGTATTATGGAAAACGTCCGAACGTTTTGAAATTCTTGCCCAACATTTAGTGACAGTTCTCACAAACCGTCACAGTAAATACGTTTTAGTCACAGTTTGGAAACCGTCACTATTTATAATTTGTCACTAAAAGCCATATTTGTTGTAGTGTATGTGTATGTGTGCTAAGTAAAGAAATTACAGTGTCTGTGTGTGTTATCATATATGTCATGCCATGCCAAGTTATCACGTAATTGTCTATTATATAAAATTTATTCTGTTATCAATTTTTTATCTGTTATATAATATATTCTGTCATGTATTACTGTTCCTTACAAGTACGTCATGCTAAGTATGCCATCTATTACATGTAGGTCAAGTTATGTAATATTCACTGTTGCAAGTATGTCATGTTAAATATGTTGTCTATTATATGTTATGCCATATTACGAAATGTTTCTATCTCAAGTTGGTCATGTATTTCAAGTTATGTTCAAGTTACGTTATGTTACGTCAGGGCTTCAATCATTTCGTATTCCAGTCATGTTTCATCTTGATTACTTATGTATGGGGTCACAGCAATTGTGGCACATAAACTACGTGAGACACAGTAATTGTGACACGTAGAATACATGGGGCCACAACAACTGTGGAGTATGTATTTACACGTAAAATACATGGGGCCACAACAACTGTGGAGTATGTATTTTTCATGTTAAGTCAAGTTTGTGTAGAATAGATGGGGTCACAACAACTGTGGAGTATGTATTTACACGTAGAATACATGGGGCCACAACAACTGTGGAGTATGTATTTTTCATGTTAATTCAAGTTTCAAAGCAAGTTCATGCTAAGTCAAGTTTCAGATCAAGTTCATGTCAAGTCAAGTTCAGTTCTTGCTTCAATTTAAGTTATATCAATTATGCTATGTTGTACGCCAAGTTATGCTTTAATTACTTATGAATTTGATTATGCATTTATGCTTTTACTGTCATCCATGCATTATTAGCTTGTGTGGAAGTTTTTTGTTAACTTACTGAGATTTGTAATCAAATCTCACTTTGATAGTCCCAACTACCATTCCTCCCGAATGGTAGATCTTGTTACAAGACCTGAAGGGGAATCAGGAGCTGATCAACTAGACACAGTTGACTAAGCGACGGTGCGACATAAATGTTAATATAGTAATTAACGTAAATTACTACTTGTACGATTGAGTTGCATCTCTAGTACTTTTTGGATCATAATCATTTTGGACTAGTGTTGTGATCTTAGTTGTTCAATGGATTTTTATGTATGAAGTATGTTTTAAGCATTTGAGATATTTTCAATTTGGTGCATAGTATTGCTAGAGAAAAAATTTATCCGTTGCGAATATTGCATATTGTTAGATGCATGTTAGGAATATTGCATCTTATATGTCATGAACGGGGGCAGGTAACCTTGTGTTACATGTCTCGACGCTTCAAATGTTTGTCCGATCCCAAACGAAATTTGGGGGCATCACAGGGTGGTATCAGAGAGTAAAATGAAAATTTTACTCTTTAAGTTAGTATTTTCCATATTTCAAATTATTAGTGATTTAGTTCTAACTTTTAGAATCACTAATTACAGTTCCTCGTGATCGCACTTGAAGTTTTATAAGAAACGCTTTCATTTTACTCTTTAAGTTAGAATTTTCCATATTTCAAATTATTAGTGATTTAGTTCTAACTTTTAAAATCACTAATTACAGTTCCTCGTGATCGCACTTGAAGTTTTATAAGAAACGCAGAGATCGAGGTAAGTTAGCTTTTAACTTACTAGCAGTCTACTGTGTATGTGTGCTAAGTAAAGGAACTACAGTATCTGTATATGTGTGTTATCATATATGTCATGCCATGCCAAGTTATCACGTAATTGTCTATTATACAGAATTTATTCTGTCATCAATTTTTTATCTGTTACATAATATATTTTGTCATGTATTACTGTTCTTTACAAGTACGTCATGCTAAGTATACCATCTATTACATGTATGTCAAGTCATCTTATATTCACTGTTGCAAGTATGTCATGTTAAATATGTTGTCTATTATATGTTATGCCATGTTACGAAATGTTTCTATCTCAAGTTGGTCATGTATTTCAAGTTATGTTCAAGTCACGTTATGTTACGTCAAGGCTTCAGTCATTTCGTATTCCAGTCACGTTTCATCTTGATTACTTATGTATGGGGTCACAGCAATTGTGGCGCATACACTACGTGAGACACAGCAATTGTGACACGTAGAATACATGGGGCCACAACAACTGTGGAGTATGTATTTAAGCAGTTAAAGAATAAGTTTCCGTAGAATACATGAGACCACAACAACTATTGAGTATGTATTTACACGTAAAATACATGGGGCCACAACAACTGTGGAGTATGTATTTTTCATGTTAAGTCAAGTTTGTGTAGAATACATGGGACCATAACAACTGTGGAGTATGTATTTACACGTAGAATACATTGGGCCAAAATAACTGTGGAGTATGTATTTTTCATGTTAATTCAAGTTTCAAAGTAAGTTTATGCTAAGTCAAGTTTCAGATCAAGTTTATGTCAAGTCAAGTTCAGTTCATGTTTCAATTTAAGTTATATCAATTATGTTATGTTGTATGTCAAGTTATGCTTTAATTACTTATGAATTTGATTATGCATTTATACTTTTACTGTCATCCATGCATTATTAGCTTGTGTTGAAGTTTTTTGTTAACTTACTGAGATTTGTAATCAAATCTCACTTTGTTAGTCTCAACTACCATTCCCCCCGAATGGTAGATCTTGTTACAGGACCTGAAGGGGAATCAGGAGCTGATCAACTAGACACAATTGACTAAGCGACGGTGCGACATAAATGTTAATATAGTAATTAATGTAAATTACTACTTGTACGATTGAGTTGCATCTCTAGTACTTTTTGGATCATAACCATTTTGGACTAGTGTTGTGATCTTAGTTGTTCAATGGATTTTTATGTATGAAGTATGTTTTAAGCATTTGAGATATTTTCAATTTGGTGCATAGTATTGCTAAAGAAAAAATTTATCCGCTTCAAATATTGCATATTGTTAGATGCATGTTAGGAATATTGCATCTTATATGTCATGAACGGGGGCATGTAACCTTGTGTTGCATGTCTCGACGCTTCAAATGTCCGTCCGATCCCAAACGGAATTTGGGGGCGTCACATGCATGGTTTTGTAAAAGCGTTAGAAATTGGTTAACTCCTTCGGCATATATAGGTGACATCAGTCTATCGCTCAGGTGCATTCAACTTTTGTCCATCTAGAATTTAATATAAACAACCTTAATGTTAGGGAGTCAATAAAATGTCCCTAACTAGTTAGCTACGCAGAGTGCACAAGGAACATCGTGTATGGAAAGCCTTTTAATATAAAAACGTTTTCAAATCCATCGACTTATATAAAAGTGATGCAACGAATGAGCTGAAGAAATGGTTGATGAAGTTCATACCATGCACAATAGCCAAAGTGGAAGGTAGTGGAATTTCGTTCTTGGTTGAGGCATAAACTACTTGAGGCATATGATCAGACAACAAATTGCTTAGACACGTTTTTCAGAACTTATAAGCTAATAGGAAATTATTCAAGTTATGTAGGTACTAAGCGGATTCCAATTGGTGGGCATGTAGTTGGTATACAGTATACCAATGATTTGCAATAGTCTAAATTATGGCATAATTATTAATGCCAACACTCAAGAGAATGTATAGGTGGCTAAGGTCTATGGTATTGGAAAAATTGGAGGGCAGTACTCGATCGTTTCAGGTGGAACCTTTTAAATAAAGTCTTAATTTTTATTCAAATGCACACTGTTATTTTCATTCCTATGAATAGAAGCAAGGGAGTTGTCAAATATAACAAGGAGATATTTACATTTACTAAAGGTCCAATGACTTCAACATTTTGTATTCTAATAACGTAAAACCAATGAAGAATATGCCTTGCCATCACTAAAGCTAACAAGATGCAAAAAGGTTCACAAAAAAATGAAGAGTGAGCTTAAGTATTTTGGGAAAAAGAGAAGATAAGGCTAAGTTGCTTGCTTTTCAGAACACTTGCAGGAAGGTATGCGTTCATGTTTATTAAGAGTAAGGGCATTCAACTAATTGAGCTGTGTGGTCAATTAAACTAGAAATTTTAATCGATATAGACAATTTGATTTTTTTATGATTGTTCAACATAATCTAGTAAACCTAGTATGTAGCAATATTATACAGTCCTAGTTAAGTTAAATCGCGCACAAAAACACTGATTCAACATGGTTCAAAAGTGCAAGAGAGAGTTTGAAATGCTAGTGATTGCAAAGCATAAATGTTCATACAGTTCCAATTTGTAATACAACAGATGATTGATGCAATGATGACCAGTCTAATATAAGCCCACACTGGGGCTATTGTTCAAGATAGTTCAGCCCAACTTCACATCAAGTAGGAGCTGCAGTGGAAACTTGTGATTAATATAGGGGTCAATGTCAGATTGTTATGTAGCAAATGTTAAATCCACAAAATATTAATATCTATTTCTAAAGGAATGGCAAAAAACAAGAACTGAGATCATCTCAAAAAGGTACGTATAATAACTATAAGGATCAATACAAAAAGCTTGCCAAAAGTCAAGCTGGGAGATAGATAAAACTTCTTCCTCAATCAAAACAAACATCACCAATGCAAAATGAGGGATAGAACAGTGACACATTTGTAATCAGATATTTATATATCAACTTGGCTCAATAGAGAATAGAACTTTTTAAACCAAAAATCACATCTCTTTCGAAGACATCTGCCCACACAACCGTGTAATGGTGGGGGTTATATAATTATCATCGTTAAGTGGGATAAGTAATATATATATATATATATACACTTTATTCATATACTATGATATAATTCTAAGTCATGTTGATGGTTATAGGTCCATATAAACTAAAGGTAGGTTTTAGCACAGTTGATTGTGATGACTAGCCAGGAAATTCCCATAGCATAAGAAAGTAATTGTTAGTCACAGGAAGTCTAACTCATAGTTTTAGATGATATTAATGGAGCTACATAACATAACAATGAAACGAATTTAATGAGAAAGAAAGAACAAGATAGGAGTTGAATATGTATATATATTTTAAAATAACACTTAAAGATAGAGAATTAATTATACACAATACCAGGTACAAACTGTAATGAATTAAAGGGAGGAAACTACTATTGGTCAATATGCATTTAAACAAGTTTCCATTGACTAAGTTACAAAAGATTGACGATGATTCACCAATGCAGACATGTGCAAAAGTAGACAGATTTGACTAACAAATGAATATGCGTCTCAAATTTTTAAGCATGGGGGCTGGAAAAATGGTGCCAGCCAATTAGCCAGGTGACCTGAATTGCATATGGCTTATACGTAACATTTTTCCAACCACTGACGTCTTTTTATGCATGTTCAATCTTAAGGAACATCAACAAAGATTAGGCTCCAGATTATGAATAAACTGTATATGATAGCATTAAATTTAGGGTAAGTTCAATTTCTAAAGCTCTTATCCGTAGAGATTTATCATGATTATATTCTTTATTTTGAAAATAAGTTCTGAGAGAAAAACTGTTAGATGAACAACCATACTACGTACAGAAAAAGTTGGGGGGTTTGTTATTTTTTTTTCTATTATATATGTAGCCTAAATTACATGAAAAATGTATTTTGTGTAAAAGGTTGTGACCTCAATTTGGAAGCTTGTGTTAATGTTGCATCAAGTCATGAGCCTTATTAATTTACGATGGTTATCCCTAAACTTTGCATGTTGAATGTGCATGTACACTGGAATAATAGAAATCAAATCAATCTTATTGTCAAGCTACAGATTGTATCCTTTTTCAATATTATCATCTGTTCTATGATGATAAGCTTAAGGGATCGTTGCCTAATTACAACAAAAAGATCAATATAAACCACAAACACTATATACCGTTGACAATAAAACAACCAACTATTCCATTGGCCATAAGTACTATTAGCTTCCTACTTAACTATTAATCAAGATCAATATATACGTAAACCAATACTATGAATTTCACCTTCAAAGACATACATATATACATACATACATACATACTGCATGCATGCAAGATGCATGCAGTATATTTTTATATCGCAACCAAAATATAGTATGAACAGCCACAAAGTACTAATTGCTAAAAATAAATATAAGCATAACTTCTTCCTCAACTGCAGCTACAATATTATGGGATCTCTCAAACCAGTCTAGCTGAAGTCATTGATTAAGAAAACTACAGATGTCAAAGAATGTACAAATTAAAAGTTTATATATATGTATAGGTTTTACTGGTTCAAGTTGGAATCACAAGGGTCCATCATGTAACTTTTCTTAAAGAGTCAAAATGTGGAAACATGTATATATGATCATGAACATTATATTTATAGGTACCTTGGAGCCCAAAAAGTGAGGAACTTAGATATAAATATTATTGGAGACATATTATATGTAAATCATCCTACTTTCCAATTCTTTGACCAAACTAGATGGTCTACCTTGGATGCAGGCCGTTTCAATTAATTGAAGAACCAATTAATGCTCCTATAGAAGAATACTTGGAGGGAGTACTGGTCTCTCTCTCTCTCTCTCTCTCTCTCTCTCTCTCTCTCTCTCTCTCTCTCTACACACACACAGACATCTTTGAAGTTTGAAGTCTCATTTTCAATTATTATCAATTCAATAAACTTGCAGGTTTATAATATGTCATTTAGTGGCTAATCAATTAACATGACCAGCATCACAAAGGTGGCACATGCATGCATATAATGGTTCAACCTCTGAGAAAGAGAAAATATTAATAAGTATGCATGACAACATTAATACGTAGTTTCCTTATGAATTTGTATATAACGTAATAAAGTTGGTTTAAGTATCAAATGAATGACATTGCTCTGATAGCTTAATATATTGAATTGTTGATATGATTGAGACTATCATATCACAGGTGCTTGTAGTTCAGGAGAATAATGAAAAATTCAAAGGAACAAGCTGTGGAAGTTTCCCTCTGGTGTTGTTGAGGAAGTGAGTATGAAATTATAAGTCCATTTCCTTACCAAATTCTTTAGAGAATTTTAGGAGATCTTTTCACCTTGGATTGAATTCTACCATTCACAGGACTCGATATGTGCATTAATTGGTGCACTCGAATGATTCTAACATTTACTTAAATGTAGTTTTACACATGCCAATTAATGTAAATCAAAGACCATTGCTTTCATTTTATTTCAGATTGAGACAGAATTCGTGGAAGTCTAGGTAGCATTCAAGTAAGAATATGGTGATGCTAGACTCGTGCATGGACATTGGACTTTGTTTGTGATGTTGAGATGAATTTAATTTACATTGTTTTCAAGTTTTTGATTATGACATATTTGTTATCTAAATAGACTTATTAGTAATAAGGTTATATATATATAGTGTCGTTGTGTTGTATTTATCTATATTTAAAGGAATGTACATATATAGAAATGTGAATATATTGGAATTTATGAACATGTATATAATATTACTTCTCATAATAAGTTGATCGTCTTCTCTAGTCACAGATGAATCATGTCTCTTTTAATGATTGGTGGCTCTGGTGAAGCCATTCTCTTTCCTTTACAGAAATGTACCACAAGACATTTAATCAAACTGCATCATCTATTAGTGACAAAAACTTTAAGTCCCAACTAAAATAATTGTAGAACCGATTCCAACAAAAGACCAGATATCAACTTCCAGTTGAACACCTAATTAAAAAGGCAATAATTTCTACCTTTGGCTGCTAAAGATTTCTAAGAGTTCATAAAGGTAAATTATTTTAGTCAAAAATGATAAAATAAGTCAACAATCTGAGCCTAACTAAACACAATTTATGTGATGGATCGAATTCTTCATAACACCGTAGTCTACAACTCAAAATTATTATTTTATATTTATTTTATGTTCCTCAGTTTTAACCCTAGTAATCAAGTATACAGCCAAAAGAGCCACATCGCCAACAACTTCTACAAGCATTAGCTTACTCTTAGGGAAAAATTATTTACTTTAAACTAATTCTAAAGCAAAATACTCCCATCTAATAACAAAATTCAAGCACACTCAGATTTCTTTCAAAAAGATAGAAGCAAAAACTAGTACCTAAAGCAACCCTATTTTTATAAGCCAAAATTCAGGCTTCCAGTGAAGTGCTTTCAGAAAGAAGGCACAAAAACTAGCACTTTGCACTCTGATTCAAAGAATAATCGTAAACCAATAGCAACGAGAGAAAAACCCAACTTCGAGCCCATCCCAACCCATCAACAGGTTGCAATCACTCAACTACCAAAAACAGAACGCATATCCAATAAAAAAATCCATAAACAACCCACACACTAGAGTGAGAGTACCCAAAAACACCCTAGAGGCAAAGGTCGACAAAGATTTGGAGATGACAGTGAATACAGAATAGAGAGAGTACCCAAAACAAAATGCATACCCAATACAAAATTCACAAAGGACATGCTTTCAGAGTGACGATGGCTGTATATTATTCTACAAGCATATTTGTGCACAATTTTAAGAAAGCAACTAGTGAGGATAAGGGGGAGACAAACCTGTGGTGCATGAAATGGATTCCCACGCTAATCAATTGATGATTATTCTCGTTGATACCTCAGATACCCAAAACAATTACTTGGAATCCCAAGATGGAGACACAAACTTAGGCTTTTGTATACAGTGGAATCGACAGGCGTATCTTCCATGGAATTAGGAGAATCAATTGCTCGAATAGATTTGGGTTAGCAAACTGGGGTGGGTATCTTTGCAGGTAAGCGAAAATGGAGAAGGAGGAAATATTAGCATGGGTGTGGGAGTTGGGATTTTGAATTAGGAATTAGGAGAATGGGGTAAAATTATATCTTTTTCTACGTTTTCGCTCCCCAAAGTTTGTTGCGACGGTAGAAGCAATGTTGCAACTAATTTTTTCTAATTGCAACTGCATAATTCGTCGTTATATGTTTCAACAAATACTAAATTTATGCCTTCATAGTGCGTTGGCGTCAAGACATAGCGGCGAAAAGGAAATCATTGCAAATAAATGTTTATTGCAGTGATTTATTTTGCAACGAAATAAAAAATGCCATAATAGACGTTTTTTCTTGTAGTAAATGTCACATGATGAGATGATGAAAAAATACATGATAAATATTTTTTTTTCTAATTTTTATACACTTAAATTATATTTAATATATATGATTGAAGTGAAAATGTATTGAATTTATTTATTTTTTCTTACAGATTCTATGGGATGACATTGTGCAAAATTCCGTGAAAATGGAAGATATTTTATAATAATTAGGGTATAATTATGATTTTAAAGTGTTATAAATCATAATAATAAATAATATAAAAATATTACGTTGGCATTTTAGTGTCAATAGTACTTAGTCCATCTGAGTACTTGTAGTAAACTTAAATAAAGTCTAGCTTCAAATTGGATAAAAATTAAAGAAAGTGTAAAGTTAATTGTTGTACCCTAAACTCTCGTGAGATTCTATCAGCTATCTAATTACTAAGATTTTAGTAGTTGTCAAAAATAAAATTTTAGTAAGTTAATTTCATGTTAAACCTAAAAATTACAATAATAGGCTATAATTAACTCCTCTCAACTCATCTCAATTCTTCTCATCTAATCATTATAATTTTATCAAATTTCAACACAAAAGATAATTAACAATTCAACTTTTTTAAATATTAAAATAATAATAATATTAAAAAATAATATTCTAACAATATTTTATTCAACTTTCACCTCAACTCAACTCAATATCTAAATGTAGCCTTATACATGTAGTGAAGTAAATGATAAATTCTATAGACTAGCTATTGATTGTTAATTAAAACAAAACAAAACCCAAATGAGAAGCTGATGAGCTCTAAGGCTTGGGGCCCATCAGAAGCAAAACTACACCGGACATAAACTTTTAGGATCTGTTCGAATATTTAGAATATCTCAGTATATCTATCAATAGTAATAAAATAGTTTAAATTAAAATATTTGATTGAGTTTTGGCAAATGAGAGAGAAAATTTTGAATATAAATATTATAAAATCAAAAAATTGTTTAAATATAATTTTTATTTGAAAAATTAGTATTGTTTTTTGTGTTTTGTTTGAAAATTTATAAAAATTATAATGATTAAGTAATGATTATATGAAAAAAATGAAAATTTAAAATTGAAATGTACGTCATGTTGTGTTTTGGAAGAAAATCTCGAAAATATTTTAGATATATTGTGTTGCCAAACGGGACCTTATTCACAACTCTCTCTCTCTCTCTCTCTCTCTCTCTCTCTCTCTCTCTCTCTCTCTCTCTCTCTCTCTCTCTCTCTCTCTCTCTCTCCAATGGTGCAAGCAAGTTGTGGTTCAGATTTTGGCCTTGATTGCGGGTGCGACATTGACTTTGTCTTTAGAGCCCACTCTGGCATGGTCTCCTGCTAATCCACCAATTGCAAGCACTCCACCACAATCTTCATAATCAATTCGTACTACTCCAGCACTGTCTCCAAAAGCAAAGCCTCCTACATTGTCTCCATCACCCATTCTCCATCTCTGAAGGCCACTCCACCTTTGCCACTGCCACATGCCCGTGATGCTTCTCTTTCTCCTTCCCACTCCCTTCTCCTTCTTCATCATTTACTACTCCATTGTCAGCCAATCCTCCCACATAGATCGCATTTCCACTGCTTGAAGCACTTGCCCCGACACCAAGTGCTGCTGTTTCGAGTGGATTGACTGTCTTTGGTTCCCTGGTCATCGACTTCCTTGCTGCCGCTTTTATTGTTTTATCTTTCGCCGCATGCCTTATGCCCTAGCCTGCATTGGTTTATTTAAGGACTTCCATAACAGGGGACGACAGTAACAACTTTCCATAATAGTGGGCTTTTTGTTTTTCTTTTTAATAAACTTAACCACGTGGCGGCCAATGTAGTGAATGAAGTGTGTGCAGTTGACATAGTGGAAGCTTTTGCCATTCTCAAAGGTTTACAATTTATTTCTCATATGGGCGTTCAAAGTCTTATAGTTAAAAGTGATTCACAACTATTATAATGAGGTTGAATTCTAGAGCGGTCCCAATGTGCTATTTTAACCTGCAAAAACTTTATGTGTAGTCATTTTTACGTATTCCTTGCACACTCCACATTGACTCCATTAATGTGCAATCACAAAAACTCTAGCGGTCGGTCGGTCCCGTCAATTTCTATACGGCCCTAGTGAGAATCATTGTTAGAGCTAATTTGGTTATGTATCGGGGGCCCATGATGGTGAGCACTACGTGTGATGACCCGCTTTTAAGTGTATTTTCGCTTAAATGGTTGTTTTTATTTTAATTAATATATTAGTTTATTATTTTAATTTATTTGCGTTTTAAAATTAGTTTTTTTTAATTTAATTTAATTTATTTGATGTTGTGTTTTATTTCTTTAAGTTGTTTTGTGGTTTTTAATCTTTTTGGCGGTTTAGTTTCGTTTCCCAGAATGAGGATTGGACCTCATTTCTTTTTACATCTTTTTCCTTTTTCTCTTTTTCCTTTTTTCTTTTTCCCTTCTTTTCTTTTTCCTTTCTTTTTCTTTTTTTCTTTTTCTTTTTTCTCTCTTCTCTCTCCCCGATCGGTCCCCCCCCGAGCTCTCTCTCTCTCTCCTCCCTCTCCTTCACGCCGAACCCCTTCTCTCTACCGGCCCACCGCCGTCCGGCCACCACTCGGCCCCCCACCGGTCCCATTCTCTTCCCCTCCCTCCGGCGCACCACCCCACCCAAGCTCACCCCCAACCGGCCGGTCATTTGGCCAGAAAAAGCCCAGCAAAGCCGCACTGTTTTGGCTCCGATCTGCCGCCGTCGATCCACCTCCGGCCACCATTTCTTCACCACTTCATCACCAGTCCCTTGCCGTCCTAACCCACCCATTTCCGGCCTCCAACGACCACCGGAGCAGCTCCTACGAGCTTGCTTTCCGATTTGGATATTTCGGCCATTTTCCGGCGATTCCGCCGCCACCCACGGCCGTTCATCACTTCCAATAGCTTCACAACCATCCCTTGACCACCCCCTATCAATCTCGTGTCCTAGTTTGTCCCCGTTCAAAAGTGGGTTTTTCAGACCCACGACCACAGTGAATTTTCACTGTGACGTTGCTGTTTTTCCGCCGTTTGCATCGCCTCGTGTTTTCTAAAATTGCCATATAGCGCTGTAAGTATTTTCCAAACCCTACTTTCAGATTTTAATATATATTGCTCATTCAATTATTTACTGTTGTTGGTTGTTGATTCCGGACTGAGTCCGAGGAGTTTCGGGGGTCGGATGGATGGAGGACGGAGTTGCCTGTTTATTTGATTTATGATTGTTGGATTATTTTATTATGCATTGTTATGGCATTACATAGTGCATGCACATGTGTTTGTGGATTTATGTGAAAAGCCTGTGTATTGGCGTAAGTGTATTGCGGGTGCGTGTGTATCACGAGCCCAAGCCGGGATGGGTTATTATCTCGGTGGAGCTCCTCTGGTCACTCGGGAGCGGAATAAACTGAGTGATGTCCCCTGAGTTGTCGAGAGCGATGACGGGAGCGGGGCTAGGGGATGCTTGGCTACGAACGCGCCGGGCGCGGAACCGGGCATCGCCCTACTCACCGACTCCGTGGCCCTTCGCTGGCGAGGGCTAGAGGATGCTTGGCTACGAACGCGCGGGGCGCGGAACTGGGCATCGCTCGTTAGGTGTCACATGCGTGGTGGTACTCTACGGTGTGACACTGGAGCCAAGGTGTGCGGATGACCCCTATGGGAGGTCATGGTGTATACGGTTAAAATTGGATAATGGTTTGTGAGGCCAAATGGGACTTTTGGCGTGGGCCAGATGGACTTCTGGCGAGATATTGGGCCGGATGGACTTCTGGCGAGATATTGGGCCAAATGGACTTTTGGCGGCCAAATGTGACTTTTGGCGTGTTTTTCGGAAAATATGTGTTTTTGGGCCAAATGGGTTTTTGGCGTGTGTGGAAAACTTGTGTTTTATGGGCTTTGTGCATTGGGCATGTATCATGCATCTTGTTTGAGTTTTATGTGTTTTTATCTGGTAGTGTTTGGGTTTTACTTACCTGCGGTACCATTTTTGGTTCCGTAGCCTTTGGTGCAGAGTTAGAGGACGAAGAGGAGGAGGCTGAGCCCGAGGATGCGGCTCCGCCAGGCTGCTGATGTGGTGTTTTATATTTGTCAAAACTGTATTTGTGTTTTGTAATATTTTATCTATGTATGTTTTAAATAGCTTGTATTACGTTAAGAAAAATTCTGGTACTTAATTACGACTTTTGTTATCCGCTGCGTGTTTCTCTGTACACATATGTTGCCTTGCACACACTCGGCACCCGTCGATGGGATGGTGACCCGGGTTGTCACCATCCGGACGTCTCAATTTCCCCGTGTTTGGGCGTGGGGATTTGGGGGCGTCACAGGTGGTATCAGAGCGGTTTGGCTCTGGGTAAAACCACATGTCCCGTAAGTAGTACCAGAATGTTTTTAAAGTTGTGTTTTGAAAATTATGTTGAGTATAGTTGTTTTATTTGTTTTATTTGTGTGAGCTTGTTTGTTTGTTTTTATTTATTTAGTTATGTTTTGGCATGCGGGTTTCTTTTGTTTCTTGCTGTGTAGTGCTGTTCTGTTTTTGTTGGTTTTATGATGGTTTTATTTGTTTTCTTAAAGGAGGGTCAAGAGTGGTGTTGTGACAGAAATATGGGGAGACCAGGGAGACCAAGGAAAAATACTCAGGAGCCCCGGGACAATACCTCCAAGGATGACTCCATAGCCGAAGCAATTCGGCAGATGACGGAGTTTATGCAACAGAGTGCGAGGTCTCAACAGGCAGGGCCTTGGCCACCACAAGGACCTTGGCCACCACAAGGGGGTCCTTGGCCACCATCAGGAGGGCCTTGTCCACCATCAGGAGGGCCTTATCCACCGTCAGGAGAGCCTTGTCCGCAACAAGGAGGGTATTGGCCACAACCAGGAGGTCCCTGGCCATATCAGGGAGGGCCTTGGATGTATCCAGGAGGGTCCAGTAGCATGGTGCAAGCCGGATGCACCTATGAGCGCTTCCTGGCGCATAGGACTCCACACTTCACTGGAAATGAGGATCCACTTCAGGCTGGAAAATGGATCAAAGATCTGGAGAAGACTTTTGAGGTGTGTGGGTGCACTGAGGCACAGCAAGTACTTTACTCCAGCTATCTCTTGCAAGGTACCGCTTCTGATTGGTGGGATACCAAGAGGGTGCTGTTGGAATCTGAACTGGGATCTTTCGCTGCGGTGACCTGGCAGCGTTTCAAGAAGGAGTTCAATGACCGCTTCTTTCCTGCATCGGTAAGGAAGCAAAAGGCAAGAGAGTTCTCCAATCTGGTCCAAGGGGGTGCGACAGTGGAGCTGTACGCCCGGAGGTTCATAGAACTTGAGCGGTTTGCTCCTCACCTTGTCGCCACGGAGGAGATGCGAGCAGATCGTTTCCAGGAGGGGCTGCGTCATGACATACGCCGTATGGTGGTCAGCCATCGGATATCCACTTTTCAGGAGTTAGTGGATGTGGCCACCCTTATAGAGCGGGAAAATAATCTGAGTATGGGCTCCCCTCCAAGGCAAAAGAGGCGGAGTTTATCTGGTGAAGGAAGCAGCTCGGGTTCACCTCAGAAGTTTGTTCAGCGGACCGGGGCTCGACCTCAAGCATCCTCAAGTGTTCGCATGGGAGGACGTATGCCTGTTTGTGGAGCTTGTAATAGAGCTCATGAGGGCGAGTGTCGGACGAGTAGCGGACCCCTGTGTTATCGGTGCGGCCAAGTGGGACATATTGCTCGGGATTGCCCCGTCAGAGTTCAAGGAAGCCGTGGAGGTAGACACGGTGGTAGAACCAACCCGAGACAAGCAGTGCAAGCCCGGGTTTATGCTGTCACACCCGGAGAGGTGGATGATGAGGCACCAGCGACCCATGATGCTGGAGTAATCACAGGTATGGATTAATTTAATTTTTTTTTTTTTAAGTTGGATTTAATTTTTGGTGCATTTGGTTTCTTCGTTGTTTTTTGGATTTCATGGGTTGTGTGTTTGGTTCAGGAAGAGTCCGTTTGTATGAGTTTTATGCTTGTACTTTGTTTGATTCCGGTGCTTCACGATCGTTTGTGTCTTCCACGTTTGCTCGGGTGTGTAACTTGGTCACGGAACCGTTGCCGAAGGCTATGGTAGTGGCTCTACCCGATGGTGAGATGGTGTGGTGTTCTAAGGTTGCTTTGGGATGCCCGTTAAATTTTGAGGGAAGATTCTTGGATGCTGATTTGGTGGTGTTCAAGCTGTTGGGTTTTGATATCATCCTCGGGATGGATTGGCTATACCGATATTCTGCGAGTATTAATTGCAGAAGTCGGATAATTAGCTTTCAGCTTCCAGATGGTGATTGTCTGGAATTTGTGGGGAGTAGATTAAAAGAGAAACCGATAATTATATCGGCGATTCAGGCAAGACGAGAGATTGCATGGGGAGCGGATGCATTCTTGGTGCAGATGGTGTCCACGCCGTCTGAGAAGAAGTCTTTGGCAGACATTCCAGTTGTGGAAGAATTCCCCGATGTGTTTGTCAATGACTTGCCCGGACTACCTCCTGTTCGGGAGATGGAGTTTGTTATAGACTTGGAACCTGGAGCGGCTCCTGTGCATAAAGCTCCTTATCGCATGGCACCGGTTGAATTGAAAGAGTTGAAGACTCAGTTGCAAGAGTTAGTAGAGAAGGGATTTATTCAGCCTAGTACGTCGCCGTGGGGTGCACCAATTTTATTTGTTAAGAAGAAAGATGGAACCCTCCGTATGTGCATTGACTATCGGGAATTGAATAAGGTGACCATCAAAAATAAATACCCTCTCCCGCGGATTGATGATTTGTTTGACCAGCTTCAAGGAGCAGCCGTGTTCTCTAAGATTGATCTGAGGTCGGGATACTACCAGCTGAGAATCAGAGACCAGGATGTGCCTAAAACTGCTTTCAGGTCGAGGTATGGGCATTATGAATTTAAGGTGATGCCGTTTGGGTTAGCTAATGCCCCTGCTGCCTTCATGGATTTAATGAATAGGGTGTTTCAACCTTACCTGGCTTCCTTTGTGGTAGTATTTATTGATGATATACTGATTTATTCCCGAGATGTTGAAGAGCATGTGTATCATCTTAGTCTGGTACTTGAGAGATTGAGAGAACACCAGCTATACGCCAAGCTCAGCAAGTGTGAGTTCTGGTTGGAAGAGGTTAAATTTCTTGGGCATGTAATTTTCCGGGGCGGAGTGGCAGTTAATCCTAGTAAGGTAGAAGCCATATTGTCATGGCAGCGCCCGACTACAGTGCACGAGATCCGGAGTTTCTTGGGGCTCGCCGGTTATTACCGAAGATTTGTAGAGGGTTTTGCTCGCCTATCCGGACCTCTCACAGCTTTGACTCGGAAGAATACAGAATTTGTTTGGTCAGAGAAATGTGAGAGAAGCTTCCAGGAATTGAAGAACAGGTTGACAACGGCACCAGTGTTAGCACTCCCAGAACCGCATAAGCCATTCGTAGTCTTCAGTGATGCGTCTAAGTTTGGTTTGGGTTGTGTCCTTATGCAGGAAGGACGGGTTGTAGCCTATGCATCTCGTCAGCTAAAGGACCATGAAAAGAATTATCCGACGCATGATCTAGAATTGGCTGCGATTGTTTTTGCCCTTAAGATCTGGCGGCATTTCTTGTATGGGGAAGCTTGCGAGGTATTTACTGATCATAAGAGCTTGAAGCATTTGTTTTCCCAGAAAAATCTGAATATGAGGCAAAGGCGTTGGCTGGAGCTAATCAGTGACTATCAGTGTGAGATCAAGTACCACCCGGGGAAGGCTAATATAGTTGCTGATACTTTGAGCCGGAAGTCTCATTTGGAAGATGAAGCCGAGTCGTCAGAATTGGAATCGTTGCTTTGTGGGATGAGAAGGCTCCTTATAGAGAGTTCGCAGCAAGTGGAGATTTTATCTTCAGTTCTTGATATTCGGGTAACTGATTTTGAAGAATTGAAGACTCTCCAAAGAAAGGATCCGAAGCTGCTGATCATCAGAAAAAGAGTCAGAAAATCTCGAGGACCGTTGCATTATAGCATGGACAATGATGGGATACTTCGGTTCCGAGATCGCAGGGTGGTCCCCAAGGACTCTGAATTCAAAGAGCGGACCATGGCGGAAGCTCATGCGGCCCCTTATTCAGTTCATCCCGGCAGTACAAAGATGTATCGGGACCTGAAGAAAAATTTCTGGTGGGATGGAATGAAGAAGGACATTGCCTTATATGTTGAGAAATGCCACACATGCCGACAGGTAAAGGCCGAGCATCAGAGACCTGCAGGCATGCTCCAACCCCTCCCTATTCCCGAGTGGAAATGGGATGACATCACGATGGACTTCGTAGTGGGTTTGCCGAGAATGCCTAGTGGGAAGAATTCTGTTTGGGTGATTGTGGACCGGTTAACGAAGAGTGCTCATTTTCTGCCTGTTAATAACACCGACTCTTTGGGTAAGTTGACCCGTTTGTATGTCAAAGAGGTAGTGCGACTACACGGCGTACCAAAGAGTATAGTGTCGGATCGAGACCCGAGGTTTACGTCGCAGTTCTGGAAGAGTTTGCAGGCAGCTTTGGGTACTAAGTTGAAGTTCAGTACTGCTTATCACCCGCAGACAGACGGCCAGTCAGAGCGTACCATTCAGACCCTGGAAGACATGTTGCGAGCATGTGTCCTGGAATTCCAAGGGAGTTGGGAAAATCATTTGCCGCTCATTGAGTTTGCCTACAATAACAGCTACCATGCGACCATTCAGATGGCTCCCTATGAAGCCCTTTATGGGAGAAAGTGTAGGTCGCCCTTGTGTTGGGATGAAGTTGGGGAGAGTAGGGTAATTGGACCTGAAATAATTCAAGAAATGCAAAGCCAAGTCCGGATCATTAGAGATAAAATGGCGGCAACTCAGAGTCGCCAGAAAAGCTACGCTGATACCAGGAGGAGAGAATTGTCATTTGAAGTTGGTGATTGGGTTTATCTTAAAGTCTCTCCCATGAGAGGTGTTAAGCATTTTGGTAAGAGGAGGAAACTAGATCCGAGGTACGTCGGCCCTTTTCAGATTCTGGAGAGAGTAGGGTCCGTCGCCTATAGAGTTGCTTTGCCGGATTATTTTGGGGATGTTCATGATGTCTTCCACGTATCATCCCTGAAGAAGAGCTTTGGACAGCAAGAGCCACGTTTCGTCGACCCAGCAGGTATTCAGTTGCAACTGGATCTCACTTACGAAGTTATTCCATCGCAGATTTTGGATTGGAAGGAGCAACAGTTGAGCTCCAAGACGATACCTTTGGTTAAAGTGGCTTGGGGAGATCCGTTAGCTCAAGACTTCTCTTGGGAACGAGCAGCGGACATGAGGGAGTAGTACCCGTATTTGTTCGAATAAGGAATGTATGTGTTTTAATCTTGATCTCAGTTGGTTTATGAGCGTTTATGTGGCTTGCTTTAAGTTGGTGGTTGATTTACAATTTCGAGGACGAAATTGTTTTTAAGGAGGGGAGGATGTGATGACCCGCTTTTAAGTGTATTTTCGCTTAAATGGTTGTTTTTATTTTAATTAATATATTAGTTTATTATTTTAATTTATTTGCGTTTTAAAATTGATTTTTTTTTAATTTAATTTAATTTATTTGATGTTGTGTTTTATTTCTTTAAGTTGTTTTGTGGTTTTTAATCTTTTTGGCGGTTTAGTTTCGTTTCCCGGAATGAGGATTGTACCTCATTTCTTTTTACATCTTTTTCCTTTTTCTCTTTTTCCTTTTTTCTTTTTCCCTTCTTTTCTTTTTCCTTTCTTTTTCTTTTTTTCTTTTTCTTTTTTCTCTCTTCTCTCTCCCCGATCGGTCCCCCCCCGAGCTCTCTCTCTCTCTCTCTCTCTCCTCCCTCTCCCTCACGCCAAACCCCTTCTCTCTACCGGCCCACCGCCGTCCGGCCACCACTCGACCCCCCACCGGTCCCATTCTCTTCCCCTCCCTCCGGCGCACCACCCCACCCAAGCTCACCCCCAACCGGCCGACCATTTGGCCGGAAAAAGCCCAGCAAAGCCGCACGGTTTTGGCTCCGATCTGCCGCCGTCGCTCCACCTCCGGCCACCATTTCTTCACCACTTCATCACCGGTCCCTTGCCGTCCTAACCCACCCATTTCTGGCCTCCAACGACCACCGGAGCAGCTCCTACGAGCTTGCTTTCCGATTTGGGTATTTCGGCCATTTTTCAGCGATTCCGCCGCCACCCACGGCCGTTCATCACTTCCAATAGCTTCACAACCATCCCTTGACCACCCCCTATCAATCTCGTGTTCTAGTTTGTCCCCGTTCAAAAGTGGGTTTTTCAGACCCACGGCCACAGTGAATTTTCACTGTGACGTTGTTGTTTTTCTGCCGTTTGCATCGCCTCGTGTTTTCTAAAATTGCCATATAGCGCTGTAAGTACTTTCAGATTTTAATATATATTGCTCATTCAATTATTTACTGTTGTTGGTTGTTGATTCCGGACTGAATCCGAGGAGTTTCGGGGGTCGGATGGATGGAGGACGGAGTTGCCTGTTTATTTGATTTATGATTGTTGGATTATTTTATTATGCATTGTTATGGCATTACATGGTGCATGCACGTGTGTTTGTGGATTTATGTGAAAAGCCTGTGTATTGCGGGTGCGTGTGTATCACGAGCCCAAGTCGGGATGAGTTATTATCTCGGTGGAGCTCCTCTGGTCACTCGGGAGCGGAATAAACTGAGTGATGTCCCCTGAGTTGTCGAGAGCGATGACGAGAGCGGGGCTAGGGGATGCTTGGCTACGAACGCGCCGGACGCGGAACCGGGCATCGCCCTACTCACCGACTCCGTGGCCCTTCGCTGGCGAGGGCTAGAGGATGCTTGGCTACGAACGCGCGGGGCGCGGAACTGGGCATCGCTCGTTAGGTGTCACATGCGTGGTGGTACTCTACGGTGTGACACTGGAGCCAAGGTGTGCGGATGACCCCTAGGGGAGGTCATGGTGTATACGGTTAAAATTGGATAATGGTTTGTGAGGCCAAATGGGACTTTTGGCGTGGGCCAGATGGACTTTTGGCGAGATATTGGGCCGGATGGACTTCTGGCGAGATATTGGGCCAAATGGACTTTTGGCGGCCAAATGTGACTTTTGGCGTGTTTTTCGGAAAAGATGTGTTTTTGGGCCAAATGGGTTTTTGGCGTGTGTGGAAAACTTGTGTTTTATGGGCTTTGTGCATTGGGCATGTATCATGCATCTTGTTTGAGTTTTATGTGTTTTTATCTGGTAGTGTTTGGGTTTTACTTACCTGCGGTACCATTTTTGGTTCCGTAGCCTTTGGTGCAGAGTTAGAGGACGAAGAGGAGGAGGCTGAGCCTGAGGATGCGACTCCGCCGGGCTGCTGATGTGATGTTTTATATTTGTCAAAACTGTATTTGTGTTTTGTAATATTTTATCTATGTATGTTTTAAACAGCTTGTATTACGTTAAGAAAAATTCTGGTACTTAGTTACGACTTTTGTTATCCGCTGCGTGTTTCTCTATACACATATGTTGCCTTGCACACACTCGGCACCCGTCGATGGGATGGTGACCCGGGTTGTCACCATCCGGACGTCTCAATTTCCCCGTGTTCGGGCGTGGGGATTTGGGGGCGTCACACTACGCTTCATGCGACAGCAATCTTGTTGGGGGATTGGGATTGATTCATTATCTTGAGTGTTTCGGATTATCCCTTAGTAACCCAAGATGGTAAGGGAACTTAAAAACTCGATGAGTTGAGTTTTGGGTTTTGCCACTATCGATAAGCTCTATTTGGCAGTCATTTTTGCGTACTCCCTGCGCACTCCATTGATATGATTAGCTGGATTAAATTTTTTTTAATACATAATCAATCATATCACTGGAGTGCACAAAAGAGTGCATAAAAGTAACTGCACATAGAATTTTTGTAAATTTATAAGTTGCTTTGTATTAGCGCCTTATGTGAAATGGGTATGACTTTGAGTATTTTTTCTAAAAAATTGAGTGCATGTCTTCGAGAGTAGAAAAATACAATTACATGTGGGTGATGGTTTTTTCTTGATTTGGTGTTTGTGCATTTTTGTGGGCGTCAAGTACTTGCTGGTTCTGTATATCCTTAAATTTCATGGTGACATAATGTACAATTAGGGACCCAAATTATTTTGGAAATTTAGAGCATGCTGCCTTTAGTTGATCAAGACCTATTTTTATGTGTTTAAGGGCTTCTAGCAGTTACTTCGATCCATGCTACATTAGGTTCCAAATGTGAACTTCATTCTTATAAGAATTGCAAACATAATATTGGAAGATTGATTCTGAGCTTTTGGGTTGCAATGTTAATGGATTTGTGCCTGGTGGATGGTTAATCACCAGTGAAATGTAAACGTACATGACTGTTCCACAACAAATCATAGCAAACGTCACTACTGAACTCAGGCCAGGTCGATCCGGCCATGTGTTGAAAGGCTCAAACGCCTCCTTAATGGTTTGTTGTAGCTGAGGATTTTTATGCAAAGCAATGCGCTTGATAACTACTCATGTGCATAAAGATGCTTTAAATGATTATTGAAAATATAATTATTTAATTAATAATTTAATTATAATCTGATTATTAATTAACATATGATTGGTAGAGTACTTACAAAAATAACCAAAATGAATTAGATAAAAAAAAATAAAAAATTATTTAATTAATAATCTTTTATTATTATTTTGTCTAATAGATAGATTTATATTTTGAATGGTAAAGTCAAAAGCCAAAAACATGGGCATGGAATATATGGAAAACTATAATTTAAAATGCAATTAAATCCCATATTTTCAAATCCAACTAGTTATGGAAAAAGCTCATCAAAGGGGAGACTTTTTTTCTCCTCCTACTTTCTTTTTTTTCACGTCAATTCCCATATTTGGGTTTCTCAGAATACTCTGTGTATGGCAGAAAGAAATCTTTCCATATTTCCAAACCAAGAAAAAAAATTAAAGAATATCAGTAGAAAATAGCTTGACCATAAGAGGATATCGGGATCTTCTAGTACGTACTCTCTTATAAAGTCAATGGAAACGGCCAATATGTATGTAAGTTGAGGGAGGAAAAAGGGCAATATTATCCATCATTCAGTACAGGAAAAGAGAGAGAAAAATAAAAAGATCAGAAATGAGTTTGACATTTTTTCTCGGTTGGGTTTTCTTGCTAATGTCCTTGCCGCAATTCCCTGCAGAATCTCAAGGCCCACCGAAGTTTTTCAACGTGATGGAATATGGTGCAATTGCAGATGATGTCACAGACAACAGTGAGGTAAAATCTATACGTATGACTTGGTTCTTAATTAGTTCTTAAATCTGGTACTGCAAAAAGAATAATGCATGCATGGCTTATTAATTTAATGGAAATTTTCTATGTTTTTGTAAAGGTATTTCTGAAGGCATGGAAGGAAGCATGTGAATGGAAAGGAAGGGCAAGAGTTTTGATCCCACTGGGAAAAATATTCATGGTGAACTCGATGATGTTTGAGGGACCTTGCAAAGGGCAGATGGCATTTGTGATCAGAGGGATTCTCAAGGCTCCAACAGATCCATCCAAGTTCTTGCGTACTGATAAATGGATAAATTTCAGAAACATAGATAATTTGACAGTGAGCGGCGGCGGCACCTTGGACGGCCAAGGAAAGGTGGCTTGGCCTTACAATGACTGCAAAAAGAATGATCATTGCCCAGCCCTTCCTGCTGTAAGTTTTAATTTCTAGGCTAGTTTCGTTATATATATACCTTTTGATTTGTTCATTATCTAACTCAAAATCCGAGAATCTGACATGATCTTTATGAACAGACAATTATATTCGAGTTTGTTAGGAACGCACGAGTTCATCACTTAAGATCCATTGACAGTAAGAACACCCATTTTATCCTATTCGGATGTCAGGACATGAACATCAGTCATGTCAGAATATCGGCCCCCGGTGACAGCCCTAACACCGACGGGATAAAGATTGGAAGCTCCCAGCGCATCGGAATCTCACGTTCGATTATCGGTACCGGCGATGACTGCATATCCATACTGCCCGGAACTAGAGAGGTCAATATTTCCGATGTTGTTTGTGGACCTGGGCATGGAATGAGCGTTGGGAGCCTGGGCAAATCCGGGGATGAAGATGTTTTGTCGGGTATTACCGTAAAAAACTGCACCTTCAGGGGTACTTCAGATGGAGTGAGAATCAAAACATGGGCTTATCCAATGCTCAAGGACACTGAGGCTTCTAATTTTGTGTATGAAGATATTTTTATGGATAATGTCGGCAATCCCATCATTATTGATCAACAATATTGCCCTGTCCCTCCTTGCAAGTTTGTGGTACGTACATATTCTTTTTAAAAGGTCAGGTAATCATACGCATAAGTACTGCTGTTCTTGATTACAATTATTTTTTTAAAAATCATTGGTCTTGAT